>NC_084842.1:77524451-78163201 GCF_033115175.1 Lepus europaeus | reverse complement strand
GTGTAGTCTTTTTTTGGCTTAAAAATAGGATTAACATATAAAACATATACATTTTTGTATGTTATAGTGTATTACTTCAATACATATAAACAGCATAAAAAACCAAGCCAGATAACCAGTCTTTCATTTTCATCCTTTTCCTGTGTTTGTAGTCTACCATCTCCTCTCTTCCAGTTCTTCACACAATATGTAACACATTGTGAACCATAGCCATTCCACTGCATTGTTTAATAATAGAATTTATTACTTCTAACTGCTTGTGTTTTGGTATCTGTTATCTGACCTCTCTGTCCCCTGTCCCCACCTTCTCAGCTTGTGGTAAACACTATTTTATGTTCAGATCAACTATTTATTTTTTTATAAAGATTTATTTTATTTATTTGAAAGATGGAGTTACAGAAAGAGGGAGGGAGGGAGGGAGGAAGGGAGGGAAGGGGGAGAGAGAGAGAGAGAGACTCTTCCATCTGCTGGTTCACTCCTCTAATGGCTGCAACGGCCAGAGCTGGGCCCATCTGAAGCCAGGAGCCAGGAGCTTCTTCCAGGCCTCCCCATGGGTGCAGGGGCCCAAGGACCTGGGCCATCCTTCCGCTGCTTTCCCAGGCCATGGCAGAGAGTTGGATTGGAAGTGGAGCAGCTAGGACTTGAACTGGCGCCCATATGGAATGCCAGCACTGCAGGTGGAGGTTTTACCCTCTACACCACAGCGTCGGCTGAAGATCAACTATTTTTAAAAAAGATTTATTTATCTATTCAAAAGTCAGAGTTACAGAGAGAGAGGAAGAGAAAGAGAGAGAAATCTTCTGTCTGCTAGTTCACTCACCCAAATTGCTGCAATGGCAGGGCTTGGGTCAGGCAGAAGCTAGGAGTCAGGAGCTTTTTCCAAATCTCTCAGGTAGGTGTAGTGACTGAAGCACTTGGGCCATCTTCTCGTGCTTTCCCAAGCACATTGGAAGGGAGCTGGATCAGAAGTGGAGCAGCTGTTTTTTAAATTGGTGACCATATGGCATGGTGACACTGGACGTGGAAACTTTCCCCACTATGCCACAACACTGGTCCCAAGATCAAGTATTTTTAAACTGACATGTATCAGGGAGAACACACCGTATCTGGCATTCTGTGTCTGGCTTATTTCATTTCACAGTGATCTTCACTTCTACCCATTGACTGCACACATAAAAATTCCATTTTTTATAATGGAATAATATTCCACTGTGTATATATCCCAAAATTTCTTTATCCATTTATTTATTAATGCACACCTACAATGATTCCATATTTTGGCTATTGTGAATACTGCTGCAATGAACATGGAAGTATAAGTAACATTTTCATATGATAATTTCAATTCTTTCAGCTATATATCCATAGCTAGTTCGTATGGCAGTTCTATCTTTAACTATTTGAGGAAACTCCATACTATTTTCCATAATGAGTATACTAATTTGCATTGTCACCAATAATGTATAAGGGTTCTTTTTCTCACACATCCTAGACAGCACTTGTGATTTTCTTGCCTTTTTAATAATAGCCATTCTGATGGGAGGGAAATGATTTCTCATGTCATTCTTATTTGCATTTCCTGAAAGCTAGTCATACTGAGCATTTTTCACTATTTGTCAGCCATTTGAATTTCTTCTTTTGAGAAATGGCTATTCAGATCTTTTGCCTATTTATCAATTAGATTGTTTACTTTTTAGTTGTTGGTTTTTTGAGTCCCTTATATATTCTACATATTAATGCTTTATCAGATGAATAATCCACAAATACTTTCTCCAGCTCTGTTTGTTGTCTCTTTACTCTGCTGATTGTTTCCTTTCATATACAGAAGATTCTCGGTTTCATACAAGTCATTCATCTGTTTTTGCTTTTTTTTTTTTTAAACTTGTGCTTTTGGCATCTTATCCAAAAAGTCATTATACCAATGTCTTAAAGAATTTCTTTTGTGTTTTCTTCTGGCAATTTCATAGTTTAAGGCTTTACATTTATATCTTTATCCATTTTTAAAAGATTTATTTATTTATTTGAAAGTCAGAGTTACATAGAGAGAGGAGAAGCAGAGAGAGAGAGAGAGGTCTTCATCCGCTGGTTCACTCCCCAATTGGCTGCAACGGCCAGAGCCAAGAGCCAGGAGCTTCTTCCAGGTCTCCCACATGGGTGCAGGGGCCCAAGCACTTGGGCCATCTTCTACTGCTTTCCCAGGCCATAGCAGAAAGCTGACTCGGAAGAGGAGCTGCCGGGACTAGAACGCGGCACTCATATGGGATGCCGGCACTTCGGGCCAGAGTGCTAACCTGCTGAGCCACAGCGCCGGCTCCAAACTTTATCCATTTTTGAGTTGACTTTATATAGGGTGAGAAGTAGGAGACTTATCAAAATATGTTGATTTTTGTATGTTGATTTTGTATCCTGCAAATCTTCTGAATTTTTTTTGACAGGCAGAGTTAGACAGTGAGAGAGAGAGAGACAGAGAGAAAGGTCTTCCTTTTCTGTTGGTTCACCCCCCAAATGGCCACTACAGCTGGCGCGCTGCGCTGATCCGAAGCCAGGAGCCAGGTGCTTCTTCCTGGTCTCCCATGTTGGTGCAGGGCCCAAGCACTTGGGCCATCCTCCACTGCCTTCCCGGGCCACAGCAGTGAGCTGGCTTGGAAGAGGAGCAACTGGGACAGAATCTGGCACCCTAACCGGGACTAGACCTTGGGGTGCTGGCACCGCAGGTAGAGGATTAGCCTAGTGAGCTGCGGCGCCGGCCGAATTTTTTAAATCATTTCTGATAGTTTCATAATCAGTCCTTAGGTTTCTCTCTATGTAGTTCATGTAGTCTACACAGAGAAATAATTTGAATTTTCCTTTCTTATTTGTATGCCTTTTATTTCTTTCTGTTGCCTGATTGTTCAGGCTAAAACTTTCAGTACTATATTTTATACGAACAGTAGGGTGGACATGTTTGTCTAGTTCTGGATCCTAGATGAAATGCTTTCAGCTTTTCCCTCTTCAATATAATGTTGGCTGTGGATTTTATATAGCTTTTGTTTTATTGAGATTTGTTCCTTCTATACCTAATATGTTCAGTTTTTGGATGCTAGATTTTATTGAATGCTATTCTTTGTTTATTGAGATTATTGTCCTTCCTTCTGTTGACGAGATGCATTGTGCTTATCGATTTGTACATGTTAAACAATCCCTGCATATTTGGGATTAATCACACTCAGTCATGGTATTTGATCTTGTTTTTCTCATGTTGTTGTATTCAGTTTGCTAGTATTTTATTGAGAATTTCTACATCTATATTCACCAGACTATTGGCCTGTAATTTTATTTTGCTATATCCTTGTCTGGTTTTAGGATCAAGGTAATTCTGGCCTCATAGAATGAATTTGGAAAGGCTCAGTCTCTTTCAAATTTTTGGAATAATTTGAGAAAAAATTGGGGTTACTTCTTCCTTGAAAGTTCAATAAAATTGAGTCATAAAGCCATTTGCTCCAGATAATTTCTTTATTGAGAGACTTTTGATTATTGAGTCAATCTCAGTGTTCATTATTTGTTAAAATTTTCTATGTCCTTGAGGTCCAATTTTGAGAGGTTATATGTATTAAAAATTTATCTATTTTTCCAGGTTTTCCAGTTTGTTGGTGTAAAATTGTTTGTAATAATCCCTAAAGTTTCTTTGTATTTCTGTTATAATCATTTGTTTTATATACTTTTTCATCTCTGTTTTTATTGAGTTTTCCTTGGTGTAGCTAAAATTTTATTAATTTTGCTTATCTTACCAGAGTACTAACTTTTCATTTCATTGAATCTTTGTATTATTTTACTTCTAGGCACATTTTGTTAGTCCCAGCAGAGACAGCACAAAAGCAACTAGCCAAAGGAGAAGGGAGTCCAAGACTGCAGATCACTCTTTAGGCAGTGGCTCATGGCAGGGTGTTGATAAAGATTTAATGAGGTGATATATGTAAAACACTTAGCAAAGCACCTAGCATATAGTTTATTTTTATTTTTATTTATTTATTTATTTATTTTTGACAGGCAGAGTGGATAGTGAGAGAGAGAGACAGAGAGAAAGGTCTTCCTTTTTGCCGTTGGTTCACCCTCCAATGGCCGCTGCAGCCGGTGTATCTCGCTGATCTAAAGCCAGGAGCCAGGTGCTTCTTTTGGTCACCCATGCGAGTGCAGGGCCCAAGCACTTGGGCCATCCTCCACTGCCTTCCCAGGCCATAGCAGAGAGCTGGCCTGGAAGAGGGGCAACCGGGATAGAATCCAGCGCCCCAACTGGAACTAGAACCCAGTGTGCTGGCACCGCAAAGCGGAGGATTAGCCTGTTAAGCCACGGCGCCGGCCACCTAGTGTATAGTTTAAAATTCCCCAAATGCTAGTTATTATTAGTTACAACTGATAAAAGTCCGCAGTTTTTTACATTTATCAAAATAAAGTAATAAAACTGGACTATTATATAGAGACTGTCAGTGTAATTTTGCATATGTAAAGCTGGCAGAGAGTTTATTCATTTGATTCCTATTACTTCATTTTTGTAGTAAAAATTATCAATTTTCTTGTAGTAAAAATAAATACAGCATAAATTTTACCATGTTTAACATATTTATTTATTTGAGAGGTAGAGTTATATATAGAGAGAGGGACAGACAGAAAGTTCTTCCATATGCTGTCACTCCTCAAATGTCTGCAATGACCAGAGCTGGGCTGATCCAGAGCCAGAAGCCAGGAGTTTTTTCCAGGTCTCACATGTGGATGCAGGGGCCAAAGCATTTGGGCCATTTCTATCCTTTCCCAGGCCATAAGTAGAGAGCTGGTTCGGAACAGCAGCTGGGACATGAACAGGCACCCATGTGGGATGCTGATGCCAAAGGCAGAGGGTTAGCCTACTTGGCCATAGCTCCAGCCCCCAAATTTACCATTTTAAACATTTTTAAAAGTACTGATAAGTAGTATTGAGTACATTCACATCATATTGTTATGCAACTATCATCACTATCCATCTCCAGAACTTTTTTCATCATTCCCAATTGTCAGCAAATTTTAAACATCACCATTCTCCAGACTTTCCAGTGCAAATGCCTTTTGTCTTTTGGAGATGCTCAATATGTTAATATATAATGTGCTTTATGTTTGATCTATGTTTCAAATGTGTTTGATGCCTTCCTGGTAATTAGCATTTTAAGACATTGGCTTGTACTTCTCAGTGACCTCCAATGGTCCCAGAGACATGGGATAACATAGATGTTTGATTCTCTCTGGGTAACTCATCTGATTTATGTATCCTAGCTGAGAAAGTATTGCTCATAAGTCTTCCTCAATACCTAGAGTCATCTAGCTTCTAGCTCTGTCTCATGAGCCCATTTCTTAAAGCAAATACAGTCAACCCCTCTTAAATTTAACTATTTAGCCTACCAGAAATGTGAGGCAGCTCCAAATTCCAGCATTGTTGTTTTCCCTCAGCTTTTTGAAAGGATTTCTTATAGTATTTTTTTTTTTGACAAGCAGAGTTAGACAGTGAGAGAGAGAGAGAGAGAGAGAGAGAGAGAGAGAAAGGTCTTCCTTCTGTTGGTTCACCCCTATTTGGCTGCCATGGCCGGCGTGCTATGCTGATCTGAAGCCAGGAGCCAGATGCTTTCTCCTGGTCTCCCATGCAGGTGCAGGGCCCAAGCACTTGTGCCATCCTCCACTGCCTTCCTGGCCCATAGCAGAAAGCTGGCCTGGAAGAGGAGCAACTGGGACAGAATCCGGCGCCCCAACCGGGACTAGAACCCGGGGTGCCAGTGCCGCAGGCAGAGGATTAGCCTAGTGAGCTGCGGCGCCGGCCTCTTGTAATATTTTCTGTCATTTGCTTTATCTGGTCTTTGCATTCCTTACCTCAAACCTTATTTGTCTAATTATCCCCAATATGAAATTTTGTCCAAAATAGGACTCTTATTCTCGCAACAAATCTATACCCATTCCTATCAGTGGTAAAATTACTGATGTACCCTATTGATCATGCTATTTAGGTGACTTTATGGCCAAAGAGTAATTCAATTCCTTTAGCCAATGACTGGATTTGGCATAGGACCCAATTTGGAAAAGCACAAAATCTAAGGAATTCTCTAAAGGAGCTTCTAGGGAAATTATTCTTATTTCTGGAAACACATTGCAAGTGAGTCCTCTCTCTTCTGAGGAATTAATGTAGAAGTCCAGAACTTCTGTAGTTATCTCAAACCAGCTCAAGGATGAGGCTGACACATGGAGTTGGATTCCCCTTAAGCCAACTTTCAGTTGAGCTGTTACCTTTCCATGATATTCAAGCTAACTGAAGTCGCATTTACCTTTATGTTGTAGAAGTCATACTAGCTGGTATTGCAATCCAGAGGACAAATTTTAAAAGTCATGTCACTTGATGGGCTACCTTTTAAAAAATCATTGATGCCAATCTTCATGCTATTTTTTTATGATATTTTTACCCCCATAGGATTTTGTGAAACTTCTTCCTATTTTTCTCTGATAGCAGTCTATATCTCCTTCCCATCACACAACTGCCTGTCAATCCAAGGAAAACAAGCTACTAAAGTGATTTGCATCTTAGAGATCAATGGCTTAGAAAAGTACTTTTTTAAAAAAAAAACTATTTAATAAATATAAATTTCCAAAGTACAACTTTTGGATTATAGCGTGTCCCCCCCCCGCCAATAACACCCCCATCCGCAACCATCCATTTCCCACTCCCTCTCCCATCCCATTCTTCATCAAGATTCATTTTCAAATATCTTTATTCAGAAGATCAACTTGGTATATACTAAGAAAGATTTCAACAGTTTGCAACCACTCAGATACACAAAGTATAAAGTATTGTTTGAGTACCAGTTTTACTATTAATTCGCATAGTACAACACATGAAGGATAGAGATCCTACATGGGGAGTAAGTGCACAGTGACTCCTGTTGTTGATTTAACAACTGACACTCTTATTTATTACATCAGTAATCACCTGAGGCTCTTGTCATCAGCTGCCAAGGCTATGGAAGCATCTTGAGTTCACAAACTCTGACCTTATTTAGACAAGGCCATAATCAAAGTGGAAGTTCTCTCCTCCCTTCAGAGAAAGGTACCTCCTTCTTTGATGGCCTGTTCTTTCTGCTGCGATCTCACTCACAGAGATCTTTCATTTAGGTAATTTAATTTTTTGCCACAGTGTCATGGCTTTCCATGCCTGCGAAACTTTCATGGGCTTTTTAGCCAGATCCAAATGCCTTAAGGGCTGATTTTGAGACCAGAGTCCTGTTTAGGGCATCTGCCATTCTATGAGTCTGCTGTGTATCCTGCTTCCCATGTTGGATCATTCTCTCCTTTTGAATTCTATCAGTTATTATTAGTGGACACTAATCTTGTTTATGTGATCCCTTTGACACTTAATCCTATCATTATGATCAATTATGAACTGAAACTGATCTCTTTGACTAGTGAGATGGCATTGGTACATGCCACCTTGATGGCATTGATTTGGAATCCCCTGGCACATTTCTAACTCTACCATAACCATTATTTCTTCAAATATTTTTCCTACTTTCTCCATTCTTTTGGAATTTAATTAGACACTTTTTTTTTTAATTTTTGAAAGACAGAATGGACAGTGAGAGAGAGACAGAGAGAAAGGTCTTCCTTTTGCCGTTGGTTCACCCTCCAATGGCCGCTGTGGCCTGCGCATCGCGCTGATCCAAAGCCAGGAGCCAGGTGCTTCTCCTGATCTCCCATAGGGTGCAGGGCCCAAGCACTTGGGCCATCCTCCACTGCCTTCCCAGGCCATAGCAGAGAGCTGGCATGGAAGAGGGGCAACTGGGACAGAATCCAGCGCCCCGACCGGGACTAGAACCTGGTGTTCCAGCGCCGTAAGGTGGAGGATTAGCCTGTTAAGCCACGGCGCCGGCCTAAAAGTGAGCTTTTGTCTCTGGCCATACCACTCTGAATGTGCTCAATCTGGGATCTCAGGAAAGCGAGCTTTCTCTAGCAGGCTTGCTGTATCATACTTTGTGAAGCCATTTGACACTATGGGACTCTGAAGAGTCTCTCCCAGCAAGAAGGCTCTCAATAGATGTGGCCCTTCAATGTTGGCCATCTCAGACTACAGAACTGAAAGAAATAAGTTTATTTGGTGTATAAATTACCTTATCTGTGATATTCAGTTATTGCAACAGAAAATAGACCAAGATAGTAGTTTAGCCTTGTGTTTTGTTATTTCCTGCCTATTTAACATGCTGTAATTTGAGACATATTAGGGAAGAAGGAGTGGGGAACTACAGGAAGGAGAGAACAATCCCCAGAGAGAGTCATGACTGAGCATTTTGCTCCAAGCTGTAGCTCTTGGCAGAGCTGCCAGGGCTCTTCACAAGTTGACTTCTGCTGAAGCCCAGGCTTACCACATTGAAAGCCACTGCAGTGGACTGGCCTGTTGGGTCTCCTTGAGGGCAGATCACTGTACAGATCAGCCATTAATAGGCCTGCCACCCATTGCTTCTGATGCCTAGCTTTCTTTTCCTCCTGGTTTGTGTTAAAGCAGACCAGAGGATGCAAGTCAAGGGAGTGCCCGTGTCCCATCTCTAATCTTCGGTGGCCTGAACTACAAGTCTATAGTCACAGGCATGTTCTGTAGTAGTTTTTCTAAGGTAGACAATGCTCATGAGGAAAATTATATTCTCACTTTAAAACTTTCTTTCCCTTTGGTCTGAAAGGGAGGTTTTTTCTACTTACTGTATACTTCGCTGATGGTGAAGTGAATCTAGCTATGAGATTATAATTTAAGCTCTTATTTTGGCTATGCTATTACAGAAAAATGTTAGCCATCTCTTTTATAAGGTCTAAAGATTAAATTGTGCATCCTACAGATTCCTTCATAATAGAATTAGTTTCCTACCTTGAAGAGAATAGAGAAATGAAAGAACAAGTTGGGCTTAGAATAGAGAAATGAGGGAGCAAGTCCTAGATCGCTTGCTGACAAAAGCAATATTACATGAATACTTAGCAAATAGTTTCAACTATTAGATAACAACTTAAGAAAACATTTACCAGAAGGTCCAATGCCTTCTATAAATTTTAAGAGTCATGTATTTGGAAACACCTCTTAAATATCTAACATGGTGTAGTTTGTTTAACCAGTAAACTTAAGCACAACCATCTAAAATGTTTTTAGTTTCTTTCTACCAACAAGTTTAAAACATATGATACACAGATTCAGGTCACACAAATTAAAATGTATCTTTGATTGATTTTAGCAACTTAAATTTATGGACAATCTTATCTATAAGCCATTTAAAATAAAACTCTTAATAAAATTTCCCCATGTGGACATACAATATGTATGCACATATAACATAGCATAATAGACCAATATAGCAATTTTAATAATAGCTTTTAAAATCTTTAACTCTTTTTGTCGATTGCCAATTGATTTGAATTGCTTTTTCTTTTTAGTAACCTCAGTTAACCATACTTTCTCTCAGTTGGTACTGTTAATACATTATTGGCTTCATCTGTTTACAGAGCCATCCCAAAGTACTGAATACAATAAAAGTGGCTGGAAAAAGTTCATAGGAACCTACAGGAGGACAGCTAAACACAGAACCAACAACGCTTTAGTTTTATGAGCAGCAAATCATATAACTGTGGATGACAAAAGACTTTAAGTCACCATGTTTAAAATTATAAACTCATCAACCAACAAGAGGCACTTGCTTACTTCACAGTATTTTTGAAAGCACCTGTAGGATTTTACAAGTATTTAACCCTTTAGGCCTCTGGGGCTTTCTCATTAAGATAACTATCATGTCTAGTAACACAAGATCATTAGACTTTTTAATTCTCAAACATTTGTATTAATAGCATTTTCCATTATAGAAACTTAAAATTTAGTACCACATCACATCTTGACAGTACTTCTAATATAATCCAAATAGCCTGATTAGTTGGTGTCTCTATAAGATGAGAGACATAGGTCCTTCGATTTTTCAGTTGGGCCCAAACTGGAAAAACCAAAGTCCAAGATTTACTGGAAATTTTAGAGTCCAGACTGTTTGAAACTTTGATTTTTTGAATGCCTGTCAAGAATGCCAAGAAGGCTCAAAATCCAAAATATCTGGTTGAAATAAGATTCCTTAAAATCATGACATAACATAGACCAAATTTGATCATTGTTACAAGGTGATTATTCAAATCTTTGAAAATAAGCACATATTTAAATAACCCATAGCTCTTAATAAAAATTCAGCTGTTTTTGAACAATTAGAATTTAACAGACATCAAGAGAACATAGTAGATAACTTTAACACATTGCTTTACCACAGCATCAGAGTTTAATTCTATGTCAAAGAGAAATTGAGCTTCCTGTGATCTTTTGCTATGAGGTTTCCTTCCTTTACCTTCTTTCATATTGATGACCATGTTTCTGTGTTTCTGTGTGTAACACATCTTTAAGCATCTTTTGCAGGGCTGGACGAATGGCGACAAATTCTTTCAATTTCTGTTTGCTATGAAAAGTCTTAATTTCACCTTCATTCACAAATGAGAGCTTTGCAGGATATAATATTCTGGGCTGGCAGTTTTTCTCTCTTAGTACCTGGGCTATGTCTCACCATTCCCTTCTAGCTTGTAGGGTTTCTGATGAGAAGTCTACTGTGAGTCTAATTGGAGATCCTCTGAGAGTAATCTGACGTTTCTCTCTTGCACATATTAGGATCTTTTCTTTATGTTTCACTGTGGTGAGTTTGATTACAACATGTCGTGGTGAGGATCTCTTTTGGTCATGTTTGCTAGGGGTTCTATAAGCTTCGTGTACTAAGATGCCTCTTTCCTTCTCCAAACTTGGGAAATTTTCTGCTAGTATCTCACTGAAAATGCCTTCTAATCCTTTCTCCCTCTCCATGCCTTCAGGAACTATAGAACCCGAATGTTAGGTTTTTTAATAATATCCTGTTAATTCCGACAATATTTTTTAGATTTCTAATTTCCTCTTCTTTTCTTTGGTTTGCCTGTTTCCTTTCCTCTTCTCTGTCTTCTAAGTCTGATATTCTCTCTTCTGCTTCGCCCATTCTGTTTTTAAGGCTCTCTAATGTGTTTGTCATTTGATATATTGAGTTCTCATTTCATTATGATTTCTCATCACTATCACAGTTTCTTGTTCTACTAGTTGGTTCATTTCATTTTGATTCCTCCTTAATATTTCATTTTCATGAGTGAGATTTTCTATCTTGTCCAATAATGATTTCTGCAGTTCAAGAATTTGTTTTTGAGAACTTCTTAAGTTCTTATCAATTCTGGAATCAATTCTTATCAATTCTTATCACTGGAAATGGACCTGCCCTGTAGTCGAAGGATGCCCAGGTCAGAGCCACAGATCTTATTGGCTCTAAGCTGAAAAGCCCTTCACTCAGCCCAACTTCCAAAGTGACCACTGCAGCTGAGGGGACAGCCACGTAGGGTCAGCAACATTGCAGGCAGAACTGTAAATTTCTTGTTAGAGATGCCACCTGCCTTTACCTGGCCAGCTCTCCTCCCAGGCCAGCCAAGTAATGAAAGTCAACAGAGTGCCTTCCCCTAGGAGGTTCACACCTCCCTTAGGATGTACCCCATGTGAAGAGATAGATAGGTCTGGGCCTCTTAACTTACAAGGCCTAAAGCCCAACAGATTGTTATCAAGCCCCTTCTGTCAGGTTCTATTTGCCTCTCAATCAGAAAACTTAATTGTAGCTTAGACAGCACCTTTCTTAGCTCCTCTAATAATGACTCTGTCCTTTGTTCTAGACCCTGTCTAGCGCACTTGGGCCTCATTCCTTTGTGATCATAACCTCTACTCTACCTCCAATGGCTCTACTCCCAACCTGTGTGTACTGATGGTCCTCTTCCCCACTTAATGCTGTATAATTGTCCAGACCTGGTAAATGCCACTCTTAGGATCATTGGTTACTATCCTCACTCTGTCTTTTATGACCTTGTCTAAATATGATCAGAGTCGGCGAACTTGGAAGGCTTCCATAGCCTTGGCAACTCAGGACGTGAGCCTAAGGTGGTTAGTGACACCATAAACTAGAGTGTCATTTTGTTGGGTCAACAACAGGAGCCACTGGGCACTTGCTCCTCATGTGGGATCTCTGTCCTTAATGTGCTGTCCCAGGTTTGGAGAAGGACAGAGACATCCTAGTACAGGAAGCTCATAGAACCCCTAGTAAACATAACCAAAAGAGATCCTCACCACGACACGTTGTAATCAAATTCACCACAGTGCAACATAAAGAAAAGATCCTAATATGTGCAAGAGAGAAACGTCAGGTTACTCTCAGAGGATCTCCAATTAGACTCACAGCTGTCTTCTCATCAGAAACCCTATAAGCTATGAGAAAATGGCAAGATATAGCCCAGGTACTAAGAGAGAAAAACTGCCAGCCCAGAATATTATATCCTGCAAAGCTCTCATTTGTGAATGAAGGTGAAATAAAGACCTTTCACAGCAAACAGAAATTGAAAGAATTTGTCACCACTTGTCCAGCCCTGCAAAAGATGCTTAAAGATGTGTTACATACAGAAACACAGAAATACGGTCACCAATATGAAAGAAGGTAAAGGAAGGAAACCTCATAGCAAAAGATCATAGGAATCTCAAACCATATATTAGAAAATATCTTTGGCAAATGACAGGGCAAAGTTACTCCTTCTCAATAGTCACATTGAATGTTAATGGCCTGAACTGTCCAGTTAAAAGACACCGATTGGCTGATTGGGTTAAGGAACAAAACCCATCTTTTTGCTGCTTACAAGAAACTAAACTCATCTTTCCAACAATGATGCACACAGACTGAAAGTGAAAGGCTGGAAAAAGATATACCATGGCAACAGAAATGAAAAAAGAGCGGGCGTAGCCATCTTAATATCGGACAACATAAACTTTACCACAAAAACTGTCAGGAGAGGCAAAGATGGGCACTATTTAATGATTAAGGGATCCATTCAACAGGAAGATATAACGATTATCAATGTATATACACCTAATTACAGGGCACCAGCTTATTTAAAAAACTTGTTAAGGGACTTAAAGGGAAGACTTAGACACCAATACAATAGTTCTGGGGGACTTCAATACTCCACTCTCAGAGATAGACAGATCAACAGAACAGAAGATCAACAAGGAGACAGTAGATTTAAATGACACTATAGCCCAAATGGATCTAACAGATATCTACAGAACATTTCATCCTACATCTAAAGACTTTACATTCTTCTCAGCAGTACATGGAACCTTCTCTAGGATTGACCACATACTAGGCCATAAAGCAAGTCTCAGCAAATTCAAAAGAATTAGAATCATACCATGCAGCTTCTCAGACCACAAAGGAATGAAATTGGAAATTAGCAACTCGGGAATCCCTAGAGCACATGCAAACACATGGAGATTGAACAACATGCTCCTGAATGAACAATGGGTCATAGAAGAAATTAAAAGACAAATCAAAAATTTTCTGGAAGTAAATGAGGATAACAGCACAACATACCAAAACCTATGGGATACAACAAAAGCAGTGTTAAGAGGAAAGTTTATATCAATAGGTGCCTACATCAAGAAATCGGAAAGGCACCAAATAGATGAGCTTTCAAGTCATCTCAAGGATCTAGAAAATCTGCAGCAAACCAAACCCAAACCCAGTAGTAGAAGAGAAATAATTAAAATCAAAGAAGAATTCAACAGGATTGAATCCAAAAGAACATTACAAAAAATCAGCCAAACGAGGAGCTGGTGTTTTGAAAAAATAAACAAAATTGACACCCCAATGGCCCAACTCACTAAAAAAAGAAGAGAAAAAACCCAAGTCAATAGGATCAGAGATGAAAATGGAAACGTAACAACAGACACCACAGAAATAAAAAGAATCATCAGAAATTACTACAAGGACTTGTTTGCCAGCAAACAGGGAAATCTATCAGAAATGGACAGATTCTTGGACACATACAACCTAGCTAAATTGAGCCAGGAAGACATAGAAAACCTAAACAGACCCATAACTGACACAGAATTTGAAACAGTAATAAAGGCCCTCCCAACAAAGAAAAGCCCAGGACCAGATGGATTCACTGCTGAGTTCTACCAGACATTTAGAGAAGAACTAACTCCAATTCTTCTCAAACTATTCAAAACAATCGAAAAAGAGGGAATCCTCCCAAATTCTTTCTATGAAGCCAACATCACCTTAATTTCTAAACCTCAAAAAGATGCAGCATTGAAAGAGAATTACAGACCAATATCCCTGATGAACATAGATGCAAAAATACTCAATAAAATTCTGGCCAATAGAATGCAACAACACATCAGAAAGATCATCCACCCAGACCAAGTGGGAATTATCCCTGGTATGCAGGGATGGTTCAACATTCGCAAAACAGTCAATGTAATACACTACATTAACAGACTGCAGAAGAAAAACCATATTATTCTCTCAATAGACGCAGAGAAAGCATTTGATAAAATACAATACCCTTTGATGATGAAAACTCTAAGCAAACTGGGTATGGAAGGAACATTCCTCAATACATCAAAGCAATATATGAAAAACCCATGGCCAACATCCTATTGAATGTGGAAAAGTTGAAAGCATTTCCGCTGAGATCTGGTACCAGACAGGGATGCCCACTCTCACCACTGCTATTCAATATAGTTCTGGAAGTCTTAGCCAGAGTCATTAGGCAAGAAAAAGAAATTAAAGGGATACAAATTGGGAAGGAAGAACTCAAACTATCCCTCTTTGCAGATGATATGATTCTTTATTTAGGGGACCCAAAGAACTCTACTAAGAGACTACTGGAACTCATCGAAGAGTTTGGCAAAGTAGCAGGATATAAAATCAATGCACAAAAATCAACAGCCTTTGTATACACAGGGAATGCCACGGCTGAGGAAGAACTTCTAAAATCAATCCCATTCACAATAGCTACAAAAACAATCAAATACCTTGGAATAAACTTAACCAAAGACATTAAAGATCTCTACAATGAAAACTACAAAACCTTACAAAAAGAAATAGAAGAGGATACCAAAAAATGGAGAAATCTTCCATGCTCATGGATTGGAAGAATCAATATCATCAAAATGTCTGTTCTCCCAAAAGCAATTTATACATTCAATGCAATACCAATCAAGATACCAAAGACATTCTTCCCAGATCTGGAAAAAATGATGCTGAAATTCATATGGAGACACAGAAGACCTAGGATAGCCAAAGCAATCTTGTACAACAAAAACAAAACCGGAGGCATCACAATACCAGATTTCAGGACATACTACAGGGCAGTTGTTATCAAAAAAGCATGATACTGGTACAGAAACAGATGGATAGGCCAATGGAACAGAACAGAAACACCAGAAATCAATCCAAACATCTATAGCCAACTTATATTTGATCAAAGATCCAAAACCAATCCCTGGAGTAAGGACAGTCTATTCAATAAATGGTGCTGGGAAAATTGGATTTCCACGTACAGAAGCTTGAAGCAAGACCCCTACCTTTCACCTTACACAAAAATTCACTCAACATGGATTAAAGACTTAAATCTAAGACCCGAAACCATCAAATTATTAGAGAGCATTGGAGAAACCCACAACATATACGTACAGGCAAAGACTTCTTGGAAAAGACCCCAGGAGCACAGGCAGTCAAAACTAAAATTAACATTTGTGATTGCATCAAATTGAGAAGTTTCTGTACTGCAAAAGAAACAGTCAGGAATGTGAAGAGGCAACTGACAGAATGGGAAAAAAATATTTGCAAACTATACTACAAATAAAGGGTTGATAACCAGAATCTACAAAGAGATCAAGAAACTCCACAATAACAAAACAAATAACCCACTTAAGAGATGGGCCAAGGACCTCAATAGACATTTTTAGAAAGAGTAAATCCAAATGGCCAACAGACACATGAAAAAATGTTCAAGATCACTAGCCATCAGAGAAATGCAAATCAAAACCACAATGAGGTTTCACCTCACCCTGGTGAGAATGGCTCACATTCAGAAATCTACTAACAATAGATGCTGGAGAGGATGTGGGGAAAAAGGGACACTAACCCACTGTTGGTGGGAATGCAAACTGGTTAAGCCACTATGGAAGTCAGTCTGGAGATTCCTCAGAAACCTGAACATAACCCTACCATACAACCCAGCCATCCCACTCCTTGGAATTTACCCAAAGGAAATTAAATTGGCAAACAAAAAAGCCATCTGCACCTTAATGTTTATTGCAGCTCAATTCACAATAGCTAAGACCTGGAACCAACCCAAATGCCCATCAACAGTAGACTGGATAAAGAAATTATGGGACATGTACTCCATAGAATACTATACAGCAGTAAGAAACAATGAAACCCGGTCATTTGCAACAAGATGGAGGAATCTGGAAAACATTACGCTGAGTGAATCAAGCCAGTCCCAAAGAGACAAATATCATTTGTTTTCCCTGATCGGTGACAACTGAGCACCAAAAGGGAAACCTGTTGAATTGAAATGGACCCTATAAGAAAGAGTGACATGATCAGCTCTTGTCCTGACTCTAGATGTACAATGTAATACTTTATCCTTTTTAGTATTTGTTGTTGTTGTTGTTTTTGTTCTACTACTAGTGGTTGAACTCTGTAACTAACACACAATTATTCCTAGGTGTTTAAATTTTAATTGAAAATGATCCCTGCTAAATATAAAAGTGGAAAAAGAGAGGGAGGAGATGTACAATTTGGGACATGCTATATCATACTTGCCGCAAATGGTGGAGTTAGAAATGTGCAGGGAATTCCAATATAATCCCATCAAGGTGGCATGTACCAATGCCATCGCACTAGTCCAAGTGATCAATTTCAGCTCACAATTTATGGCTCTGATAGGTCTAAGAGTCAAAGGGATCACACAAACAAGAAAAGTGTCTGCTAATACTAACTGATAGAATCAAAAAGGGAGAGAACAATCCAACATGGGATGCGGGAGACACAGCAGACTCATAGAATGGCAGATGTCCTAAATAGCACTCTGGCCTCAGAATCAGCCCTTAAGGCATTCGGATCTGGCTGAAGAGCCCATGAGAGTATTGTAGGCATGGAAAGCCAAGATAGCATGGGAAAAAAAAGAGGAAGACCTAAATGAAAGATCTCTGTGAGTGAGATCCCAGTGGAAAGAATGGGGCCATCAAAGAAGGAGGTACCTTTCTCTGAAGGGAGGAGAGAACTTCCACTTTGACTTCGACCCTATCGGAATAAGATCAAAGTCGGAGAACTCTAACAGCTTCCATAGCCATGGCAACTCATGACTAGAGCCTAGGGAGATTACTGACGCCATGAACAGGAGTGTCAAATTGTTAAGTCAGCAACAGGAGTCACTGTGTACTTACATCCCATGTGGGATCTGTCCTTAATGTGTTGTCTAATGTGCAGTGATGCTATAACTAGTACTGAAACAGTATTTTTACACTTTGTGTTTCTGTGTGGGTGCAAACTGATGAGATCTTTACTAATTATATACTGAATCGATCTTCTGTATATAAAGATAATTGGAAATGAAAAAAAAAACCTGGTGTTAAATTGGAAATGGCATAGAAAATTAATTAATTAAAAAAACTATTATGTAGGATCTCTGTCTTTAATGTGCTGTACACTGTTATTTAATGCTATAACTAGTACTCCAACAGTATTTTTTTCACTTTGTGTTGCTATATGGGGGCAAACTGTTGAATCGTTACCTAATATATACTAAACTGATCTTCTGTATATAAAGAGAATTGAAAATGAATCTTTATGTGATTGGAAGGGGAGAGGGAGTGGGAAAGGGGAGGGTTGTGGGTGGGAGGGAAGTTATGGGAGGGGGTAAGCCATTGTAACCCATAAGCTGTACTTTGGAAATTTATATTCATTAAATAAAAGTTTAATAAATGAAAAAAAAGACAGAGATCCTACATGATTTTTTAAAAAAATTATTTAATTTTCTATGCCATTTCCAATTTAACACCAGGTTTTGTGTTTTTTTTTTCATTTTCAATTATCTTTATTTATAGAAGATTGATTCAGTATATACTAAGTAAAGATTTCATCAGTTTGCATCCACACAGAAACACAAGGTGTAAAAATACTGTTTTAGTACTAGTTATAGCATCACTTCACATTGGACAACACATTAAGGATAGATCCCACATGAGACGTAAATACACAGTGATTCCTGTTGTTGACTTAACAATTTGACACTCTTGTTTATGGCATCAGTAATCTCCCTAGGCTCTAGTCATGAGTTGCTGAGGTTATGGAAGCCTTTAGGGTTCGTTGAGTTTGATCTTATTCCGATACGGTCATAGTCAAAATGGAAGTTCTCTTCTCCCTTCAGAGAAAGGTACCTCCTCCTTTATGGCCCCATTCTTTCCACTGGGATCTCACTTGCAGAGATCTTTCATTTAGGTCTTTTTTTTTTTTTTTGACAGGCAGAGTGACAGTGAGAGAGAGAGACAGAGAGAAAGGTCTTCCTTCTTGCCGTTGGTTCACCCTCCAATTGCCGCCACAGTAGGTGCGCTGTAGCCGGCGCACCGCGCCGATCTGATGGCAGGAGCCAGGTGCTTATCCTGGTCTCCCATGGGGTGCAGGGCCCAAGAACCTGGGCCATCCTCCACTGCACTCCCTGGCCACAGCACAGAGCTGGTCTGGAAGAGGTGCATCTGGGACAGGATCGGTGCCCCGACCGGGACTAGAACCCTGTGTGCCGGCGCCGCAAGGCGGAGGATTAGCCTGTTAAGCCACGGCGCCGGCGGAGATATTCTTTAGTTTCTTCACTGTGGTGTTTTTTTCTTGTTTACTATGACTCTAGGATAAGTGGACTGTCTGCTTTTGATGGAGCCTTAGAAGATTGAGATGGGTGTGGCCTGAGAGCTCTGTTTGGTTCCTCAGGGTTGAGGGTGTGCCAAAGGTGACACTCCCAGGTTAGGCGTGGTAAATCTGTTTCTTTCTTTTCTTTTCTTATTTTATTTTTTTGATTCAAAAGGGAAGTAATTCCACACAGCTGAGCGGAATTGGAAGTAGCTAGCAGGCAAAGGATATACCCACAGGAGCCAGAGATCGGAAGCTCTTTCCCAAGGACCACACAGGGAATCTCTGCTGCCCTCAGTGTGGGCTCCAATTCTCCTGCAGGTTCCCACTGGGTTGCCAAATTAGAACCTAATCTCCTGTTATTTCACCCCCTAGAGTCAGGTTTTTCTGCTAGGCTCAGGGCCAATGCAGACTCGAGGTCGCCCTGCTTATGATGTATGTCCAAAATGGTGCCTGCTCTTTGTCTTGCTCGCCTTTGAGAGGTGAGCGGAGAGAAACTCGTGTCCGTATCGGTCACTTTTTTTTCTCTCTTTCTTTTCTAGTTAGCCTGGTGAACTTTTCCTCACAGAGTTTCAAGCCTCGTTCCCTCTAGTCTCCTCTTTCTGCTTTCCCACTGTTGTCTCGGGCTATTGAGGTTCAGCTCACCTCGCGTTCCAGCGCTGGTGTGTTGAGTCTGCTGCTGGTGTCCCGAACTTGGGCTCCCAAGCTCTCTACGCAGGTCACTGTGAATCACTAGTTCCAGAAGAGTTTCCTCTGCTGTTTCTTCCCCTACTCTTCCTTGACCCTGCAGTATCTCCACTTTTATTAAACTGTCTCTCCCCAGACTATCAGTGTGCTCCCTTGCTATTCTGCCATCTTGCCACGATCCCTTGTAAACCTTTTATTCTCTCATCTGATAATACCTAGCAAGGGAGGTAGGGAGGGGAGGAAGTTTGCCATTTGGCACTGAATAACTTCTTGTATTGAATTAGAATGAAGGTGGTAAAGTACAGTCTTTCCCCACCTTCCTGGAATATTACCATCTTAAACACCTTCTTTAGTGTTTGATATTGTGAAATGGGTTTACCAGCTTGCAAACACTAATCCAATAGTGTGTGGGGGCAACAGTGAAACTCAAGATTCAGTGGATGGGTTCCATGTGATGATCATGTATGTTTGTCTCTGAGGATGATCACTGAATCAGCTGTAGCTGAATTAAATAAAATTAGTGTTTTGTTAAGCCTATTATATGCTCACTATGGTAACAGATATCAAGAGGACACAAGGATGCATCTTCCCTGTTGCTGGAGAGACAAGAGGAATAGATTGGGAAAAAAAAGACAACTAGAAAATGCAAAAACAATCTGTTTGCATAATCCATTAAGGTATTTGTCTCCTATCATACTCACTGGTTTCTTTGTAACTTAACAACATGTTCCTCCTAGGAGTCATGAGGAAAAAGGTTAAAATAACTCTATAAATAGGTGGTTTGGCTAGGTGATCTACTGTTACAGAAAAATTCCAATGTGTGTTTGATGAGCCAGTTTCTCCTCTCTAGCATATAGATTTATTATGCTGTAGGCTGGGAAAGAGGACCCAAAGGGCTTGAGAGCTATGAGAGAGAGGCTGTGAAGCTTGCCAGGACTGGTTTCATCCTTTACCAGCACCAGTGAGATGCACAGAAATTGGAAATGTTGTTCTTTAGCTGTTGGCCTGGTTAGGATGGTCAGTCAACCAAAAGGCCTGAGGCTTCTATTATTAAAGAGTCATCTATATCTTGAGAATTTGCCTTCACTTGTCCAGCCCACTGTGTGGGAATGTCTCTTCCTGGATCCAGATGCTTGGGAACTTCTCCTGGCTGAGCAGGTGGGATGTTGGATCCCCACAAGGAATCTGTATTCTGAAGGGATAGCTCTGTCCTTGGCTTAAGGTGAACTACACATATTCCATTCAAAAATATCCCACTGAGTCAGGAAAGTGGTGGAACTCACCTCACAGATAGCTAAGTTTTCAGAGGGTGAGTAAAATTAGGAGAGAGTGAGAAGCACAAACACCCAACATGAGCCTCTGATAGTGATGTGACCATTCTTTGTGTATTATGAGTCCCCACAAGTTGAATAAAATAAATTAGAACAACCATCCATCCAAGAGTTAGAAGGGAGATTTGAACCCTGGGTTAGACATGTAAATGTTTGAGAATTCACTTAACATTTTGGAATTAGCTTCCTTCTCTATTAAACATAGCTAATAATTTAAAATATTAACTCGTATGTGGCATATTAAGAAAGTTGGAGTCATACAGGAAGAGTCAAATGATGGCTACCAGGCTGTGTAGAGGGAGAAGGGGAACAGTTGATTGAAGGATTCAAAGTTTCAGAGAGAAAAGAGAAGTTTCAGGATCTATTGAACGGCTGAGTGACTATAGTCACACTTAATTTAAAAATAACCTAAAGAGTAAATTTTAAATGTCTTACCACAAATTAATGATAAGTAAGCAAGATGATAAATATGATGCTTAGCTTCATTTAATAATTTCACTTTACTTCTGTATAACCAAACATCACATTTACACCCATGAATAGATACATTTATGACATAATTATGCCAAGTGAAACAATACAATCCCTTCAAGGTGGCATGTACCAATGCCATCTCACTAGTCCAAGTGATCAACTTCAGTTCACAATTGATCACTCTGATAGGTCTAAGAGTCAAAGGGATCACACAAACAAGACTAGTGTCTGCTAATACTAACTGATAGAATCAAAAAGGGAGAGAACAATCCAACATGGGATGCGGGAGACACAGCAGACTCATAGAATGGCAGATGTCCTAAATAGCACTCTGGCCTCAGAATCAGCCCTTAAGGCATTTGGATCTGGCTGAAGAGCCCATGAGAGTATTGTAGGCATGGAAAGCCAAGAAACTCCAGAAAAAAAAAAAGAAGACCTAAATGAAAGATCTCTGTGAGTGAGATCCCAGTGGAAAGAAAGGAGCCATCAAAGAAGGAGGTACCTTTCTCTGAAGGGAGGAGAGAACTTCCACTTTGACTATGACCCTATCAGAATAAGATCAAAGTCAGCGAACCCTAAAGGCTTCCATAGCCCTGGCAACTCATGACTAGAGCCTAGGGAGATTACTGATGCTTTAAACAAGAGTGTCAAATTGTTAAGTCAACAATAGGAGTCACTGTGTACTTACGTTTCATGTGGGATCTATCCTTAATGTGTTGTCCAATGTGAAGTGATGCTAGAACTAGTACTAAAACAGTATTTTTACACTTTGTGTTTCTGTGTGGGTGCAAACTGATGAAATCTTTACTTAGTATATACTGAATCGATCTTCTGTATATAAAGATAATTGGAAATGAAAAAAAAAACCTAGTGTTAAATTGGAAATGGCATAGAAAATTAATTAATTTTTAAAAAATATAGCATGTAGGATCTCTGTCTTTAATGTGCTGTACACTGTTATTTAATGCTATAACTAGTACTCCAACAGTATTTTTTCACTTTGTGTTGCTATGTGGGGGCAAACTGTTGAAATCTTTACCTAATATGTACTAAACTGATCTTCTGTATATAAAGAGAATTGAAAATGAATCTTGATGTGATTGGAAGGGGAGAGGGAGCGGGAAAGGGGAGGGTTGCAGCTGGGAGGGAAGTTATGGGGGGGAAGCCATTGTAATCCATAAACTGTACTTTGGAAATTTATATTCATTAAATAAAAATTTAAAAAAATTAATTGCATTTGTGAAGTAACTTTGGAAACTATAAAGCACTATAAAAACATAACTGTTTCCTTGCTTGCGAAATGAAGATCACAATAGTATCCAGTCTCAAAGGGTTGTAGCAAAAGTTAAATAAGACAATAAAAATTATTTTTCAAAGTGCATTGCACCTATAAGACTTTTTTGTTCAGTGAATTTGTGGATTTTATTAATTGCTTTAAACAGCAAGTTAGTTTTGGCCTAACTTCCTGTTTTCTACCTCCTTAAACCCCTCCATATTTTCATCCTTCCAGTACCACAGTTTAATAACCTGCTCCATATGGATAATGATAAAGATTCCCTGCTTGTCTCCTGTGTATATAGTTACAGGAGATAAATCCTTTCTCTTGGTGACTAGGTCTTATCTAAGTAGGAATTCACAAATCTGTGTGTACATCCCCTTCTGCCTTTATTATATTTGTGAACAAGAGCTATCCAGGTGGTGACGATTTTTTTTAACCATCATCAATATATCCCAATTAGTTCATGAAATGCACAGTGAATGGTCTTAATGCAACTTTCTACTTGTGGCAAAGTTGTATCAAGTACCTCTCTAGACCAAAACAGCCCCACTTCTTGGCTGAAGCTCCTGTTATCTGCCTTAATCCTTCTGCTGTAGACACTCCCTGGGAACACAGTTGCACCCACTCTAACATTGTGAATAAATAAGGAGCCAACCATGGAGAGACACCTTAACCATGTTGTACTATTTAATAGCTTATAAGCATTTTGTTAAAAACAATGTCTCTATAGAGCATATCACAAAGTATTACATTTTATATTTTAAATGTCTCATTTAATTAAGATTTAACTACTGATTTTGGAATTTTATCAACAAAAAATTCCACAAATATAAAACAGTTTGAATGTTTTTCTATGATCTCTTTCAGTGCATTTTATTTTAACATAGTTACTGTTAATACACACAGTGTCTACCATTTTTTTCCTTTCATGTGTATATTTTCATGTAGCAAGGCCTATGTATTTTTTTGTTTTATCTCATAATTTGCTAAATCATTCCTTTATTATGGGCCAGTTGTATCAAAACAGTTCATCTGGATGTCAAAGTCATTTTCTCTGTATTCATTGCTAATCTCTCCATTTCCAAATTTAAATAAGTGATTCTCCTTATTTGATGATCATCTGAATCACCTTTGCAAATGTTGAACATAATGAGGTTATTTTGTCCCATGCCAGACTTACTGAATCAGACTCTGTGGGGATCCCTGCTTATGACTTGGAAAGCTTTTTAGTAGGTTTTGCTAAAGAACGAAATCACATGGATTGTACAGCTGATAATATACACTGTGTAGATATAACTAAAATCATCTGCAGAACAACCAATATCTTATAATGCTAATGTTAAAACACACACACACACGCACAAACACACCCGTGAAAACACTTAATTTACTCGTACTGTAAATCTAACTGCAGTAGACAGTGTCAGCTCTTGCATGACACCACATAATGTTTGATATGGTTCTCTGCCAACCCAATGGGTTTATGCAGCTCTTATTTCCGAAACTACATTATAAACCAATAAGCTGGAAAGTATGTTTCTGTTTATTCTACATTCACAGAGTATTCTCCATAGGAGTGAGTGTGCAATGGGGGTTGACATCAATATTTGCTTGCTGTTTAATTACATCCTTCATGGGACCACTCTGTTGTCGTCTCCTTTTCTTGCTCTTTAAATGGAGGTGGGGAAAGCAGGTGTAGCCTCAGGTGTTTAACCAGGCTCAACCCAACTTGCCCATGCAATCCTTTTTCTGGTTGACTGAGCTCAGCTCTCATACT
Organism: Lepus europaeus; assembly: GCF_033115175.1. Taxonomy (NCBI): domain Eukaryota; kingdom Metazoa; phylum Chordata; class Mammalia; order Lagomorpha; family Leporidae; genus Lepus; species Lepus europaeus. Next base: position 78,138,802 of record NC_084842.1, on the reverse strand, counting down.
TACTTCTCTTAGTTTCAGAGTTCTTAGAGATTCATTCATTTATTCAATCATTCAAGCAGTTATTGAGTCCTCATTTTTTGTGTCTGTGCCAGATCCTGAAGACAAAAAGGCCAACACTCTATACTGTCTATCCACAGGGTCTTGTCATGGTAGTCTTGGGTAAGTTACTCCCTAAGAGAAAGGAGTCAGGCACTCAGGCCTGCCTCTGTGTTAGGAAAGGAGGATATATGTCCAACTACCACGCTTCAGTTCACTTAAGTTTCTAAAATGCTCAAAATGTATGCCATAATTGATAACTCTTTTTGTGCAGCATGCATCTGTTATGCTTTGTTGTTATTCCCCAGGCAAGCAGTAAGCTCCTTGAGGAGAAAAATAATGTTATTTGTGTGTTCTGTAGCATTTGAGAACACTCAATCCAAAATGTACTGGTTTATTGATTTCTGTAAATAAGAGATGGATTGGGTGTGAGAAAGGCCCATATTCCTAAAAGATTTCACTTTCATTTTACTTCTCTGCACATCTCACTTCCATCTCCACCTAGATACCTTCCAGGCTTTATTAATTTGACCATTTACTTTTAGCAGCTTCTGCTCTTTTGACTCCTTGCTTTGCTCTGCAGGCATCTGATCGAGTCTCAGCTTTTTCTGCTTTTGCATCCTGTCCATACAGCCCATTTGGAGAAACACATCATGGCACTGATGGGGGCCCAATAGACTCCTGATCTCCAGTGGTAGCTGGGCCCTCAGATCTACGTGGGACACACTTCACACTTCCTTTATGTGTGTCTCATCAATGCCTCCTCCTGTTCCACATGGCAGCTCTTTCAACTCTACCCTTCAATCTTGAGGTTTTAACCTTCCCCACCTCTTCTTCAGATGACAAACTTTGCAGAAACAATAGAACTTTATGAATATCTTCCTACCTTCTTTGTCCCTAGCAGCTCTTACCCTCACTTTCTCCCTCTTGAAAGGCAGTGACTTTCCTCCTGTTGAAGCAAGTCCTCTGCCTATGCCTTTGATTTTCTCCCTCTTTGCATTTTGTCAGCTTTTGCTCCATCAATTAATAAATCTCTGACTGTTTCTCTTCAGCATAAAATAAGATGCAGATATAAGCCCCTCTCAAAATCAGTTTTGGTACTGAGCAATACATCTGTGTTACCTTCTTTCTGAAAGTTGATAGACTGGAAGAGTGACTGTAACAAGAAGCTGTGAAATACCTGAGTGAGCTGTGAGAAAGACCTACAACTGGTTAAGTGACTTTCAACCAAGGTATAAAGATGGTACTAGCAGAAATGGACAGGGATCACATGGATTCCTTCATTAATTCAGTTGTATTTCCTATATTGGGCCTTGCAGGTAATGGTGGAGTGAGTCTGTAACTCACATTGATGGTTTGCATTCTCTTTCTATTGGAAGACATTGATCCAGAGGGAAAGAAAGGCTGAAGAGGAGGGCTCCTATTGTGTTTGTATCAATTTTTATTTCCAGAGTTGCAGGCAATTGTATATAAGACAGGAACCATACAAGAGGAGGAATGATTCTGGGGCTATTTTAGCAGACCTTCTGAGTAGGCAACGATTGAGCTACAATAGGCAGGGAGGGAGTGGAATCCTAGAAACCCAGGCATGAAGAGGCAGAAGCAACTGAAGTAACAAAGTGATAACCTATTTCATAGTAGTGGCTTTGAGAAGACCCACTAGAGAAACCACAAATACTCTAATAGAAAGATTGGTCTTTCAAGATCTCCCAGTCTCTGTGGGTTTGAAGCAAGGTTATGAAGTACCAATCCATTCAGAACTTTCTCATCCTCTAAACAATATTTAGTAAATGCAGGGTGAGGTCCATGGGACAAGACTGAGTATATTTCAATTTTTGTAGTCTAGATAAAGATGTGGGGCAAGGAAGTGGCTCTGATGGCAGAGTAATGGCTGTCTGTGATCTTGCTGGCCTTGACCAACTGCTCAGTTTAGTTTTCATGTGTAACAAACCACACCTATACTCCAAACACAGTGGCTTCAACAGTATTCATTTATTTATCTCCCAATTCTGCATCAACTGTGACACCTAGAAGGGACTCTGACTAAGTATTAAGTGAAATGAAAAGAATTGAAGCAGCTCTGGGTCTGTTTTGTAGGTAGAATAATAGTAGAGGTGGGAGTGGGATGGGGGAAGAGAGTCTGCACAAAGTTCAGAAACAATTTGTTTACTTCCTAAGCCTTTGAATAAAACACTCAATGAATGCCCAAGTTGGTCCCTGAAGCTGGAAAAAATAAAGAAATCCAATTTGGGTCTTCAAGGAACTCAGCAGCACTTTGTACTGCTGAGAACTTTCAGTAGCCAGAAAATTCCATTCATGATCAGCAGGCTTTGCTTGTGGTTCATGACACATGTAGTATTTCGTGATAGCATTTCCTGGAATTGATGTGTTTATCTGCAGTGTGTATGGCTGGGGGATTTGTCTTATTGTCCCAGGTAAGGAAGTGTGGCCTTTGAATCAAGCTCATCCTTACAGACAAGGAAAGCAGGAGGTTGTGCACAGGGAGTTCCAGCCCTTCCACTGGCCTTGCTCTTGTGGGTGCAGGGCTCCATTACTTTGTCATATCTGTTGTTGTGTGTACGCTGCTGCTTGTGCTGTGTTCTTGATATGGTGAAATCATTCAAGTCCTTCTCCTATTTGTTGGAATTAGACAAAATAAAAGTTGCCTTTACTTCCCAGCAACCAGACTTCCTGCAGTATCTTATGGACAATATGACAAGATGGCTCTGAATCGATAGGAGCATAGTCTTTGCACATACAAATGGATTTTCATATTCTCCACAAATTTCTGGTCATCATGACCACATGGCCATGTGAATTTCTATATTGATGAGTCGTGGGATGGGAGGCTGTAACTTCACTTGATGCTGTCGAATAGCAGTAGTTTTATTAATACTACAGGGATGAGAAAAGCTCCACCTATTTTTGTACATACTTTATTTCAAAAATAGTTTTTTATATTTTAGATGGTTGAAAAAATGTAAAAGAATGGAATTTATTGATGAGTAAAATTAAATGAAAGTAAGATTTCAATATCCAATAATGCAGATATGCTCATTTGTTGAAGTATTGTGCATGAGCAATTTCCTGTTACAGTAGCAGAGTTGAATAGATAGGACAGAAATATTTTAGGCTGGCAAAACCTGAAATATTCACCCTCTTGTTAATTACAGAAAGAGTTTGATGACTGCTATGATAGCAGAATATGGATTTTTTAATTGGTTAAGCCTAAATATACCAGAGACAAGCTCAAGAGCCCATTTCTAGTAAACGGAAGTTGCCTTCACCCTTGGCTTGCTCTTCAACCACCCTCACCCATCTTCCTTCATATTATGGAGTATGTGTGTGTATGTGATAGTCCCAACCTAAAGAACAGATTGACCAAGCAAGGATCTCACCATGAATCAGAAGACAAGATAGAACTATGTGCATACATTCTGCCTACATGTCAGAAGGTGAGGTCTTTTGTTAGCAGAGCCTTCGGATTCTCAAGAAAACTCAAGGAGTTATCTTTCCATCTTTAAAGGCACTCACTTCTCTGGGAAGAATAGTAAATAAAGATTTTGTCTACCTAAACTTAGTGTACATTCAATAGGTGTTGTTGTCCTCTTCTGGTCTTCTGTATCTTGTGCTTTCCTCTGCTCTGCTCTAGTTCACACATGTTCAGAATTATGACTGTTCACATCTCAATGTCTTACAGATAGTGAATTCCTTGAGGCCAGGTTTTTAAATTTCTGTCTTATGAGCACCTGACAAGGGCTAGGCATATGGTATATGTATGGAAAATATTCCTAGAATTAAAAAAAAGTTTTCATGTTTTCATGCAGAGGTACAAGTTTGGTGCTGTGACAAGGACTCGCATTAATCCAGAGATTAATCGTGATATAGCTTTCTGCATATTGATAGTACTTGAGAATCTAAGATAAAAATCTTAATTTTTATGTCTGACCAAGCTTGTTTATATTATAGAGTAAGAGCTCAGAATGCTTGCAGATCAGACAGACTTCAAAGAACTTGACCAGCTTGGGGTGACAATTTTAGGCTCTCCCCCAGATCCCAGGAGTGGAGAAGAAGGTGGCAGGTGCCAATTAATTATCTTTTTCACTTTGATATCTTCGAGTAGATTGTTGAAGCAGGCCTAAAATATTATGATTATCAAATCCTGAACATGAACATGGTAAGAGTGAGGTGGCATAGTCAGATAAAGCCTTTTGGTTTGTGCTGGAGGCAAGAAGGAGGAAGAGAGAGAGGAAGCCTTTAAAGGACACAGCCAACTCCAGTCACTCCTTACAGATGCTTTTTAAGAGATTCTCAGGCATGGCTATGGATCTTTAGTATAAGAAGTATTCTGAGAATCTGCTAAAACCTGTCAACTTGAAATTGCATTGTTTACCAACTTTGTTGTAGAAGAGTATACCTTTTAATTAATGCTACTTGGCTGCCAGATGAGGGAACTTCATCTCAACAGATTTAGGGTTATTCTCTGGAATATAACAGAGCCATAGTAATATGGGAAAGGGTAGGCATATGATTTGAGTTGTTAACCTTGATGACATTGTCCTCTACTCCATCTAGTTTTCCGTGTTTTTTTACAGTAGACCATTCATAAGCAATGTCTTACTTCTGTCTTTCCTTCTCTTTCTGCTAATTTCCTTGATCGTTTTGGCTTCTTCCCTAGTGACTGGGTCACTAGAATCTGGGTGGAGCAAGCTGTAGATCTTCCCCACCTCTCTGTTAGTCTTGGTGGGTCTCAGGGTTGTGAAACAGACATCAAACTTTTGCATACAGTTCTCCTGTACCCATGGATCTCAGGTTATTAATCCATGCTGAAATCAAAGTCTAATACAGGAGGTCTGCTGTTTTCATGGTGAATGTAGGTAAGGAAGAGAGGATGAAATAAGCCAGAGGTTTGGTCCTGTTGAGTTGCCAGTGCAGGGAAGGGAGGGGAGAGAAGCAAGAGGTTGTTGGTGTACAGAACATCTCTAGCAGAAGGCAGCAGCTCTCATCCAGTCACAGCCACGTGCCTACTGTACTGTGCAATTCTATAGCTCTTTTGACTGTGCTTACAGGCGCACTCTCTGAGTACTATTGATTTCTTGGGGAAAGGAGATCGAAAACAAGTGTTACACTCAGTGTCATGTATTTTCTGGGGGAAGTAAATAGATTAGCCGAATTAGATTGACAAGATCAGGGCAAAGAGAGAGGAGGCTCTCTGGAAATGCCTTCCCTGAAATGGGATACCCTGCAACAACCCACAGGGGAAATATAGTGACTAGGCAGGGCAGGCCTTTGTCCTGTACCCTGATCAAATGTCACATTTTGTTCAGTCTCAGCTTTGTGTCCTGGGACTCAAGCCCTTTTGCTCTTCAGTGGGTGGCTGTTGGCCAGCAAAAGCTTTGCTTGCCTGGCCTCTATGGCCAAAGTTTCCAGGGACATTGCCACTTTATGTGTCTGGGCATTGATCTAGAGTAGCACTGTCCAATAAATCTTTCTGATGAAAGTATGTTGTGTCGGGGCTGGTGCTGTGGCTCACTTGGTTAATCCTCTGCCTGCAGCGCCAGTATCCCATATGGGCGCCAGGCTCTAGACCCAGCTGCTCCTCTTCTAGTCCAGCTCTCTGCTGTGGCCCGGAAGGGCAGTGGAGGATGGCCCAGGTGCTTGGGCCCCTGCACCCGCATGGGAGACCAGGAAGAAGCACCTGGCTCCTAGCTTCGGATCGGCGCAGTGCTGGCTGTAGCGGCCATTTGGTTGGGGGGTGAACCAACGGAAGGAAGACCTTTCTCTCTGTCTCTCTCTCTCTCTCACTGTCTATAACTCTACCTGTCAAAAAAAAAAAGAGAGAGAGAGAGAAAAGAAAGGAAAGAAAAGAAAAGAAAGAAAGAAAAGAGGAAGGAAGAAAAAAAAAAAAAGGAAAGTATGTTGTGTCTTGGCTGTTGAATATGGTAGCCACTGGCCTCTCCTGGCATTTGATCACTTGAAATGTAGCTAGTGTGACAGATAAACTGTTATTTAAAATTTTATCCACTTTGGTTAGTTTACATTTAAATAACCACATGTGGACAACGTGGACTTAGACCCTTGTCTACTATGAAAATATGCACCAGCAGCACCTGTGTTTCCTGGGATTGGAAGATTATTAGGAATTTAGTGCTTTTATTCTACTGAGACAGAAACTAGATTTTAACTAGATCCACAGGTATTAAAGTCTGCATTCAAGTCTGAAAAGTGGTGCTTGAAATGATAAAGTCTCAGTAGTGTCATTTGTGGTAAACTCAGGCTATGGCAACCAATGTGCCTCAAATCCTGGTTGTTTTCACTAATTTTTCCTTGCTTCTTGTGCATTGTGGGTCAGAGGAAGCTGTGTTGTACATCATCTTACCCTGGGTCTCAGGCTAATGGATTAGTACTCTCTGGGTCAACCTTTGTTGCTGTAACAGAAGGGAAAAACAGTGAGATGGAGCCTGGTGTTTTTTTACTCTCATTCCATTGGCCAAGTTAAGTCACATGACCACACCTAAATCTGAGGGTGCAAAGGAACAGCAAGCCCACTAAATGCCCAGAAGAGGAAGAATTGGAATATTTGGTGAACAGCAATAATGACTACTATTATAAGCATAATTAAAGCGTTTTTCTTTTTAAATTAGTCATTACTCAGAGCATCATCATTTCAAGTTTGGACTTGAGACAGCCTTTAATTGGTCCCTCTGCCCTCCTTTCTGTTTTGATGTCACTACCACATTAATACATTCTTCCTACTAGGGCATGGCTCAGAGTATGTCACTTTTTTGCTCAAAAGCCTTCAACAACACCTCATTGCTCACCAAATTAAGTAAACTCCCTTTAGCATGATGTAGTGGAAAGAATTCTGCAAGTTTATCTGTGCGACCTTGGATAGCATGGCCTAAATTCTCTGAATCGCAGATGTCCCATCACTTAACTTGGTTATAAAAATATCTACCTCCCGGGGAAGTTCTGAATCTTAAATAATGTCCATTGAGTCTAGTGTGGTAGACATTCAGTAAATGAAGGCAGCAGCATTCTCTGGAGCTTCTTCAGCATACTGTGCATATCCATACTATAACATTGACCAGTAACGTATTGAAGTGACTTGTCACATGTCTGTTTCTTCTAGTAGGCTTGTGTTCCTTAAGTGTAGAGGGTATGTCTTTGACTTTACCACTACTGAATATGGCACAAGGTTCTGCATGTGGTTGATTCTTTCTAAATGTGTGTTAACTATGCGTCACTGGTTGAGCATCTGGACTCTCTGTAACAAAGTTACCTTAAGTGTGCACTCTGTGTTATAACCAAGCTAGACTACTTGCTGCTTTTCCAAAGAACAGCATCTTTCTAATTTCTCTTCCTTTGCCCATAGTGTTTGTGTTTATGATATATACATTTTCCTTCCTCTACCTAAACCTTTGAAAAATTTACTTATCACTTAAGCGTATCTGAAATGCCAACTCTAAAACCAGCATTTTTAAATTCCTGTGTCTGAAAACAACATCTCCATTCTGTCAACATCGATAGTGCTCATAGAAGACTCTTACAGAACTCATGACCTTGTAATCCTTTGGGAAAGTGATGGTCACAGATTCCCAGTGGGAAGACAGGATTGATGAAAAATACAAGAAGACACAGTTGATGAAAGAGACAGGGTGAACATTCCAAAGTGGTCAAAGTGGGCTTATATACCTGCAGATGCCTGAAATATGGGGAGTAGGGGAAGAAGACAGTTACACGACTGGAGAGAGAGTCAGATGCTAAAGAAAATTAACCTTGCAGGTTATGGTAAGAAATCTGAACTTTATCCAGAGCCAATGGAGATGGCTATGAGCAGAAAAGTGACATGATTGTTTTTGTGACTTAGAATAACCTGTTGTTAAGGATGCAGGTATAAAAATGTTTACTTAATCACTGATACCCAATATTCTACATTAGACCTGTTAGCATTCTCTCCGCTTTATAATGTTTTAGCCTCTCCTTCACTTCCTTCATTTTTGTATTCCAGTTTACTACCGTTCCTCTGAAGATGTTTGCAGTTTCAACCCCTTTGTTTGTATTCCAAACAACTATCATCTCCTGATAGTTTCAAGTGTCTGTCAGTTAGGAATTCCATTTGGTTATTTACAATGAAGACCTTTCTCTCAATAGTGACTTCAATAAATAGAAACTTATTTCTCTCTCATGTATGTTTGGAAGGAGGTTTGATGGGCTTATAATTTTATCAGCGATTAATACTTCTGTTTTTTTTTTTTTCCCTGTGCCATCCTATCCTTGGCCTAGGACTTTCATTTTTTTAAAAAAAGATTTATTTATGTATTTGAAAGGCAGAGTTACCAGATGGGGGAGGGAGGGAAGCATGGGGGGGAGAGAGAGAGAGAGAGGGAGAGATAGAGATAGAGATAGATAGATAGATAGAGAGATATTCCATCCACTGGTTCACTTCTCAGATTGCTGCAGTGGCTGGAGCTCACCAGTTCAAAGCCAGTAGTCAGGATCTTCTTCAAGGTCTCCCACGTGGATACAGGGGCCCAAGCACTTGGGCCATCCTCTGCTGCTTTTCCAGTCACACTAGCAGTGAGCTGGATTAAAAGTGGAGCAGTTGTGACCCAAACTGGTGCCCATATAGGGTGTCTGCACTGTAGACAGCAGTTTAACCTACTATGCCACAGCTCCCACCCTGACTTTCATTCTTAAGATTACCTGGTAAGAAATATTTCTTTTTTGTTTTTGTAGATTTTTTTTTTTTTTGACAGGCAGAGTGGACAGTGAGAGAGAGAGACAGAGAGAAAGGTCTTCCTTTGCCGTTGGTTCACCCTCCAATGGCTGCAGCGGCCGGCGCACCGTGTTGATCCGAAGGCAGGAGCCAGGTGCTTCTCCTGGTCTTCCATGGGGTGCAGGGCCCAAGCACTTGGGCCATCCTCCACTGCACTCCCGGGCCATAGCAGAGAGCTGGCCTGGAAGAGGGGCAACCGGGACAGAATCCGGCGCCCCGACCAGGACTAGAACCCGGTGTGCTGGCGCTGCAAGGCGGAGGATTAGCCTGTTGAGCCACAGCGTCGGCCAGAAATATTTCAATCATAGCTCCATCCAGGCAGTAAGAAGGAAGAAGGGGGAAAGAACATACACTTTTCTGGAATTCTACCTAATGCATCTACTTAGCATCATTTGTAAACACTGAGTCACAGGGATGCCAGGAGGTGCTACATAGAGGTTTTTACTCTAAGTGGCAGCGTGCCTAGCTAAAAATGAAAGATTTTTTTGCTGGCATGTTCGTTTTTGTTTTAAATAAGTAAGAACAGACTGGTGAGAGGATGATGCCAATTTTTATGATCATACATCTTTTTATCTGAAGAAACTATAGTTACACTAGTGCATTATTGTCAAAGTGGCATCATTATTAATCCCTGCTAAGGTTTTCTCTGCATTGCAGAAGATAAATCAAGAACTGTGTTTATCCATGCTCCCTTCCCTGTATTGGTGCAGATCAGAATTTGCTAATGAGAGGAATTTATGTAAGATTTGAAAGGCAGAAGAGGACTGGTTAAGTGCTCCCTGGAGGCCGTTACAAGCTCCGGAGTTTTGTGCAGTGCGCATTCTGCTCCTTCAAGCTGAGATGAAGCTGCTGACCAACCTGACCTTGGATGCTTCTTCCTTAGTGTCTCAGGCAGCTGTTCTCATCTCTGTTCCCCTCGATCTTCCAGTGGTTGTATGGGTCCCTACCACCTACATTAAATGCTTCATACTGAAATAGTAGAGTGGCTTCCCATTTCCTTAGTGAACCTTGACTTATGTATTCCCTCTCCCCTGAGTTTTTTGTTATTAAAAAGTTGGGAGACTTTGTCTCATAGAATACTAATGTATAGTAAAGCAGATGTATTATTTTACCTTCAACATCCTTTAAAACTACATACATAAATATTAAAATTTATAGTATGGCTAGAGTGTATCTTTTTTTTTTTTTAAAAAAAGATTGCTTTATTTGATAGGCAGATTTACAGAGAGGAGAGACAGATATCTTCCATCTGCTGGCTCACTCCCCAAATGCCTGCAGTGACAAGGCTTGGCTTGGTTGAAGCCAAGAGCTTCTTCTGGGTCTCTCATGTGGGTACAGGGACCCAAGCACTTGGGCCGAGTTCTGCTGCTTCCCCAGGCAGGGAGCTGGATTGGAAGTGGAGCAGACAGGACTCAAACTGGCACCCATATGGGATGTTGGTGCTATGGGTGTGGCTTAACCTGCTGCACCACTCCACTGGCCTGGGCTATAGTATATCTTATATAATTATATATGTGACAACATATAATATATTAGGTGTTATTTTATACATATTTTTATCCTACCTACCATGAAAGGGTGATTTCTCATAGCTCTAGAATGTTGTTTAATACCTGTTCCTTTAATTACACTATGACAAGGATGCCCTCCCCTTGCCGCCTTCTCTCCTCCCCTCTCTTTCCCTCCCCTCTCCTCCTCTCCTCCCTTCTTCTCTCCCTCTCTAACACTCTGCCTTTCAAATAAAAATAATTGGTCTTTAAGAATAAGTAGAGGTGAGTCCCTGAGCCTGGTGGGACTCTAACTTCGGTTCTCAGTCCTTCACTCCTACTTCAGCTCTGATGTGTGGGTGATCCACTCAAGATTTCACTTGATGGAAAGCATTTCACTACTTAAACATAAAGTTTAAAGCTTCTATTTAAAACCCTGCATTTAAGATACGAATTGCAAGTCTCAGACTCGTGACCTTTCTTGACTCTCACCTGGATTCAGCTTCCGTATGGGGATAAGAACACCCACGTCAAATCACTGCTGAGAAGATGGAAAGAAAAAGTGCCCGTGAATCTGAAGGGCTGCACTGGTCAAGGGTCCTATTCAAATGCTGGAAGGGGCTCTACTTGTGACATAAAAGAATGAAATTGCCCAGGATGGATAGGAACAGCTACATCGCAATGTAAGGGGAACATTCTCAACTCCTTGTATTTGCTAAAGTGGAAATCTGGTTAGTTCTATACATTTTTGAACAAATCCTTGAAATACGTTTTTTCTTAGGAGGGGCAACTTTCAGATTTTAAAATGTTGATGCTATTTTAACTTTTTTAAAAGATCAGCAGAACACATTTGCTCATTTATGGGCCTTGCTGTATAACCTTGAAGTTTGACAAATGCTCGTTGTTATTACCACAGTTGGGCATTGGAAACTATTATTCTTTCTGTCTGTCTGTCTGTTTCTGGTAACCTAACTTTGCTGTGACCTAGGACTGGTTTATTAGTTTCCTATCTGAGGAAGGACATTTTACCTAGGATTCTTTCTAGGGATCTACAGTGGACACTAAGGAACTAGACCATCTTTTCCTGTTTGGTTTATTCAGTGATTCTGATGTAGGCCTCAAGGTGCCAACAGCCATATTCCTCGACCACACAGTGGAAGCACAGCTATGAGAGAGAATGAAGCCCAAAGGTGGCAGCAATCATGAAAGGCATCAAGAGTCCTGGCCACACCAAGGCTGCTGCTGCCCATGCTCCTATAGTATATTTTAGAATTCTAAAATATTCTTTCTAGGAAATAAGAGCCAGCAACTTCCTTCTTAGGTTAAGCTAATTTGAGTTGGGTTCATTTCCATGACATCCCACCAGAAAGAAGTGCAACTGTAAGCACTAATGGTGGTAATAGTAGAGGTAAAATTTGATTACCCATCAATTGTTTTAAAAACAAATGTTTGGAGTTGGACTAAGACTTATTCTCAGACTCCAATTATTGTTGAAGGACTTAATTTAAGAATTGTGATGAGAGACTTGGCACTTGGTATAATAAAAGGATACACAAAATGAGACTTTTTATCCTAATAGGCACTCGTCTTTCCTATATTCTCCCTAGTCCCTCATCTCTACATAGACTCATCATAGAAATTTTCCATCATGTGAATAGTTCAATGAAGTTTTATTCTCTTAGAACATAAACCAAGAGCACAGGTCTGGGAGGAAAGGTTTAGTAGCAATGCTATTATCTGCCTGAGATAAGCACTTATTTGATGAGAAAATGAAAAATAATGTCTCCAACAGAGTACTTTGTGAGATGTCATGCATGGTGTGTCTATCTAAATAGGTATGTTTGTCTTTTGCTAAATATAACTTAATAGCACTTAAGACCAAGCTATACAGGGAGGAGGATTTTGATGTAGAATAATAGGCAGGATTCAAAGATGAGGTAACTTAAAGGCGAAGCATGAGTTGAAAAATCTCTCACTTAGGATAATGGGGGTTTATCTAGACCTAGGAGCTTAAAGAGGTAATCATGGTGGTAGAAAGAATTATATTTTATAAATGTTTCTTTCTTTCTTTATTTGAAAGGCAACTTTACAGGGGGATGGTGTAGGGGGAGACAGAGTGTGAGACAACGATAATTGTCATCTGCCGGTTCACTCCCCAAATGGCTACAGTGGCTGTGGCTGGGCCAGGCCAAAGCCAGGAGCCTAGAGCTTAGGTCTCTTACGTGGATGGCAGGGGCTCAAGTACTTAGGCCATCTTCTGGTGCTTTCCTAGGCAAATTAGCAGGGAGTTGGATTGGAAGTGGAGGAGCCAGCACTCAAACAGGTGCCCATATGGGATGCTGGCATTGCAGGCAGTGGCTTAACCTGCTGGATCACAATGCTGGCTCTAAGAATTGCTTATTAACTTTAGAGCACCTCATAAAGAAGCAGTGATTTCTGAACATGCTAGTTAGTTTCATTTTAAATACTGCCTCAGTGATCAGAATTTAATACAGGAAATCATCTTCCTCAGGCTCAGGCAAGCACAGTTACCCAAATGTTCCTCAGAGATGGCTGAGGCTTATTTCTGGCAGCATGCTCCTTAAATGCCCTTTAAGGACCTTTAAGGCCTCAAGGTCCTTCTTTTGGGGGGCCTGTGGCTTCTTGCAATCTTAACCTTTGACTAAATGGGATATCTTGAATGTCAAAACAGAATTGAAAGAGTGAATTCTATGTGTGCCTGTATTAAAAGACAAAAACAAAAACCTCTCAGGATGCATGTCCTTAACTAGGGTTGTTTTTTTGGATTTAGTCACATTAATCTATGTCTCAATTAATTATGCAATAACATTTACATGGCTAGAGGCAAATTTACAAATTCTGCTCTGATTTTTTCTGAAAATGTGTTGTTATGCTCTGAAAACAGTACAAAGACATTAATTGTAAATCAAATTTTTAAGGGATTATAACTTCTGGTCTGATTCTACTACGCATTCTACCCACTCCATGATACTAGTCTAAGAAAGTTCCTTCCTCATTGCCTGTAAGATAAACACCTAATCATTTCAACCTAGCACCAAGTGTTCCACTTTCATCACTAGAGACCATGCCAGGTGCTGTGCCTGAGTGTTGCTCTTGATGCTGATGTAGGAACAGTTGATAAGTACTTACTGGAGATGCAAAGTCTGAGGTGTGGTTTCCAAGTGTGATCATCACTTCACTGAGCTACAGTCTGCAGAGGTGGAGAGATGAAGGTGTTTCTCTTTTTCCAAGTCTTTCCTTGAGTCTTGAGATTATGGAAGACTACTAGTGTTATGTTGGGTTAGATGTAATCTTGAAGTATACTCTTAACTCATTCTTTGGCCCAAGAATGACTGTGCATAAATCTTCCTAAAAGATTCATGGTTCGCTATTAACATATTCTGGAGGTGAAATTTCCATAGGTTTTATCATAATACATTTTGACATCTTATAACTTTAAGAACCAGAGGATTATTGAATCTGGGAGAATAATGTTTTTCTCATTTATTTTTGCCTACAACCCAAATCAGGACTCTCTTCTGCTATGCCTTTAATACTTTGATTTAATTGGAAAATACTTGTTGTCTACAATAAGCTGGGGATTATGTCAGGTTTCATCAAAGACTCAGAGATGAGTAAGAGTCTGATCATCATGGGGTTATAGTCTCATAGAAATTCTGCTGCATGTTTATATTAGCAGCTGGATAGGGAAGGGTGGCATAGCAGACCTTATCAGTTTTTATCAAGTACCTGGGAAAGTAGCAATGGCAAGGATATAAAACAGGCCTGATGGAGCTAATGTTGGGAGCTGGGATGAGTATATATGAAAAGCTGGTAGATGTCAGGAAACAATGGGCAATGTAAGGGAAACTAGGGCGAAGAATCAGCAATATGAGCAGACTTGGGAAGCACTCATGTAGAAATGATATTGAAGCCATGAAAGGTCAAGAGGAAGGAAAGGAAGAGAAAGCCATATTTATCTGGAAGAACTCATATACATTTAGGAAGCAAGAGCTCCAAAAACAGTGGGTTTGAACTGGCAAAGAGCAGTTCTAGAGGAAGGAAGATAACCAGGAAGGTAACAAAGAAAAACAATGAGGTAGAGGCTTTGGGAACCAGGGGTATTGCTGAGTGAAAAATATTCTAGGACGATCAACAAGGGTAGAGACCAGGAGAAATAAATATCTCTTATTTGAAAGAGATTTATGGTCATTTCAAAGAATCCTTTTTGGAAAGTGTTGTCATAAATCAGATTGTAAAGGCTTAAGAAAAGAGTTGAGACATCTGCTCACGACAGGGTAATGAGTTCATGCTGTGTAAATGTCTTATTGTTTTTAAGCACAACACACAATAATAGATTTTTAGGAAATTTTAAAAAGGCAATAAAAGACTTAGTGAGAGGTTCTAAACACAAGGCCAATGAAAACAAAGCATGTTGATGACAGCTGTAGCATAGACTTTCTCCAATTTCTGTTTATTTATTTGAGAGAGAGAGAAAGAGAGAGATCCCATTCAGTGATTTACTCCTCAAATACTTGCAGCCACTGGGACTGAGCTGAGCCACCGCCAGGAGTTGGGAACTCAATCCAGGCCTCCTGCATGGGTGGTGGGAACCCAACTACTTGAGCATGATCACCATTGCCTATCTGTATCTGCATTGTCAGGAAGCTGGAATGAGGAGCTGGAGGTAGGAGTCAAGCCCATGCACTCTAATGTGGGACACAGGTGTTGTAACCAGTATATTAATGGGTAGACAAATACCACTCTGGGCTTTGTGTTTTGAAGCAGGGTGATCTGGGAGCTTAGTTTCTGCAAATGTGCTCCTTGTGAGTCAAGGACCATGACACTAAGGAAAGCTGCACAACTTCTACCACTTGCAAAATCAGACTGAAATAAAGAATTTCATGTTGATATATAATTGGTGACTAATTTGAAAACATTGTGGGCTGTGAGGTGGAAGGTAGTTTAGGAAGTAGAGGTGGGAGCAGGGATTCCGGGGTGAGACAGACAGCTTCATGAAGAACTGTTCCAGATGCTATGTTGCTTTGTAACCAGATCTGTGACATTCTCACTGTAGCAGAGAAGACTTGGATCTGGACTGGGAGACCAGATAATGACAGAGTCATAGAAGAAGGATGTGAGTGTAAAACCCCAAAAGAACACACACACATACACTAACACATACACACACATACAAATATAAGACCGCTTATCCACTCAAAACAAGGTTGTACCCAGAAATTTAAAATAGATTTAAACACTTAATGTTGCAAAGGACACTGGATCAAAATTTGTAAATCAAAACAAAAGATTATTGAGTGAAACATTCTGATGAAGACTATTGAGTGTTTTTCAGACATTCAATGAAGAAATTCAAAGATATAACATCTACTAAGAATGAACAAGGGGTGGGTTTGATGCCTGCCTCGAGCTCCAGACTCCAGCTTTCTGCTATTGCAGACCCAGGGGTACAGCAGGGATGCCCTGAGCATTGAGTTCTTGCTTCCCACATGAGCGACCTGGTTGGGTTCCTAGCTCCTGGCTTCTGCCTGGCTCCATTCCAGCTCCCATTCTCACTCTTTCACTTGCTTCCTTTCTCTTCCTCATTCTTTCTGTGTATCTTTCTGCCTCTTAAATAAATAGGTAAGTTTTTAAAATGAACAAGATGAGCCAAAGAACTTAAACACATAAAGAACTGTGAACTTAAAACAGACACAAAAACCCTACCATATGGTTTTCATTTTATAAAGTTTAAAAGTAGGCAAAACTTATGGGGTTTTATAAGTGAAGATAGACATAGTTATTATTTTGTAGGATGAAGAAGGCACATTGTAAGAAGCAGTATGGGAGAAATGTGAGCCACTTTGGGGTGCTAATATTTTGTTTGTTAATTTAGTTTAGTATTTTAGTTATATACATGCATGGTTTACACTATTTCCTGTGTGTGTGTGTTTTAGTATAGAAAATTTATTTTAAAATGTGGAAAATGAGAAAAAACTAGACAGGAATAGATAGGAATTAGAACAAAAAGCTAAACAAGTAAATCTTGGGCATTAAAATTATACTCACTGAAACTAAAAAATAAAATGCGAGTTTCTGTGGGCTCCATAAACAAACTCCTCTCTATACCACAGCATTTGAAACCAATTGAGAGATAGAGTCAGGATCCAGATAGAGATTAAAAGTGAACTTTATTAATTGGGAGAAACCTATCACAAAAGGCCACAAATTACATGATTCCATTTGTAAGAAAGGACATGAATAGAAAAATCCTCAATGATAGAAGAAGTAATTTAGTGGTTTCTAGGGGTTGAGAGTAGGGTGTGACTGATAATGGATATGAGGTTTGTTTTTGAAATGATGAAAATGTTCTAGAACTAGATAGTTATAATGATTGCTTGACTGTGGATATTCATAAAACACTGAATTAATTGTCTGCTTTATAGAGGTGACTATAGCGGTATTTGAGTTGTATTTCAGTATTACAAAAGGGTAAAATGTGGATTTTATCATTGATAGAAAAATTTTGTTATGGGACAAGGTCAAACTTTGCAACCAAGTGCCAAAGAACTTTGCTTATGACCCCTGTCTTTGCTTCCTTCCAGCTTATCCCCACTTATTAAAAATTTGGGGGGTGGTAGTCACACCCAGAATATCATCCTCACTATTGTTCAGAATGCAGATGAAGAAAGAGACAGAATCCCCAGAACTTTCAGCCTTTTAAATGAATTGATTTAATCCAATCAAACAATGTGGCATTAAGGGTGTCATCTACCAATCAGGTGGAGGAGCAAGGAGTGGAGTGAGAAGAAAGGATGTTACCTTATAGTGGGCATTCCTCCACATGCATAACAAAAAATTAGCAACATGTATTATTCCCTAACAAAGTCAACTCTGAACTCCATACCAAGTGAGAATTAGTGCATCAAAGAAAGTGTTAAGGAATTCACTCTGTTTTTCATTGTGAGGAAACTGCAAGTTATCATGAAGAAGGGAAATCTTAAAACTATGATGGCTTAAAGAACCAGTAAAAATGAATGAGACCCACAACAGACATTTCAATCAGCAAAAGTAGAAACTAGAAGATTTCTAAGTTTAATTACAAAATGCCAACTAAGAATAACAACTCAGTTGAATTATAGTTAAGAATGAGGGCAAAAGAGTTATGAAATTATAATGGTTTACTATACAGAGATTACCAATGTAAGAATTATTAAAGGCTGCATGCTACAGAAAGGAGAAAAATTAGTACAGAGGGAAGCACTGGAATGAAGTTACTGTGGAGGGCACTGAAATTAGTCAACTGTGTTGGGAAATTTTTATTAAGAGTTGATGTAAAAGAAAAAAACCAATATTGTCAAGTTTTACGAAAAGATAAAACTAAGTGGGTGTGGTAGTATTTGGTGGATAAAGAATGCTAAAATCTCTAGGAGGGAGTAAAAATACTATAATCTTTAGAACATTAGAATAATGTGTAATGAGTGTTAGAAAGTTAATAAAAGCCAAGTGAAATCCACACATGGAAACAAGTGTACATACAAAAACTTCATGCACCTCATAGACACAAGAAAAGGAACACATATAAAGAAGCAACAAAAAAAAGCTGCTAAACTTCTAATATAAAAATGGACACAGAACACATGGCACATGCTCACTTGGACTTACCCCTAATGGTAGACTTAGAAATATGCCAGGGGATTCCAATTCAATCCTATCAAGTTGGCATGTACCAAAGCCATCTCACTAGTCCAAGTGATCAGTTTCAGTTCATAATTGATCATAATGGTAGGACTAAGTGTCCAAGGGATCACATAAACAAGACTAGTGTCTGCTAATACTGATATAATTAAAAAGGAGAGAATGATCCAACATGGGAAGCGGGATACACAGCAGACTCATAGAATGGCAGATGCCCTAAACAGTACTCTGGCCTCAGAATCAGCCCTTAAGGCATTTGAATCTGGCTAAAAAGCCCATGAGAGTATTTCAGGCACAGAAAGCCAAGACATTGTGGCAAAAAAAACAAAGACTTAAATGAAAGATCTCTGCGAGTAAGATCCCAGCGGAAAGAATGGGCCATCAAAGAAGGAGGTACCTTTCTCTGAAGGGAGGAGAAAGCTTCCACTTTGACTATGGCCTTGTCTAAATAAGATCGGAGTTGGTGAACTCAAGAGGTTTCCATAGCCTTGGCAGCTGATGACAAGAGCCTCAGGTGATTACTGATGTCATAAATAAGAGTGTCAATTGATAAATCAACAACAGGAGTCACTGTGAACTTATTCCCCATGTAGGATCTCTGTCCTTAATGTGTTGTACTATGTGAGTTAGTGGTATAACTAGTACTCAAACAGTACTTTATACTTTGTGTTTCTGTGTGGGTGCAAACTGTCGAAATCTTTACTTAGTATACACTAAATTGATCTTCTGTATATAAAGATAATTTGAAAATGAATCTTGATGAAGAATAGGATGGGAGAGGGAGTGGGAGATGGGGTGGTTGCAGGTGGGAGGGAGGTTACGGGGGGAAAAAGCCACTATAATCCAAAAGTTGTACTTTGGAAATTTATATTTATTAAATAAAAATTTAAAAAAGAGAAGAAAAAATAAAATAAAATTAATGATTCTTAAAAAAAATTCTGAATATGTGAGGTATTAGAGTTAGTGTAAGTAGACTAAGCCAGCCGGCGCTGCGGCTCAATAGGCTAATCCTCTACCTTGCGGCACCTGCACACCGGGTTCCAGTCCCGGTCGGGGCGCCGGATTCTTTCCCAGTTGCCCCTCTTCCAGGCCAGCTCTCTGCTGTGGCCCGGGAGTGCAGTGGAGGATGGCCCAGGTCCTTGGGCCCTGCACCCCATGGAAGACCAGGAGAAGCACCTGGCTCCTGCCTTCATCAGTGCGGTGCGCTGGCCGCAGCGCACCAGCCGCGGCGGCCATTGGAGGGTGAAGCAACGGCAAAGGAAGACCTTTCTCTCTGTCTCTCTCTCTCACTGTCCACTCTGCCTGTCAAAAAAAAAAATTAATTAAAAAAAAAGCATTCTAAGCCTTCAACGAAAGTGCTTATTAGATGGATACAGAAACTTATATCGAGTCATATGCTGTTGACAAAGGCTATCACAAAACAAAATCATACAAAGGGATAAATACAAAAAGATGAGAAAATACACTAACTGGTTTAGCATTTTGTATCACAAAAAATGGAATTAAAGGATTAATAGTAAAGGACAATTATATAAATAACAATCCTCCCATAAAAGATAACAATCAGAATCTATTTGTCCCTAATCATATATCTTTGGAATTGAAGAGTAAAAATGGAACAAAATATAAGGAAATGTGAAAAAAATGGCCATTTTAATGGGATATTTGTTATATTCCTATCAGATAAATAGATGTGGAAATAAACTGGAAATATCAGTAAGAATAGAAAACATTTAAGCAACACATTTAAAAAGCTAAATCTATCAGCATAGACTGTTTAGTCACAAAAGTAGAGAATATTACATGCCTTTTACGTACGTACATGGGAATACTAACACAAGAATCACATTAGGGCACAGAAACCTTAATAAGTTTTAAGGGATCAATATAATAAATTATATGTTTTTTAACCAAAAACAAATTAGACATCAGTAATAAGATATGAGGAAACAAATGGTGCCCATTTGTTTAGAAAAATTAAAATGGGGCTGGTGCTGTTGCATAATGATTAAGCCACCACTTGTGGTGCTAGCATACCATATAAGCACTGGTTCAAGTCCCTGCTGCTCCACTTCCAATCCAACTTCCTGCTAATTTGCCTGAGAAAGCAGCAGAATATGGTCAAAGTACTTGGGCCCCTGCCTCACACATGGGAGACCCAGAACATTGTTCTTTGATAACAAATAATAAAATAGATAAATCTCTAACAAGACAGATGAAGAAAAGAAATGTTACAAAATAATTTTTATAAGTATGCAATTATGAGTAAAGTAAGAATTTAAAAACATCATAAGGAATACTGCAAACATTTATGTTAATAAAAGTAAATTCTAACAGATAAACAATTTTCTTTAAAAAATGTGTTTAAAACACAAATTTTTGTCAGGAAGATGTACAGAACTTCACAAGTAAGCATCAAAGGAATTTTGGTGGTAACAGAAATTTTCCCTTTCTCCACCAGTTAACCCCAACTCCAGACACAAGCATTGTAGTCTTTTGAATATTAGAAGATTATTATTTTATAAGACTACTTCAAATAGCTAAAATAGAGGGAAACCTACTTAACTAATTTTAAGACTATATTATAATATTGATATTCAAAGATAAAATTATAGATCAATTTGATCAATTTCATTTAGAAGTAGAGATGCAGAAACTCTAGCTACAATATAAACAAATGGAAGGGAGTACATGCATACTCTTATGTATAAATGCCAAGTAGTGATTATTCCAGCAATGTAAGGATAGCTCTATAAGAGGAAATTTAGTCATGTGACTCATCATGAAAGATTAAAAAGAAATAGCATAAGAACGTCTCCACAGACAAGAAAAAATTGGTAAAATTCAATTACATATAACATTTAATATTTTAAAATATATTGTATCACTTCTTGGCCTTTTGGCTCAGATCCAGTGTAAAAATATATTGTACATTAATATTAATACCTATTGTTAGTGCTATGGTATGCTACATATTATACATTTAAAAGTAATCAATTAGAGATAAAAGGCAATTTCCTTGAATTATTTCTATTACAAATTTACTGCAAATATCATACATACCATAATACTTCATAAGCATTTTTTCTAACGTTGGGAAAAGAAAATAAGGTAAATATTAATCATTTCTATTATCATTATATTAATAGTAAATAAGTAAAAGTTAGAGAGAAATTACAGTTTGAAAGGAATATAACAAATATTTCCATTTGAAGGCAATGTGATTTTTTCCCTAAAAAATCCAGTAAATTCTATAAACTACTAGAAACGTTATAGTATGACAAACATCAAATATGAGACCAATGTACAAACATCCATAGTTACACTAAATAGCTGAGACAGTAAATTGGAGTATATGACATCTTAAAATATTACAAGATACCAAAGACTAAATTTAATAAAAGACATTTGAGATCTTTATGGAGAAAATTACAAATGTTTTACAAAGTCATAAAATGGACATGAATAGATGGAGACAATTTGTTCATGAATAGAAAGATTATATCAGAAATATATATCAATTCTCCATAAATTATTCTAAATATTCAACCTAAAATCCTAATTTTTCATAGAATTTGACAAGCTTGTCCTAAAATTCATGTGGAAGAAGAAAGGAACAAAAGCAGTTAAAACGAGAATTTAGCAAAAGTCGATGGCAAGATTGCCTTATGGATATCAGGGAAGATTATAAAACCACAATAATTCAGGCATGATGTATTGGAAAATGGATAGACAAATGGGCCAATGCTGCAAAAGAAGTTCAAGAATTTCTGGAAAATATATGATGTTATAATTAGTAGCAAAAAATAATTGTGAAAATAATTAAAATCAAATCTCAACCCTGCACAATACTTAAGATATTTAAAGTCATAAACGTAGTAAAGCAAAATGCTTAAATATTTAGAAGAAAGTAGAGTAGAAAGTAGTTATAACCTTGAGTTAGGAAGATATTTTTTAAAAAGAAAGTGCAAAGTATAAACAAGAAATATATTTATAAGTATTAAAATGAAAAACTGTCACTATAAGATAGCACAAATTTGAAAAACAAGCCACAGACAAGGTGAAGATATTTATAACAAATAAGTTCCAAAGGTTTAGCATCCAGAATTAATAAAGAACTACCTGTCAGTAAGAAATGACAAACATTTCAGTAAGATAACGATGAAGGAAAAGAGCAGGCTATCCACAGAATAGGAAATGGGATTGGACAGCAGGCTTCAGAAAAGGAGATCAATCTCACTTGTAGTCAGGGAAATGCAAAATGTGAGATACCTTCTCACTTTGAAAAACCAAAATGAAAACTGGTTAACACCAAGGTTTGGGTTGATGTGAAGACTTGGTAACTCCCATACCACTGTCAATGAGAGTGTCCTCCAGTTCAATCAGTTTGGAGATTAATATGGCAATATCTGATATACTTGAGATGTGTCTTTTCTTTGGTCAGGGCCCTGAGGAATTGATCCTGAGTTGAGAATTTGTGATTTTAGGGGAGACAGGTAAGGGAGCTGGGGTGCAGGGCAGGAAAAGGGAGCAATGCAAGTAGTGGTGAAATCACAAGCAAAGTGTCACAGAAGTCACATTTCCCTGACTCCAGACTGGAGCTATCTGGATTGGTTTAGACTGGAGGCAGAGTTGGTTTTTGCCTTTCTTGCCGCTGCCCACCATGTAGTTACTGATCAAGAGCAGATGAGATAGGGTGTAATGCTTGATATTTTAGATTCTGCTTAGCAACACAGGGAAGTTTCAGGTGTTCTGTTAAATTTCATTTGTAACACCTGGCATGGAGGAGAACACAATAGATGGTGACAAATATTTTTGTGGGCACAAACATGCCTACACCGTGGACCAGCAATTCCGTTTACAAGTATACACTGGAAATCCTTTCGTTTTGCATACCAGGAGGCACACATAGAAACATTCATGGCAGCGTTATGTATGTATATTGTATATTGTATAGCAAAATACCAGAAGTAACTTGAATGAGGAAAAAGGTGATCAATAAATTGTGGTATGCAAATACTAGGGATACTTTATAAGAGTTAAAATAAATGAATGAAATTGTATGTTTCTTTGTGTTACAGCTCAAAAAACAGTAATATAGTTGATAAAAGCAACCTGCAGAATGAAAAATGCGATATTATAGATAGTATTTACATAAAACTTGATAACCTAAAACTTCTAATTTTAATGAATGCATACATATGCAAGAATAGTACGAGACATGAAAAGCAAAGGTTAACAGAAAACTAAATTACTGATGAACACCAGGGAGAGAAGGAGGTAAAGTGTTTGGGCAAGTGTACAAAGAGAGCTTTAACTGATTCTGTGATGTGCATTCTCTAGAAACTCTGAAACAAGCTTGTCATAATTTGATTAAACTTGGGTGAGGCATACATGCTGGTTATTAAATGAAGGGATGTAGGTAGGGGAAGGATGCTACTGTTCAGAATGATGGTTCTAGATAGTGATTGGATTGAATAAAGAATATGGTTATTTTAAAGAATAAGGAAAGCAAGCCCTTAGAATAGGACACATTGAAGATATACTAGAAAAGGATAATTAATGATTTTGATTGCTTTAAATTATTTATTTGAGAGGTGGGCATGAAGGGGAAAAAGAGAGAGGGAGAACAATCTACTTCCCATCTCCTGATTTCATAGCCAAGGCCAAAGCTGTCAGGCATGAACTCATGGCCATTACTTCTTATGGACTGCATTAGCAAGAAGGTGGAGTCAGGAGTCAGGACTCAAATCCAGGCACTTTGATGTGTGGTGCCAGGTATCATAACTGTTAAGTGACATACTTGCCACAGTTAGATTGTTTTGAATTCTTCCACAGTCTTCATTTAGATATATTATTCATTGGTAATGATTGGGCTCAACTGTCATTTTCTAAAGAAATGAGCTCAACTGTCACTTTCTATCATCTCTGTGATATCCCCACCTATGTGTTCTTATTAGAGCCTTTACATAATATTTCACTGTTGTATTGCTTTATAATTATATGCTACATACCTGACTTTCATTTGATGATCATGACTATATTTATTTACTTTTGTATTTCCAATTCCAAGACTGGTATCCAACACATAAATATCTAATAAGCATTTAATAATTAGTCTCGTTTTAGTATCTGTCTTCCTAAGGTTGGCATTCAATAATTATTGATGGATTTTTAGATAAGTAGAGAAATGATAGCTATGCTTTTTGAGTTGTTTAATTTGGAGTTATGAGCAAAGGTGAAAATGAAGGTGAGGAGATTTAGAGGCCAAAGGGGAAAAAAAACTGAGTAAAGAGGAGAGAGAGAGAAAAATGGAGGGAGGAAGGGAAAGAGAGAGAAAGGAAGAGGAGGAGTAGAAGGAGAAGAAAAAGGAGCAGGAGGAGGAGGAGGAGGAGGAGGAGGAGAAAGAGACAATGACTGCAGAGACTCAAATCATGAGTTTTAGGTTATGCCCAAATTTAATAGAGGGGTGGGGCAAGAAACATCTGGAAGAGTGTGGAAACAACCTAATTTTGCTCGAATTTACCATGGTCAGTACATATATCTTAGTAATAAAAATATGTGCTGATTTATCTTCCTTATTAGATTATAAGCATCCATAAACTAACATATTAAATGATACATTAAAACTTAAGTGATTGTAATCGTCCAACCACAATCTTTTTTTCTCAGTGAAAGATATTTTTCTTTTTTTATTATATGATAGTAAAATTATTACATAAAACTAGAAGTATGAAGTATCAGTGCATAAGTAAAAACCACTGGCTACCATTTATTACTCATAGCACATACTATGCCAGGGATTTTACTAAATCTGAGAGTACCTCAAAAAGTTTGACAAATTGGAATTTAAAAATAATAATTTTTATTGTTGGTTCTGTGTTTAGCTGTCCTCCTATAGGTTACTATGGACTTTTTCCAGCCACTTCTATTGTATTCAGTACTTTGGGATGGCTCTGTAAACAGATGAAGCCAATAATGTATTAACAGTACCAACTGAGAGAAAGTATGGTTAACTGAGGTTACTAAAAACAAAAGGCAATTCAAATCAATTGGCAATCGACAAAAAGAGTTAAAGATTTTAAAAGCTATTATTAAAATTGCTATATTCGTCTATTATGTTATGTTATATGTGTGTACATATTGTATGTCCACATGGAAAATTTTATTAAGAGTTTTATTTTAAATGGCTTACAGATAAGATTGTCCATAAATTTAAGCTGCTAAAATTAATCAAAGATACATTTTAATTCATGTGACCTGAATCTCTGTACCATATGTTTTAAACGTGTTGGTAGAAAGAAACTAAAAGCATTTTATATGGGTGTGCTTAAGTTTACTGGTTAAACAAACTACACCATGTTAGATATTTAAGAGGTGTTTCCAAATGCATGATTCTTAAAATTTATAGAAGGCATTGACCTTCTGGTAAATGTTTTCTTAAGTTGTTATCTAATGGTTGAAACTATTTGCTAAGTATTCATGTAATATTGCTATTGTCAGCAAGCGATCTAGGACTTGCTCCCTCATTTCTCTATTCTAAGCCCAACTTGTTCTTTCATTTCTCTATTCTCTTCAAGGTAGGAAACTAATTCTATTATAAAGGAATCTGTAGGACACACAATTTAATCTTTAGACCTTATAAAAGAGATGGCTAACATTTTTCTGTAATAGCATAGCCAAAATAAGAGCTTAAATTATAATCTCATAGCTAGATTTACTTCGCCATCAGCAAAGTAAATAGTAAGTAGAAAAAACCTCCCTTTCAGACCAAAGGGAAAGAAAGTTTTAAAGTGAGAATATAATTTTCCTCATGGGCATTGTCCACCTTAGAAAAACTACTACAGAACATGCCTGTGACTATAGACTTGTAGTTCAGGCCACTGAAGATTAGAGATGGGACTTGGGCACTCCCTTGACTTGCATCCTCTGGTCTGCTTTAACCAAAACCAGGAAGAAAAGAAAGCTAGGCATCAGAAGCAATGGGTGGCAGGCCTATTAATGGCTGATCTGTACAGTGATCTGCCCTCAAGGAGACCCAACAGGCCAGTCTACTGCAGTGGCTTTCAATGTGGTAAGCCTGGGCTTCAGCAGAAGTCAGCTATGAAGAGCCCTGGCAGCTCTGCCAAGAGTTGGATCACTGGAAATGGATCTGCCCTGGAGTCGAAGGATGCCCAGGTCAGAGCCACAGATCTTATTGGCTCTAAGCTGAAAAGCCCTTCACTCAGCCCAACTTCCAAAGTGACCACTGCAGCTGAGGGGACAGCCATGTAGGGTCAGCAACATTGCAGGCAGAACTGTAAATTTCTTGTTAGAGATGCCACCTGCCTTTACCTGGCCAGCTCTCCTCCCAGGCCAGCTAAGTAATGAAAGTCAACAGAGTGCCTTCCCCTAGGAGGTTCACACCTCCCTTAGGATGTACCCCATGTGAAGAGATAGATAGGTCTGGGCCTCTTAACTTACAAGGCCTAAAGCCCAACAGATTGTTATCAAGCCCCTTCTGTCAGGTTCTATTTGCCTCTCAATCAGAAAACTTAATTGTAGCTTAGATAGCACCTTTCTTAGCTCCTCTAATAATGACTCTGTCCTTTGTTCTAGACCCTGTCTAGCGCACTTGGGCCTCATTCCTTTGTAATCATAACCTCTACCTCCAATGGCTCTACTCCCAACCTGTGTGTACTGATGGTCCTCTTCCCCACTTAATGCTGTATAATTGTTCAGACCTGGTAAATGCCACTCTTAGGATCATTGGTTACTATCCTCACCCTGTCTTTTATGACCTTGTCTAAATATGATCAGAGTTGGGGAACTTGGAAGGCTTCCATAGCCTTGGCAACTCATGACGACAGCCTAGGGTGGTTACTGGCGCCATAAACTAGAGTGTCAATTTGTTGGGTCAACAACAGGAGTCACTGTGCACTTGCTCCTCATGTGGGATCTCTGTCCTTAATGTGCTGTACATTTTGATTTCATGCTATAACTAGTACTCAAACAGTATGTTTCACTTTGTGTTTCTATGTGGGTGCAAACTGTTGAAATCTTTACTTAATGTATACTAAATTGATCTTCTGCATATAAAGAGAATTGAAAATGAAAA
Source organism: Lepus europaeus (assembly GCF_033115175.1). Classification (NCBI taxonomy): domain Eukaryota; kingdom Metazoa; phylum Chordata; class Mammalia; order Lagomorpha; family Leporidae; genus Lepus; species Lepus europaeus. Next base: position 78,111,705 of record NC_084842.1, on the reverse strand, counting down.
AAATAATAATTTTTGGTGTATAAGTGTGAAATTAATGCATAGTATAGGATTTTACAAACTTAACACCATTCCAACAACTTTGTTAGTATATGGGATGCTTTAGATGCCAGTAAAAGAAGTTCTAAGTCAAACTGGCTTCAAACATAGGAGAATGTATTGGTTTGGGTACTGAAAAGTAACTCAGATTTCAGGTCACTTTTATTTAGGCTCCAGTTCTTTCTCTTTATATTTCTCTGGATTCTTCAGCCTTCAGTATGTTGTTTCAAAATCCTGATGAAATAAGATTGTGGATTCAGAATTTAAAATGAGACCTTGCTTTATTAAATTACATTGCAAGGTGGTAGCTGGGTTCCCTTAACTCATCGAAATGCAAGTGTTATTTTATATACTAGTACAAGCTAGGACTGTCCTTGAGAACTGGTTTGTGGTCAGCCAAGAAGGATGGGATTTCATGACCCTGGGACAGGAGAGAGGGGATCTCGGGTCACTCATCAGGAAAGAGTAGGGTGGGTGCCATACCTTCATTTCCATATGAGTCCAGCGTAACATGAAGAAGCTGTCATTTTACTGAGACTGATCTTTCTCTAACTAGTTACATGGTACATGCTGTTATTATGGAAGGGTTGTTTCTTCAGTGGAAATTGATGGCTAGGAGCATGCAGACTACTGACTTCTTCACTGAGATTCAATATGAGAGGCTCCTTTCACTCCTAAATACAGAGACAAACTCATGAGTTAATTATAGTTGGACAAATGTAGAGTAGTCACTGGTCCTTGATTCAGTACCTGTGATAAAGATATTTGGAGGTGCAATTGGTTGGATTACTTTTGAATGGGTGACTGACATAAACCAGGGAGATAGCAGGAATGGATCTGGGGGGCAATGCCTGTCCCACATTGGCATGAGGATCACTGTTCTAACATAAAAAGATATTATTTGCTCTGGTCATACAATTAGAAAGTATTATCCACATAGCCTTGAGTTGGTGTCTGTGCATTTGAAGGAGTAAACTCAAATTTACAAATAAGTTTTGGCAGATAAAGACCTTTTCCTTTTCTCAGGCTTCTATCCGAATCCCAAAGCTTCCACAAAGGAACTTTTGTCCCTAAGTGACTGTGAAACTATTGTTTTTGTGTGGGTATGATGAGGGCCCACTATGTCACCATTTTGTTCACAGGATAGATTTAAGTGGGTGCATTCAATTATTTTATTTTTAAAAGATTTATTTATTTATTTGAAAAGCAGAGTTACAGATTAAAGAGGGAGACAGAGAGATTTCCATCTGTTGATTTCACTCCCCTGACAGCTACAATGGCTGGGGCTGGGCCACGCTGGAAGTCCGGAGACTGGAGCTGCATCCAGGTCTCCCATATGGGTGGCAGGGGCCCAAGCACTCAGGTCATCTTCTACTACTTTCCCAAGTGTGTAAACGGGGAGCTGGATTTGAAGTGGAACACCAATGACACAAACAAGTGCTCATATATGATGGTGGCTCATATATGATGTGGCACCCACTGTGCCACAATGCTGGTCCATCAATTCTGAGTCACCCTTAACAAATTAGTGTTGGCTTGGAGTGACTCAAGATGGGCCCATGAAGCTAGTTTTGTGTGTTTCCAATGCTTCCCATTTTGTGAACATCAGCTGTGGTGGCTACAACTCTAACATTTAAAGCTTAATTGTTCCCATTCAACACACCCTCAAATGTAAGCCAATCCCTTCATCTAGTCCTCAAGTGAAAACAGCCATGTTTTTCAACATTGGAGGAAAAGCTGCTCTACTAGATATAACCAAATATATCGTGGCTCATTGACTCCAATGTAGCAGCCTTCTTAGAGATCTTTTAATACACACACACAGAAACCTGACTTTTGCCTTTCCTTGTGACTACAGCCCAGCCACTGACCATGACCCATTTAGAATTGTTTTTACTACTTCTAAAATGAAAGTGATGACCAGAAAAATTTAACCATTTCCTCGAGATCACACAGGGAGTAGGGGCTGAGTTGGAATTTGAACCTGTTTCCGTTGCACCAAACCACTGCTCTTGTCTCATCTGCTTTTTCATCAGATGATGGAACAAAGGTTGACAGTTGTGTCCCAGAGACAGGAGAAACAATACTTGGATTTTCCTGGGGTCTCATTGCTGCAAATTGCTGCAATGACCTGACAACATTAGATTCTACACCAATGCAAGATTCATCACATGTGAAACTCTGAACTTAAATGTCTACAGGACAATCCGTTTCATTAGATGTCACTGTTCTCTCGATGGAATAGTTTCCCAAGGCCTCTTTCTATTCCCTTTAGGGAGCACAGTATATTCCCTAGAAATCAAATAGGCTACCACTTGAAATGACCCAGTGACTTAGAATAGCAGTGTTTATTTCGGCAATTTGTCTTTGTTTTGTGTTCACTATGGTCATCTGGGTTTAATATCCCGGGTGGTGGGAAATGAAAGGCAGTATGTATTTTTCCTTGAGATTTTTCAAATTTGAATTTCCTGCTGTGAGTGTTCTTGCTGCTCCGTTGAAATTAGAGCAGGATGAACTTCTTGAACTGTCACCAACTTGGCCACAGGCTGCTCCAGGACCTCCTGCAGGGTAAGCTCCCTGAGGGGACAGCATGAAATGTCTCTGCAGGAGAGATTAAATGGTTTAATAATGTCCTATTAAACCCACAGCTTTCAAACAAAATCCAGGCTTTCAATAACACTTGTCACCCTGAAGCTCCAATTTAAGTGATTTTAATCTCAGATAAGGATTTCACTGTTAGGAAAGATGGTCTTGGCTACATTGTCATGTTTTTGCCTTTTTGGAGTAAAGGATGGTAAGCTTCTGCCATATTCTTATAAAATAAGTTAGGATGGTTGCTTATGTGGATGGGAGGGAAAATGAGTGGGTTATGTGCACAAACAGGAATAAATAATAATAAAATATAATCAAGGGATGAATCAGACACCAGTGATGGCGATGTTCTATATGTGGAAAGGAATTTGGCTGTTTCAACTCTGCACATAAATTAAAGGAAAAAAGAAACAGAACAACACAAAACAAGGAAACAAACCAGATCCTATATAACACAAAATATCTTTGTTTTCAACCCTAGTAAACAAATAAAGCTTCAAAAATAAGTGTTTAATTTCATCAGGGGAATCAACAGAGGTCTTCCAAGTAGGTTCAAAGTCAGTGTCTTTTCTTATTTCAAAGTTTTAGTATTTCCTATTTTTACTTTCTTAGCATGATTTGGATATCACGATCTTCTTTAAAATACTCTTTATACTCTTATTGTATGTAGTTGATCTTTAAAAATCATCTTAATTTTGGGACCATTTTAGATTTACAGAAAAGCTACAAAGATAGTTTAGCAAGTTCCCATAAACCTTGGACCCAGCTTCCTCTTGTACTAACAGCTTCTGTTGGTTGGTATATTTGTTGGAATCCATGAACCAATATTGATGCATTGTTTTAACTGATGGCCATAGTTTATTCAAATTTCCTTCAGATTTACCTAATGTTTTTTTCTGTTACAGAATCTCATCCAAGACACCACAGTATAGTGGGTTGTTATGTCTCCCATGGCTCATCACAGTTTTGAGGGGTACTGGTTAGGCATTTTGTTGATTGTTCCTTGGTTAAAATTGGTGTTTTTCTGATGGCTAGACTGGAGTTGTATGTTTTGGGGTAGAAGATAACAGAGGTAAGGGCCATTTTTACCACATTCATATCAAGGGTATGTACTATCAACACAACTTGTTGTTTCTGCTGTTCAAATTGATTGCTGAGTTGGGGTATCGTTACTCATGTTTCTCCACTGAAAAATTATATTTCCTCCTCCCATTGTGCATATTACTTTCTTTGGAAGGATATCTATACATGGAGCCCATACCTCTTGAAAAGTGAGAGGACCTACAGAAATTATTTGAGATTCTTTATGGGAGACTTATGTCTTCTCATTTATTTATTCAAACATTTATTTATATCAGTGAGGACTCACGGATATTTATTTTATACTTTGCACTGCGTCTTTGTTTATGCTACATGAGACAGAACATGAGACTGGGTATTTTATAGTAAACAGACATTTGTTGGCTCATACTTCTGAACTGAAGGGGGAGGGAAAGAATGAGAGGGTTTGGGGAGAGAGAGAACTTCTATCCATTGGTTTTCTCCTCAGGTGCCCACAATAGCCAAGGCTGGCTGGGCTGAGCCAAAGCCAGGAAATAGGAACTCAAACCTAGTTTTCTACTGGGGTGGCAAGGACTTAACAAATGAGCCATCACATGCTGCGTCTCAGGGTCTGCATTAGCAAAAAGGTGGAATTGGGAGATGGAGTCAGGTCTTGAACCCACATACTACAATATTTGATGAAGACCTCCTAATTGCCACCTTTTCTGTTAGGCCAAATGCCTGCTCCTGATCTCTGTCTTTTAATTGATACATTTAGACCCTTCTCAGTGAAAATCATTATTGATATAGGTAAGCTTCTATATATCATGTATTTGTTTTTTGCTAGTTGTATTTGGTCTTTGTTTCTCCCTTCATTGTGTCTATTTTCTCTAGTTTTGAGCATTTTATATGATACTATTTTATCTCCTGTTTTAACATACAAATTATGCTTTTTAAAATAATTATTTTATGGCGTCAGTAATCTCCCTAGGCTCTAGTCATGAGTTGCCAGGGCTATGGAAGCCTTTAGAGTTCGCTGACTTTGATCTTATTCCGATAGGGTCATAGTCAAAGTGGAAGTTCTCTCCTCCCTTCGGAGAAGGGTACCTCCTTCTTTGATGGCCCCGTTCTTTCCACTGGGATCTCATTTACAGAGATCATTCATTTAGGTCTTTTTTTTTTTTTCCATGATATCTTGGCTTTCCATACCTGCTATACTCTCATGGGCTCTTCCGCCAGATCCGAATGCCTTGAGGGCTGATTCTGAGGCCAGAGTGTTGTTTAGGACATCTGCCATTCTATGAGTCTGCTGTGTATCCCACTTCCCATGCTGGATCTTTCTCTCCCTTTTTGATTCTATCAGTTAGTATTAGCAGATACTTGTCTTGTTTGTGTGATCTCTTTGACTCTTAGACCTATCAGAGCTATCAATTGTGAGCTGAAATTGATCACTTGGACTAGTGCGATGGCATTGGTACATGCCATCTTGATGGGATTGTGTTGGAATCCCCTGGCACATTTCTAACTCCACCATTTGCGGCCAGTCCGATTGAGCATGTTCCAAATTGTTCATCTCCTCCCTCTCTTTTTCCACTCTTAGATTTAACAGGGGGAGATTACTGACGCCATGAACAGGAGTGTCAAATTGTTAAATCAGCAACAGGAGTCACTGTGTACTTACACCCCATGTGGGATCTGTCCCTAATGTGTCGTCTAAAGCGAAGTGATGCTACAACTAGTACTGAAACAGTATTTTTATACTTTGCGTTTCTGTGTGGGCACAAACTGATGAGGTCTTTACTAATTATATACTGAAGTGATCTTCTGTATATAAAGAGAATTGGAAATGAAAAAAAAAAAACAACCTGGTGTTAAAATGGAAATGGCATAGAAAATTAATTAATTTGAAAAAAAATTATGTAGGTTGTCTGTCTTTAATGTGCTGTACATTGCTATTTAATGCTATAATTAGTAATCCAATGGTAGTTTTTTCACTTTATGTTGCTATATGGGCAAAATGTTGAAATCTTTACCTAATATATACTAAACTGATCTTCTGTATACAAAGAGAATTGAAAATGAATCTTTACATGAATGGAAGGGGAAAGGGAGCGGGAAAAGGGAGGGTTGCGGGCGGGAGGGAAGTTATGGGAGGGGGGAAGCCATTGTAACCCATAAGCTGTACTTTGGAAATTTATATTCATTAAATAAAAGTTTAATAAAAAAATAATTATTTTAGTGATTATCCTGGAGTTCCCAATGTAGATTTTAAACTAATCTAAATGTACCTTCCAATAACATTATATCACTTCACGTGTAGTACAGAGATCTCACAGCACTATTTCCAATTCTTTCCTCCTGTTCCATATGACATTGTTATCTTTCATTTTATTTTACTTATATACTAAAAATTATCAATAGAGTATTGCCATTATCAATTTAACATAATTATACTTTAAATCAATCAGAAATAATAAAGCAAATGCACCATTTTATTAATTTAATCACTGATTTCATGGTTTCTGACAAAAAGTCTGCTCTATTTCTTATTTTTGTTCATTTATTGGCACAGTTTATGTCATCCCACCCTCTATATTTTTTCAATTTTCTTTGTCTTTATTTCCCTGATGGCTGAATATGATATGCCTAACTGGAGCTTTTTATTTGGTTTCATATTTATCCTGTGTGGTGTTCTCAGAACTTTCTGGGTCTGTAGCATTGTGTTTGGCATTGCTTTTGGAAAGCTTTTTACCATTTTTACAATATATCTTTAACTGTTTTCATTCTGGTATTACGATTTTGCATTTCTTATATCTTTAAAAGATCTATATTTCTTGGATGTCTCTTTTTTTCCTTTTTTCTTTTCACTTTTTTTTTCTCTTTGTGTTTCAACTTGGAAACTTTTTATTGACATATCTTCAAACGCATTGATTTTCTTGCCTGTGTCCAATCAACTAACTATTGAGCCCATCAAAGGTACTCTTCATTTCTTTTATAGTGGTTTTGAAGTGTTGAAGTTTTTATAGTGGTTTTGAAGAGTTGTTTTCTTCATGCTTACATTGGACATCTATTCTTGCATGTTACTGTTTTCATTAGTGCTTTTAGCATATTAACCATAATTATTTTAAATACTTAATAATTATTTAATTTGTATTAAATCATTTGGGCTGCTATAACCAAATATTATATGCTGGATATTTTATAAGCAATAACCATTTGATTCTCACAGTTCTGTGGGCTGGGAAGCCCATGGTCAAGGTGCCAACAGATTTTATATCTAGAGAGGATCCTCTCTCTTGTATATGGTACCTTCCCTCTGTGTCCCCACAGTGGAAAGGGCAAGCAAACTCCCCAGGGTCTTGTTAAGGGCACTAATCCCATTCATGAAGGTTCTGCCCTCAATGATTTAATGACAACCCTTTCCCAAAGGAACCATCTCCTGATACCATCACCTTGGGGTTAGGATTTCAACCCCTGACTTTTTTAGATTGTAGTAATATTTTATTAATTTATATTTAAATATTTAGATTATGTTACCTGATAATTTCAGCATCTGTTTCATACATAAATCTGGTTATGATGATTTTTTATCTCTCTTTTTTTTTTTATCTCTTCACTTGCCTTTGGCATTTCTGGTAATTTTGTATTGAAAGCTAGTACATTGTATCAGATAATAGGATTTGAAGTAAACATGACTTATCATAAGGATCCATACTATCTGACCAGAAGTTGGGCTGTGTTGAATGCTAACTATAATTTTAGTTACTGGAGACTATAGTTTGTCCTAATTTCTTTCTCCTTTTTAAAATTATTCATTTATTATTTGAGAGAGTGTGAGAGTAAGAGAACAAGAGAGAGGGAGGGAGAGAAAGAGAGACTGAGAATCTTCCATTTACTGGTTCACTCTCCAATAGCCACAACAACCATCGCTGGGCCGGGCCAAAGCCAGGAGCCAGGAACTCCATCCTGGTCCCCTACAAAGTAGTCAGGGCCCTGGCACTGACGCCATGATCCTCTGCATTGGCAGAAAAACTGGATTTGAAGTGGAGCAGTTGGGACACTGTAACCAGCACTCGGATATGGGATGCTGGAGTCTAAAGTGGTGACTTAACCTTGATGAGCCACAATGCTGCAGCCCCTCTAGTTTCATAATTTTTTTCTTTCTTCTTAGATTTATTTATTTATTTGAAAGCAGAATGACAGAGAGAGGGAGAGACAGAGAGACACAGAGATCTTCCATTCTCTGTTTCACTTCTCAAATAGCCACAACAGTCAGGGGCCCTGAACTCCCTTGGAGACTTCTATATGGGTTGCAATGACCTTTTTTATTTTTTAAAGATTTTATTTATGCACTTGAGAGTTAGAGTTACAGACAGTGAGAGGTAGAGACAGAGAAAAAGGTCTTCCGTCCGCTGGTTCACTCCCTAAATGGCCGCAATGGCCAGAACTGCGCCCATCCGAAGCCAGGAGCCAGGAGCCAGGAGCCAGGAGCCAGGAACTTCCTCTGGTCTCCCAAAAGGGTGCAGGGCCCAATGACTTGGGCCATCTTCCACTGCTTTCCCAGGCCACAGCAGAGAGCTGGATCGGAAGAGGAACAACCAGGACTAGAACCGGTGCCCCATATGGGATATGGGCGCCGCAGGTGGAGGATTAACCTATTATGCTACAGCGCCAGCCCCAACAATGACCTTTTTTTTTTTTTAAATCATATTTGGTAGTGGCAATTTTCCCTGAAACCTCAGTTCTTTGGTAGGCCCAAGAAATATCACTGATTTTTCAATTTATTCAGTTTGTCTTGTAAGTATGAGAGCAACAACTTTCAAACTCTTTGCATATTGTGGCTAGTTGTGGACTGAAAGTTTTTGTTCCTCCCAAATTCATTCACTGAAGCCCCAACATTTAGTATGGTGGTATGTGGAGGTGAGGCCTTTGGTAGTAATTAGGTTTAGACTAGGTCATGAGGGTAGGCCCTTTATAATGGCATTAGTGCCCTTATAAGAGGAGAGAGTGGGAGCTCACTCTCTGTCAATGTATGTGTACCAAGAAAAGGTCATGTGAGCACTGATAGATGGTTGTCTATAAGCCAGGAAGGGGGCCTTACCAAGAACCAATTTGCCAGCACCTTGATCTTGGACTTCCAGCTCCCAGAACTGTGAGAAACAAATGTCTGTTGTTTGTGTCATTCTGTCTATGGTATTTTGTTATAGCAGTCAGAGCTAAGACAGGGCTGAACTGGAAGTGTAGTCAGGCTATTTCTTTACTAAAAGTGTCTATTCACTTCTGGATAGAGATAACTCAGATTTAGAGAAGACAAGCTTGATCTTAACTCCTTTATGAAGTCTCTCTGGGTCAATGCAGCTTAGAGAAGTTTCTCACTTTAAAGTTACCGTGATGATATTAGTAAATATAATGGAAAGAGAAGCAGTAATAATTCACTTATGTTGATTACCAACTCTGTTAGGTCCACTCTATACTCTGCAGTCTAACCTGACCCTCCCAACAGCTCTCTGAGGAAAAATTACAATTCATTCATTGTACCATTAACTCTCCTACAAATGACAAAGCTGAGGCACAGAAAGCAAACTTTACAAAGTGATATTATTAACAGTCAGTGCCAATACCATCCCCTGCTCTTTACCATGTACTATTCTGGATCCTGTAAGTGCATCAGCAGATCCATCAGTGTAAATTGTTGGTGCCACTCTTCGGACATTTATCAAATACCTTCTTTGATTTATCTCTGCCTTTGATACATATAGCTCTTTTTTTCTTCATCTAGATTGTAAATTTCTTTACAGTAGAACCACAGTTTTTGGAGGAGGTTTTTGCATGTAGTCAGGGCTCAACAATATTTGTGGGGTCAGTTATCAGAAGTATCAGAAAGACTGAGCACGCTGAGTGAGTCTTGAGAGTGAATCTTGCACTTGTAAGCACCTTATTTGGCCCCTCTTCAATGTCATCGTGTGAATATTCTAATGAGTTTCCGCATGGCGTCAGGATTTACTAATACGTGGTTTGTGTCCTGCTCTTCTGGCTGTAGCAGTGCATTATTCAGCGAAATAGAACAAACAGGATATGAATATGCTCTATCTATCTATCATCTATCATTGAAGGAGCACACTTTATCTAAAGAACTTTCTCATGTGATTATGGGGTGCAATTTTCCAAAGACTGCAGGGTGGAGATGCAGGGAAAAGACTTTCTTGCAGTTGGAGTCTGAAAGCCATGTGCTGGCAGAATTCCTTCTTGTTTGGGATAAGTCAATCTTTGTCTGTTAAGGGCTTCAACAGATGGGATGAGGCTCACCCACATTACAGAGGGTTGTCTGCTTTCTACAGATTTCAGTGTTAATCTCACCCTATAACACCTAAAGAGAACTCTGTAGTATTTAACAAAGTACATAGGCACTGTGGCCCAGCCAAGTTGACATACGGAATTCATCATCATAAGCAGACTCATGAAACAGAGACTATACTTTTCCCTTGTACTTCCCCCCCGGTCTTGTATTCTAAAGGTCTTAGAGAGAATTCATAGGGCTTTGTTTTCATTAAAAGAAATCCAAGTTCATTATTTGATGAAGGGCAGAAGGAGTTCTAAAGGTGGAGAGTTTGAAGTTCTCTTTGCTCGGAGCAAGACCATTAGAATCCTCATTGGGCAGATTTCTCAGTTAGAAAGGGCCATGTGCCTCGTTCAGTTTCTGATGGTGGTCAGACTAGTGCTAACATAGGAGGCTGTGCAGGCTGCAAACAGGGTGCCAATGCTTGGAAGCCTCAAGTGCACGTTGAGTGAACAGATCCATCACCTTCCTAAACAGAGCACAAGAGCATGGGCGTGAGAACCTCAGGTACAACTAGGACAGACTGAAGACCAGAGGTCTTGTCGATTTTATAGGTGCCACTCAGATCCCTAGGATTTTTGTGGACTTTTATGAGGAAAGAAGGAAGAGAAATGTGGTCTTGATTTTCTTGTCACCCTGGTGAGTAGACATTCAGATTAACCAGATTAACTAGAATTTAGAATAAAGAAACAAGCTATACTTTGTCTCTCAGTGTGTGGAGCAATCCATTTCACTGTAATAACATTAGTCTTTGTTGTCATTTGCCCTTTTTTGATAACTAATTTTTTTCTGAAATTAGCTTTGAAACATAGGAAATCTGAGAAACTCTTTTTTTGAAGTTCCTCCTCCAGTGAGGAATCACATGGGTTGCTTAAGGTCACAGACTGAAGAGCAAAGACAAATGAGAACCCATTGTTTTACCCCTCTGTTCATGTGATATTTCTCTATGCCATGACCATAAAATTCTGGTACTTCATATCCTATATAATTCTTTATGTATTAGTTTCTTTCATTTTCAGAAACTGTTGAGTACTGAGCTGTGTTCTCCCAAAATTCTTATGTGGATGCCACAACCTCTAATGTTTGAAGATAGGACATTTAAGGAGATAATTCAGGTTAAAAGAAGTCATAAAGTTGGGGCCCTAATCCTATAGTACTGATTTCTCACAAGAAAATGAAAAGGCTGTGTGTGCTGTGGTACAGTGTGATGCTGTATCTTGTATCACAGTGTGAGTTCAAGTCCCGGTTGCTCTGCTTATGATCCATCTATCTGCTAATGTACCTTGGAAAGCAGCAGATGATGGCCCAAGTACTTGGACCTCTGCCACCCATGGAATGGGTTGTCCTGGGCTCCTGGCTTTGGTCTGGCCCAGTCCTAGGTGGTGCAACCATTTGGGGAATGAGTTGGAAGATTGGCAGATTAAAAATCTCTCTCTCTCTCTCTCTCTCTCACTCTGCCTTTAAAATAAGTAAGTAAATAATAAATAAATAAATAAACTTAAAAGAAGAGGAAATGATGGCAGGGATGTATGTGTACCTATCAATGCCATGTGAGGAATCAGCAAGAGGGAGTCTCTATGCAAGTTGAAGAGAAAGAAACCAAAGTTGGACACCTTGATCTTGGACTTCTAACCTCCATTAACTGTGAGAAAATCAAGGCTACCTACCCCATCTGCAGCGTTTAGTTATACAGCCCTAGAAACCTAACAGAGAAACCATTTTCCTTATCACATTTTGAAAAATCAAAATTTGATTAAGAAAAAATAAAACACTTAAAATCTATCTCCATAGCACTGTATTTTACTTTTTTGTGCAGACTCTCTTCTAGTACTTTTCATAAATACACATTTTCCACAGGCCATACACATTCACATTCTAAAACTACTTGCTGGTGTTGAACTTCCTTCTCTTCAGTGCCCTTCAGCCCTTAAAATCCTTTGTTCTTACTGTTCTAGTTGGTTGGTTTTTGCTCATGTACCATGTTCTGTTCATTCCTCCACTCTGAACTCCAGAGAGTGTCACTGTTATCCCCTGCCTGCTATTTGGGGCTGAAGGAAGCTGCTAGAGTACTTTAAGTGACCATAGCTCTGCAGTGCTGGGAGTCACATTGATCTTAGGTCTGCCTGATCATTCTAAGACCACTGTGTGTGAAGCTTTTCTCTTCCCAGTTTGTCCTGGTAAGAGCTGCAAATTTTACTCTCCCAGATTCAGAGGCACGGAGGACACACTGTGCTGGAGCTTTAGCTCCCTGTGGCTTCTGAAGGTCAAAGGGACAGAGGCAAACTGGTCCCCAAGGTAAGCTCACATGGTATGCCTTGCCTTTGTGCCTGTGAGTTCTTGGGTTCCAAGGTCAGACGTTTTCCAGAATTTACCTTTCAGGTCCCAAGGGTCATCTCGGGGCTGGAGCTCTACCTCTTATCTGGCTCAGAGAGTAAATATCACCCCTCTCCCCCAACCCTGTAGCTCAGCTCTTTCCATCTGGACTTCTGCAGAATTCAGATCTTGCTCATTTACGACCCCTGGCTCTGGTAGCTTTACTGCCCAGGAAAATCAGGTGCAATACTTGGATTTTCAATTTAGATGGTTACGTGAAACTCTCTAGGACAGGGTAGAAGGAAGTTTGAAAGGAGTGCAAGGATGTTTCAGGCAGGGGAAAATACATAAGTAAAGGTGAGGAAAATGAAAGATGTGTCCTGGTTTTAAGGAATAATAATTTTTTTTAAAGTACTGAGGTAGTTTATTACTGGTATATAAGACACATGACTTAAAGTTTACTCCATAGTGTAATTTTACAATATACAATTACCATATCAAGATATTATCTTGATATTTCGTGAACTTTTAAACAATAAATGTGATATAATCTTGTGAATCATTGAGTTGAACAGAATCTATAATTTCCTGGAAAATTTTTGCAAATATGCTTTCTTTGGGAGGTAAGGTTACAGAGTAATTGACATTTTTAAAGGGGTTTGTGGCTTTATCCTCAACTTCCATTTGAGAATGCTATAGAAGAAAATTAATATATCAAAGTTTTAAACATTTGTTATAGAAAAAATACAACTTTATCCTTTGAAATGAATCAAAATTCCATGTGTACTCAAATATCTTGTTGTGATTTCTATAGCTTATCTAAAATAAGTATAACATTGTGAATTATTATTTTTGTGAAATGGTAACTTCCATTCATTAGATGTCCATTCTTTAAACATTTATTTATAATCCTTGTAGATCTCTCCAAGGTAGATATTATTCTTTTCCTTTTACACCAAGACTTCAAAAACTTCAAAAACTAAGACTTCAAAAAACCTAAGTAACATAAAATGGATACATAGCTGAAGCGCTATAGTAATGAAACCTGGATACGGTATTTTTTCTCTGAAGGTAGTGCAACATCTTATTTTGTTGAACAATTACTATGCCAGGCCATAAGCTAAAAACTGTATAATCTTTGTCTTTTAATATTCATAAATGAATACTCTGAGTATAACTTCTATTACTATGGAAAGAAGGGAGATCAGACTTTGGTTGACTTGCTGGCCAGCTGTCTCTTCACGGGGTCCTCCTTCTTCTTCAGCCATGGGATGGAATGCCTGCACTCTCCTTTACTGAGAATGAAGTGTTTCCTTGAAGACTATTGTTGGGGCTAGTGGCCCTGGTGGTTTGTCGGGTGGCCTCCGATAGACTATAATGACATCTACCTAGTACACTTGTGAGCAATAGGTTTCATGGATGCTGGAAAGTGAAGATACTATTCAGAGTCTGTGGGTCTGTGGTTTCCTTTGAAAGGAGGCTTCCTCTGGGTGGGGCTGTGTCGGTTTTAGCATCAAGAGGGACATAGCTGTATGCAATGTTTTAGTTCTGGAAGTTCAAATCAAAGATTAGTTGGCCATATTGACTCGGTCTCTCATGAGGGCAGCAGATGGGTAAGTAGAACACCTGTGGAGGAAGTTGCTTCCCTTCATCTCCAGATCCAATTCTTGTTCCCTCAGTGCCATTCTTCTCAGCGAGGAAGAAACAAGAGTACTGAACTAATTTTGAACAAAATAATTTGCGTGTGATTTCGTCAGACAGGAATTCTGGAAAGGATGATTGTACTCTCAAATTAACAACTCATTAGTGGAATTTCACAACATGTAACAGATAACGTCAACACGCCAGGCCCCTGCACTCATAAAATCTCAACTCATCTGTTCCACAAAGTGCACTGCAAGGAACAGCTCCATAAATAAAATCTTATGTATTGGTTAATTAGGAATATATTCATATGCATTTATTATATGTTTAATTATATATACATATATATACGTGTATATATATTCAAAATGTTCATAGGCTGTTTGAATTTGTAAGAAATTTATTTTTACATGCAATATAAAACAATCAGTAAAGTATGAGAGGGAGGATTTATTAAGCTTTGAAATACTAAAATGTTAAAATTCAAAAAGTCTACAAGGATCCTGCATTCATTTGGATGTAGCCATTACTATTCAGAGGATGTACAGCCTAGAAAGTAGAATAAAGATATTAAAACAAATCATTAGCAGTTTATTTAAATCTTGAATAATTATCCCCTTTGTTGTATTTAGCAAATTGTTTTAAATGTTATACAGATGTGATTTGTCTAAGATTCAAACTGAGCCAAAACTTTCTGTACAACTGGTGTTCTTTTTTTTTTTTGGCTTTTTTAATTTAAAAAGTAAACTTTTTTTTTTTTTAAATTTATTTGAGAGAGTGAGAAACAAAGAAGCGTTGGGAGAGAGGGAGAGGAGAGAACTATCATCCACTGGTTCGCTCCCCAATTGCCTGCAAACCTGGGACTGGGCTGGGACCACAGCCAGGAACTGGGGTAACAATATGCCTCCGGCCATGAATCCTATTAGTTAAGCCATCACCACAGTCACCCAGGTTCTGCATCGACAGGAAGCTAGAGACAGGAGCAGAGCCAAGAACTGAAACCAGACCCTTCTGAATATGGGGATGCTGTCATCTTAACTGTTAAGGCTAAATGCATACTTCCCATCTCATGGTTTTAGAATGTGTGTGTACACACACACACAGTGATTTCTGGGTCCCATACAATAGTTTCTGATTTTATTGAACTGGAGTGAGATATCAGAATTTTCCTAATGGTTTGGGAAATCCATAGAATAAAACACTTGGAGGAGATAGAAAAAATGAATTCTTCATTCAGGCCTGCATTCTTTCCTCTTTTCCTCCTCTTTTCTTCTTGTCCTCTTCCTCTCTCCCTCCTCTCTCTCCTTCTCCATCACCTCTTCCTTTTTCTTCTCTCTGTCTGTTTCTCTCTCTACCTGCTATGCATATTTATATTTCAAAGTTCCCCAAGAGGAACTGATTTGCCATGGCAATTGTTGCTAATTTTGACGATTCTTGCTACTATGAAGGAATGACCAATTATCGTCTCTCATTCTGATGTGGTTGGGATTTCTTTCACTCTTCCTCTGCCTTCTGTGTTCCTCTGCTCCGTTTCTTAAAGAGCTGTCTGGAAACAGGTCATCCCCCAAAACTTCTAGTGACTTAAACTGGCAATCACACTAAAGTAGGAATCTACTCTCAGCTCTGCCTAACTTTGGAAGAAGCAACACTTGTCTACTGCAATAGCCTTTCTTCCTCACATGTGTGAACCCAATGGATAATTAAACCTTCTCATCTTAGGAAATAGTTTAACATTCTTCACTCTTTGGTTGAAGTCCACAAATATGTAGTAAATCTTATGATGGGCTCACCATTGCATGGATGGTGATTTCTTTCTCATTGCTTGGATGTGCTTTTGAGTTTGGATAATGGCATGAAAACACAAATCCAAAAGAGAGAGTAGAATGTTACAATTAGGAAGAATCAGTTCTGGTGTTCTATTGCACAGTAGATATTCCATTGTATTGAATATTTCAAATATTTCAAAATAGCCAGAAGAGTGGATTTTGAATGTCGTCACCACAAGGAAATGATAAACAGATAGGCTAATTATCTTGATTTGATTATTACACAGTGCATACATGTTTAGAAACAATATGTATACTTATTACACATCAATTGAAAACAAAAGTAAACATGCAATATACCAAAGCAAACACACACACAAAATATTTCAAACAATAAAAAAGCAAAGCCCCAAAGGGAGAAGAGGAAAGAAGAGATGGACACCTGACTTTTCCATATATAGGACAGTAATTCTCTGAGGTGCAAGGAGCAAACACCTTTTACAAGTGTTTGCGAATTCTGTCTCTAAAAACCTAGGTACACCTATCCAAAGGGAAACTCAGAGAAGCTGGAAATTGAATTGTCACAGAAATAAACCCAAGTCCTAGTGCTGGCTTTTCTAAAAGTTACATGTCTTTCACCAATTCACTTGATTTTCTGTAAAATGAAGGACTGAGTACAGGTGGTTTCCAAAGTCCTTTCAGGGTCCATATTCTAGGATTGTGACATTCTGTGGACAGAGACACAAATCAGCATTTAATTATAAGTTTGAAAAGTCATCTAGGGGGCCATTTCCATCTGTTCCTGAAGTCTTAAACCTTTATTAATTACTTGTTTCTCAAGGCCACTTCTGCTGGTGGGGAGAGGAAAAGAAACAGAGGGACCCCCTTTGGACCACAAGCCCTTCACCTCTGGTTTCTCAGTGAAAAATGTTCCCTAGGATTTGGGGGGCCAGATGGTAACACTTTTGAAGATACACTAAGGATTTGAATTCTGGTTCATATTAAATATCAAATGTAAATTATTAATCTGTAGCAGATGTAAGTGTATATTATTACACTGCATTAAACATTGATGTTGTAAAGACTAGCCTGTGAATCACACGGACTTGCTGGGGACTATCACTAGTCCCATCACCAAAATCCAGACTGAGAATTAAAATAGGTTAGGCAAATATCTTTAGAGGAACTTTTATCATTAAAGTTAAATGCAAAGAATATGAGTACTGTTCAAAATTAATGATAATAACATTTAGCAAGGTCTTGCTATGTGTTAAGTACTTTTCTTGGTGGTTTACACACATTGATAAGTTTACCTTTCTTGGGCAGTACTACAGCTGCTTACTACTGTCATGGGACAACCTTTATTAAGTACCAACTATATGCTGAAAATTGATGTAGGAATGGAATACAGAGATGGGATAACACATTGTCATAATTTGTATCAAACTTACTTTCTGGTGAGATGAGATTATATGTCTCTAAAAAAAAAATTAACAAAGAGGGATATGTGTTGTGAAGTAGGCAGAGCAGAGTTATATAACACTGAGGGACTAGTCCAGGGAGGATAGGTTTCTAGGGCAATTTCTTTAACAGCAATTTCCTAAAACAACTGAATAAATAATTTTCAAATGACCAGTGTATTAAAATATCAAAATTTGCCAAAATTTGTTTTAATTAACTACCTATAAGCCTTACAATTGTATGCATTTCTTCAAGATCACCTAATGTGCAGTATTATTTTGGGAATTACAGTTTCTCTTTTTTGACAGTTTATTTGAAAGGCAGAGTGAGAACGAAATTGAGAGTGAGAGCAAGAGCAAGGTGAGGGAGGAGAGAGAGAGAGAGAGAGAGAGAGAGAGAGAGAGAGACGAGTTTCCATATGTACATCATTTCCCAAATAGCCACAATAGCCAGATCTAGACCAGGCTAAAGCCAGGAATTCCATCCAGGTATTCCATATAGACCCAAGTACTTGGACTATCTTCTGCTGTCTTCCAGGTGCATTAGCAGAAGATGAATCAGAAGTAGAGTATCTGGGATCTGAACCAGGACTTTGATATGAGATGTTAGCATCATAAGTGGTGGCTTAACCAGCTGTATCACAATGCCAGCCCCAGAATGACAGATTTCTGAATATTGTGTTTTAACTGTCATACATGCCACCAATGCCAAAAATAGAATAAATGATTGAATGAGTTTCTGTTTTCCAAAGCATTTTCCAGTCAGTCTATAGTTCTTTTTTTTTCTTCTCCCAATATATACTTCTGTATTTGCCTATTTGCCTCAACTTGTCTATGAAAGGCTTAAAATAATTGTAGAGAGACAAGCTGGGCATCTCCAGTGTAAAACTGAAAATAAAACAGAATAGATACACTGTCTGGGAATAGCTGCTTTCACTTTCTTTAAGGTGGTTCTGTGGTGGAATGAGCAGGCACGCCAAGATGGTGCTGGCAAATGAGTGAGACATGCGCTCCACTGCAGAGAATGGCGTCGGGATCCACCTGGCAAAGGAGTCTGCTTAGCAACAGGCAGTGATTGGTTATGGCATGGGCCCTCTCTCTGAGCTGATTGGCTGCCTCCGCTATATAAGCACATGTACTTCCTGAAATAAATGAGCCTGCGGGATGCTCACCTTTCGTTTGCTTTCATCCAGTGCTTTTCCAGTGTCTGTTGTGACTCTGCACCTACTGACCTCCAACCACCACGGGAGAACCCAAACGAGACAACATCTGGCGCCCAACGTGAATTTGCCCGTGAGTGGATTTTGACTCAGAGAGTGTCCCCTTGAAGATTCGGTAAGCAGCCCCTCGGTGTTTTGTGTGCTGACGGCTCTGAGGGTGAGCACAGAACCCCCTCCTACGCCCCTTTCCTTGTCCTGGTCCTGGTGCTGGTCCTCAGTCATGGTGACCCAGTGTTAGGCACACACCACCTGGAGGTGTAATGCACCCTGAGTAACTGCTTACAGCCACATCTGCTACAGTTTTATGCCTTGCAAACTCTGGTTCAGCTGCTAGAACAGCCTACAGCCTACTGCTCCTGATTACCATCCTCCTCATTCCTGCCCCAGTTGAGCAAGCTCACCTGTGGGTCTTCTTAGCAGGCTGGATAGCCTATGATGGGTAGGATCCCCTAGGGACAACCTAAGACAGGCACAGCTGTATGAAGAGTCCATATGGAAAAGGGGTCAACAATGGCCATGAATCATACCTCCCATGGTTAAAAATACACAAAAAGGAGAAATGTGGTGGAATGAGCAGGCCAAGCCAAGATGGCGCTGGTGAACAAGCGAGATGTGCGCTCAGCTGCACAGAGAATGATGGCAGGATCCACCTGCAAAGGAGTCTGCTTAGAAACAGGCAGTGATTGGTTACATCATGGCCCTCCCTCTGGCCTGATTGGCTGCCTCAGCTATATAAGCACATGTACTTCCCTAAATAAATGAGTCTGCGGGCTCCTCACCTCTAGCCCGTTCTCACCTGGCTCCTGGTGTCTGTTTATGACTCCCGTGCCTTCTTACCCCAACCACCATGGGAGAACCCGAACGAGGCAACATGGTTCGTTTCCTCTCCCAGGGTACCACTAGCAGAATGACCTTGTTTCTACTCTAGAATAGTATCATCTTTGGACCTTCTTTGCTCTTTTAGGACTCTTTGCTAGCACACAAACTCTGACTGCCATAGGAGCCAGTGAAGCCCTCAGTTTTTATCTCTGTTTACTTCATAACTAATAAAGATTGTGAACTGTATGTTGCCTCAATATTGCTGTCCTTTATTACAGAGCCTGGAAAGTCAAAAGTGACATTCCTTTAACTATTTTGTAATTATGGTGCAGGTATGAACAGGTTCATCCAATTTTCATGTCTACGTCTGGACAGTGTGTCATGGAGAGCCCAAATTTCTAACTCCTGTGTTGGTGAGGTGTGTAAGGAGGCTGTGGGTATTTCTAACACTCAGTGCAGTATGGTACACAAATAATAGCAGCAGTAATGGTCCCTCCAGGGTTGTCCATGGCAGACTTGAATGGTTTTTGAATGCTTTCTACATAGGCTCCATGTATTCAGGGTTGTGTAGCCTAGGTCTGCTCATTTGAATCTTCCAAAGATTCCATGAAACACACAGTAGCTTTTACTAAATTACTTTATTCTTGGGATAACTGGAATGGATTCTATTGTTCAACTAAGAACTCTGTTCAACACACCTGATGTATCTAATTTATTGAAATACTTGATGAAAGAAAGTTTGGATGAAGGATGCTAAAATGGTGGAAAAACTGGTACTGAATTCACTTGAGGGGAATTAATTCATACCATATAGGAAGCTACTCTTGTTAAATCTGGGTGTCTCTTCCTTCTTTCTTACATTCCCTTTATTAAATATAAGACAGTTTCCCATCTATAAAATGAAAATCACAACTACGACCATCATCAAGTCCTATTTTTTAAAAGATTTATTTATTTATTGAAAGGCAGAGTTACAGAGAGGCAGAGAGAGAGAGAAAGAGAGAGAGAAAGAGAGAGAGAAAGAGAGAGAGAAAGAGAGAGAGAAAGAGAGAGAGAAAGAGAGAGAGAAAGAGAGAGAGAAAGAGAGAGAGAGAAAGAAGAGAGAGAAAGAGAGACGAGAAAGAGAGAGAGAAAGAGAGAGAGAGAGAGGAAAGGGAGAGAGGTCCTTCCATCTGCTGTATCACTCTCTGCCAGATGGCTGCAATGCCTGGAGCAATGCTGATCTGAAGCCAGGAGCCAAGAACTTCTTCCAGGTTCCCCACGTGGGTGCAGGGGCCCAAGGACTTGGGCCATCATCTACTGCTTTCCCAGGCCATAGCAGAGAGCTGGATCAGAAGTGGAACAGCTGGGACTTGAACCAGCGCTCATAAGGGATGCCAGCATTGCAGTCAGAGTCTTTACCCCCCTGTCACAGTGCTGGCCCCAAGTCCTATTGTTTTAAGTAAAATAAAATGTTTAGAATACTATATGTCCCATAGAATGACTTAATAATAATGTTTGGAGGGACTGATAATTATGTCTAAGATAACACTAGAGGAGAGCAGTTGATGTCTTTAATCCAGGAATTACAGGTCTGGGTGAAAGAAACAGGACTAGGAAATGACATCTCTGAGTCAGGGGCATAAAAGACTGCAGAATATTCAGGAGCTGTAAAGGTTTCCATATGGATTTTTCTTGGGTTAGGACAGAGGCTTTTGGAGAGGGATAAATAGACTAGAGAAAGATAGGGGCTACATCACAAAAAGTATGTGAGACTTTTACATAATGAGATAACCCTGATATCAGCCCACGGACCCCAGGCAAGTTACAAGGAATTATGCCTGCCTTCTTGCCCAGTATTACTCAGTTAGCTCCCGCTTTCTGCTGTGTGCATAACATACTTGTTAGCTACTTGGTGGCAGATTCTTGATCTAATGATCTAATGCATCTCTCATAAATATGAAGAGATTGGCTAAATACATATTAAGATATGATGGAAATAGGAATAATTATTTTAAAAGTTGTGATAAATATATTCTTGAAGAATTATGGTAACTGGGTGATTGAGTCCTTGGGCTCTGACACATTTCCTCATGCAATTATTCTCTAGTAAAAATTGCCAATAAACTTTGGAAAGATCTGTGAATTCAATAACAGGACTCCGAACTTCCTTCCCATCATGCTTTGAGTTTGTGAATAGTGCTAGAATTCCATGCCCCCTTCCCTTCCCTTCCTTCTCTCTCTCCCTCTTCTTTATCCTCATTTTCATCTTTACTATCATCTTCTTTTACTAAGTTCAAATTTTCTAATGAAATGAGGAATGAACAGCTTGTTTAGTCCATAACTGTGTCTGTCAGTTTCTAGAAATAGTCCTTTATTCAAATAACTGATTTCATGATTTTGTGAGATGCTGAAGCTTGCCTTGCCTTATAATACCTGTCCATTTACTGTAACTACTCAATTACGATTAGCTCAAAGAATGTTATTTTTGTCACATAATCATAAAAAACCTAAGTAGTCATAGGTCAATGACAGGAGAAATGGTAATTTTGTGAGTCTAGACAGTTCAAACATGATTTTGTTGAAAAAAAAAAGTGTTAAAACTGAAAACATATTTTACCAGCCACCTCCTTTCTTGCCTTTTTGAAAGTCCATATGTTCTTTAGAGGAAAATTGAATTCAGCTTCTTTTGAGTCTTTGCAAAATTTTAAAAGGACTATTTGCTGTACAAGATTTCCAGGTCATCAGAAATCAGACCTAGAGTCAATTGCTTGGACAAAGTTCAAATTGTATTATCCCAACACTTTGAAAAAAGTATTTGGGTCATTTTTAAAAAGTTCAATCCTTTTTGTAGGCTATTTGGAAGTAGATTCACACATTGGTATGGCATATTTACACATTGCTTATTTTGCAGTCGATTTTAGTAACTCATAAGTGTTATGTGTACATTCAGCATTTGACAAACATGTTTTGCTTACAACTAGCGTCTGAGTGTTGTAGCTTTCATGATTTCCTGCTCATGGTGGAGTGGTTTGATTTACTTAGTAGAATATATTTTTCTAAGTCAAGCAGTGTTGAGAGAAAATAAACAATTGAAGGTTATATGAGCCTACTAAAAATCTTTGTTATGAATTTGGAAAGAATCTGTTTATTTTAGTATTTGAGCCCAGCTTGAGATCCAGTGCATGAAGACAGCATTTAGGAGTCAGGAAGAAATTGACTTCCAATACTTGCCTTCTCACTACCTGACTGGGTGACCCTGGGAAGGCATTCTATTTTTGTTTGTTTGTGTGTTTGCTTTTTTTCCCGTTGTGGGCCTGAGTTTTCTCATTCAAAACAAAAGGAGATTATAGCATTGTTTTCAAACTGGATTTTTCAGAGGTCAATGGTTCCTAAAACTAAGGTATTCAAAGTTACCTTTCTTTTATAGGTTTTATGTATGATGATTCTTTGGCAAATTGGTGCCAGTTTGAGTCCCCATTGCTCCACTTCTGATCCAGCTCCCTGCTAATGTGCCTGGGAAAGCAGCAAAGGATGGCCAAGTGCTTGGGTCCCTGTACCCATGTGGGGGACCTGGAGGAGACTATTGGCTCCTGACTTCAGATCAGCTCAGCTCCAGTTATTGTGGCCATTTGGGGAGTGAAACAGTGATTGGAAGACCTCTATCTGTCTCTGTCTCTACCTCTCTCTGAAACTGTCTTTCAAATAAGTAAAATAAAATCTTTTAAAAAAAAACTGCTGCTACAAAACAAAAGTGAAGAAACTTTAACTAGTGTTTTAGATATTTTTAAAATTTTAAATTTGTCTCCTTTTAACTTATTTAAGGTATTAGTGATTACTATGACTTACCATAGGTCCATGGGATGATGACACCATGATATGAAACCATGATATGTGTCTTTTTACTGAAAGTTTTGGAAGAAGTGATACATGGACATGGCTGTTTAAATAGAAATTTGGTTTTAATTCTGTTTTTATAAATTTTGTTTAAGGTATATAAGTTTCATATATTTCATGTAAACAGATTTAGGAACATGGTGATACTTCTCATGCTGCCCTCCCTCCTGCCCATTCTCCAACACTTCTTCCTACTCTCTCTACTTAATTTTGCAAATATCTATTTTCAATATATTTTATACTCATAAGGTTAACCCTATACTAGGTAAAGCATTCAACAAATAGTGTAAAGAAAAAAAATTGTTCCTCAACATTAGAGACAAGGGCTGTCAATAATCATTGAATCTTGAAATGTCCATTTCACTCCAATATATTACATTTTGAGTACTCTATTAGTTACCCCAGATCAGGGAAAACATATGGTATCTGTCTTTGTGGGGCTGGCTTATTTCACTAAGTATAATGGTTTCCAGTTGCATCCATTTTGTTACAAAAGAAAGTATTTTTTATAGCTTAGTAGTACTCCATATATCATAATTTCTTAATCCAGTCATCAGTTGATAGACATCTAGGTTGATTCCATACCTTAGCTATTGTGGTTTGAACTGCTAAAAACATGGGTACATATAACTTTTTCCATGCTCATTTCTTTTTGTTTCATTAAATTCCCAGGAGTGGGATTGCTGAGTTTTATTTTAGGTTTAAATTCAGATTTCTAAGGTATTTCCATACTGTCTTCCACAGTGGACTAGTTTACATTCCCACCAACAGTGGATTAGGGTACTTTTATTTCCCACATCCTTGCCAGCATTTGTTGTTTGTTGATTTCTGTATGAGAGACATTCTAATTGGGGTGAGATGAAACCTTATTGTGGTTTTGATCTGCATTTCCTTGATGGCTAGTGATCCTGAGCATTTTTTCAAGTGTCTGTTGGCCATTTGAATTTCCTCTCTTGAAAAATGTCTGTTCAAGTCCTTTTCCCATTTCTTAACTCTATTGTTCCCTTTATTGTTGTTGAATTTCTTGAGCTCTTTATAGATTCTGGACATTAATCCTTTGTCAGTTTCATAGTTAGTAAATATTTCCTCCAATTCCTTTGGTTGCCTGTTCATTTTGCTGTGTTTCCTTTGTAGTGCAGAAGCGTCTCAGCTTGATGTAATCCCATTTGTCAATTTTGGCTTTGATTGCTTATGCTTCTGGAGTATTTTCCAAGAAGTCTTTGCCTATATTAATATCTTCAGACTTTCTCCAATATTTTCTAGTAACTTGATTTTATCAGGTCGTGTATTTAGGTCTTTGGTCCATTTTGAGTGGATTTTTGTGTAAGGTGTAAGGTAGGGGTCTTGTTTCATACTTCCTTACTTGGAGATCCAATTTTTCCAGCACCATTTGTTGAAGAGACTCTCCTTGCTCCAGGGATCGATTTTAGCTCCTTTGTCAAAGATATGTTGCTGAAGGCGCAAGACTTGATTTCTGTAGTTTCTATTCTGTTCCATTCTTCTACATGTCTGTTTTTGTGCTAGTACCAGGCTTTTTTGATGATAACTGCCCTATAGTATGTCTTGAAATCTGGTATCGTAATGCCTCAGGATTTTGGTTCTTGACATTAATATGCTACATTCCATGTCACCTGAGCCTCAGATTATCTCTCTCTTGCTTGAAAGCTGGATGACCATATCTTCTAGGGCTAGAAATGTGCATAACCTATGAATAGCAATTCCATTCTTAGTCAAATGCCCAGTAGAAACATTTATCTATTCACCAAAAGACATACAGAAGAATGTTCAAGCAGCACTGTTTTTTATAATCTTCTTTTGGAGACTACCCAAATATTATCAACAATGGGAAGGACAAATAAATCTGAATTGCATTCTCGTGGTGGACAATTACTCAGCAAAAAGAATGATGGATCTGTAATTACATAAAACAATAGAAATGAATCCCACAAGCAAAAAAACCCCACATAGTTCAAATAATTATTAATTTGTTAATTAATATAAGAGCAGGAAAAACTAATATATGTTGCTGGAAGTCAAGATTATGGATGCTATTGTGGAAGGAGATGGAAAAGTGGGAAGAGATCTTGGATAGAAGCTTATGGAATATAAACAATGAACTGCTTCGTTACCTGAGTGTTGGAGACATGTGTGTTGTTTGCAAAAATATATAAAGCTATACTTATGAATGTACCTTTCTGTATGCAATTACATTTATTAAAATTTAAATAATATCTCTAGATTGTCTTCTTAACACTACTTTCCAAGTTTAGCGCACAAGAAAACAACATCAGCTTTGATAATACTTTATTTTCATAACATGGTCAAAACAATATTTTCTAAGTTTTGATGCTTTAATTTGGAATAATACTAGGCCATATTGATTTACCTATTCATGTAAATGATTGGTTACAGTGCTTCTGTGAGTTGAAAGCTTGGAAGGTGTTGACTGAATCCCTCTTACATCACTTTACAAGCTTCTCTTTCTAATTGTTGAGTCTTCCAAATCCAAGTCCCAGAGGCTTCTATTTCTCCTCATGAAGAATTGATACAGGAATATCCATCTTGCCACAAATAAGTATAACTGGGAAAAGTATAGGAAATAGTGATATATAACCATTAGACAACAGGTGGGACAAGCCCGAGTTAAGAAGGTGGAAGTTGGAGTTTAGACTTAGAGTTGCTGAGAAAGCTAGAATTTGAAAGTACTTGAGAGGTGGAATTCTCACACACACATATATGACATATATAACACATACCCATCATGGGGGACAGAAAGAGCCAACAAGTTTCTATGAATTAGAGAGGGATTCCTTCTAGTTTTCAACTAAGTACTAATATGTGCATATATGAGAAGTGAACCATTAGAAAGCAGCAGGCTAAAAAATCTGATCTCACACAGGACTGAGAATAATTTTTATTCCAATCAACTATAACTTGTTATTCTATGGCATCTGATAGTCTACAGAAAGGTAGTTAGTTGTGGTGTTAAATTAGCCCAGGAATTAAGGTTGCTCTGGATCTGACATTACAAAAGTTGTCAGCAAGCACTACGAGGGTTAAACTTGCTCTTTGAGTTATTTAAGTGAGTGCAATGGGAGGTTTAAGGCCCCTAAAGGAGCCCATGTCCTGATCCTTGGAAACTATAAATGTTCCCTGGTAGTAAAAAAAGGTGATGGGAAGGTTTCACTGGACTATCTGTGTGATGTCTATGGAGAAAACTACTCTGCAGATGAGGGGAAAACACTGCACTGATTTAAGCAGAAACTGAAGTGATATGACCACAAGTAAAGGAGTTCTGAAAGCCTCTAGGAGCTAGAAGAGGCGTAGATTCTCCTCTAGAGTTTCCAGAAGGAAACATATTTGCTAACATCTTGACTTAAACCCTGCAAGGCTCATTTTCTACTCTGAATTCCAGAATTGTAAGAAAATGAAGGTTTGTTTTAGCCTTAACGTCTGTGGTGAAATTGTTATAGTAGCGACAGAAAACTAATGCAGGAGCCAAAATAAAATACAAGTCTTAAAAGGAATACAACCAAATCTGACACTCAGTAATGTAAAATTGCAGTACTTAGCATTCACTAAAAATTGCTGGGCATGTAAAGACATTGAAATATGAGGCACTTCAAGAAGCTGCAGCCTCCAGGTTTTTCCAGCCTTATCTAGTCAACAGATAGCCTGTGGTAATTCATAAAAATCACCAAGCGACATCAAACTCAAATTACAGAAAATCACTGAGAAAAAGAAGGGTCTCAAAAGAATGGAAGGTGAAAAAAAGATACATTGCAAACTGAGGAGTAAAGATAAGAATGACCAAAACTTCTTGTCAAAGACACACATTGCTAAATGATGAAACTACTGGCATCAGTGCTGTGGCTCAGTGGGTTAAAGTCACAGCCTGTGGTGCCAGCATCCCATATGGGCACTGTTTCAAGACCTGGCTGCTCCACTTCCAATCCAGCTCCCTGCTAATGTGCCTGGGAAAACAGTGGAGGATATCCAAGTGCTTGAGCCCTTGCACCTGTATGGGAGACTGGAAGAAGCTCCTGGCTCCTGGCTTTGACTTGGCCCAGCTCTGGCTATTGTGGCCATTCAAGGGGTGAACCATTAGAAGGAAGATCTCTCTCCTCTCTCTCTGCCTCTCCCTCTCTCACTGTAACTCTGTCTTTAAAATGAATAAATAAATCTTTTTTTTTAAAGACAAAACTATCAACTAGAATTTTATACTCCATCATAATATATTTAATATTTTAAAGAAAATGTGGTATTTACACAATAGAATATTATTCAACTATAAAAACAAGAATGCAGTTCTACCATTTGCAGCAAAATGGATGCAACCGGAGGACATCATGTTGAGTGAAATAAGCTGTATCCAAGAAGACAAATACTGTATGTTCTCTTTTATATGTGGGAACTAAAATTTAAAAAGAAAAAAAAGTAAAAAAGAAAAAAAAAGTCTTTATCAGTATTTCTGCAAATGTAGTTTTGTAAAACTTTGTTTTATACCTTTGTGGAACCAATCGTCAACAATGTTATATAACTATAGTCTTAATGACCTGTAATTACCTTAAAATTTACTGTATATGGGTGAAATGGACATTTTTCCATTCAATTATTGTTTGTAGCTGCTGTCTATATTCCCACTAAACTAGGGTCTTTTTACTTTTTTACTTGTTTAACTTATTATTCAGTGAGAAAAAATTTCTCAGGCAGAAGGAAAATAAAAACAATTTGAAATTTGGATCTACAGAAAAAAATAAATTTTGCCAATACAAACTTTTCTATTATTTTTCAAATCTTTTAAAAAGATAGTTGACTACTTCAGACGAAGAAACAGCAACAAAATAGAAATAAAACTACTTGAGCCACCTAAGAATGTTATTGACCTACATACAACAGTCAGAAGTATTCCAGTTTGCTTGAGATGGATCAAGTTGTTCAGTGTAAATTTGCTGTGTCAATTGCATGTGAAGACAGTCAGCTCTGAAGCTTCCTAGATTCTAAGGCTATCATGGCCACGAAGTACAATGACTGGAACCAGGTATATCTGGGCTGGGTTACCCTTTAAAAATAACTGCTATGTATTACTGTCTAGTCTTGCTTTCTGACACACAGAGGCCAAGAGACACAGCTAGCATCCTTTATCTGGCAGACGTGGAAGTGGGTTTTAGGTGAGAAGAGCAGAATGAGAGGGAGTATCCTTGTGAAGATCAAACTCAGTAGCTTGTCTGAAATGAAGTCACCAAAAATTACACTATGGCAAAACAGGAGTTGATAAGAGAGTAAGTTCAAAATAGATATGAAAATTAACACTTGGAGTGACATTGTATTGGAAGGTAGCGATGGTGACTTTATTTGGTTCCTATGGTTGCAACTCCCCATGAGGAAATTTTAGACGCATACCTTCAATTTAAAAAAAAATGCAAACTAATTTCTGATGATGGAAAGCAGATCAGTGGTTGCCCGAGGACTTCGTGGGTGAGCAAGGAAGGACTGGGGGATGTATTTCAAAGCGGAATGAGGAAACTGATTTTGGGAGAAATGGATATACTCATTATCTTGATTATGGCGATCATTTCACAGATGTATGCGTATGTCAAAACTTATCATGCTGTAAACTTTAAACATATGCAGTTCATTGTCTTAATTGTATCTAAATAAAGCTGTTAGCTTTCTTCTCCTGCTTGCTTAAGTAGTGAACATTGCTTCACAGAGATGACTTTTATTTCATTTCATTAGTACATTTCATTCATTAGTACAAAGTCCACTCCTTCGGAGTTATACTTAGTACTTATTGAAAGTTGCAAGCATTTCAAAAGGTTTAATTGACATAAGATGCAAATCAGGAATTCAATTTGGGTATGCCAGCGAGCTCCAAAGAGAAGGGAAGTTTGGGTTTAGATGGTTACATGGGGAGCCGTAGCTTCTCCTGTCTGATTTTCTGCTCTTGTCTCTATCCAGGATTCTTTAAGTACTCATATTCTCATGTTCCTAGCATCTAGCTGGCTCAGTGTTCCCTGTCAGTGTCTACCTTTTGTTGAACTAGAATGCATGCATGCAGATATTATGCAAATGAAGAATATTCACAATGCAATTATTTTCTAAAGATGGAGCCATTTGATTTTGATGACTATAGCAGTGATAAAAATTTTGAGAGTTGAATTTAGTTTCTTATTAGGACATTCATTCCAACCAAGACGTATTGTTTCTTTTTAATCAATATTACTTGGTCTCTTCAGTAGGTGAAGTGCTGGAAAAAGCAAAGCCCTTTAAATCAGATAGACCTAGCAATTCCAAATCTTTCATAGACAAAATCTGTAACCATAGATAAGGTGTTTAAATTTTCTTGCAGTTCCCTCAAGTGTGAAATGGAGTCCATAAAAGCTTTCCTGAAGGGCTTTTTTGTGGGGGTTGGGGGGCTAATATTAGTGATAATGCTTTTAAAGTGCCTAGCATAATACCTAAATGTACTAATATGAGATGTTAATAACAGAGGAAGTAAGTTGTAGGATATATGGGAACTCTTTGTTTTGCTACTTCACAGATTTTGCTTTGTAAATTTAAAAGCATTCCAAAGTGAAATATTTTTAAAACCAATAAACAATAGGGTACTTTTTAGTTTGTAAACACAAGCAGATTTCATGAATTTTATAAAATCACTTTTTTAATGTTAAAATTAGGACCAGGATTTTTTATTTCTGTTCCTGCTTCTGTCCCCTGCATTTCCTCTTATATTCATACCTATTACAATGTCCTCAATTCTTTGTTCCTTGACAAGTGAAACACTAATTTTAGCTTTCCTGAAGTTAGTTCTTTCATGGTGAATTCTTCCCCTGTCCCCCTCCTCCACCCAAGTCTCATATTTTCTTTGTTTCCAAGCCAAGACAAAAATGTTGGCTATGGGAAATATTTATTGGGTGCCATTTAGACAAATATAAGAATCTGATTGAATACTCTCCTCCGCTGTCGGTTGAAACTAAACACGGAGTTGCTATGGATACCGGTTGCTTGGCCTCTGCTCCAACACATTAGAGCCTTTTTAGTTCAACAATGTGCAAACCACAGATGTTGCCATGCATTGTATTAATAATCAGCTTGGATCTCTTAGCAGAGGAAGATATTGGGTTTGTTTTAGCAGAGAGAGATCCAAATTCTCCTATGGAAAGAAAAATGCCCTTGTGTCTTGCATTGCATCCTCAGGTATAGTTGGTGACCTCTACAGGCACACTCTTTATCTTTCTCTTTGCTTCATTTACTCTAGATAGACTACTCTTTTGAATCACTCCTGCATATTTTGCGAAAGACTACCAAAGCCTCTGTTAGGAAAATTACACACAGCTTTGGATAGGACTTTAAAACAAGGCGTAATCAAAGGAGAAAGAATACAAGCCAAGTATCAGGTTCCACGGGAAAGTCCGAGTGGAGTCAAGGCAGAGAGATCCCAGGTTGACACAGAAAGTCCTGTTTTCCTATTTGTTACCTGTATGTCCTTGAGCAATGAAACAGCGTAAGCCTTTGTCTCCGAATTCCACTGCCTCTGCCATTTGTAAGGGGCCCTTTGTGATTGTGTGTGACCCACCTGGATAATCTCAAGTTCATTTCCTACTTGAAGAACAGTTGATTAGCAATGATTAGCAACCTTAATGCCATCTGCAACCACAGTCCCTCATTGCCAAGTAACATTCACACAGTCTACAGATCCAAAAATACATGTGGACACCTTTGGGAATGGGATATTATTCCACAATGCAGTGATGCAAAAAAAAAAAAAAAACAACAAAAAACTTTTCTTTTTTACTGCCTATAAATGTCCATATCATGTTCATGAATTTCCTTTCTACTGTTAATAAAAGAATCATTTCTAATGATCTGTAGATTTTCAGTCTCTCTTGAGAAATGTTCATTGAATTCCTATCTGTTACTGTTCTTCTTTTTTTTTTTCATTCATAGATGAACTTTTTCACTTCTCCGTCTCAAGTTGGTGTCAGGGCAATTAAAAGCTCAGGTGACTTCATGATGCTGTGGGCATTAGAACTGCTCTCTGCGTCTCAGACAGTGCTGAAGGAGATTGGAGAATCCTCTCTCCAACCTTCCATGTACAAATACACAGCACTACTGGCTTTGCTCTGCTGTGATGGCCTGAACTTGTTACTTGTGAGAAATGTTTTCTCTTCTAATGCATAGAGTGTGTTAAATGATAGATTATTCAGCAATAAGTTGCACAAAATGCTTCCAAAAGCAATGTTTTCATTAGCAAGATATTTAATACAGAAATATTTTGTGCAAGAAATATTTTCCTTGCTCCTGCCATCAGCTGGAGTGTGATGCCTGCATTCACAATGACAGTCTTGTTGCCCCAAGGCTTTTCTAAGCTGCTGCATATATCATGGTTAAAGCAATGTTATGATTTTCTACCCTATTGATACCTTATGCTATTAGACAATTAGAATTCCAATCTGAGCAGTATTTATAAGAAAAGCTTATTCTTCTAAATAAGATATTTGTGGTTATTAAAAAGAGAAGGGTTATTCAATTACCTCATTGAAGTCATGATCACAAACTTAATAGAAACAACAAAATCCAAATGTCTTCTCTTTCTACAAGTTTCTGGTTGTCAAGAATAATTATAAGTCATAAGGGAGTTGCCTCAGAAGCACTGTGAACCACATTGATTTGATTTTTCTTCCCTGTCGCGCTGCATCACTGTGAAGAATGCATCATTTATTGTTAGCCATAGGCAGAGCTCATTGTCAGAGGAGAGGTAAACACAAATTGGATTTTTTAGCCAGCCTAGTGTGAAATATGTGGTGAGCAAAGTTTTGTTATGAGTGACTCAGGTTCTTCTGCTCAGGTTATGCACAACAATGACGCAATCATACAGTGTGATGGAGGAAGATTAATTGTGGACGTCAGCACTGGACACAGTGGCAATGATGCTAATGGAAGCAGAGGGAGAGGACAGAAGCCAATTCTTACTAAACTCTAATAGTGTGATGTGTGGGATTACTTTATAAGTAAGCTTTCTCTGTCTTCACTGAAACTCTGCGAGGATGGGAGTACTAAAAGGGACATGGAATAGCAACTGTCTATCTCTTTTTCATACTACCCACATTCAATCTATTTGAAATTCTAATGATTTCTGTATGTTTCTAATTTTGCCACTGTAGTCCAGTCTACCACTAACTTTTGCCTGGACACCTGTCACTGCTCTTTCAACAGCCCTTTCTTCCTGTTTCTCTGCCTTGCATTTTCAATTTACTTACATGCATTTTAAAGCATAAGTTATATCAGTCTTGATTAAATCTCCCAATTTCTTTTCAAAGTACTCACAATGAAATGTTGTATCAGGCAGGATGGATTAAGTTCCTCAAAAAAAAATTGTCTTTTCCTGAATGCTGCACTCCGGTGTGGATCTGCCTGGGAGCTCTAGTTCTCATCAGCTCTCAGGGACCTCTGTTGATGGAGGTTTCACTTGGGCCAATGCTGCCATGATCAAAGGAGGCAAGGTAAACAGATGAGGTTTATTCCATGATGACTTTTTCAGCCTTTACCTGGAAGTGACCCATATCTTTGGCTTCTCAATATTTTTTGATCAAAGCAAATAACATGGCCTCACTTGCATAGAGGATTGCTGTCATATCACATCTCACTGAATAAGAGAATAAAAAATTTTCTTAACCCTACTGCAAATAAAGTCATTATCATAGTCCACAAAGTTGGATTTGACTTGGATTTCATCTCTCTTCATCATCTTCTTTGTGATGATGGGTTGAGGTATTTGCGTGGACTCTTTCCTCTGCCTGGAGGAGGTAGCTCTTTCTCCCCATGTGTGTCTTGATTGACTTCTAAAGTTATTAAAATCTCACTCTTTAAATTGTCCAAACTTGACAGAGCTTTCCTTCCTCTGTCTGAATTCTTATCATTGTGCCACCTATTTTTATTATTTTTCCTTTCTTTACATTTCCTTGTACTTACTTATTTTTAAATGCTTTTTTTTTTCTTAGCAGGATGGGATTTGGGGATTTCTCAACTCATGTTTTTGGTTAGCTTGTTCATTAATTAATTCATTCACTCATTTATTCACTTCAGTTTCTGGAGATGCAAAGAAAAATGACATGTCTACTCTTAAAGTACTCACAGTTTGAAGACTTGACAAACTAGTAAAATAGGTATTTCCCATAAGTACATTAAAAGGTGTTTAACATCTTTAGTCAGCATATAAATGTAAATCAAAATCAAAATGAGATACAACTTCACATCCACTAGGATGGCTACAAGCAGAAGGTGGGCAATGGCAAGCATTGGTAAGAATGTGTGGGAAACTGGAGGCCTTGTATGTGGCTCATGGGAATATAAAATGGTGCAGCCAATTTGGAAAAGATTTTGGCAAATGTTAAATATAGAGTTATCATATGGTCTTATAATTCCACAACTAGTTATGTATTCAAGAGAAATAAAAACATATACTCACACAAAACTTGTATATGAATAGTTCATAATAGCCCAAAGGTGAAAACAAGCCAAAAGGCTATTAGCTAATGCAAAGATAAGCAAAATGTGACATGCCCATTTGAAAGAATGTTACTCAACCTTGAAAAAAACTGAAGTGTTGATACATGTTACAGCATGGGCAAACCTTGAAAATTTCATGTTGAGTGAAAGAAGCTAGGTACCAAAGGTCATGTATTGAATGATACCATTAATAGGAAATGTTCTGAAAAGGTGAATCCATAAACCACTAATTATATTAATGGCTTTCAGGAATTCAAGTTAGGAAAAATAGGGAGTGATTGCTAATGGGTATAGTTTCTTTTTGTGTGTGATGAGAATATTCTGGAATTAGATGGATAATGGCTATACAGTTTTAGAAAATAATGAAAAATATTGAATTGTACACTTTAAAAGAGTGATTGTTTTTAAAATATTTATTTGAGAAGAAGAAAGGGCAAGATGGAGAAAGAGAGAAAGAAAAAACAGAGAAAGCATCTCCATATATGGTTTAATGTACAGATGCCCACAATGAGTGGTGCTGAATCCAGGAGATCAGAATCAATCTGAGTCTCCTACGAGCCATCACTGTTGTCTTCAGGGTCTCCATTAACAGAAGGCTGAAGTCAGGCACCAGAGCCGGGAATCAAACCCAGATACTTCCATATGGAATGGAATTTTAACTGCAAGGCTAACCACCCTCTTCAAGGGTAAATTTTTTAAGGATAAATGAATGCTTTTATTGGGTGCTTGGAAATGACAAAGATAAAATCAAACAATATAAAACTGTGTCCTTCTATTTTGTCAATTCATCAAAAGACTTGGGAAATATTGACACATCAGCAATTGTGTTTTTATATAGTAATATTAAAAATTATTCATTGAATTTGTAAATTAAAGTCAGATGATGCTTATTTTAAATTTTTATCAGCCTCTGCATATCTCATAACCGAAACTAAAAATAATTTTCAATATCTAAAGTGAATTTTCCCTATCAAATATAAAAAAAGTAACAACCATGCTAAATTTATATTCTGGCTAAAATATTTCCTTACAAGAAGCTTGAGGTAAATTTTTTGTCATGCATATTATTGTGCATTTTTCTATGGTGTTTGAGTTAGTCTAGTGAATTTTTATGTTCACGAATTTTACTTTCCCCCATTGTCAGGAGGTTCTGTCTGCCTGCCTCAAACATCAGCCCTTACCTCACTCATCCCCTGCTTGTACTAAGCTCTAGCCACTCTGAACTTCCTTGTGTTCCCCAGAACTCCCAGCTGGTGCCCTGGAAGAGGCTTTTCAGAAGACTGCTTCTAGGATGCTAGTGACAAATGACTTCTTGCCTTCTAAGACCTAGTTCTAATGTTACCTTCTAGGGGAGGCCAGCACAACTAGGCATAGAAATTTTCTACTCCCTTTCTCTTTCACTCTTTTCCTCCTCATCATGTATTTTATTTTCTTCAAAGCATTTATCACCATCTGCAATGCTCTTGCTCATAGTTCACATATGGATTCTCCATTTGCTCCCAACAGAATGTTTGAGGAGGGCAGAGGTTGCACCTGGCTTGCTTAGTCCTGTATCTGCGGAATCTTGAACTCCACCTAGCACTTCAGAGATCTTCAATAAATACCTGAGGATGAAATTGTTGAATATGTGCTTTTAAAAATAGTTGGATATTCATGGGGTTCAGTACTGCACTCAGCTACTTACCTAAGATGGTTCCTGCACCTTCAGCCAACAACTTTGTGCTTTGGGCATGAAAATAATCTTATTATGCAATTTAAAAGGAACAGTGACTTTAAAGTCTTTGATAGTGCACAAAACAGATAGCGAGCCTTTGATAAACTTTATCTGCATGGTAAACTTTATCTGCATGGTATTATTGTCACCTTATTTTTCTTATAACTCTTCATCTTCATAAATGGGACATCTTGTTCAACTTTATTAAGATTTTATTTTAGATTTTACATACACACAGAGGAGGGAGAGAGGGAGAGGGAGGGGGGGAGGGAGAAGAGGAGGGAGGGAGAGAATATTTTGCTCCATGTCCATCTAGCATGATTAGAACATCAACATGATTAGAAAGTTACCTTTTTAATATTCCCTGAAGCTTGAAGGAGTTTTACTTTATACTCAGTAGAGTTAATCACTTTTATCTCTATTTTGACTAAATCCCAAGTATATATAAAATGCTAGATATATGTGCTTAGTAATTGGCCTCATCAAAGTTTTTTTTAACACCTAAAATTTTTCAGCTTGAAATAAATGTGAGTTTAGACCCATGCCAAAATACTGATAAATACCTTTTAACATATGGTTGTCTAGTTATACATGTTTTTAATACTCAAAACATTCCTTGGAAGGAATTGTGAGATGGAAGATATTTTGAAGGGAAATAGAAATTCATATTAGCACTTGTGTTAATCACTTCCCTTTGATAACAGGAGGTAATATATGCAGAAAGCCAAACCAAGTTGTTATGAATGAATAGAAGAAGATGGCAGAGAAGTGGGACATGAGTCCCCAGGGGAGGCATCCTGGTGAAAACAGTTTGAAGTGCAGTATCACAGAGAACTATAAGATGCCAAAAGGAAATATACAAAGTAGCAAATGACTTGAGTGTAGCTCAACTGCCTTGTGAGAGTGGGCAGATCTAAGTAACTCTGTCATAGTTTAACATATATTAAATAGAATTAACTTACTTTCTCTACTTCACTGGGTTATGAGGATAAAGCAAAATAAGAATTAAAGGATTGGGAAAAAATAATGCACTTTATAAATACAAAATAGATCTACTGCAAATTCTAATATTTAGAATGAAACTAACATTCATTGGATCAGAGTTGATCTTACACTCACAGAGTCCTTATTCAATCTTGAGGTAGGTGTTATAGCCCTTGTAGAGACAGCTAAACTGATGGTCAGGAAGGAAAAGTAATTTGTAGCATAAGAAATGGCTGAGTCAGGATTCAAACCTAGGTCTGTCTGATCTCAAGGCCCAAGCACTTCCCATGACATCATTTAGCCTCATAAAGCAAAAAAGTGTGTGGAATAGGGTTATTACCATCTGTACCAAGCATCAGTTCATCATGATAGGACATTTCTACAACATTCTGTGGGAGCATTTTAAAGAAAATGTATGTTTACCTCATCACAAATTTATTTTACACATTTATATTAAAAATTAGATTAATTGTCTAACAACTGTTGACAATTTGATAAAAATTACCTAGTTTTCTTGGGGCTCACTGTGAGTACAGCTAGATTGGATGTGATGTACAAATGGAGAGTACTATTTCATTCCATTTGTTTCTAAATCCTTTCTATTACTGGCTAGAATTTGCTCATATTTTGGGACTTTGTTGGTTATAAAGACATAAACATCTTTTGTTCTTAGTAGTTGCATTTGTATCTGTTCCCAGAGCTTCTTTCTCTAAGTTACTTTTATTATTGTACAGGTCATAGTTATGCTTTGTGCTTGGATAAGAAATCTTATACTGAGTGACAGTGCCTCATAGTCAAGGAAATCCTATTTCACACAGTATAGAGAGAATGTTAGGAATGTCATTTACAAGACCATACAAAAATATAAATTTGGTAAATTCTTGAATGTAGACAAGGGGGAACAATGTGCTTGGCAGAACTCTAAGTGATAGGATACATGCTGGAGATGTGACAGGCAAAGTGTGGCTCACAATGGCAAATGACACCTATGCTCAGAGACTGCAAACCTGTTGGCCAAGAACAGAACTTCTCACCTCATTACCAATATAGCAGATGCAGGAATCAATGAGTCAGCAAAATTGTGTGTGAAAAGGCCAGTAGGAGCTGTTGGGTGGACAGTGTAAAAATGGGAAATGTCCTGTATTGGATTTAGGTTTTCATCTTTGTTGCTACCTGTGATTTTGGTAGATGACTTCATTTCTCCAAATTCCCTTTTGTAAAATGAGGGTAATAATAACTTTTCTTTATTTAATGCTTACTACATGCCAGGTACTGTGTGAAGTTCTCACAATAGCCTTATGTCATGATATTATTGTCTCCATTTTACAGATGGAGAAACTGAGGTTCAGACAGATTGTCACTTTCTCCAAGGTAATCTATTAATAGATATCTGAGCAAAGATTCTAGCCCAGCTTTAATTCAGAATCTTTATACTTTACTATTCTACCTTGCCACAGAATTGGAAATAAGATATTTATAATTGTGTAAGACCTTGGAATTCAAACTATTATTATTCATTTCATTGCTCAGTCCCATATGAATAGAAATGGTTAAAATATTAGGAAATAAAACACACAACCAGTAATTTCCATCTTTTTGAATGTCATCAGTTTGCCAGGAAGGAAAAATCTACAGGAAGGGGGCTGAATCTTTTCTGATTGGCATCGTCCTTGGGTTAAACTGACTTTCATTGGTGCTTAGCAAATAGGATTCATAAATATTCATGGCACTGGGAACTTCAGTGTCTCTGGGCAGTGAGGTTCACACAACACTGGGATGATAATGCAGAGACTCTTGTTTGAAGTGCAGGGTACAGCTTCTGCTACAGCAGGCAATGAGCTGCCAAAGTGTGTAGGACAGTGGTCAACAACCCTGTTACCTGCATTTTCCTCTGTGTGGGGCAAGACAAGTAGAGGAGACACCTTGCCTTGTATTTACAGAGGAGAAAGGGGACTCTGATTGTACTTATTATCACTTTCTCCTGTTGTGTTGGTTCACAAGGTTCTTTTCTGATTCACTATTCAGCCCTGGGCCCAATGCTTAAACCAATTTGAGACACCTGAAGGTACAGACATGAGTCTTACTATTTGCCAGATATGTAATCCTCGAAGAGGCACTGAACTTATCTGAGCCCTGGCTTCCTCATCTGAAACACAGGCATGGTGACATGCCTACCCAGATGCTTGTGAGAATTGAGAGAAATGAGATATGAGAATTATTTGGCACATGGGCCACACCCCATAGCTAGTCACAGTGATGGTTGTCATCTAACCTTCTTTGTTTATTGGGAAATATTATACCATATATCCATCTCTCTCCGTGGAGACAGAGAGAAAAATCATCCATCTTTTTACCACCTGGAGCGAGGGCTTGCACAGGTAACCTATATGAGCCAATTTGTTGCTTCTGTTCAGGATTTTGAATTGAAAGCAAGAACTGCAAAGACCAGGAGTTTGGGAGACACCCAAGGTAGGGTGGTGGTGCCCATAATGGGTGAGTAGACAATTCTTGTTTCAGAAAAGATTTTCTTGGACCTGGGCAGCTCCCTTTTCCTTCCACTTTTGAATTGCTTTTTAAGTCTCTTTTTCAATTCTGTGTTTCCTTGATAAACTTACAATATATCTTTTTCCTTTGAAGATAAACAGTTGCTTGCAGCCAAGAATACTGATAGATACACTGTACTTACAATGGTATTTTGTATAAACTACAGCCCACCAGGTAGGGGTATTTAATGAATCAAAATGTCTTTTTCTCCTCCTTGTAGTCTACTTTATTTTGGAGAAAGTATTGATCAGGGACACAAAGTTTTCATTCCGTGATTTTACTTAATTATTATTTTATTTAATTATTATTATTCTCTTTAACAGAACTGCCATCAGGATAATCTTGGTTTGAGTGACCATTCAGCCAATTCTGCCTTATTTTGGCAGTAATAATTGTGAGCACTTACATTCTGCTTGATATTTTCCAGTGTGTTTGAAAATACAGTACAAGTACACAGACTGGTTGTTATCCTAACTTTGTGAAGCAAATATCCTCCTGATCAACCCATATTTAGAGATGAGGTTCAGTGTGTTTGGAAATATATACATAGATGGTTCTTACCTAACCCTGTGAAGCAAATACTCTCCTGATCATCTTGGATTTAGAGATGAATTTCCAGTGTATGTGAGGGGCCCAGGGTTATGCAGCTTGTGGTGGAGCTAGGATTCAAACCCAGATTTCCTGATGGCAAATCCTAACACTTTCTAGTAATGTTTTAATGACAACTGTGGGACTCTGCAAAATCAAGATCATAATAAGCCTATATTTAATTCTATATTTTATTTTCAAACACACTGGATTAGCTCAGCAGGATAATTCATGAAGACCCAGCTTCTTTAATATACTGTACAGAGGAGTGGGTCTATGACATTATGAAGATGTTGCCCCAGACTCAGATGAGGAGCCCCCAGAATTGGGGTTTCAATGTGGTGCTTGTTCCACACTGCGCAACTCTGTCAGCTTAGACAGAATGAATCAGACTGGTGAATCCTTGCTGAAACTAATAGCTGCCTGGTGGGTTCCCCTCCCCTTCCCCCAACCATTAACCCTGCCTAAGGGAATTTGCTCAAGGAGCTACAGATGAGTGAGTGGCAGGCTGGGGAATAAAATGGAGACATCCACTGAACCAGGCATCACTGGATAAATTTTCTCATCACGACATGATTGTGTGACAGGTGCAGTGTGGCTGTGTTTTTATCTCAATAATTTCCCAGCGACATCCTGCTCTGCAGAGAAAAAAATGCCAGATGTACACATTCCTATGGCATGCATGCAGGGCTGCAAAACCAGGTTAACAGTTCCCAAAGATCTCCCTGTCAAGGTAACTCTGTTGTCTGACTCAAACTGGGAAGAAATCCCTACTGATGGTCTGTTAATTCTGGCTAATCATTTTCCAGCAGGAGAACTGAAGGCAGGTTTGTTCCCTGGGTAGGACTTAGATCCGTAAATGCTTTTGACTTCAAGCACTAATGAGCTAAAGGAAATCTTCCCTACACAGTTTAACCCACTGCTTCTTCAATGACAATCCTCGGGGTCTTTCCTTCACATTCAATCTTTGATAAGCTATTTTATAATTTCCCTATGACAGTTAAATTGAGTCTCCTTGTTAGCACAGTTACCCAATTTGCTTCCAACAATTTCGCCTTAAGAAACTTCTGAGGAGGAGGTTGAAGGGTGGCACCCCCAGCAGTCTCCACCGGGTGTCATGAGAATGAAATAGTTGATTTTTAAAACAGAAAGCAGTCAGAGAAATCATCGTGTTTTCTTTTTCCTTAAAGCATGTCTCTTAAGTGCAGGGATGGTTTCCCAGGATTTTATATGGTTAATGAAAAGTCAGACAGCAGATGACATTTACCCTGCTAAATGTGGATGATTAAGAAGGAAAAGGTTATACCCTGCTTTT
Source organism: Lepus europaeus (assembly GCF_033115175.1). Taxonomy (NCBI): domain Eukaryota; kingdom Metazoa; phylum Chordata; class Mammalia; order Lagomorpha; family Leporidae; genus Lepus; species Lepus europaeus. The sequence goes on along the minus strand of NC_084842.1, from coordinate 78,070,944 downwards.
TTTTTCCTCCTGGAGCTCCTCTGTGAGGGGTCAACACAAATGTCTGCACAAAAGGAATTGCCTGTTTGTGAACAACAGAGCCCAACTCCAGTATTGTTGCAATTGCTCTTGATGATGGTAATTACTTTGTGGTCCCCCTTGTGTATTCAGCCTCCCAGCCTCCATAGCCAGCTCCCTCCTGGACACTCGCCAGCAGCCCATAATTAAAGTGTTTTCTGGAGGGAACATCTCCGTGTACTACCCATTGTGAATGATGTCCTTGGAGTCTGGCTGTAGTAATTGAAAAGAAATGAGACCTTTCCAATTTGTCCCTCTTTCTGCAGCCCCTGCCCCACCCCTTTCCCTGGACAAAAACATTGTGAAATGCCACACAAGAGCAGAGGATCCATTTCTGTGAATTTGAAAGCTGGGGCACAATACATCCCCATTTGCCACCCCCTGGAGCAGATTTTTCAAGTGTAACCTTCCTATTACAATTATTCTTGCATGATTAAATAGAAACTGTCCTCCTATTATGCTCTTTGTTGATAGATTAAACGTTCCAATGTGACATTATAATGAAGCATTTCTGGAGAGTCAAATTATAAATTAGGGAGGTCTTTGAGGATTACCTTCAATGAAATTTGATTATGTGACTATTAACTCTCAATAAACATTATCAGCATTTTCATGTATATATTACCTCATTTTATATTGATAATGATTCTACGAGGCAATTAGTACTGGTGTTGTAAATGCAATTTTTTTAATTGTCAGAAAACCTCAACTTAAAGAAGTTCAATAGCTTCCCCTAAGTGCTCCAGTGAGTAAACGGAATGGAGCCATAGATTCAGATTTCTCCATTCCTAAAGTGGAGGTCTTTTCACCATCCCTTAAGATTATTAATAAAGTCAGTATACAGAATGCATATTTTGATTTTCACAAAATCCTACAAATGCTCAGGCAATAAAATTGAAAACTTATTGTGGTATTCAGAGTTTTGACTGGGTGGTTCTCTCTCTGTCTAAAAGGTCCAAATGCACAGAGGGAGAACAACTCTATTGCCAAACCCCATTCCCAACAATTCAATTCATATACAAAAGTTGGAAGGAAATTAAAGACTTGGTTTCTGTTCCTCAATAAACACAGGAAAATAGATCAGTGTCTGCTTAATGGAAACTTTAATTCAAATTTCTAATTGGGTATAATGAACAAAGAAAAATTTCCCAAATGCGTAAATACTGTAAACAATACTATGTTCTCTAAATGATCAAACACTGATTATTTTAGCAAATCCAAATGACATGGGTGCACATGTAGTGGGCACCTTCTCTGGTTTCTGAGTTGTAGTGAGGGGATGTGGGTGTGAAGATGATTTTTGCTAACTGGCTGACAAAGTTGCTAGACACAATGACAATCACTTTTCAAAGAAATATAATAAAGAAATATAATTTCAAAGAAATATAATAAAGGAAAACCAGAGCTATGACCTTGATTTAAGGATATTGGCTTTTAAAGCTTATATAAGGAAATAAATGTCAGTCATGCTTAAATTAAATTAATGGTCTCCAGCGATTAAGCCAGGGATTGACCTTAGAGTTTATATCAACTTCCTTTATCGTCTTCCGCAGTTGCAAATCTTTTTCCATAGGGGACAACTTGATTCTGGAAAAAAATTAAAAATTTTTGGACTCACATTGGGTCTCATAAATTAAATGAGAAAGTGAGTGGAGAGAGAGAATATTTTCAGTCAAAATTAAATGTGACAAAGTATTGAGAATCATTTTCTTGTGTGCCTTGTTCTTGGAGAGGAGTGCCAGAAGAAATGTTCAACATATTTTTGGTGATAGTATCATTGAAATAATGTTGCCAAACAGATTTCTAGAATATAAAATTATTTTATTATAAAATGTATATATTTATACGTATGCATCTATACTCATGCATATTTGCAACATTTATGTGTGTATGTATGTTTGTATGTGTGTATGTATGTTTGTATGTGTGTGCATTCTTTTCTTTCTTTGTAGAAAAGAATTTTCAAAGTGTTGGTATTCAGAAAGAACAAAACAATCACCAGAATTACCAAGTAACCACTATCTACCTACTGGTAGCTGTTCTGATTATCTTCACAGATATGCTTGTACACTTTGGAGGGGAAGTAGAATGTTGAGGTTATAGCTTAGGATGGAGAGTGAGGAGTCATGTTCAAATCCCAACCTTAAACTTCCTAGCTCTGGGATTTTGGTCATGTTCTCCAAGCTCTCTAAGCCTCTGTTTCCCTACCATAAAATATAGTAGGGTTGTACTAAATTTATTGAATTGCCTATTTTTGTTATGCATTTATTCAAATGTCTATTGAATTCCTAAGCCATACTTGACTTTGTTTGAAGTGCTTGGAGTGAAAAAAGGAATGGACACAATTGGAATTCTGGAACTCTGGAATACATTAGAAAGATGATAAAAACCTTTATTAAAGAATTGAAAGTCCTGGAGCCTTAATTCCCACAGGTAATGCTTGCACATGCTGTGGTGGCTTGCCTTAGAGAAGAAGAATCATGAACTTAGGGAACCCTAATCTTTTATAATGGGCAGTAAGCCTGCCTGCCCTTTGTCCTAGGCAGAGACATCATTATCTTTATTATAAAGGACAGTAAATAAACCTGGCATTTTACTATCATCCGAGGCCATTTGCTATAACAACATTTTTAAAAAGTAGTCCAGAAAACAGGAAGATAGTTCTTCTGCTTCCAAGTTGTACAGAAGTATGAGAGTCTTATACAGGATCATTTCAAAACACATATTAGAAATGCAAATTATTAGGCGTCTACCAAACCAGCTGAATCTGGTGGAGCTGAGCAATTGTGTTTCAACAGGCATTCAAGTGATCTTGAGGTGGCTTGATTAGGACATCCACAGTCTAGGGAGTGGATGGAGGATTGACCAGGGAATTTTCATAGAAGTGGATGGAGAATCAGTGGAGTGGCCTCCTAGGGTAGTGCCCACAGCAGACATGCCTGCATGTGCCTGGACAACATGCCATGGTAATATCACAAGTAGGACCTAGAGGGGTAGTATGTAACATGAACTGATCTATAAATCAGCCATTACCTTTGCCACCAGAACTCAAGGAAATTATTCCTTTTTTTTTTTTTTTTTTTTGGATACACAGGGCTTTGGAGGGATTGACAGATGTCTGCCATGGGTGAAGAATGAAATGTGAGGATGTTCTTATGATTATGATTAGATCACTTATCTACCCAGATGCCTTATTTCCTTTAGGCCAAGAAAGGACAAATCCTCTGTCATTTGATATTTGTGAGCTTTCTGAACTCCATGTTCTTATTAGGGGCAGTCTCAGCACTAACTTTTGTTCAGAGTCTTAAAATTCCTGTTATAGCTTTGCATTATTTAAGTGTTTCATTGTTGAGGCTGCTGGAAAAGTGTTGTACATTTGGATCCTGAGGCTATAACTTAGTACACAGATTTACCCAAGTCAAAAGCCCTTGTCAGGTTACTTTCTTTGAAGTCTTGCTTGTTCCAAATGAAATGGATTTCTTAGTGTACCTGCAATCAGCAGCAACCAGAGAGAGAGGAAAATAATGCATTTTGAAGTAGTTTCTTGGAAATCAGTTCAAAGGTTTTAGTGAGTTGGATATATTATTAACATCCATGTGAGTTCTTAAAAACAGCTTTGGAACTCTTAGAATCTTGTCTATTTTTACATTTTCAAATTAAACATTTTTAGTCAGCAAGCGCATTTGAGAAATACAATTTTGATTGAAATCATAGCAATTCCTTTATGGTGACTCTTTAATTTTCAGTGGGACTAATACTTCAAAATGGAATTAAACAACATTAGTGGATATGGTTTTGATCTGCTTCCAAGAAAAATAATTTATAGTAACAAATTTGTTACAGTTCTAATTAGTTATTATAACAGAAAGCTCAATATTTCAGAAAGAGGAGAAAATTACCAAATAGTAGTACCAGTAGTGTGGAGGAGAACAGGGGAGAGTGGGTAGGAGAGAGGAAAGAGGAGAAACAAGAAGAATGAATTTGAAAGTTGTCAGTCTTTGCTCTCTCAATCTCACCCTTGTTAAAATTATGGCATTTCTGTGGGGTGAGTTGATACTTTTCAGTTTTAAGCTAATGCTTTCCCAGAAAATGTTCTCTTTGCTCCCTAAATTATTGATTGGGCTATTATGGTTCTAAACTGAAATTTTAATTCGTTTTAGTCTTCCTGAAATGTGCCCCCCTGGAGCACACTGACAGTTGTTGCACTGCCATCTGCCTAATTGAAGCAAGAGGGTGGAGGTGCATGCATGCAGCAGGTACATGGCTGGATGCAGCACTAGTATAATCATCTCAGCAGTGCCTCTCCTTGGGAGATGGAGAGACCAGTGGGAGGTTGGGAATTATTTCTAAGTCTCTTTCCTGGGAACAGATACAGGGTACATGCTAGTCCCCTTTAGCAGAGTTGAGATTGTCATCAGACTGGTCAAAGAGTGAGTGCATCTATGTCAACCCATCTGTCACATCTGACCTCTTTGAAGTTGGTGTAACAGGGTATTGAGATATTGAGTCATTACCCATCCAGGATGAACAAGTTTTGAAAGTGTGGGAGGTAAAGTGGTAGAGTTATGGAAAGGGCCATCCTGGACACCATCAAACCACAGATTTAAGTCCCTTAAATCCTTTCACTGTTGACAGCAATAGTTGGAAAAGTTTATGCATGTCTCTGCTTCTCAGTGTTCTCATCTGTAAAACAGAGGTAATGGTAAAATGTGGAAAGAATAAATAATGTAAATGAAGTACTTAGCAGCATGTGTGGAAAGGCCTTCAATACATTAACTTATTATTTTTAAAATTACTCTGACACTGTCACTGTATCTGGCATTGTCAGAGACAGAAGTCTAAGATCCAGGTGTTAGTTCCCCAGATTAGGAGCAAGACAAATGGTCTGGTCATCTGGGAATAAAATAGCCAGATCTAGGAAAAAAGGCAGAGTTTGGAGACCAGAAGATTTAGCCTACCTTTACTAAGAGTATTACCAATACTAGTATCTATCTTTCATTGGTAATTTATCAGGTAATTCTCTCATCTATTATGCGATTGTTTACAATCCTCACACCTACTCTATAAGAAAATGAACACCATTTTTCTCTTTTAGCTGAAAGGGAGAAAGAGCTTGGGACATTTACATAGCAATTGAGAACACAATTTCTCCTTCTAAGGTATCTGGTGCTTTCATTGTGCCGAGTCAGGTGAATGCTTTCTGGGCTATGGGAAATGTCAGTGGGTTGTGGTCTCTTTTCTACTTTTCATCTTCTATATTTGTTTTTTTTTTTAAATTTTTGACAGGCAGAGTGGACAGTGAGAGAGAGACAGAGAGAAAGGTCTTCCTTTTGCCGTTGGTTCACCCTCCAATGGCCGCCACGGCTGGCGCATCTCACTGATCCAATGGCAGGAGTCAGGTGCTTCTCCTGGTCTCCCATGGGGTGCAGGGCCCAAGGACTTGGGCCATCCTCCACTGCACTCCCTGGCCACAGCAGAGAGCTGGCCTGGAAGAGGGGCAACCGGGACAGGATCGGTACCCCGACCGGGACTAGAACCCGGTGTGCCGGCGCCGCAAGGCGGAGGATTAGCCTAGTGAGCCGCGGCGCCGGCCTCATCTTCTATATTTGTAATGATTAGGAGTTTTGACCCAGAGAAAAATTCATAATCTGTATATCATTTTCTACACATTTCCCTTTTATTTCCTGGCTTGGATTTTATTTGGTATTATTTTTGTTGGACCTTATTGTACCACTTATTTTATTGTGAAGTAGGGAGTATGTCGATTAAATATTGGATCAACCTCAGACAATACTAATTTGTTATTTTTCATATTCTGTGGGTCAGCTGGGGCTTGATTAATCTAGCCTGGGCTTGGCTGCATGGCTGTCCTCCATGTACCTTTCATCTTCCTGTTGGCACCATCAGAGTGACCCAGGCATGTTCCTAGCATGACAATGGCAGAGGCACCACAGAACAGTGGAAGCACATCGTACTTCTTAGGACTTGGATGCAGCACTGGCACACCTCACTTCCATTTCCTTCTGTTCAAGCAAATTACATGATTGAGTCTAAAGTCAAGGAGCAGGGAGTTCCCTCACCTGTAGTGAAGGCATGCAAAGCTACATGGCAAAGGACATGGGAGTTGGAAAGGACAGGGCACTGGAGCCACTGATGTAATTTATCACACAGATGTGTCACCCAGCAATCCTTTTGAGACCTATTGTTGCCTGGTAATTATTCTTCCTCTATCTGACTCTGACTTGTGGGTTAGCTCTCTTTGGAGTCCTGAGAACAATGGCTATCTGATGTTTCCCTTTGGGGTAGTGACACTGAGTGTTGCTTTTTCCAGTGTCTCCCTCTCCACCTTCTCCCCCATGAAACTGGAAGGCTCAGTCGAAGGAGCAGTAGCTCCATACTCTTCCATCATATGCAGGATACATTTGTGAAGTAATGGCTCTTTGAAACCACAAACATGTTCCTGAAAGCCATTCATTTCCTTCAATAAATTTAGGGATAATAACACTGTGTACACTAACACTGAAAGCAGATATACTTGCATTTTAACTAGTGTTAAAACATGTAACTAGTGTTTGACTTATATAACCTTTTTACTGGTATTATTATATTTTTATTGAAAATATAAGACAATATAATTTGCTAATGGTAGAATATAAAAAGATTTTTAAAAAAGTTTTATAAGAGAGAGATCTTCCATTTACTGGTTCCATTCCCAAATGCCTGCTACAGCCAGGGGCTGTGTCAGACCAAAGCCAGGAGTTGAAAAACTCAATCTGAGTCTTCCCTGTAAGTTACAAGGACCAAGCACTTGAGCCATCACCTGCTGCCTCCCAGTGTGTACATTACCAGGAAGTTGTATTGGAAATGGGGTAGCTGGGAATTGAACCACTCACTCCCCTATGACATGCAGATGTTCCAAGCAGCTTTTTAAACCACTGTACCACAGTATCTCTGCTATAAAACAAGAATATTCTAATTGAATAATATAGGGGCTCTGAAATTGAAACTCCTGTGCTTGGAACATGAATTCACAGGTGCTCATCCATGACACTGGTTGACTGTATGAGCAAAATTCTTATTTTTACCCTGTGAAATTGTACCTTTCCAAGGCAGGTATCTGACAATTTCATATATTTTATGGAGAGGGATTAATGCCATTTAAATCAATATTAATCTGGTTTCCAAAGCCATGCATAATCTGGGTCTTTCATCCCTTTTGTCTTCCACTATTTATCTCTCTTTCAGAAACCTTATTTTTCCTCTTTTAAATATCAAGGTACTCCATGATGAATTTTTTAAAAAATAATTTCTATTTACTTAATTATTAGAAAGGCAGAGGGAAGGAGAGAGAGAGACAGATACAGGGGAGGGGATGGAGGGAGGAAGAGGGGAGGGGAGAGAGAGAGAGAGAGAGAGAATGAATGAATGAATGAATGAATTTATCTCCCATTCACTTGTTCACTTCACTCTCCAAATGCCTGTAAGAGCCTTAAGCTGGATCTTGTAAAGCCAAGAGCCTGAAACTCATTCCAGAACTCCCACATGAGTGCCAAGGCCCCATGTATTTGAGCCATCATATGTGGGATTTGGCCATCTCAGGCAGCATCTTAAACACTTCACCAAATGCCTATTCCCAGGCCTTGAAAATTTTCACTACCTAGTTTATCATTGTTTCCTCCTTCTGGAATGTCCTTCCCCCAGACATTTAATTCAACTGGATAAACTCCCACACTTTGTTCTGAATTCAGCTAATTCCTAATTTATTTGAGAATCTATTCTGACCTCATCTAGTCAAAATTAGTCAATCAGTGACTCTGTGTTTCATTCTCCATGTTTTTTGTTTGTATTTTTTCTTCTCTAGTCAGTGAATGAATCATTCGCACTTTTTATGTTTTCATTTCTATCCAGTGAATGAATCATTGTATCATTTTTGTTTCATGTTTGTTTTCCTCTGCAGTCTCTTACTTCATTGAGGATAAGGACCATTTTCCTATTATAATCCCTTTATCTCCAGCATCCAGCCCGCAGTGTTTGGGCCAGAGTAGGTGCTCAATTTCTATTTGTTACATGAATGATTGAATAAAACTCTGAAGAGACATGGATGCTCAACTCTGCAGAGACATAGATGCTCAGAACTTGAATAGACTCTATAGCTAGATATAGTTCTGCAACAGCCTTTCCATGTTCCAGGCAGATGAAGGCCTCCTTGACCTCTTCCCTTGGCTGGCAATTCACTTTATTTGAGGTACCAATTCCATCTTTCGAACATTTATAAATTTCCCATCTCTATTGAACTAAAGTTTTTCATTTCATAACTCTTTTTAAAAAGATTTATTTATTTATTTGAAAGGCAGAGTTACAGAGAGGAAGAGATAGAGGTAGAAAGAAGGAGAGAAAGAGAGAGAGATCTTCCATCTGCTGATTCACTCCCCCAAATGGCCACAATGGCCAAAGCTGGGCCAGGCTGAAGCTAGGAATCAGGAGTTTCCTTTGGGTCTCCCACGTGGGTGCAGGGGCCCAAGGACTTGATCCATCTTCTACTACATTCTTAGGCCACAGCAGAGAACTGGATCTGAAGTGGAGCTTCTGGGACTCGAACCAACATCCATATGGGATGCTGCGCTGCTGGCTGGGGCTTTAACCTGCTGTGTCACAGCACCAGCCCCTCATTTCATAACTCTTAAGGATTGATTTTATGCTCAATAGCTTCTATATTCTTTTGAATATAGAATATATGCCTTGTCCACATTTCTTAGAGCTGATAATCGTTGATTCCTTTCTCTTCAGCTGATGAACAAACTTACAAGCACAGTTCAATGCATTCCTGTGCTGGACCTCAATAGTGGCAGTGATAAACATATTTAATCCTATTACCCTTTTCAATCACTTTCTCCATCTATTTGTGCCTCTTAATAACCTCTGTTGTTTCTTAAATATCTCTAGTCTGTGTTTGTTCCATCCTATTTGTAGTACCTAGAACTTCTCTTGTGCTGATGTTGGTTGTTCTTGGTCTTACTATTTTTCTCATACTCACTGCTTCATTTTACCCCTGCAGCCCTGGGAAACAGCCTAAAACAATTTCTTACCAAATAATATAAATTTTGGTCTGGAAGTGACACTAGTCACACGGCCCCATCCAATCACAATTTGTCCTTTTGTGATTGGATGGGGCCATGTGACAAGTATACAATCCTGATTAGTGTGCAGAATTCGAGGTCCAAAAATAATGGGTTTATATTTTATAATGTAAGTCTACAAGACTAACAGTGATCACAGAGATAACTTTTTAAATTCTAAATAGACACCTATTTGGTTTGGCTCCAGTAAATGGGAATTTATTATAAAGAATCAAGGGATTTTAATAGAACCTAAGATCTGAAGTACAGTAGACCTTTAAGAACTCTGCAAGTTGCGGACTGGAAGACTTCCATAGACTAGGTAGCTCTTTTCCAGCTCTCTGTCTTTATAAACAAGTGGTCTCTCATCTCTGTTTTCTTTGCACATTTGGTCGAATCTTTTTATCTCCTATAAATAAGCCTTTTCCATGTATTTTCTAGCAGTTTTGGTGACCCTAAAATTGAGCAGTCCAAAATGGCAGCCTCAACCTTTGAATTTCAGAGCCTGCAGCCAGTTTATCTAGATATTCTGATTCCTCAGTTGATATCTTTCCATAATCTAATTAATGATGACTATTGGCAGGGTCAAAGATGACATCAGGTGGTCATGAGAAGTTCTGCCTCAGAGAGTACAAAGCAGGAATTGATAGTCATCTTCAGCACATTAGCCATTCCTAGCACCAACTTAAATGGCAGTGATATGCTCCTTCAAAAAAGCAATTTAATATCATCTTTCCAAATAGTGTGGAACATAAGGACAGCCCCAATGGTTCAACTATTCACATAATAGACACTCAGCAATCTTTTGGTTAGCAAGTAAATATTTGACAAGAATATGCATAGTGGTTAGGAGAGAGAATATTCCATTCAATTGAGTTGTCAAGCTTAATATCTAAGACAAAATTATAAGAGAATTTTAGAAATAATTTGGAACAGATAAGACAAAAGAACACTGAGGCCTTCCTGTATTTCATAGGAAAAGATTCCTTTAACCTGTTCTAACCTGGTTTTTGGATTGTGCAATTGGTGTAGTGGTTAAAATGCTGCTTGGAGTACCTGCCTCCTATGTTGAAGTATTAGTTTCAAGTCCCAGCTCTGCTTCTAATTTCAGCATCCTGCTAATACACGAGACTGGGAGGCATTAGGCTCAACTAGTTGAGTGCCTGTCACCACATGGGAATCTTGCTAGCTCCCAACTTCATTCTGGCCCAAGGCATTTGGAGAGTGCACCAGAGGTTGGGAGATCTCTATTTGTCTCTGTCTCTCCACTTTTCAAATAAAATTACTTCTTTTTTTAGAAAATCAAGTTGTTAGCAATTTGAGGGCAGTTCCCTTTGGTTATGTGCATTGAGATTCTAAGATGAGATCACAGGCACCTGAAGATGGAGGGAAGAGAACACACATTTATGGAATACTCACAATCTGCCACTCACATTCTATCGGGCCTTTAGGAATATTTTATATTGCATCAACAGAGATGAATATCATTCTGCTTTAAAGAGGAAGAAATTGAAGTTAAGTGATTGTACATGGTCATGTAGTAAGTGAGTGGAAGCAACAACACTTAATCTTAAGTCTTTTGGATCCAATGTCTGCTTTTCTTCCTAGGTCAAGCTCCCTCTAAGAATGAGTTGAAGTTGGCAAGGGTTGGCTACATTTTATAGGTCTTTGTTGATTCTCTTTCTGGTTCATAGCTCTAACTTTATAATCTCTCTTCTAAGTCACTTTAGGAGAAACTTGCGTTTCATAGTCAATACTTAACTGGGTAGTTTTTGATTTGAGTTCTTTGTTAATTATTATGGTTATGTTCAAATCTAAATAAAGCCTTATGATAAGATGAAGAGGTTGACTGAATGTGGGTTGATCATTAAAAGTAGAACCACTGATTTCTGACAAGTCATGCTAGGAAATAAATGCTTATTAGAAGCAAAGTTAATGATTGACTGGCTTGTCCCTATACCAGTACCTCTCTTCTCAAGGAAGCTGAGAAGAGGATCGTTAGGGAGGATGTTAGACCTGTTCACACTGCTCTTATTTCAGAGTTGATCATTGTCTTTTCAATTTCAGAGAATCATCCAAAAGTTTACTAAATGTTACCCCACAACCTCAGAGAGTTCTGTTTCCCTCTACAAATTCCTGTCTCATTCCCAGAAAACTGCTTCTGCCCTGGTGGAATACTACAAATGACAATACCTTCTACACTGCCTCTGTTCTTAAAGAAATCCACTAACAATAAAAAATTAAGGAACAAAGTGGAATGGTGGAAAAAAATACAAAGCAAGGCTAACATGCAGTGGAATCTTGGCTCCACTGCTTAGTAACTTTGTAGACCTGAATTTGTTAACCTCTCTGACAGTCAGTTTTCAGATTTGGATATAACTTGATCAATGAGGATAACATACTCTACCTTAGAAGCTTGTTGCAGGGACTGAATGAAGTAAAGTATATATAAAATATTCAATGCAATAATACAACTGTATCATATTTATATAGGCCTGCTATGAATGGCTGAGTAGGCTGCACATGGTGTGGCTCTAGGGGAATGCCATTTACATCATGATCAGTGCTCTGCAGTGAATGACCTTTATAATCATAGTTACCCCACTGACATACTTAGCATACTGACCAGTGCAAAGAATGTATACAGGAAAAAGGCAGTTATCATTATTATTATTTCTCCAGTAGATTATACTGAATACCTCTGTCTTGCTTCTTCTTTTTGCATTATCAAGCAAACTACTTAACCATGGCTTGCTTTTGCTCCAGCTGGACAATATGTCTTTAACAACCACATCTATGTGGGCACAAGCCAGTTTGGCCTGATTACTGGCATGCTTTTCCCCACCCTGGAGTTCCAGCTTACCTTTTTGCATTAACTGGAAGGTACAGTCAGAGAGCATTAATGAAATAGCACGAGTTGGGCTTAGGAGACATAGAACCTGCTTGCAGAGGTGAGGGTGTGGGCTTCAGACTGTTGGAACTTGAACTTGAATATTGTGGTGAACTTCTTGAACATCTGTTTCACAATCACAAAAGCACAAAAAGACCTTTGAAAGTGATGACAAAAAGAGCTCAAGGATCAATAGAACTCTGTGACTAGGGAATTGGGCACTTTTAAAAGACAATATCTGTGGGAGGTAAAATTTATAATTGGATTGTCAAGCATTAACACAAATTTATGAATGCTGAACCTTGGTCCCATTGTTAACTGCAGCGGAAGTATTTTGTGGACCTTAAATTGTATTGATTTTAAATAACTTGGAACCACACCTGCATTCTTAATGTGCTGATCTCCTCTCGCATTATAAGGCAATGTCTTAACCTGAAGTGGGATATGTTCTGTTGGCTCCATTCTTTTTGAAGTGCATCAGCATAAAGTTAAGGGAACAGAACAATAGGAAATTATACCATTTGGGAATTGTAGAAAGGCCATTTTTCTCCTTCATATGACAGTGAACTTTTGACTTAATTTTTTTTGTAGAATGGAAATTTATAGCTCAAAAGAAGGGAAGTGGGTTTTACATGGTGGGTGAGGGAATAAGGGATGGAATGATTTATTTTTGTGAGATCTACTCTGTGCCAAGCTATGTGCATATTTGTTTAATCTTCCTCATATTTCCATGATGCTGATTTTAATAAGAAAAAAAGCCAGGCTCAGAGATTATGAGTTTGCCCAATATCATACCTTTAATATAAGCAAACTTTGGCTTCCAACCTGCATCTGATTACCCGATATGACCCTCTTTCCTTGAGAGTAGGGTCAGCAAATATCTGGGAAAAGGACTATAGTAACTATTCTAGGCTTTGTGGGCCATGTTGTGTCTGTTGCAACTTCTCAAAGTGCTGAGGTAGAGCAAAACCTGCCACTGAGAATATGTAAAGAAATGTCACTGCTGTGTTACAATAAATATATTTACAAAAACAGGCCCTAGGTGAGATTTAGTCTGTAAGCCTAGTTTGCTAACCACGGTTTCAATCTATATAGTCTCAGCATAAAAAAGAGATAAACAAGAGTAGAATGTTGTGTGAATACTGCAGTTTCAAAGAGCATCATACACTCCCCTCCTCTTTCTCGTGTTTTTTGGGGGAAGGCTATTTCATATGTCGTACAATTATCAGTTGTACAACTCTGTCAACTCCTGAAATGTAGCCAAACCCTTCTTTAAACGTAGAAAGACTGAGAGTGTCAAGTATTGCAGCAAAGTTAACCACAAAAGACAGAAGATTGGGTCAAAGCATTCTGTGACACACAACTCTTAGCATTTGGGTGACTGCTATGGTTGTAATGTATCCCCCTAGTTTCATGTGCTGGAAATTTGATCCTCAATGCATTAGCATTGTGTAGTGGAATTTCGGGAGGTGACTGGTTCATGAGGGCTCTGTTTTCATGAACTGATTAAACTATTCATGAGTTAACGGTTGGAGTAAAGAACTTTGGGGGAGTGATTTTATCATAAAAATTAGCTCTGCCTGATGCCCTTACGGGTCTCCCCATGTTTCACTCTCCACCATGTTAAGAGGCAGCGAGTAGATGCTGAATAGGTACCAGCACCATGTTCTTGGATGTCCCAGCCTCCAGAGCCATGAGCTAATAAATTCCTGTTTTTTATAAACTATAGCAACAGAAAACAAACTCCCTTCTTTCTCAGTCATTGACTAAATTTTAATGCAACTGTTAAATTGACATACATATATGGATCCTCACATTGTTGGAATGATTTTAATAATGTAGAACCAGACAGATAAGATAAAACTATAATACCATTTTCTCTACTGAAAACATGGATGATACATTTTTAAAGGGAAATTTTCTTTGTGATTTATTTATTTGTTGCATGCAATAGAGATACAGAATGGGAAGGCCCAAACCAAATGCTAACTGAAAAACAGGGAAAATATTTCTTCAGAACAGACAATGTAAGTATTTGAAAATGTGAAGAAAAAAACCCCCTCAGTGTTTTAACCCACTCAACGCCATATAAAATCAGCAATTTGTTCTATTATGAAAAGTTGGAAATTGCCTAAAGCAATAACTATACAAATAGTGTAACTGAGGAATACTAAAGACCAGAAGTCAATTACAGTGGGGTTCAGGTCCAGTGGCTTAATATTCTGGATCAGAAATCCTATCGCAGTTGTTCAGACTAGAGAAGATGAAAATCCAAATTGAGACAGTAACTGAAAGAGTGGCATGAAAGATATATGTAAGACATTTGGGGATATATAATTGACATTACATAGTGTATCTTAAAAGACTGTATGGATGATTTTTGGTGGTAGGTAACAGAAATTACTGGTGAACATAAGCAGAAAAAAAGGGATTTATTAGAATTTTAGGATAGTTTGGCCGGCGCCTCGGCTCACTAGGCTAATCCTCCGCCTTGCGGTGCTGGCACACCGGGTTCTAGTCCCGGTCGGGGCACCGATCCTGTCCCGGTTGCCCCTCTTCCAGGCCAGCTCTCTGCTGTGGCCAGGGAGTGCAGTGGAGGATGGCCCAAGTCCTTGGGCCCTGCACCCCAGGGGAGACCAGGATAAGTACCTGGCTCCTGCCATCGGATCAGTGCAGTGCGCTGGCCGCAGCGCGCCTACCGTGGCGGCCATTGGAGGGTGAACCAACGGCAAGAAGGAAGACCTTTCTCTCTGTCTCTCTCTCACTGTCCACTCTGCCTGTCAAAAAAAAAAAAAAAGAATTTTAGGATAGTTTGTAATTGCAGAAGGGACTAAATATTCAAATCTTAGGAAAGTAGAAATCAGACTATCTCCAGGGACTTCAGCAGTGAGCCTCCATCTATCTTCTCTCTAGGGTGTTGCCATTAGGGTGTTGACTTCCAGTTTGTGGTTGATTAGTTCCATTAATGATTCCAATTAAATAATTCATCGTATCCACACCATTTACTCTGTAACTTCATAGTCCCCTCCCACTCTGAATCAGAAATTGGCCATGGAATAGTAGTGAATATGATGTGAGTAGAAACTTGAATAAGTACTTGCATCTTTCTTCTTCCTTGCTTGCTCTTGTCTTTGCCTTGAGAATATGCCTGAGTGAGACTAATGACAATGTGGCACATGGAGCAGAGCTGAGTTATCACAGCTGTGTCTGAGCTGAGTTCCCAGCTATGACAGAAAACCCACCTGAGACCTGCCTATCCAACCAGCAGCTGACTGCAGACATATTAGTGAGCTCCACAAAATCTTGCTCATATCAGAAGAAATCACCAAAGAAATAACAAATTGTTTCTTTAAGTAAGTGCTGTGGGTGTTTATTATATAGAAATAGCCAACTAATATAACATCTTAATGTCTCTTGATTCAAATTTCAATTTCTTGAGTATGAGACTGTTTGAATTTGCTTAATTCTTGTGTTACACTTCTGAACCATTCAGCTATGACCAGGGGGCCAATAGCATGGCTAAAAGGAAAGTCAGAGTTATAATGAGAGAGAGACAGGGGGAGGGGAAGGGAGAGGTGGAAGGAGAAAAGGAGGGAGGGAGGGAGGGAGGGAGGGAGAGAGAGAGAGAGAGAGAGAGAGAAAGAGAAGAGAAGAGAAATCTTTCATCCACTAGATCACCCCCCAATGGCTAGGGCCAGACCAAATCCCAGAGCAAGGAGCTTCCTCTGGGTCCCTAACATGGATGCAGGGCCCCAATAATTTGGACCATTTTCCATGTTGTCTTAGGCACATTAGCAGAGAGCTGGACTGGAAGTGGAGCAGCCAGGACTTGTACCAGTGCCCATATGAGATTCTGGCACTGTAGATGATGGCATAACCCACCACACCACAGTGCTGACCCTGGAAAAACAAATTGACAGCTGCTCAGTACACCCAAATTGGTAATTTATTACACAAGGTGGAAATTAGGTGCAAGTGGAGAGTAAAAAATTGGGATATTTATAAATATTTCCAAAGGCTTGCCAAGCTCACTAGAAGAAAAGGAAATTGTGAAGCATAATCAGGGAAAATTGCTTGTTTTTAAGAACTTGATTGAATGGAGATCATAGAAAGGACGTGTTATTTTCATCTCTACATCTTTAGTGCCTAGAAAAGTATCATAACTAGAAAGCCAATGATCTTTTTTATAGATTTTTATTTATTTGAGAGGTAGAAGAGGGAGAGACAGAGAAAAAGGTCTTCCATCCCCTGGTTCACTCCTCAGTTGGCAGCATCAGCCGGAGTTGGACCAATCCAAAATCAGGAGGGAGGAGCTTTTTCCAGATCTGCTATGTAGCTGTAGGGACCCAAGCATTTGGGCCATTTTCCACTGCTTTATCAGCCCATAAGCAGAGAACTGGATTGGAAAAGAAGCAACTGGGACTCGAGTCAGTGCCCATGTGGGATGTTGGTACTGCAGGTGGAGGCTATACCACAGTGCTGGTCCCATCAATGAATATTTTTAGGGAAGAGAAAGACATCAGAAGAACTGTCCAAAATAAAATTTTCAGCTATTAATATTGAAAAGTGAGAGGTCAAATTCTGCGGATTATGGCCATATAATTATATGATGATGTGATGCCTATATTATATTACATATTATTGAAATAATAATCTGTGCCCAGAACAAAAACAGTTATGCTGTTGTAATACTCAACATGAACCACCTGCTGTGGTGTTTATTGTTGCAGTTTCCTTTACTGCCATAATCATAGAAATCTAGAACAGGACAAGGAATGAAAGCTTCTGGCTAGGGGGTCTACAGCATTGTCCTAAGTGAACTCAGTCAGCGTATAAAGTCATGACTGAGCTCCAGCCAATGAGCCAGGTGTACATGCAAGGTGCAAGTAAGAAGCCCCAAGAGCCAGGTGCTTCCTGCTACAGGTTAGTTGATGATTAATGTGATACTGATCATAAGGAAAGCATTCAGTTTGTTTTTGTTTCTCACACTTCAGGACCCTACGCATAGTCATTTGGGTTAAGTTTTTTTTTTTTTTTTTTTTTACTTTTATTTAATGAATATAAATTTCCAAAGTACAGTTCATGGGTTACAATGGCTTCCCCCTCCCAAAATTTCCCTCCCACCCACAACCCTCCCCTTTCCCGCTCCCTCTCCCCTTCCAATCACATCATGATTCATTTTCAATTCTCTTTATATACAAAAGATCAGTTTAGTATAAATTAGGTAACGATTTCAACAGTTTGCCCCCATATAACAACACAAAGTGAGTTTTTATATCTTAGCAGCTGAACTGGGACAGAAATACTGAGAATGACATTTGAGAGCTCTTTTCCCCCTCTGTGAATTTTGGAAATAAGTTGCATTCTAAACATCACCTCCTCTTCTCCCTTCTATGTCTCTCCCTTCTTTCCCTTTTTGCCTTCCTCCTTTCCTTTTTCATTCCCTCACTCCCTTCCTTTTCCTTCTCTCTCTAACATTGAAAGGCACTGATTAAATTCTAGTGTTCAGAAAGTTACATGTTGTGCTAAAGAAACTTTTCTTGACTTCAAGTCCGACACAACCTAACACTTTATGAAAACAAGAAATAATGACACTAAAAAACTGCAGCAGATTTTTACTCAGACATGAGAAAGGAACTAATAATTATGAGGAATTATGGTGCTTATATTTTTCCAGTGGCTGACATAAAATATCTCATTTAATTCATAAAACAGAGATCTTTATTCATATTAGTACAGAAAATAAATAAGAGAGGAAGTTAGAGAAATTTTGCAAAGCCACACAATTAGGACATGGTAGAACTAAAATCTGAGTGATAATTCTTAGCACCGTGACTGCCAAGCCTGTGCTCCTTTCTCTGCACATCACTACAGCTCCAACTCTCTTTGACCGATTCCCTTTTATAAAATGGGACATGGTCTCTGTATTTTTCAGCTACTGATGTAATAGTGTTGTATAACAACCTCAAATTGCATGTCTTATAGCATAATGCATTTATTTTTCTTATGGGTCTGTAATTTGGCTTGTATTTGGCTTACCTCATCTATAACTGGCTGGATTCTGCAGGCTTTGGTTCCACCATGCAGATTGGACTTAGGTCTATTCAAAATGTCTTTTCAATCTCCTTATATTATGCATCAAGTATTAGGAGTGTTAGGAATAGCAGAGAGCACTCCAAGCCACACATACTCTTTAAAGATACTGTTGATGTTATGTTCATTAACATTTCATTGGCCAAAGGATGTCACAGGGACACTGAAACTTATGGAAACAAGGGATTGTAGCCCACTCATATTGGAGAGAGCTTTAAAGTTATATAACAAAATAATCAAATGCACAATTATATATGTTATCTCAAAAGTTCTTTAAAAATAGAAAAAAGCTTTTAAACTTTAAAAAAAAAGATGAAAGAGAAGCATTTAAGCTGAGACATCATTAGTAGATAAAATTCAATATCCCTGGAAACAGGTGATTCTATCCTTTTACATTTGCACATCTATAAAGGGGTAGGTTGCTAAAAGGATTCAATAAGTATATAAAATGCAGAATGATTACTTAAAGTTTATTAATTTCCTTTTTGTTAAGATACTGTGGCTTCTTTGAATAAGAAATCTTTATGTTAATTCAAATGTTTCTGGTTTTGGCTTTAATCATAAATACCTCAAAAATTGCTTGTTTAGTTTTAGCTTTATAATGAAAAAGCTTACAATAAATGGGACAATGCAAGACTTAAAAAAAGGATATAAAAATTTGGAGAAATAATTTAGTCTACCACAAGCCTAAACAGGAAAATGGCCATGTAGGTGTGTTGTGGTGATTTATCCTTTAGTGGTATTGAAAGTTGGAAGTTCCAGGTTTGAGTCCTGACTTTTCACTTCATGACCCAGAAATATCTGACCTAGCACTCATTTCTTCAGAGTTCATACCTGTGATGAAATGGTCATAAATAAAATCCCTCATATTTCTGATAGTCTGTGTAGCTCTCACAGAGTGAATGAGAGCTACTTTATAAATTTTATTGCAGTATTCAAAGTTAATTGTTAATATTGCTGTATTTATTATTTTCATCAATATTGTTACCACCTTAATTAGGGTATTCTTGATGTCTTGTTGGGGACTACATGATAATCTGCAATTGGAGAGCCAGGTGATCTGTGGGCTGTGGCATTAATGCTTATTTATTATGTGATAGCATCTATGGTTTGGTTCCTGGTGTTATTAAATTATTTGTTTATGATATTTAATAAATGAAGGCACTGTCTCGTCTGCAGCCCATCAGGAGGCATCCCAGTCTTTTCCATTTCCTAGGGTGTGGTTTTCATTTGGGGCAGTCCCAAGTGGGATGAGGGCTTTTGGTGGTTCGTGGCCATCATCTGTTTCTCCAAAGTTGTCTGCAGCCTGCAGGAGCTGAGAGCCCTGCTTCCCATGAGTGCACTGACTCTTAAGCTGAAAGCATTCACATAATTTCTATTGCTTCATAATGGGCTGAATTCTCTCTCCATCAGACAAACACAAATAGTGCTTGAGGTGGGCAAGAAAGGGCAGGAGGTAACCTTTGCCAGAATCAACTAGCTGCAAGTGTGGATGCAAAATATATCCCTGAAAAAAGAAACCATAGCAATGAAAGTAGGAGGGGGGTGGGAGAAACTGCTATTATCAACTGAATAGAAAATTCCTAAGATAAACCTAAACATTTTTAACAGTATTTGCTTGTTTGCTCAGTGCATTTCAAATCTATGAAATTCAATTTTCTACATCTCAATTCAATCAATTTTTTGAGATGGGTATCAACAACCCAGAGATAGGCTTTGAACCAGAGATGAGTAAGCTATAAATGCTGTCCTTTACTTAATGGTAAACACACACTTAAGAAGAGTTAGGGAGTAGGCGCGAGGTAGACTTAGGCTAAGTTCCTGGAACAAGGTCTTGACTTCTCTGAGTCTCAGTTACCTCTTTTGTAAAAAGAGACAGTATTATGAATCTCATAGAGTTCATCTGAGAGTCACTAATTTATCCAAAATATATTAATAAAGCCCCTAGTTTCAATCACAAGATGAGGTAACCTTCAAGAAGGCCACAGACTGGACAGAGATATAGATATTAAATAAGCAAAAAAGAATTGACAATAATTTTGAAAAGCTCTACCAATCTCAGATTCAGAGTATGTGGGATGTGGGAAAATGGCAGAGGAGGGTGCTCTGGGGACTACTTCCCTTTAAGCAGTAGTAGATGTGACTCTGCAATGCACAGGTGTGTATATAGATGCTTCATGCACATAGCTAGTATGTCGGCATAAGGGAAGCAGAATGTTTCAGGGAGAGGGAATGACATAAGCCAAGAATTTTTGGTGGGATTGTTACTGGTGAATGGCAGGGTTCTTTTCTTCGCACAAGAAAGAATTCAGGCATGAGACAGAGAGTAGTGGAAAGTAAAATAGCAAGGTTTATTAGGGAAGGGACATCCGTAAGAACGAACAGGCACCTCTCCAGACAGATCCTGAGAGAGAGTGCCCAGTCACTCAGACTGGGGGAGAGTGTGAGGTTACATGGTTGATTGGAGAGAGTTCACCTGGGCAGGCCAGGTGGGCGGCTCAGCAGCGAGGCAGAGGGCTGAGCACACCATCTGGTTGAGGCTGGGGGTTTTTAAGGGGATGGATCTTGCCTCCCCACCTCTGCTCCTCTTGGAACAAAGGACTTTTTGGATGTAAATACGAAAAATTCCTATCTGAGTTTTCCTCCTGAAGTTATCAGACAGGAGGAAGCCTGGCTGGCGTTGCCCCACCTTAGAGGAGCCTTAGAGGAAGGATGGTTATCCGGTGGAAGGGGCTGGGCAGGAGCATATTTGAAATGCAGATACTGGGCTGCACCTGGAAGATTATCAGACAGAAGGGGCAGGGACCCCCACCTGGCAGGTTATCAGGTAGGATGGGCAGGGCAGGATGTAGATAAGGTTATTGGGATAACTGAGATGCATATGCTGGGCATAGACATCTTCTCTTTAGGCCTTTGTCACACACATATAAGCTCATATCTGACTTCCTACCTAACAGGAACTAAAGGAAACTAATCCTAACTTTCTGGATTGCACTCCAGAAAGTAAGAGAAGGGTAGCATGTCCAGAATAAAGTAATAGGGCTGAAGAAGCAGGGGTGATGTGTGTACAAATTATTGGGCTCAGCTTTTGTTGTAAGAGCCCTGTGAAGCTGTTACAGGGATTTAAACAGGGTGGCTGCAGCTAGGACTTGGTGTTCTGCACTGTGGGCAGTGATTGGGAAGAATGCAAAGATACATGGGGGAAGTCCAGTTGTTAAATCCACTATGATCTTCCAGCAGAGGTGATATTAGTCTCCTAGGTTTTGAGAGTAAAAACGGAGTAAAAGACAGCCTAGACTCAACCTTAAGTGCCCACTAAGGATCTTTTTCATTACTTCTTGGATCCCTCTGATGTGCTGTTTACTTCTTAGTCAGTTGTGATGTGTCTCTCTGATCTTCAAGGCTTATAACTTATTTCCTATCATTGAATCACTCCCTCACAAATTACTATTTCCACCCTTACTACCCCATGGCTTATATATCCAAGGTTGCTATTCCCTCTTGGATAACTAATAATCTTTCAAGCTACCAAATCCAAAAAGGAACTGTTAATTCCACTCCCTGTTGACTATATGTTACAATGGTATTCTTCCAGTTACTTCCAGTGAGTTCCATACTTGAAGTCATCCCTGTGTTTTCTCTTTTTTGTAAGTCACATCCAGACTCTTAGCACATCCTGAAAGTTTGTTGCAGGTTGATAACCTTAATTGTTTTAGTTAATAATGTCCATGTATACATCTCCATGTGGATTTGTAGCTTCTCCTATCAAAATGTGGAATCTTTTTATCCACCCTTCTTAGGGTCTAATTTTGTGACTTGCTTTACCAAGAAAATGAGACTGCCTGTGCAAATGGACTTTGTCTGACTATATATGAAATCAGAATTCTGACTCACAATTTGGTGCACCCAGCTTAGAAAGTGAAACAACTCCTATACAATCAGCCCAAATGATCAGAACTTCATTAATAACTGAAAGATACCTAACTTTTGATCCTGTTTCTAAATATGCACCCCTTTCCAACCAATCACATAGGATGCCCATCTTTTAGTTATCCTGCTTACAGCTTCCCAATGCCAATAGCTTCCAATCAAGACACACGTGAAGTCTGTTTTTTTCCCACTGCAAAGCCTCCTACTCTTCTGCCTGTTTTTGAATTTCTGCCAAATGCAAGTGACTTTTACTGACTTCCTTGCTTTATAAGGGTCTAAATAAATAGTGTATTTGCTTATTCTAATTAGAAGATAATTGGAGGAGGCAGGCTCATTCTCAGAGGCTAGGCTATTTTTTTTTTTTTTTTTGACAGAGTGGACAGTGAGAGAGAGAGAGACAGAAAGGTCTTCCTTTTCCGTTGGTTCACCCTCCAATGGCCTCTACGGCCGGCGTGCTGCGCCGATCTGAAGCCAGGAGCCAGGTGCTTCCTCCTGGTCTCCCATGCGGGTGCAGAACCCAAGCACTTGGGCCATCCTCCACTGCACTCCCAGGCCACAGCAGAAAGCTGGACTGAAAGAGGAGCAACTGGGACAGAATCCGGCACCCCGACTTGGACTAGAACCTGGTGTGCCGGTGCTACAGGCAGAGGATTAGCCTAGTGAGCCATGCCGCAGGCCTCAGAGGCTAGGCTATGATACCACTCACAAGAAATGGCAGTATTCCTACTATTGTTGAAACTTTGAGCCAATCATTTTATACTTCATGTTGATATTTTGTGTACAGGCACCTGTTGAAGAGGTGCATAAGCAAAGCTATTTTCTAAGGATATATTTTTTAAATATTTTATTCATTTGAAAGAGAGTTACAGAGAAAGATAGAGACAAAGAAAGAGGTCTTCCATCCACTGGTTGACCCCAGATGGCTGCAATGGCCGGAGCTGCGCTGATCTGAAGCCAGAAACCAGGAGCTTCTTCCAGGTCTCCCACATGGATGCAGGGGCCCAAGGACTTGGGCCATCTTCCACTGCTTTTCCAGGCCACAGCAGAGAGCTCGACAGGAAGTGGAGCAGCCAGCACTAGAACCTGTGCCCATATGGGATGCCGTCACTTCAGGCCAGGGCTTTAACCCACTGCGCGCCGGCCCCTTCTAAGGATATTTTAAACATACTTGAAATAAGAACTAGTGCTTTCTGCAGAGCTATGAATGAAGACTTTATGTATTTATTAATGCTCAACAAGTATTATAAGAAAGAAAAACAGGTACATGTTCAGCCTGGAAAATCTGCTAGCTGTGATGAGAATAACCAAGTCCCTAGGCTTGGGCAGAGGTATTGCAATTGAGCTGTTATGAGCTCTCCAAAGGTTTGCACTATGGCTAGCAAAAGACCACAATTTGCATTAACTAGACCACAGCATCCACCTTACTGAGGAAGTAGTAACAAAACTGAATATCAATCATGTGGCCGAGGTTTTCAGCTATCAACATTTTTCTCTCATTGCTCCACTTCTTTGTGCAAAAGATATTTTTATTTTTTCCATGACATTTCTTTTTGCAATTAAATCAAATACAGAGGCCACGTACACATACATACTGCTTGGAATCCCACTGTTTTTTTCTCCTTGCAAGTTAGATCCTTAGGACAGCACAGCTGCTGACAAAGAAACTTCCTTTCTTCACTAAGAAGTACTCAAGTGCCTGTCTACAGGTCATTGTTTCCCAATCGGTTCTGAAGGGTAACCTTTTACCTGGGGCCTGTGGATCCAAATCTAGCACTGGTTTTATGGCACTCACCACAACCTGGAGATTTTCTGTGTTACTGTGGATACTCATACTTTATATTTAGTTTTTTCTCTAGCTGTTGAATTAGTCAGTGATCACTTGAATGTCCTATGAAAGACTTTGTGCCAGTTTTTGTTTTACTATTAAAACAACTATGTCTAAGGTTCTGTGGGTTTATATAAAAATAATACTTAGCATAGCTAAAAACATATCAGGAATTCCAGATTCAAATCCTGGCTAGGTTAGTTGGGGCAAGTCATGCTCTGGCCTATAGTGTCTTCAGGTACGAAGAGTTGTGATCTCCAAATTCTCCACTTCTAATAACAGATCATGTCAACTCTGTGCTAACTCTAAAGTCAGAGTTCTCCGTAAATGCTAAATCCTATTTATTTAGTGCTTATTGCATTCATCAAATCATGGCAAGTGATTCAAGATATCTGTTTGGCATGTTTAATGAATAACAATATTACAGAGGAGCACGCAAGACAGACATGATTTCTACAATCCTGAGCAAATGTTTTGGTTGGGAAAGTGGTCTAAGATTCCACCATTATTATGCAACGAAGCCAGATTTGTACCACGGTCTCTGTGACTCCAATATACTTGTTCTTGTTGTCTAGACACTATTGTTTTCTGACAATAGAAAGAGACCCAGATTTCAGGCTCCTAGCTTTTTCTTTTTTTTTTAAGATTTATTTATTTATTTGAAAATCAGAGTTACACAAAGAAAGAGAGGCATATAGAGAAAGAGATCTTCCATCCTCTGGTTCACTCCCCCAATTAGCTGCAACAGTGAGAGCTGCACCGATCCAAAGCCAGGAGCCAGGAGGCTCCTTCAGGTCTTCTCATGCGGGTGCAGAGGCCCAAGGACTTGGGCCATCTTCCACTGCCTTCCCAGGCCATAGTGGAAAGCTGGATCGGAAGTAGAGCAACTGGGACTCAAACCAGTGCCCATATGGGATGCCGGCACTACAGGCAGTAGCCTTACTGGCTATGCCACAGAGGCAGCCCCTCTTGGCTTTTTCTTGCAGGATACACAAGTGGTGGTGATGGCTAAGAGGGTATTTTATGATACTTGAAGTATAGTTCCATAGGAATCCAACATGTTCATTAAAGAGAATTTGTTAGCTGTCATCATAATTCTGGGAAGATGGCAAATAACAGAATGACACTTTGGATTTCTCTCCATTCCTTTCTCATAAAGTTGAGCCCTTTATCTCAAAGCTTCATCTACTTTCTCAGTACTTTACCTCTCCAATGGGTTTGCCATCAAGATGAGTGAGAATGTTAAGAATTCTTCTAAAAGAAGAGACTATATACAATTCAATATCTATTTAGTGTCAGACAGTCTAGCCTTAAGCAAAGACTTCAAATTCAGATTAAAAACCAACAATGAAATAACAATTGAGTAGAAATAAGCACTACAATTTGTTAACTGTTTGACTTTGGCTCATTTAACTTCTCTGATTCCCATCAGAGGATTATATCTTCACCTATCTCAAATGAGATATAGACTGTTAAGTGCCTAGCACAGTCTCTGAGGCCATTACAGATATTCAGGAAATATTAGATTCCTCTTCCTCTAGAATTGAGGAACACACATTAATGTCACTCGTTATCAGTATTCAGAGACTTGGAACAAAAAGAGTTGAACTGAGTGAATCCTGCAACCTTAGGGAATAGCTAGGGAAGTTAAAGGTAGTTTCACTTCAGGAAACTGATCTATCCATGTATTAATGTCTTTATACTCCACTCATAGATGAAAGTAGTCATCACTACTGTTTTCTTCATTACAGACAAACATGCACAGAAGGGAAAATGTGTTTGTCTTGAATTTTCTATCTCTTTCTCTGATGTCACTGGAGAATCAGCCAGAACAAAGGTCAAAGATCAGGAGTGCTCACTACAATACAGACACTATAAAAATGGTCGAGGTGAATGTACTATGTATAAGTCAAGGGACTTTTTATCCCTTGCCACACTATTGGCAAGGTATCTTGAATTGTGGAAAAATGCCTTGATAGATCCTAAATTCAGTACACACTACAGCTGAGATGAGAACTTTTGTCTTTACATTAATGTTCCAAGATCTCCTTGAACCAAAGTTCATTTAACAATCACTATCATATACTTTCCTTTAACTCATTTCCTTTGTTCATCAGAATAATCTTATCAGCTCATTTTACTAATCAGAGAACTAAAGTATTGAAAGACCTGTTAACTTGCCCCAGGTTGTCCATTTGTTATGAAGTTTTTCTAAATGAGTAGTTAACTAATTTCAGAGAGCTTAAGCAATTTATCTATGAAGTCAGACATGAAGGTAGCTCTTACCATGAAAACTGAATGCTTTTGCCACATTACAGAGAATAAATCCTGAAGGCTTCCTTGGTTCACCTGTGGCCACATGTGGAACTCTGACAGGCTCAGAGAGTAGAGTCCAAGCTCCATCTGGCTCTGTTATCTTCTTTTCTCCTAAGGCCAAGAGAGGGTATCCCTTCGATTTTATGCCTGTCCTTATATTAGTCTAGTTTCTTCCCTACAGATGTCATAACAGCTGTGGCTGTAAACTCACTCTCTTCACCATGAGACACTGGCCAGCTCTCAGACCTTACCAAAATATTTGTTGCATAGGTTTTCTGATGTCCAGAAATTCCATTTCTAGAAGGAAGGAAACCCCACAATGTTTGTGTCGTGAACTGCCATCCGTGCTCCATCTTCCCTTGCTCCTCAGCTGTTACTTGGGCTTGTGTCAGAAGCAGGGTCAATGAACTTCCTACAGAGATGTTAACTTGAAAGACACAAATTGATTGATTTATTTTAATTGTACCACTTTTTGTGAAGAATATCTCAGGTAGGAGGGATAGCCAAGGCTGAGGACTACAGTACAAGTCAAGATTGATTGCTCTTTTATTTCCAAAGAAACACAAAGTAAATAGTAGATATGAGCAGATAGCAAATTTATCTGATATATTGGTGTTGTCCAAAGCACAAATGGATTGCTTCCTCTGTGTAGCATTTCTATTTCACAATGTCAACTTGCACTTCTCTATGTCATCATCTTTCTCTAAGACAGAACTTGTTCTGTCCTGGTTAGTGCTGTGCCTACTACTCATTTAGTATGTCAATCCTGAAACTAATTGTCCTCCTTATCCACCTCCCTTTGTCAACCATTCTTTTTTCAACATCTTTACCTTATCTAAATGGTTATTACATCATATTTGTTCCAACTCTGAAATATTCTCTGTTTCATACCTTCTGCTATTTCCTTTGTAACTTTTTTTTTTTTTTTTGGACAGGCAGAGTTAGACAGTGAGAGAGAGAGAGACAGAGAGAAAGGTCTTGCTTTTTCTGTTGGTTCACCCCCTAAGTGGCCACTACGGCCAGCGCGTTGCGGCCAGCGTGCTGTGCCGATCCAAAATCAGGAGCCAAGTACTTCCTCCTGGTCTCCCACGCAGGTGCAGGGCCCAAGGACCTGGGCCATCCTCCACTGCACCCCCGGGCCATAGCAGAGAGCAACTGGGAGAGAATCCGGCGCCCTGACCAGGACTAGAACCCAGGGTGCCAGTGCCGCAGGCGGAGGATTAGTGAGCCATGGCAACGGCCTCCTTTGTCACTTGATCATATTTCAGGCTACCATCTTTTCTCTAGTGATCATTGTCATCATCTCCTAATATGATCTTCAGTCTTAACTTCTTCAATCCATTTTCCAATTTACTCTTGATTGGAGGCAAGTTTGATGATGTTACTTCCCTGTTCAAAAGCCTCAGTGACTCCACCACCTACAGATTGAAGTATCAAGATTTATGTGGGGCCTGTCCTGTGGTGTAGCAGGTAAAGCTGCCGCCTGCAGTGCTGACATCCCGTCTGAGTGACAGTTTGAGTCCTGGCTGCTCCACTTCCAATCCAGCTCTCTACTACAGCCTGGGGAAGCAATAGAAGATGGCCCAAGTGTTTGGGCCCCTGCATCCACATGGGAGACCTGAAAGAAGCTCCTGGCTCCTTGCCTTGGATTGGCACACTTCCAGCTGTTGTGACCATTGGGGACTGAACCATCAGATGGAAGTCCTCTCTTTCTGCCTCTGCCTCTCTGTAACTTTACCTTTCGAATAAATAAAGAAATAAATATGCATTTCTTACTTTCATTGTACACCCTCTGGACCTTGCCAGTCCTTTGTCCAGACATTCTCTTCTTGGAAGCTATTCCAATGTTTTGCTTTTCCAGAAATATGCTATAATGTTTTATATAATCATATATCTGCATATGTTCCCCTTGTCTGAAAGAATCCTTTATTTGGCTCATGCAAAACTTTTATTCATGCTTCAGGACCCAATTCAAATATCACTTCTTTAAGCCACACTTGTTTATCCTTCAGTTGAATAGCACATTTTTCCTTTAAATTCTGTCATAGCAAGTGTCCTACCAAATGATATTAACTTACTCATGTGGTTCTGATACTAGATTTTAAATTTTAAGAACATGTTTTATGTCTTGTATATCATTATATCCCTATCACTGCTATGGGAGAAGAAAAAATAAAATGCCTAATACATCTCATTTTAAAATGTCATCTCACCAGAGTGTTAAAGGATCACTACGAATTTCCAAATGGAGAAGGGATGGCAAAATTCAGTGATAATAATAGAAACAAATACTCACTAAATAACTTACTATGTTATAAGCATTGCACCTCTGATAGCCTTAAAAAGGGCTTAAGTAGCCCTTCAAAAATGCTGTGTGGTAGGCATTTTAATAATCTTCCTATTTTGAAGATGAGAAGACTGAGCAAAACAATTAAATAGCTTCTCTAAGGTCATGCAACTAAGAAGATGCACAACCCAGATTGAATCTAAGCACTTAGACTCCAGATTCTACACTCCTAAAAAGTCACCTGTGCAGCATGAGAAGCCAACAAGAGTAGGGCAGTGGATGAATTACATATCCATGATTGGAATGAGTGAAGGAGGGCAGAGGCTGGGTCAAAGATGGTGGTGATTGCATGAAGTTCAGACTGAAGAGGTTGGGGAGGGCCTGTCAGAGAGGGACTTTCATCACTGGGCTAAGGAATCTGACCTTTGTTCTATAAACAGTGGGGAGTCAGAATATTCTAGGGGCAGGATGGAAAATAGACAGGAGCAGACAGATGCCAGAAATGAAGAGACTGTACTGTCAGTACCAGAGTGCTATACCAGTCGGAGCAAGGCACATCAATGACTTTAGCTAGTGCAGTAACATCTATGATAGGTCTAAGAGATAGAGTCCACAGTAGTTGGTGGAAGGAATCACATTTGTGTTCTCACAACATTTTTTTTTTATTTTTTAAAGATTTATTTATTCATTTGAAAGTCAGAGTTATACGGAGAGAGGGGAGGCAGAGAGAGAGAGAGAGAGAGACAGACAGACAGGGACACGTCTTCTATCCACTGGTTCACTCCCCAATTGGCCACAATGGACAAAGCTGTGCTGATCTGAAGCTAGGAGCCAGGAACTTCTTCCAGTTCTCCCACACAGGTGCGGGGCCCAAGGACTTGGGCCATCTTCTACTGTTTTCTCAGGCCATAGCAGAGAGCTGCATTGAAAGTGGAGCAGCCAGGACTTGAACTAGCACCCACATGGGATGCCAGCACTGCAGGTGGAGGCTTTACCTGCTTCACTAGTGCTGGACCCCTCACAACATTTTATTATTTTCTTTTTCCAGTGTCCATAGTTCTTTTATCTGACATATACTTCCTGGTTGGTCTAGATTGAGTTTTTTTTCTTTCTCTCAAATTGTCTTTACAATGTTATTTATTCTCTGGAGACTATAACATACAGTAATTATTATCTTCAGGTTACAGCTCCATGTAAAATACAGTGTGATTACTATTCATCTGTATTTTTTCCTTAATGCTTAATGGTATATTTCTACTGGGCACCAATAATCACCTAATTGCTATGTAGTTATTGAAATCAGATATAATGCTTTGTTAAAGATTACCCTAATTATGAGGCAAGGTTATTAGTTACTATTGCTGCCTAGTTTTAGGCCTGTAGAATTTTCAAAAAACAAAAGGTTGAATAAGAATTAAAATCTCAATACTCTCTCATTCACACCCCTCTCATTTGGCTGTTAGGGCAACCTTTATACACAAATGGGCCAACTCTGGTTGCACTTGCTGCTTTGATGAGACAAGGCAGCATGAGAACCTGTAATAATGTCCTGTAGCATGCTGGGAAAACTATTGTTGCCTAAGATGAAGACTGTCAGATGGGACACAAGACACTTGTGCTTTTGTGTTTAGTGAGATTTTTCAACCATGAAAACATTTTTCCTCTTCCTCTTACTATTTCTATGTTCTTGTTCAAAGGTGTACCCCATCAATTTCTTATTATTTTAGGAATAATGTAATTGAAGTAGATTTTTTTGCTAATATTTATGGCACCAGAAATGATAGCAATTGTTTAACTTTCCATTCATTATGTGGAAATTTGAATGTAACTACATCAGTTACATTCACAGTTACGAATCAGTTTTTGTCATAGAATAGGCTGTATCATGAATTAATGTTAAATTGTGTTTTTCACCATATACATTCACACACCAGATCATTATCATATTTTGCAAAGCCCAGGTCTCCATAGTTGGAAGGAAAAGCAATCTATGAGCTATCAAATTAAAGTTTCCAAAAGATCTTTGCACACTGAGACAATAGATCACACTAAGAAACCATTTTAAAACACTTTTATTTGATTCTAAAAAGACAATCACACAAGTATATATTTGAAGTTGTACACAGGCAAAAGATACTAAATGGTGGAGTTATAGTGAAGATGGCAACTTTAGATTGATACTTTAAGAACTCAGTTTTAAAGGAAAAAAAAAAATCTCAAGAGAATGAGATTCTCCTGCCTTCATTGACAGCATTGGATGAGAGATGTTGGAAAGAGTTAAGTCTCAGTTGCCAGAAAAAGAAGATTTTTGATTATCCTGTCCCATTGGATGGGGAGTGAGGTCCAGTTGGGATAGAAGAGGGGACTGTTAAGAGCATCAGTGGAAGAATTAGCCTGAGAAGAAATGAAGCAGAGATGTCTTCAGAGAAAAGAAGAGAAGGCAAAGCTCAAGTAAATACAAAACCATTTTAAAGTTGTGGAGTAAAAAATCAGAATTCTCACAGTCCCTCCATGATCTGTTCTGCCCTCTTGGAAGTCTCCACATTGTTAAATGCTTTTGTCAGATCTCCTCACCCAGCCTATGGTTCAAGGTTTGGGGCTTTCCCTAGGGTATGACTCTTCTAGATCTTGGCCTAGTTAGTATCTACTCATTCTTCAGAACCCAAAAGATAGGATTTAAATAATTTTTGTTTATTTATTGGAAAGGTAGTGAGACAAAGAAAGAGACAGACAGAGAGAGTTCCCATCTTCTTGTTCAGTTCCCAAATGCCTGAACCAGCCAGAAGCTGAAACTGAATTCACATATCCCACATGGGTGTCAGGGACCTAAAAACTTTTTTTCTTTTTTATTATTTGACAGGCAGAATTAGTGAGAGAGAGAGAGAGACAGAGACAGAGAAAGGTTTGCTTCTGTTGGTTCACTCCCTAAATGGCTGCTACGGCCAATGCTGCACTGATTTGAAGCCAAGAGCCACGTGCCCCTTCCTGGTTTCCCATGCAGGTGCAGGGGCCCAAGCACTTGGGCCATCCTCCACTGCCCTCCCGGGCCACAGCAGAAAGCTGGACTGGAAGAGGAGCAACTGGGACTAGAACCTGGTGCCCATATGGGATGCCAGCGCTGCAGGCGGAGGATTAACCAAGTGAGCTACAGCGCCGGCCCCTGGACCTAACAACTTTAACCATCATTGCTGCCTCTATAAACATGCACTAAATTGGGTGTTCAGACAATATTTGAACCCACAGACTCTGATATGTAATGATCAGATGCCCCCTCCCCCACCATTGGACTTTCGTAAGAAGGAATCTCAAGGGGCAAGTATTGTAATGTCCTTTGTTAAGTTACCACCTGCGATGCTGGCATCCCAGCTGCACCACTTCCAATCCGGCTCCCTAATAATTGCCTGGGAAAAGCAGCAGAGGATGGCTGAATGTTTGGGCCCTGCTACCCATGTGGGAGACCTGGAGGAAGCTCCTGGTTCCTGGCTCCTTGGCCATTGCGGACATCTGGGGAGTGAATCAGTGGATGGAAAATTCTCTCTTATTCTCTCTCTCTCTCTCTAACCCAGGCTTTCAAATAAATAAATAAATGAATAACATTTTTTTTAAAGCAAGGATTCTCTAACCTACCTGGTTAGTTCAATTTTCTCTTCCATAACACTCTTATTTCTTTTTTTATTTTACCATTGTGATGATAAATCAAGAAAGTCAATAGAGAAGTTAGAATTTATATGAGATCAGGACAGGTAGTAAAATTTATAGGGCATATTGCTTTCCTCAAAAATTATTAAGACTTTACAAAAATAACAGCAGAGCATGAAACCAAGCACTGGGCCCTTCTGAGCTTGAGACTTGTGACCTGCATAAGTCTTCACCCATGAAGCTTGCCCAGTGTAAGCTTCTGCTGTAGGAAATAGGTACCATGAACTCTAGACCTAACCTACTTCAGTTGGTCCAACTGAAGTTTTAGATGTAAGCCAATGCTGCTGATGGCAGTGTTGAAATGATGAATCATGTAGGTGTTCAGAACAGAATGGACAACAAATCAGGTTAAGGTTGGGAGATTGGCTGAAATTTCATTTCAGTGGAATTTTG
The DNA here is from genome assembly GCF_033115175.1 of Lepus europaeus. Taxonomy (NCBI): domain Eukaryota; kingdom Metazoa; phylum Chordata; class Mammalia; order Lagomorpha; family Leporidae; genus Lepus; species Lepus europaeus. The sequence goes on along the minus strand of NC_084842.1, from coordinate 78,038,338 downwards.
GAGTGTTATAAACAATATAATAAGATCTCTGTATTTATTAATGCATCAAGTCAGCATTTAATTTGCTAACTACTACTTTGAGTTGCTGGGAGGAGTCATTAAATTTTTTAGTTTCTTGAAAAGAAAGTTGAGAAATTTCAGAAATGGGCAGATGTAGAGTCTGAAGCTCAGGTTTACCAGTTACCAGCTCGTTCAACCTGAAAAGTTAATATCTTGTCTGTGCTTTAATTTTGACAGAGAAGGAAGTGTAAAATTAGGATAATGTTAATGTCTCTTGTCATCATTTTAAGGAACAAACAAGTGAATAAATAGACCTGATTTTATAGTAAGTTATTACAAATTCCATTCTATTGAACTCTTAATTTCCTTTCAATGCACTTTTCTTTCAGTTAGTTGAGATCAATCACAATATTATCAGATATTGTAAACATCTAAACTTCTTTATTATACTTGGATGGATGCAAAGAATGTAACAGCATGCTTTCTGAAACTTGTAATGACATCATTTTCAGCAAAAGAAACAAATTATACAAGCTAACTTATCTTCATTATAGTACAATAGATGCCAAACACACTTTTAGTGTGCATTAGTGCACACACTAATTTGTGTGTGGTATCTTTCAGCAAACTTCCAGAATTTTACATTTGATTCTCTAGCGTCAGAGAGTCTTCTCTTGGATACCTCAAGGGGATGATCAAGTATTAGAAATTATGAACAACAAGCAGAGTTTAATAAACTCTGTTCTGTTTCTATTTTCTGTTTTGGTCATTTATATAAAATTGAGTATCATTTAGTTATTGAGTATATAGTATGTAGATCTGTTTTTCATGATCAGGAGGTCATTTTTCTTTATTTAAAAATTTGAAAAAAAATACTTTCCATTTTGTTCAACACACACACAGACACACATGAAGACAGAGATAGAGAGATTTAGAGATAGGAGATAGAGATGGAGGGGAGAGGGGGGAAGGAGGAAGAGAGAGGGAGGAGGGAGAGGGAGAGAAGTCTTCCATCCACTATCTCATTCTCCAAATGCTCACAACAGGCAGGACTGGTCCAGGTCAAGCCAGGAGCCCAGAACCCAACCCAGGTTTCCCACATCAGTAGCAGGGACACAAGTACTTGAGCCATACCTGCTGTCTGCCAAAGGCAGAAGGACAGAAGTTGAATCAGGCCCTTCAATATGGGAGGCAGGTATATCTAGTAGAACCCTAACTGCTTTGCCAAATGCCACCCCAAGTTGTGTTTATTTAAAAAAATTTATTTTATTGTAAATGGGGAGGAGAGGAGAGAAGAGGAGAGATGAATTATCTCCTCATATACCTATGACAGCTAGGATTGGGCCATGTTGAAGCCAGGAACTCAATTTGTGTCTCCCTCATGGGAGGCTCAACTATTTGAGCCATCACCTGCTGCGTTCCAGGATGCACATTAATAGGAAGCTGGAATCAGGGGTGGATCTGGGTCTTCAAACCTAGGCACTATGATATGGGATGCAGGCATCACAAGAGGCTTGTTAACTGCCATGTCAAATGCCTGCCCCTAAGATACCATTTCTTATAGATTTCTCTGGAGCATATTTTGACCAACTTCTGAATCACTACATCTGGCATTGTAATGTAGGGATCATCTACAGGTGAACCATTTTATCACCTGTGACTTCCCAATCTGTATTTCTAGCTTACTTGAGTTTTCTGAGTATGAGTCTATAATTGTCCACTAAACAGCTTTACTTGTATATCCCCCAGCAATCAAACTCCACTTTTCCCTAGTAAAATTTAATACCTTTTATTGAGCAGTCACTTATTTCTGGAGCTCATTTGTATGACATGATTGCTAGTGTTGTAGAATCCGACTTTATGATTCCTGAATGTATAATCATTCCTGAATGTATAATCATTTTCTAAGTTCCTTTTACCATTGGCCTATCTCAAATCCTCATCATTTTTGTGTTAGACTCCTGGGGTGGCCTTTCAACCACCTCTTCCAGTTTTCCTTTACTTGAATCCACTCTACTCATGGGTCGATCAGATACATTTTCCTCAAACTATAAACCTTATCATGCTTTCAGTCATTTTCTTTTTCATAAGAAAAATTCCAAATTCTTAGCATGTAACATAAAGACTTGCACAATCTGTCATTTTACACGCACATCTTGTGCCATTATGCTGCTCTTGGAGGGATACACCAGATATCTCTAGAGGACATGAAAAGGGTACCTTACCCCAGAGGGTGATAACATCTGCATTGAGTTACCCTGAGAAACATGTGAGGACCCCTGTTAAGAGACATATACAAGTTGTAGAATTATTTATATACACTGGAAAATAATGTACATACTAGGAAACCTCACTTTCTGATTTTTCTTATTTCACAAATAGCCACGGATATTCATTATAATTGCTTTTTCTTTCTGAATGTCCAATTGTTCACATTTGATCTGCTTTGGAGATGCTTTCTAGTCTGGTGAAACTGGCTTTGTATGGCACAGGTCTTTAGTGAAAGAGTCCAAGTTGTGTTTTCTATTCATTTAACACATAGTTGCTGAGTATTTAAAAAATGCCAAACATTGGGCTACTTACTGCAAATAAAAAAGAGAATTATACTGACACTGTCTCTGCCCAAATGGAAGTTACATTCTATGCAAGGAATCCATCAGTGAACAAGTAAACTGATAAAAAGTTTTAAATTTCAATAAAGTACAAAGGAAAAGTAAAGGTCCAAGATAAAGACTGATGGGAGATAACAGACTTTTATCTAATGCAGTGGACCCTGGTAGCTTCTCAGAAGAGGTAACATGGAATCTGAGATCTGGACGCTGAAAACAGCCTGTGGGAAGGGCATTCCAACTGAAGGGATTAGCATATATAAAGATCACCTGAAGTGAGAGAACCTGGAGTATTTGAAGAGTATTAGAAGGAGCCAGCAGGACAGGAATATAGTAAGAGGAAGAGAGGCAGGAAATGAAGTTTCAGAGAAAAATTCTGGTCTGTGGGCCATGGCAGGTTCAAGGGTTTGGACCTGTTTTTCAGAGTAATGGAAAGCCAATGGGAGATTTCAAGTCAACATAATGATGGAGATAGGGAATAAGAGGGAGATGCAATAGGGAAGTATTCATGGATTTCTCTTAGTTTTAGATGTTCTTTCTTTTTGCTGTATTCACAATGGATGAGGGAAGGGCAAGTATAGTCACAAAGAGGTCCCTTAGGAGTTGCAATTGTCTAGACCAGTGTTGATAGATTATTCTGTCATTAACAAAACACTCAGCACCTGTTGTGTGCAGGTCTTTTGCTAGGAATTGAAGTATGATAAGGAATTTACTACACATAAAGAACAAATTATTTAGTAGAGAGAAAAATTCAGAAACATCTCTTGTAGGATTGACACATACTGTATTAGCAGCATGAAAAATGAGCTGGGGTTATTCAAAGAAGGGATTGATAATCTCTGGAAGAGCCACAGGCAAGAGGCTTTATAGAGACAGCATTCAGCTAGATCTCCACAGGCTGAGGAATGTCGACAGCTGTCCAAGGAGTATAAGGAATATTCTCAGCCGGTGCCTTCTATGCTGTGTGTCTGGACTCGAGTTTAAGTTCTTAAATCTTGGGTCTGGGATACAGAACTGGAAACAGGGAGCAGAAGTCTGAAAAATGCAGACATTCGTACATCCTTGACAATCCAGGGCTTATCAACGTCAGGCATAATGTTTTTGTTTGCCTTCTGGTCTTCTTTTCCATTTTCCTTACTCAATGTAATTGGCAAAGAGACTTCTGCTAATGAAGTAGAGCTGACTTCATAACCCCTGATGGTTTGGCATGCTGTTCTATGAGTGAAGTTTCTGCTTTGATTGGATGAAACCCAAAACAAAGAGTTGACTACTTCTGGTGATTAAAAGCCCCCTTGATGATTGTCTAAAGGGATTGTTCAGACCTTTTAGTGCTTCTGAATGGGGAATTACACTTTACTTACCTAAAATTCCTCCAGCAATTGTACATTCACACTTTTTTTCTGTTGTACAGCACTGAAGTGGATTTCCCTTTAAGAGTAGCAGTCTTTTAGTAGACGATTAAGTGGTCCTTGTATATATAATTTATAAGGCACTTGGAGCTTTCTGTGTAAAAGCACATTGGAAAAGTAAAATTATTATTACTTACATTGTAATTAGCTTATATTATCTGGTCCTCATATGAGATATTAATTTTGCAGCTAAAGATTCAGAGCATAGCTCTTAATCCTGAAGAGAAGAATGAACAGATTGGACAATCATGAGTGTCAGAGGGGAACAGCCAGAACAGACAAGGATGAGTCATGGATGACATTTCTTTTTCCTTGAAATTATATTTCTTTTTCTTCTTCTTTTTTTCCCTTTTGAGGGAGAGAATGAGAGAGAGAGAGAGAGAGAGAGAGAGAGAAGAGAAGGAGAGAGAAAATGAATACTGTTGCACTGGTTCACTTTCCAAATGCCCACAACAGTTTAGGATTGGGTAGAGGCTAAAGCTGTGAGCTAGAAACTCATTACTGTCTCCCATGTGGGTGTTAGGAACCCCACTTTCTTGAGCCATCACTGTTGCCTCCAAGGGTCTGCATTAGCAAGAAAGCATCTTTTTTTTTTTAAAGATTTATTCATTTATTTGAAAGTCAGAGTTACACAGAGAGAGGAGAGGCAGAGAGAGAGAAAGGTCTTCTGTCCGATGGTTCACTCCCCAGATGGCCGCAACGGCCAGAGCTGTGCCCATCCGAAGCCAGAAGCCAGGAGCTTCTTCCAGGTCTCCCACGTGGGCACAGGGGCCCAAGGATTTGGACCATCTTGTACTGCTTTCTCAGGCCATAGCAGAGAGCTGGATCGGAAGAGGAGCACCTGGGACTCAAACTGGGGCGCTTCAGGCTAGGGCGTTAACCCAGTGCGCCATAGCACCTGCACAGGATATGAGCATCTTAATATTATCTTAACTGCCAGGCCAAATGCTTATCCTGCTGTTATACTTCTTGATTACATATTATACAGATATTTTTTAGCTTCCTCTATATAAGGGGCTTTTAGGGTGCCCACACACACAAAAATTACCTAAACCTACAAAGTATTTAAAACATCTACTTTATATCTCTCTCCATGCATCTGATTAGCAAATAGACAAATCACATAATTAGGATTGTGATGCTTTTAAATGGAGATTCAGAAAGGAAAATAATGAACTTTTGTCTGCCTGCTTCCAATGAAAGTGTCTGCCCTGGATACTTGTCAGGCTTTAGACATTTATTATGCCCAGGGGGTTGGAATGAGATTAGAAGTATAATATAAAATTTGATTAATGTTTCAATCCCTTAAGGTTAAAACAAATCGTAGGTTAAGTCAATCTTTTTCTACCATGAAATCATGTTAATTAAAATGTTCTAATGTCTTTTAGATTATATACTTTGAGTATATTTATATTAGTTAGGATTAGCCTTTACTGCATAGCATAGAAAAATACAAAAATTAGAGGCTTAATTAAAAAAGAAGTTTCTTTCTCAGTTAAAGAGGATGGGATATAAATAGGAATGGTATGGGGGCACCCTGGTTATCAGGAACCCAGGCTCCTTCTATCATGTTGCTCTGAAATATGGAAGAGGTTGCTGATCGGTTCAAAATGGCCACCAGGTTTTTGGTCAACATGTTTGCAAGAGACTAAGAAAGATACATGCTTTCTTTGCTATCAAACTTCCTAGGACTCTCACTAACTCCTCCTGCTAATATTTCACTGGCCAGAAATCAGTCTTAAAACTTCTACCCAGATGAAAGAGAGACTAGAAAAAAGTTCTTGTGAACTCATATCTGGCTAAAAATTTACCCTTCTGTTACTAAGAAAGAGAAGGAGAATGGATACCGGAGGTTAATTTACAACTTCTGCCATGATGCTTATTTCATTCTTCAAGATGATGAATTTGATTCAGTTGTTTTTATTTGGTGTAATGCATGTGGTGTGGCATGCACTCATATCTAATTATAATTATATATAATTTTAAAACCTGTTTCTGTAGAAATAAAAGAAGTATACCTACAACCACATTAGCTAAGAGTGACCTGATTATTATTTTTCAGTTTTCACATTCCTTTCTCTTAATGAAAAGAATTATACCTCATGTAGAAGTTGAAATGCTGATAGAATGAAGGTGGGACATCACTGTCCTTTTGAAACTGGGAGTCAACTTTTCATCCCAAAGAACACGCTCGTTTTTCTAGTTTCCAGGACTGTTGTGTCCTACTTTTCACTTTCTGTCAGAGTATAAAGCCTGGAAGAATTGGGATATGTGTTCTTAAATATGTGAAGTGACAGAGTCCATGGCACTTTGGAACACCCACGGAATAGGCAGGGAGCACACTATTAGTCTGGGAGAGAGACAGTTTAATATAAGTGGAGATACTGCAGGGTCAAGGAAGAGTAGGGGATGAAACAGCAGAGGAAACTCTTCCGGAACTAGTGATTCACAGTGGACCTGCGTGGAGAGCGTGGGAGCCCAAGTTCGGGACACCAGCGGCAGACTCAACACATCAGCGCTGGAACGCGAGGTGAGCCGAACCTCAATAGCCCGAGACACCAGCGGGCAAGCGGAAAGAGGAGGCTAGAGGGAACGAGGCTTGAAACTCCGTGGGGAAAAATTCACCAGGCTAACTAGAAGAGAGAGAGGAAAAAAATAAAAAAAGTGACCGATACGGACACAAGTTTCTCTCTCTCCGCTCACCTCTCAAAGCTGAGCAAGACAGAGCAGGCACCATTTTGGACATACGTCATAAGCAGGGCGACCTCAGGTCTGCACCAGCCCTGAGCCTAGCAGAAAAACCTGACTCTGGGGGGAGGGGTGAAATAACAGGAGATTAGCATCTAACTTGGCAACCCAGTGGGAGACTGCAGGAGAATTGGAGCCCACACTGAGGGCAGCAGAGATTCCTTGTGTGGTCCTTGGGAAAGAGCTTCTGATCTCTGGCTCCTGTGGGTATATCATTTGCCTGCTAACTACCTCCAATTACATTCAGCTGTGTGAAATTACTTCCCTTTGAATCAAAAAATGGAGGAGAGATTTACCACGCCTAACCTGGGAATGTCATCTTTGACACACCCTCAACCCTGAGGAACCAAACACAGCTCTCAGTCCACACTCATCTCAAGCCTCTAAGGCTCCACTGAAAGCAGACAGTCCACTTAATATAGAGCCATAGTGTAACAAGAAAAAACACCACAGTGAAGAAACCAAATATCTCCAACATGCCAAACAACAAACGCAAAAACCAAGCTAACAAGAACAAGGAAGACACTATGATGCCCCCAAATGAAAAAGACACCCCAATTCAAGATTATGAAGATGATGAGATAGGAGAAATGCAAGAAGCGGATCTCAAAAAATTGATAAGAACATTAAGAAGTTCTCAAAAACAAATTCTTGAACTACAGAAATCCTTAATGGACAAGATAGAAAATCTCTCTCGTGAAAATGAAATATTAAGGAGGAATCAAAATGAAATGAAACAACTAGTAAAACAAGAAACTGTGATAGTGACGAGAAATCATAATGAAATGAAGAATTCAATAGATCAAATGACAAACACATTAGAGAGCATTAAAAACAGAATGGGCGAAGCAGAAGAGAGAATATCAGACTTAGAAGACAGAGAACAGGAAAGGAAACAGGCAAACCAAAGGAAAGAAGAAGAAATTAGAAATCTAAAAAATATTGTTGGGAATCTACAGGATACTATTAAAAAACCCAACATTCGGGTTCTGGGAGTTCCTGAAGGCATGGAGAGGGAGAAAGGATTAGAAGGCATTTTCAGTGAGATACTAGCAGAATATTTCCCAGGTTTGGAGAAGGACAGAGGCATCTTAGTACAGGAAGCTTATAGAACCCCTAATAAACATGACCAAAAGAGATCCTCACCACGACACGTCATAATCAAACTCACCACAGTGAAACATAAAGAAAAGAACCTAAAATGTGCAAGAGAGAAACGCCAGATTACTCTCAGAGGATCTCCAATTAGACTCACAGCAGACTTCTCATCAGAAACCCTACAAGCTAGAAGGGAGTGGCGAGACATAGCCCAGGTACTAAGAGAGAAAAACTGCCAGCCCAGAATACTATATCCTGCAAAGCTCTCATTTGTGAATGAAGGTGAAATTAAGACTTTTCATAGCAAACAGAAACTGAAAGAATTTGTTGCCACTCATCCTGCCCTGCAAAAGATGCTTAAAGATGTCTTACACACAGAAACACAGAAACATGGTCACCAATATGAAAGAAGGTAAAGGAAGGAAACCTCACAGCAAAAGATCACAGGAAGCTCAATTTCTCTTTGACATAGAATTAAACTCTGATGCTCTGTTAAAGCAATGTGTTAAAGTAATCTATTATGTTCTCTTGATGTCTGTTAAATTCTAATTGTTCAAAAACAGCTGAATTTTTATTAAGAGCTATGGGTTATTTAAATATGTGCTTATTCTCAAAGATTTGAATAATCACCTTGTAACAATGATCAAATTTGGTCTATGTTATGTCATGATTATAAGGAATCTTATTTCAACCAGATATTTTGGATTTTGAGCCTTCTTGGCATTGTTGACAGGCATTCAAAAAATCAAAGTTTCAAACAATCTGGTCTCTAAAATTTCCAGTAAATCCTGGACTTTGGTTTTTTCCAGTTTGGGCCCAACTGAAAAAAATTGAAGGACCTTTGTCTCTCATCTTATAGAGACACCAACTAATCAGTCTATTTGGATTCTATTAGAAGTACTGTCAAGATGTGATGTGGTACCAAACTTTAAGTTTCTATAATGGAAAATGCTATTAATACAAATGTTTGAGAATTAAAAAGTCTAATGATCTTGTGTTACTAGACATGATAGTTATCTTAATGAGAAAGCCCCAGAGGCCTAAAGGATTAAATACTTGTAAAATCCTACAGGTGCTTTCAAAAATACTGTGAAGTAAGCAAGTGCCTCTTGTTGGTTGATGAATTTATAATTTTAAACATGGCGACTTAAAGTCTTTTGTCATCCACAGTTATATATGATGTGCTGCTCATAAAACTAAAGCGTTGTTGGTTCTGTGTTTAGCTGTCCTCCTATAGGTTCCTATGGACTTTTTCCAGCCACTTTTACTGTATTCAGTACTTTGGGATGGCTCTGTAAACAGATGAAGCCAATAATGTATTAACAGTACCAACTGAGAGAAAGTATGGTTAACTGAGGTTACTAAAAAGAAAAAGCAATTCAAATCAATTGGCAATCTACAAAAAGAGTTAAAGATTTTAAAAGCTATTATTAAAATTGCTATATTGGTCTATTATGCTATGTTATATGTGCATACATATTGTATGTCCACATGGGGAAATTTTATTAAGAGTTTTATTTTAAATGGCTTATAGATAAGATTGTCCATGAATTTAAGCTGCTAAAATCAATCAAAGATACATTTTAATTTGTGTGACCTGAATCTCTGTATCATATGTTTTAAACGTGTTGGTAGAAAGAAACTAAAAACATTTTAGATGGTTGTGCTTAAGTTTACTGGTTAAACAAACTACACCATGTTAGATATTTAAGAGGTGTTTTCAAATACAGGATTCTTAAAATTTATAGAAGGCATTGGACCTTCTGGTAAATGTTTTCTTAAGTTGTTATCTAATGGTTGAAACTGTTTGCTAAGTATTCATGTAATATTGCTATTGTCAGCAAGCGATCTAGGACTTGCTCCCTCATTTCTCTATTCTAAGCCCAACTTGTTCTTTCATTTCTCTATTCTCTTCAAGGTAGGAAACTAATTCTAGTATAAAGGAATCTGTAGGACGCACAATTTAATCTTTAGACCTTATAAAAGAGATGGCTAACATTTTTCTGTAATAGCATAGCCAAAATAAGAACTTAAATAATAATCTCATAGCTAGATTCACTTCGCCATCAGCGAAGTAAACAGTAAGTAGAAAAAACCTCCCTTTCAGACCAAAGGGAAAGAAAGTTTTAAAGTGAGAATATAATTTTCCTCATGGGCATTGTCTACCTTAGAAAAACTACTACAGAACATGCCTGTGACTATAGACTTGCAGTTCAGGCCACTGAAGATTAGTGATGGGACTTGGACACTCCCTTGACTTGCATCCTCTGGTCTGCATTAACACAAATCAGGAGGAAAAGAAAGCTAGGCATCAGAAGCAATGGGTGGCAGGCCTATTAATGGCTGATCTGTACAGTGATCTGCCCTCAAGGAGACCCAACAGGCCAGTCCACTGCAGTGGCTTTCAATGTGGTAAGCCTGGGCTTCAGCAGAAGTCAGCTTGTGAAGAGCCCTGGCAGCTCTGCCAAGAGTTGGATCACAGGAAATGGACCTGCCCTGGAGTCAAAGGATGCCCAGGTCAGAGCCACAGAGCTTATTGGCTCTAAGCTGAAAAGCCCTTCACTCAGCCCAACTTCCAAAGTGACCACTGCAGCTGAGGGGATGGTCAAGTAGGGTCAGCAACATTGCAGGCAGAACTGTAAATTTCTTGTTAGAGATGCCACCTGCCTTTACCTGGCCAGCTCCCCTCCCAGGCCAGCCAAGTAATGAAAGTCAACAGAGTGCCTTCCCCTAGGAGGTTCACACCTCCCTTAGGATATACCCCATGTGAAGAGATAGATAGGTCTGGGCCTCTTAACTTACAAGGCCTAAAGCCCACCAGATTATTATCAAGCCCCTTCTATCAGGTACTATTTGCCTCTCAATCAGAAAACTTAATTGTAGCTTAGACAGCACCTTTCTTAGCTCCTCTAATAATGACTCTATCCTTTGTTCTAGGCCCTGTCTAGTGCACTTGGGCCTCATTCCTTTGTAATCATAACCTCTACTCTACCACCAATGGCTCTACTCCCAACCTGTGTGTACTGATGGTCCTCTTCCCCACTTAATGCTGTATAATTTTTTAGACCTGGTAAATGCCACTCTTAGGATCATTGGTTACTATCCTCACTCTGTCTTTTATGACCTTGTCTAAATATGATCAGAGTCAGTAAACTTGTAAGGCTTCCATAGCCTTGGCAACTCATGACGACAGCCTAGGATGGTTACTGGCGCCATAAACTAGAGTGTCAATTTGTTGGGTCAACAACAGGAGCCACTGTGCACTTGCTCCTCATGTGGGATCTCTGTCCTTAATGTGCTGTTCATTGTGATTTCATGCTATAACTAGTACTCAAACAGTATGTTTCACTTTGTGTTTCTATGTGGGTGCAAACTGTTGAAATCTTTATACTAAATTGATCTTCTGTATATATATATATATATATATATATATATATAAAATATTATTGCTCCTGGGGAATTATCACCTGTTTAATTGCACTCTCTCTGTCTCCTGTTTCTTGCTATTTCAGTTGGTTGTGGGTCTTTGTATTGGGACAGATGTTATGTGGCACCAGATAGAACTCCTGCTGAGACTTGATTTGTGCTACCACAAATCCTTCCATGGTGCTGGGCAGCTGTGCCCCTTCTAAACCACCCTAGTATGTTTTATCAGATAGAACAATTCTGAACACTCTAATGATTCTAAAGACACTTGCATGAGTGAGAATAGAAAAAAAAAAGCAAAGCAAATTAATAACAGCAAAAGAATGTGGGTTGCATTTTCTTCCTAGCTGTTGTGAATTTTAGTCATGAGAGAGAAAACAATTATAAATGTCAAAGTCTTGTACAGAATGAGATGAAAGTACAAACAGAATGAAGAAAGACTGCCTTTCTATGTTGTTAAAGTAAAAACATTATTGACTGGTTAGATGTCTTAGGTTGAACCATATGATGTTACTGCTTTTGTGAGTCAAAAAGTTTGAATATAGGCAATTCTTATTAGTTCAACTCAACAGCAGCAGTTTCTATTTTGGTTACAAAAGAGAAATCTTTGGTCTTAAAACTTTCATGAAATTTCTCCTTAGCCACATATTTCCATTTATAAAAATTGGTAGATGATATTTTATATTAAAGAAAATATTTATTATTGGTATGAAAGCAATATAATTTTTAAAAATTCATCATTTCCAAGGTGAAAAATCAAAAAACTTTCTGGTCCTTGGATTTCTGAATCCATAAATGAGCACATAATGCATTGGATATCTGCAAAATGAAATGTGAGGAAATTTATTGAGGAAAATTACACTGTACTTTTACAAATTATCTTAGTGAGCTAAGAGACAAGGATTTCTATCAGGAATGATTTAATAACCACAGAGATAATTTGGGGGGAAACAGGATCCCTTCTCTTCTTCCTGCTCAGACCTGAAAACCTCTAGTGCTCTTACCTTTGGACAAGCAATTCTTGAGTGTGGCTCAACTCTCCCTAGAATCAAGGAAGGGACACAGTACAAAAAGTGACGGGGCCAGGATGGAGTTAATTGTGGAGCTCATTGTGACTTGTTATTCCTTGACACTCCAGGGAACATGGCTGTGCCTGCTGTGGATGTTCCTGATTTCATCTGGCTGTAGAAGTATTGACACCAGCAAGCTACCTTTTGGTTCCAGGAGACTGAAAGGTTATAAGGTAAATGCTAAGTGCCCCAGGTAGCCAAAGCGTGATCTGCCTGGTTACTAAGGAACTCTTGCCCAGCTGGTTACTAAGACAGGGAGGAGGAAAAGGAGGAAGAAAACCAGCGCAGGATGCAGAGCTCCTCTGCTCCTCCCCCTGACTTCATTATGCTTTCATATTTTAGACTCTGATTACCAACCTGAGAAGAAAAACAATTCCCTAAAAACTAGAAATCCTCTGGATGTAAATAAAAGGTCCTGAATGGCATTTTAGGTTTTTTTTCCCTGAATTGATATGCAAATTTCTAATTTACTTAAAGCACACTGTCATGCATTATAATAAAGTCTAATACATGCTTCCTTGTAATTATGTGTAATAACCAGTGATCAGAGGGAGGAGGGAAGGAGAGAAGGGAATTGTGTTTCCAGCTGCCCCTCTACACCTGCAAATAACAGACAACCCCATTCAGTGTAGAGGAAACAAGATAATGACAGTATAATATTAAATACAAACATTAATTCTTGAGAACAAAACATAAGGAAGAGGTCTGTCAATTAAGATGTGTGATAGTGAGCAATTTAAATTACATTCCACATCGTCTTAAAGAAAAAGAGGGAATGCGTAGAATGAAAATCTTACTTTGCTGTTTACTGCATTCTTCCTTGTGGCATTAGTCTTTTTTTTTTTTTTCTTTAAGAAATATTTATCTGGGCCACTAGAACCTTATGCTGAGAGCTACTCTTCATGTTCACTTGGTTTAAGAACCACATTGCAATAATATCCTGTCTCTCTCTCTCTCTCTGTTTCTCTTTCTTTCACCTCCCCCCCACACTTCCTTTCTCTCTATCTGAAAGGAGAAGCAAGATGTTAGACTCTGTGGGGGAAAAAAAAAGATCTCAGTAGTCCCTTGGGGCTTCAAATTGTTAGGAAACAGAACAATAAAAGGAAATGCTTTGTGAGCAGGAAAGTGTGACCCTAAAGTATGGCACTATTATTGTCCTGGCTACTGTTACTTGCAAATTTTTCTATGAGATGGGTGTTCCTGTAAAGTCATCTGCAGAAAAAAATTTGACATTAAATACACACTTCTATGTGTGAAGGATTCTAGCTTTGGGATTAGGATCTCTGGAACCTTTGAGTGGGTTTGGCTTCCTAGCACCATTAAGTTCAGCTGTATGATCTTGGGCGAGTTTCTTAAGCTTCTTGAAGCCTTAAATCGCTTGTCGTTAAAATGGGAATAAAAATAACAGTAGCAATGGCCATATGATAGCACATTTGTAAGAATTAAATAAATTGATATGCTTCTTATATACCAGGCCTACTTTGTGCACCTGTATATAGTGCTTATAAATGACAAAAATCTATCTTTCAACAGTCATCACTCATATCATGATACAACTTCTCCATGACAATTTATGTACATCAAAAGAAACTATTGAGTATAGATGAATAGAACTCATAGACTGGAATGAGTGTTCTGCAAGCATCATAGGGTAAAGTACTTGAGAATAAGTATTGATAGATGGCAGGAGAAGAGCTTGTCAATCAAGGGTTAAATTTCAGATTTCTCTACTTCTAATTATGTAATACTAAACAAAAGTTGAGTAACTTCCCTGTGTTCCCCAGTGACATTTCTTTGGAGTATGAATCTGTTATATATTGGATCAATTATATCCACCTAATACTTTTTACTTTGGTAGAGTTATGTAAAAATGAAAACAGTCACTCTCTAACTGTGGCATGATTCATGTTTCTCTAGATTCTGGCCCCTCTTTAGCTTTACAGAGAGCAGGTACATTTTTGTTTTCTCTCTGATGGGCCATAAAGATGGCTGGGATAGTACAGTGACTCCTTTGAGAGAGGGGTCTCTCAAAGGTCTATGAGAAAGAAGGGTTGAGTCATGAAGTATCAACAAGATTTAGGAAGGGAAAGGGAAGTATGGCGATTCAGAAAATTGAACTTTATAGATCCAATCCCCTAAAGTGTGAATGCCAGTGGACCATGGATAGTGCTACTAGGTAGGTTGTGTGAAATCTCAAAAATAGTGGCTGAATTTTTAAATGCATCCCAGCATCACAGCCCAGGGAATAGACCAGGGAAAGTTTCTTCATTTGAAGAGTAGAATCTTTGCTTTGGGTGCTTCAATTACTGCTTCAGTTTTAGTATAAATTTAATTTATTCTGTCATCGTACTTCAAGTTCTACTCCACAAGGCTTTGATTACAGAATGAGGAAAAATCTCAGTATATGGGGCTCTGGACAGATCCTGGGTATTTAAGTACAAAAAGAGATGGGAAAGCTTAACTGAGGCATATCAGTGCACCCCTCAAAAGGAGTGGACACACCCTATGAAATAACACGTAATGAACTCTTGTTGTGAGTTTGTGCACATATCTTAAAACTTATTTTCAGTAAGACTTTTTAGCACAAATCCTAAAATCTCTGTTGGATGCCTACCTAGCACTGCACCATGATAACATCAGCATCCCTCCCACAAGAATTTGAACCTTTCAAGGAGATGGAAATGTAAACACACAATTTTAAGATAATATAGTAGATGTTATTTCAGAAGCAGTTATTGATGGCAGCCCTCAGCTAATCTTGGTAGACCAGAGAAGGCAGATAGTGGGAGATGATGCCTGATGTGAGATGTGAACAAGTAGCACTGAGTAACTTAAAACATTGGAAGGATTTTTATTTTTTTATTTATTTTTTATTTTATTTTATTTTATTTTATTTGACAGGCAGAGTGGACAGTGAGAGATAGACAGAGAGAAAGGTCTTCCTTTTTGCCGTTGGTTCACCCTCTAATGGCCGCCGCGGTAGGCGCGCTGCGGCCGGCGCACCGCGCTGATCCGATGGCAGGAGCCAGGTACTTATCCTGGTCTCCCCTGGGGTGCAGGGCCCAAGAACTTGGGCCATCCTCCACTGCACTCCCTGGCCACAGCAGAGAGCTGGCCTGGAAGAGGGGCAACCAGGACAGGATCGGTGCCCCGACCGGGACTAGAACCCGGTGTGCCGGCGCCGCAAGGCGGAGGATTAGCCTAGTGAGCCGCGGCGCCGGCCTGGAAGGATTTTTAATACTTAGGAAAGCACATAAACTAAAATATGGGTATAGGATTTTTTTATTTTTTAAATTTATTTGACAGATAGAGTAAGACAGTGAGAGAGAGAGAGAGAGAGAGAGAGAGACAGAGAGACAGAGAGAAAGGTTTTCCTTCCATTTGTTCACCCCTCAAATGGCCACTATAGCTGGAGCTACGCCGATCTGAAGTCAGGAGCCAGGTGCTTCTTCTTGGTCTCCCACGTAGGTGCAGGCGCCCAAGCACCTGGGCCATCCTCCACTGCCTTCCCGGGCCACAGCAGAGAGCTGGACTGGAAGAGGAGCATCCAGGACTAGAACTCGGCGCTGCAGGCAGAGGATTGAACAAATGAGCCATGGCGCCAGCCACCGATATAGAATGTTGGCATGACCACAGTGAGGAAGCTGTCAGTAGAGATGGTTGAGGAATTAGAGCAAAGATTTTTGTCTTAGTCTACTCAGAAATAAGATACCTTTCCTGTAAGTGGCTAGGCAGTCGGTATTTTCAGTCTTGGAAGACATATGGTTTATATCTCACCTACTCAATGCTGATGTTGCAGTGTGAAAGTTACCATAGACAATATAAAAACAGTTGGGCTTGACGGGATTTAGCCCATGGGCTATAGTTTTTCAGTCACCACATACATTATACCATCATCATGGTAAACCTGCCAAATACATTACATCTTGTACCAAATCCATTGAAATATCCTTTGTTTCTTCTTCCAATTTCATCTTATGGCTTTTCTTCTTATTTTAGCAAATTTCTGGGACAAAGTATAAAATAATATGAAGAATAAAATGCTTCAATTCCCTTGAGGCTTCCTAGCATGAATTTACACATGTTGATAGTATTTTCTTCTTCACTTGAGACAAAAACAGATATATGCTAAGAATACTAAGTACTCAGATAGAGTGAATGACATTTAACCAAGATTTGCTCAATGGACTATATGGTGGGAATGGTGCTAGATACTTTACACATGTAGTATTATTTCACAAATTCCCTCTCATAAATTACCAGTATTATGTTTATTCCCATTTTTTAAAATTTTCAGAGTATATTTATTTATTCATCCTTTGCTTAAAACTCATTGATTAATTTCTGCTTTCAAGGAAGATGAAGCAGAGACCAGATTTACCTTTCCAGCTTAGCCATTAAAACACTGTTAAAAAGTTAATAAGTCAACAGTTTTCAGACATTAGAGAGCAGGAAGTTCAGGACAATGACACTTGAGAGAAAATAAACAACCAATATGAGGCATGAAATGACCCAAGTTTACTAGAGTTTTATGGCCATGGAACAGGGAGAGGAAACCCACCTGCAATGTAACTTTGAAAGAAAGAATGCAGTTCATGGGGCCGGCACTGTGCTGAGGCACAGTGGGTTAAAGCCCTGGCCTGAAATGCCTGCATCCCACATGGGTGCCCATTCTAGTCCCGGCTGCTCCTCTTCCAAATCCAGCTCTCTGCTATGGCTTGGGAAAGTAGTAGAAGATAGCCCAGGTCCTTGCGCCCCTGCACCCACGTGGGAGATCTCAAAGATGTTCCTGGCTCCTGGCTTCGGATTGGTGCAGCTCTAGCCATTGCGGCCATCTGGGGAGTGAACCAGCAGATGGAAGACCTCTCTCTCTGTCTCTACCTCTCTCTGTTATTCTGTTTTTAAATAAATAAAATAAATCTTTTTTAAAAAATGAAAGAATGCAGTTCAGAGAATAAGTGGAGAGATCACAAGGTCAAGAATAGATTGACCACCATCCAGATTAGAAACAGGTCAACATTGCACTCAGTTCTAAGAAAATTTTTGCAAACTTAAGTGGGACAAAATTAGCCCTAAAGACTGCTAGAGAAAATTTAGAACAAGCAGTGAAAGAATCAAAGGATTTCAGTATAACTGAACTGTGTCCCAGAACAAACCTCAAGACTTTAAAAAAGAAAAGGAAAAAAAGAAAAAAATCCATTATTTAATAATTACATGGCATGCAAAGAAGTAGGAAATGGAAACAATAATAAAGGTAAAAAACCATCCATACACCTACACTTACCCCAAAGTTATATGGGTGACAAGATTATTAAACAAATGACACTAAAATAATTATAACTATATCCTTATGCTCAAGAAGGTAGAAAAATCCTCTTCATGCTAGGAGAGACATGTAAGATATTAAAAACAAACAAAATTTCTAGAGGTAATAGAGTGATGTTTGTGGTGAAAAATACACTTGATGGAGCTAATGAAAGACTAATAATGACAGTAAAAATGTTGAACTTAGAGCCATAGTAATATAAAGTATCAAGATAAAACACAAAGTGAAAAGAGATTGAATAAGAATTAATAGAACATCAGTGAGCTGAGGAAAAATTTTAAGTCTATATTTGATCCCTTGAAAGAAAGAGGAAAGATAGCACAGGGAAGAAAAAATGTTTTGTTTTTGAAAAAAAAATATTTTTAAAAGCCTGAAATGGTTCTAAATGTGATGAATATAACTCATGGATATAATAATCTTAATGAATCTGAAGCAAAACCACACCAAGATACATTGTAATAGAACTGAAACCCATGATAAAGAGATAGTTTTAAAGCTGTCATGTAGAAAAAGGCCCAATGTGTGCAGAACAACTATAGGGATGAGCAGCAGATGTCACAATGGAATAATACAAGCATGAAGGCAATGGAATGACAGCTTTAGCTACTT
Source organism: Lepus europaeus (assembly GCF_033115175.1). Lineage (NCBI taxonomy): Eukaryota > Metazoa > Chordata > Mammalia > Lagomorpha > Leporidae > Lepus > Lepus europaeus. The sequence continues at coordinate 78,020,043 of NC_084842.1, read as the reverse complement.
AAAAAAACTGTGGAAACAGAATTATTACTCAAAGAAAGTGTCTTTCAAAAGAGAAGAAATTAAGTTTTTTAGATATATAAAATTAAAATAATTCATCACCAGTAGTTTGTATGATAATAAATATAAAAGAAAATCTTTCAAGCAGAAGGAAAATATCAACATAGTTTTGCTTTGAGTTCTAGAAATTTAAATATGTGGGGGAATATATTTTCTTCCTTTGTTTGGATTTACTCTAAAATATAATTGGTCTTTTGAAAAAAAAAGTCATTACAATTTATTTGGGGTTGTACAACAATTGCAAAAAATGAAACTTATGACACATTTACAAAATTGAAAAGTTGAAGAGAAATAAAAGTACTGTGGTTCCAATACTCTATGTGAAGTTGTCATAGTATTATTTAAAGGCACATTGTGAGAAATTAATTTGGTATAATAAAAACAGGATGTAACTAATTAAAAACAACCCACATAATGCTTATTTCAACAAGGAGGAAAAAATGGAATCAGAAAAAATAATCAATAGAACAACTGAGAGAGAGAGTGATCTTCCATCCCCCAAATGCCCATTGCACCCAGGGCTGGGCTATGTCAGAGTCAGGGCCCCATAACCCAATCTGGGTCTCTCACATGGAGTGGGAGTGGCAGACAGCCAACCATTAGAGCCATTACTTGCTGGCTCCTAGGGTGAACATTTGCAGTACGCTGGAATTGGAAGTGCAGCTGGGACTTGAACCTATGTGATATGGACATCTCAAGAGGCGTTTTAACTACTGTGTCAAATGCCCACCCATGAACATACTATGAAATCTATTTCTTCTTTCTTAAGAGGGAGAAACAAATACCATAACTATGATCATTCTCTGTTACAGCTGGGGTATCACATGAGAAGCAGAAAACAGGTATTCAACCCGCTCTAGAAACATGAGAATGGATTTCCCACAAGACTTTCTAGATAAATAGAAGGCACCTAGCACATTTTGCATTTATTATAAATCCTTCCATATCTTCCAGTTCTTTAATATGCATGGCTTCTTCTTCACGATTAGCTTGAAAGAAAGTAAATATTCTACTACTATTTTACAGACAAAAAAAGTAGACTCCCTTTTGTCCTTTTCTGAAGTTTTCTGTTTCTGTTCCAGTCTGTTTCAGTATTTTCATAATGAAGCTGCCAGAAACAGCTGAAGATTGTGAAACAGTATGTTGAAATTGGTAATGACTGATTTTGACATATTCTTCTGACAACCTTTTGATTAATTTTCTGCTTCATTAAAATCCTTAATGAAATTAACATGGGGTATAGAAATATCCTTGACATATTTTGTGTATTCGCAAACAAGGTTTCAGATTTCAAAGACTGTGACAAGGAAGAAAGGGAAAAGACTCCTGAAGTCAGGTCAGTAGTTTTTGAGAAATGGTAATGAAAGGGACTAAGCCTGGAGCTTGTCCAAAGCTGAACAGTGCACTCAGTGAGAATGTGCAGGAAGTCTCATGGGGATTGGCTTCAGTATGGACATACTCCAGCCTTCTACTATTGCCTGTCCTCTGCATTCCCATTCCTTGCCCCAATCTGTTCCATTTCAGATAAGACGTCACAACTGAAAATGGTTAAACTCCAGAACAGATCATTCACTCCATCATGCTCAATCCTTTATTTGTTCCCTTAGCACTTACAGATATAGCTTCATAGGCATGCTTTTTATGAGTGTTGAAAAATGAGGTGGCAGGACTCATATATTGGAAAATTCTGAAAATGATAAATTGATCATCTTTAAAGTTCCTCTTTCACCTTTCCCCAAAGTTACATTCAGCAGCACATATGCTATCATGGGCATGATATCTATTCCTGCTTTGTGAAGTACTCAAAACATGGAGGTGGGGAAGGTAATATAAATCAAAGATCAATAATAGTATAAAAATTATTAAGACTTAGAAATCTGTAAATTTATTTCTTCAGATTAGCTTTTAAAATAAAATTGACATTCAAATTTCCTAAGAAACATTTGATTTTCTAACAGATTCTTTCTAATATTACAAGTTGAGAGAAATAGGTTGTGAGTTACTCAGTCTCCTATGACATTAGTTTGTGAATGGGACTAATGCTCTTTCTACCACTGGAACCACTGGCATTTGAGAAATGTAGGCTTACAAATATTTTGATGATCAATAAAACTTAACTATTTTTCTTTATTTTTTAGTAAAAAAAGTAGAGTTATGCTTCCTACTTTTTACAGGATGCATATGTGGGTTACTTTATGAGTTTGTGTGTGAACTTGTTTCAAGAGAGTTAAGTTCATTTTTATACTCATTCAGCTAGATGAATTTAATACCTGTTATGTGTCAAGCAGATTCAAGAAGCACAGAGATGAAAAACAAAATTTCTGTCTTCAAAGTTGTCGCAGTTCAACATAGATAAAGAAGAGTGAGGCTAGCACATGAGAATCTGGCATATTTAGAAAACAAACTCAATGGAGTTGGGGAGGTCATCAACAAAGCCTTCCTGGGGTCATCAATGTTGATGATGAGTCTTAATGTGTCAGAAGTTACACAAATTTAAGAGGCACAGTGATGTCTTAAGGGAGGATCAGCAAAAATAGCATCCTTTAAAGATGTGAGTACATATGCAAAGCACAGACATTCAAAGATGCAAGGAAGAAGGGGGCTGCAGACACAAACCTGGAGGTGAAGAAAATGTTCAAGATGAGGCTAGAGAAGAAAGCAAGAGAGTTCACTGTGGTTTGTTTGTGGGAACTCTGAGGAGCTATTACTTACAAAAAAGGTATCATTGGCAGCTGTGTGAAAGGTGAAGAATTTTGGATTTTTGGAATGAATTTAGGAGATTAGTGACAGAGGAAGTGAAATGAAGTGAAAAATTTGCTTTGGAAACAATGAGAGCTTAAACTAGCAGAAGGGCAGTGCATGGTGCAAATAAAAGCTGTTGTATTTCATTGAGTAAACAGGAGAGCTACTGTTGGTGCTAGTCAAGGATATAGACCTCATGGGATGTTTTTTTAAAAACTGTATCTCCTAAAGATAAAATATAAAACTATCTCCATGGTTACGACACATAGCCTTGTGTTGGGTGATCTGTAACACAGCACATATTGTTTTACCTGGAACACTTTATTTTCATACATACAAGAGTTGTTTGGCAGGAGAAGCAGTAAGATCAAATCCAGAAAACATTTGAAGAGCATTTGGTTCCTCAGTGGGTGTTGTCAGATGCCTTGCTAAGTACAGAGCACTGGGCATTTACTCTTTTAATCCTGATAACAGCTAAACTTGAAATAGTTAACAAACTTAAAATAATGCTCTGGTAAATACTATGAAATATTTGAGGGATTTTGGGCACAGAGAGATCAAAGAACTTGATGGTGACTTCACAGATGTTGAGGGGAAAAATCAGGATTCCGCCTCAGATCCTCTATGCTCTTTTTTCTGTCCTCTCATGAACCTTTACAAAATTTGTCCAATATTCTTCCTTTGCTCTCCAGATTTTATGATTCTGCGTCTACCATCTGAACACATTCTGTCTCCATCACTTACTAGCAGTCTAAGTTTGGGGGCTCTGCCTCAGTTACCTTATCTTTAAGCAGAAATAATAGACTCTGGGTACTCAAGATAATTCAATGAGTTTATAGAGGTGCCTGACACATGGCAGATATTTATTCAATATTATTTCTTTAGTACTCAGCCCTTGTCTGTTGCACATAGTAAAATAAATGGTCTCTGGGTTGATATCAAGGAAGGCAACTGTGAACTAGGGAAAATGCCTCTAGGACCACGAAGCTCAGTGTCATGCAATGAGAAAACCAGGCTTTTGGAATCAGCACTGTATGACTGTTCATCTTAGCAGCTGTGTTACTTTAGGTAAGGGACTAAGTATTTGTAAGTTAAATATCTTTGAAGGTAAAACAATATTTTAACATATCTTCAGTAGAAATTATAAAGATTAAAAAATAGATCATTAACTTTTGTCATAGAAACTCCAGAGCCAAAAGAGATTGCTGATGTTATCAAGTCTTTAGGAGATTTTTCATTAGAGATGGGGTAAGAAAATTTCAGTGTAACTAGAGGTTTTTGACACTTCATTTGACAAATGATTTTTCCCTCCTTCTCTTTATGTCTCCTCTACTCTCACCAAGGATTGCTCTCATAATGGCCACTGTTTCTGTTTAGAATGTGTTGTTGAGCTCAGGATCTAGGTTTGGAACAAGGGTTGAAAAGCATGATTGTAGCCCAACACCTTCCATTCATAGCTGTCAAAAGAGACCAAGAGAGTTTAAGTACACTGCACAAGGTCACATAAAAGACAATGCATAGAATTGAGATTGGTGCTTTTAAACCTGTTTTTTTTTTTTTAAGATTTTTTATTTATTCATTTGAGAGGGTGAGTCACAGACAGTGAGAAGGAGAGACAGAGAGAAAGGTCCTCCCTCCACTGGCTCACTCCCTAAATGGCCACAACAGCCGGAGATACGTTGATCCAAAGTCAGGAGCCAGGAGCCTCCTCTGGGTCTCCCACCTGGGTGCAGGGGCCCAAGGACTTGGGCCATCTTCTACTGCCCTCCCAGGCCATAGCAGAGAGCTGGATGGGAAGAGGAGCAGCTGGGACTAGAACCCGCGCCCATATGGGATGCCAGTGCCGCAGGCAGAGGATTAACCTACTGCACCATGGTGCTGGCCCCTTTAAACCTATTTATTGTTCTTTTCACCATATCATATTGATTCTCTTTTTCAGGATCAATTGTTTAAAAATTCTCAAGTTCAGTTGCCTTAGTTTAAAGAAGAGAGTTAGTATATATAAATAGTTACTTAACTGAAAGATTTGACTGAGAACAAGAGTAGAGCCAAATTAAAACTTATAGAAGATTAAGGCTAAAATTATACTGCTACTTCTTCCATATAGGTAATTTAAAAAATAATATCAAAACACAGTATAAATGTAAGACAAGAAAACTTCTCATTTCCAATGATGATTACTTCAATTCTTTTTTTATACATCTATGCAAAGCTCTTTAAAAATATCAAGGTGCCCTAAATATTTTATTACTCCAATTGTGTCTAAAACTTCTGATTTGATCATTGTCTATTATACAAATGAATCACAGAGGGCCTCTGTGTGTTGACCTCTAGTTTGTTTATGTCTTCACACAGGTTGAAACTCCTGAGCTCAAAAGCCCACTGGACCCAAACTTTAATTTTAATGCATCCAATAACAGAAATCTAGTTCCTAGAAGCAATTTTTGTCCCTTTTGGAGCCTGCCTGCTTTATATAGTCTATAAAAACTTTTCTGATAGCTGTTACCTATTGATTAGCTAGAGCCTTGTAGTCATAAGGCTCCAAACTACAACTCCTGCAAAGGTGAAACCCTCTGAGCCACAGAATCCCTGCTGTGCTGCTGCACCGTGTTTGCACTGCCTGAATGAACCATCCTCTTCTTCCTTGGGAGTTCGCTTTCTTTCCTTCTGAATAGTGGTCCTGTGGCCATAAGCCTCTGGATAGGGTCACACACTGTGAGAAACTTGTTATGCAATTGTGTCCAAGTGCCATCCCAAAGGAAAGAGGCACAATTTCACCTGAATCCAGGACATGGCTTGAACATTGAATATGAATTAACCCTAACTATATTAACTTTTTTCAAAGACTACCTCTAAAATGCAGCACACCAAAAAAAGAAAAAAAAAAAAAAGAAAAAGAAAAAGAAAAAAAGTGTCCATCTCACAGAGATTCTAATCAATAGATTAAACTTGACTACTTATTGATTTTTTAAAATTTATTTTATTTATTTATTTGAAAGAATTACACAGAGAGGAGAGGCAGAGAGAGAGAGAGAGAGAGAGAGAGAGGTCTTGCATCTGATGGTTCACTCCCCAGATGGCCGCAACGGCCAGAGCAGTGCCGATCTGGAACCAGGAGCCAGTAGCTTCCTCCGGGTCTCCCATGTGGGGACAGGGGCCCAAGGACTTGGGCCATCTTTTACTTTTTTCCCATGCCATAGCAGAGAGCTGGATTGGAAGAGGAGCAGCCAGGACTAGAACCGGCATCCATACGGGATGCCAGCGCTTCAGGCCAGAGCTTTAACCCGCTGCACCACAGCGCCGGCCCCAACTACTTATTAATTTAAGATTCCTTTAGCCAAACTTCTGGGTAACTCATAAAGGATCATAGTTATATGGTACAATCTCAGAGCGGTACTATGATAAAAGAAGAAGAAGAAGAAGAATTCCACAATTATAGAAAACATATCAAAGAAACTCTGATTCCTAGTTGCAATTCTCAACCCTCGTACAGAGACAGGAATAACTCTGTGTATTTTTGTCTTTCTTTCATCTGTTTGTTCTTTTTTTTTTTTTTTTTTGACAGGCAGAGTGGACAGTGAGAGAGACAGACAGAGAGAAAGGTCTTCCTTTTGCCGTTGGTTCACTCTCTAATGGCCACCGTGGCCAGCGTGCTGCGGCCAGTGCACCACGCTGATTCGAAGGCAGGAGCCAGGTGCTTCTCCTGGTCTCCCACGTGGGTGCAGGGCCCAAGCACTTGGGCCATCCTCCACTGCACTCCCGGGCCATAGCAGAGAGCTGGCCTGGAAGAGGGGCAACTGGGACAGAATCCGGTGCTCGGACCGGTGTCACAAGGCAGAGGATTAGCCTATTGAGCCGTGGTGCTGGCCCATCTGTTTGTTCTTACTTAGACCAGCTAAGAGGCCCCCTGTATCCTCTGCGCTTTCCCAAGGAATTCTGTCCAGCCTTCATTTATTCCTTGCCTTATACATTCCTACTTGATCATTCAGAATATAACTCAAGAGCATCCTCCTGTCAAAAAGTGCTCTCTCAGAAGGTGGAGGTAGAAGGAGTTTAATCAGAAGGAGGCAGGTACCCGTTTAACTGACTTGGAAGGGAACTCTGGGGACTCTCAAGCATTCATGGTGGTTGTCCCATTCCATACTTGCCTTTCTACTTAGATTCACAGCAAGATATTTGAGGAGCCTGAGGAGATGGGTTGCTTTAATGCAAATCTTGTTTGTGTTGCTCCTTTTGTACCTAACACCAGGGTGAATTTCTTGGGAACTTTGCTAGCTGTTCTTAACTACTTGAGGAATGGAGGGTCTTGAAGAAATCCATAGATTCTACACCTTTTTGTCCCTGATTTTGATATTTTTCTTGTTTGTTTTTGGCAAACTTGTTACCCATTTCCTGAAGGGGACAGTAGCAGGGGACATAATGTACACATTAAGAAGCTGTACATCTCTGGAACTTGTTTCTTTTATCCAACTGATACATATATCCTTTGACCAATATTTCCTACCCACCCTCCCTCCTGAGTGGCTGAAAGGTGAGTGACTGTGTTTACAATAGACTTAAGGGAGCCAAGGATGAAATGGGGAAAGAAGAATGTAGACCATTGTGATCACTCAGATGAGAGATAATGATAACAGCAGCAAAAGTGATGAAAATACTTACTTGAAGGCAGAAAGAATTTACTTGCACATAGGATGTGGGGATAGCCTATTCCTTAACCACCTTACCCCTATACATACTATGTGGATGAATGTGTGTACATATGAATATGCTGTGGACAGTAACACATACTCTCCTTCAAATATGTTTGGTAAAATAGAGAAATCCTATGAGATGATATTATTAACACATATTCTATACACAGAGTACTTTATTAACTACTTTCTACATTTACCTATACACATTTATTAGCAATTTAATAAATTATTCAGGCATAATTTTTAACTTTCAGATTGATTTAAATATCCTTCTCCTGAACTGAGTGATCCTTCCCTGATTTTAGTCCCTGCAATTCTATTACCCAGGATATGCCAAACAGATGAGCAGCATTTCTTTGAGAATTCTGGTTCCATAGGATTTTTGTAATTTCACCATCTGCCATAGAGTGGAGTTTGGTTTGGAAGAGGGCTACTTCTCAAGTCTATACTTTCTGAGCACCATGTACTTTGCTGCCAATGTACATGGGATCCATTCCATTATGATGAGTAGTAGAGGCAAGAGATTCTCAAACTCAAAATTTATAAAGACAAGGTACACCCTACTTCAAAATAACTGGTGAGACTACAGCTTTGTATAACTCTACAAACTTTATAAATGGCTTTATGAATAATTATATTTACATATGACATTGTAAATAAGTATATTAATAATATGAAAATTCATGCATAGAAAAGTATTTTTATATGTATTCAACCCTAAGTAACATACACTAATGGCAGCAATATTGTCTTGTATACAATGCATCTTTCCTCACTGGGGAGTCATTTTTTTCAAAGATTTACTGTATAATTTATTTGAAAGGCAGATTTAGAGAGCGGGAGAGAGAGAGAGAGAGATCTTCCATCTACTAGTTTACTCTTCAAGGGATCACAATAGCCAGGATGGACCAGGATGAAACCAGAAGTCAGGGTAGGGGCCCAAACACTTGCCATCTTCTATTGCTTTCCTAGGCACATTAGCAAGGAGCTGGATTGAAAGTGGAGCGTCTTAGAAATGTACCAGGGGATTCCAATACAATCCCATCAAGATTGCATGTACCAATGCTATCTCACTAGTCCAAGTGATCAATTTCAGTTCACAATTGATCACACTGATAGGTCTAAGAGTCAAAGGGATCACACAAACAAGACTAGTGTCTGTGAATCCTAAATGATAGAATAAAAAAAGGAGAGAACGATCTAACATGGAAAGCGGGATATACAGCAGACTCATAGGATGGCTGATGTCCTAAACAGCACTCTGGCCTCAGAATCAGCCCTTAAGGCATTCGGATCTGGCTGAAGAGCCCATGAGAGTATTTTAGGCATGGAAAACCAAGACACTCTGGCAAACAAACAAACAAACAAACAAACCTAAATGAAAGATCTCTGTGAGTGAGATCCCAGTGGGAAGAACAGGACCATCAAAGAAGGAGGTACCTTTCTCTGAAGGGAGGAGAGAACTTCCACTTTGACTATGACCCTATCGGAATAAGATCAAAGTCAGCGAACTCTAAAGGCTTCCATAGCCCTGACAACTCATGACTAGAGCCTAGGGAGATTACTGACGCCATAAACAAGAGTGTCATTTTGTTAAGTCAACAACAGGAATCACTGTGTACTTACTCCTCATGTGGGATCTCTGTCCTTAAAGTGTTGTCCAATGTGAATTAATGCTATAACTAGTACTCAAACAGTATTTTTCACTTTATGTTCTGTGTGGGTACAAACTGATGAAATCTTTACTTAATATATACTAAATCAATTTTCTGTATATAAAGAGAATTGAAAATGACTCTTGATGTGAATGGAGTGGGAGAGGGAGCAGGAGATAGGAGGGGTACAGATGGGAGGGAAGTTATGGGAGCGAAAAAGCCATTGTAATCCATAAACTGTACTTTGGAAAATTATATTTACTAAATAAAAGTTTTAAAAAAAAGAAAGTGGAGCAGCTGAGACAAGAATCGATGCCCATTTAGGATGTTGGGGTCATTAGTACAGCTTAATACAGTATAACACAATGCTGTTGGCCCCAAACTGGAAGCCATTTGATGGTAATCCTCTATCATTTCTGCAGAAAGTTGTGACCTTCCATGTGCACTAGTCTAAAGTAGAGTACCATGTAGAAACATATTTGCAAATGGAGAACACTGAACCTAAATGGTTCAAATATAAAAGGGAATTTAAATTTACTGGTTCATGTAATTAAATAATGCACTGGCAGCATTTATAGTTCTCATTGCTTGCTAAACCCCAGCCTTTCTGAATAATACCAGGCTCCACAGCTCTGCATTTTTGTGTGATATTAGGCTTTGAGCTCCAGCTCCTGCAGCTTTGTCCTCAAGTGGCCGTGTTCATAGTAGAAGTCAGGACTGGGTATTCTAGAACAAGCCTCAGACCACAACACACATTAGAAGAAAAGTCCATATCACAGTGTTTTCAGGACAAACTTTGGGGCACCATGATCCAGATTGCTTCCATTATTAGGAGGATACAATGCACTTTTTATATTAGATGTGAAATTCTTGTCAACCCATGAGACAATAAATGTAACCTAGGGTTTGGGAGAGGTTCTTGAAATTGAGCCAATTCTGTCTCAGCCTAGAGCTGTGGGGATGGAGAAAATTCTCTGCATGCCACATGGTATAGTAAGAATGGGCAGTCTAGTACTTGGATGCAAATCAAGTAGAAGTTGCAGTTCAGTTGCTATTTGGGACATGTGGAAATGCAAACATTTCATGTTTGGATTGGTTTGGCCAAGAGAGAAGTCTATTTAGTGAGTGGCACATGGTCTTGTATGCCTAACATCTTCATTCCTTTATCATGTGCTATTCTTCTCCATTTGTGTTCCTATGTTCATGATACAACCTACATCCTTAACATTTGTTTACAGGAATTTCTCCTATACTGAAAAATACCTTGATGATGTTCATGAAGGGCAAGGGCCTGCCTTTAAAAACAGAAGTCTGGGCATTTATTTTGAGGTTACTGACAGCACACAGCTCTATATCATTTTGACCAATTTTATACATATCATAAAATTTTTGCAGATATATTTTAAAATTTTCTCTCTGTTTTTAATTCTAGTAATTTCATTCTTGTATTGCTTCATTAATAACTCATCACCAACTTAGTGATTGAAAATGAAACAAATTCATTATCTTCTAGTTCTGGAGATCAGAAGTCCAATATGGGTATTTCTTTGCTAAAATTAGTGTGACAGGGCTGAGTTCCTTTCTGGAGGCTCCAGGGGTGAACCTGTTTCATTGCTTATTTGGCTTGCAGCCAGAATTCTACTCCTTATAATCATGCAACTGGGGTCTCATTTTTTTGCTGGTTGTTAACTGACGGTGATCAACACATTTCTTGACCTTGACTCCCTTTCCTTATTTTCAAAGCCTACAGCAGCAGGTTAATACCTATTTAAGTCATATCTCTTTGGTTCACTATGAAATTTTTCTTTGCTTTTAAGGCTCATATGACTTGATGGGACACCCCCCAACCTGGGACACCCTCCAACCCTTCACAAATATTAAAGGATAATCTTGCCCTTACAATGGCCATTCAGTTAGTCATATTAATTCTAACTCAAAAATAGAATTATGTTAAAAATCTATGCAACAGTGTGCTCACAAATATGAGATTTAGAACATGGACACTTTTGAGAGCCATTATTCTTCCTACCATGCACAAATACACATGCACACACTGATTCACTCTTCTTTACCTAACTACTAAAATTATTTTTTAAAAAGAAATCCTACTTTACTACTTTTATACACAATGCTTCTGACAATACATGGATGAGGTTTTTCTACATCACTTCTCCATGAATATCAACCACAATTCAATTCAATTCTGACACCACCTATCTGGAGTTAGCATAGATCACAGAAGTTAAGGGCTCATTCTGATAAAATTAGCCCTCCTTTAGCTGCTAACCTCAAGTCTAATCCTCTTTTCTAATATCTGACTGACCCGAGGTTCCCCTTCTCTCCCATTTGGGTTTGACTGCTAGACTGGTTTACAAAGCTCAGGGAGATATTTACTTATATTTACCAGTATATTGTTTTTTATTTAGTTTTTAAAAGATTTTTTAAATTTATATGAGAGGTAGAGTAGAGAGAGAGAGGGGGAGAGTTTAAGGTCTTCCATTTATTGGCTCACTCCCCAGATGGCTGCAACAACTGGAGCTGAGCTGATTTGAAGCCAGGAACCAGGAATTTATTCTGGTTCTCCAGGTTCAAAGACCCAAGCACTTGGACCATCTTCTAATCCTTTCCCAGGCCATAGCAAAGAGGTAGATTGGAAGAAGAGCAGCTGAGACACAAAATGGCACCCATATGGGATGCTGGTGCCAAAGGCAGAGGGTTAGCTTACTACACCACAGCTCTAGCCCCTACTAGTTTATTATAAAATATACAATGTAAGAATAGCCAGATAAAAGGGAAGCATAAGGCAAAGTATGGGGGAAGTGCATGGAGCTTCTTCATTCTCGACCTTTCCAATACATTGATGTCTTCAGCAGCACAAAAACTCTCCAAATCTCATCCTTTTGGATTTTAAAGGCACCTTCATTATACAATCTTGATTGATTAAATTGTTGGTTATTGGTATTATGCCAATATCTAGCCCCTCTCCATTTCTCAAGAAGTTTGGAGCAGGGGCTGAACATTTCAGTCCTTTAATTACATGGTTGGTTCTCCTGGCTACCGACCCCTTATCTGAGGGGGCTTTCCAAAAGTCATCTTATTGTATAAATAAGATGTGTTTGAGGCTGGCGCTGTGGCTTAACAGGCTAATCCTCCGCCTTGCGGCACCGGCACACTGGGTTCTAGTCCCGGTTGGGGCACTGGATTCTATCCCGGTTGCCCCTCTTCCAGGCCAGCTCTCTGCTGTGGCCCGGGAAGGCAGTGGAGGATGGCCCAAGTCCTTGGGCCCTGCACCCGCATGGGAGACCAGGAGAAACACCTGGCTCCTGCCTTTGGATCGGCGCGATGAGCCGGCTGCAGAGGCCATTGGAGGGTGAACCAACGGCAAAAAGGAAGACCTTTCTCTCTGTCTCTCTCTCTCACTGTCCACTCTGCCTGTCAAAAAAAAAAAAAAAAAAAAAAAAAAGATGTGGTTGAATGGAATTCTTATAAATAACCAGAGACAAAAGATGCCCCCTTCACTGTCAAGCCTCTAGAGCTATCTCAGTAACTGGGAGAAATACCCAAATATTACAATAGATACTCCTTTTGGACTTATCACTTAGGATATTGCAAGGGAGTGGAACTCTAGTCAGGAACTGAGGACAAAGACTAAAATATATATTTCTTGTTATTTCACAAAATTATTAATTTCATGAACTAGTTCTTAATTTTAAAATATGAATGAAACTCTAACCAAATAAATTCCTGCTTTTGTCTAGTCTCAGCACCCTTAGATTATTATCCTGGATGGATATCATTGTGGTTTACCTAAACTGGTCACTGTCAGGGATTACACATTGTTATAGAAAATCTAGATTGCTTTCTCTCTATGGTATCATAGATTTGAGATCATAAGAATAAATTCCAGGTTAAATGTTATCTCAAAGCATATTAAAAAAATCAAACATTCCAAAGATGCTTCCTGGCTTATGCTATCAAATTTTTTCCAATGATTATAGTTGTTGAGGTTTTGCTTTTCAAATTATTTTATGCCTATTTGTGTGTACTCACTTTTACTACGTTGCTCCTCTGCTCAGTGTTCTACATTGACTTTGAACTGCATTTGGTCCACTGACTCTGAGTTAAAATATGTACTGAATTGCTTAAAGGAAAGAAAATGTTTCTTTGAGTTGCTTGAACCCATAATATTTGACTGGTAGCCACAGTATTAAAAAGAAATCTATATATCTCAGTTCATAGTCTTGTTCACTCACAATAATAGCAATGTTTTAAAATAGTGACAATGTGCCATGTATTTTACATAAACTTTCTGCTTGAATTTCTACAAAGTTCTTACAGGCATATATATGCTAATGTCAATTCTGTTTTATAGTCAAGAAAATAAAAGCATAGGAGGATGAAGTCACTTGTCTAAGGCCATATAGCTTTGGGAAGTGTCAGCTTTAAAATTTTATCTCACTGACAAGCCTCTTCCCTTAACCATTATGTTATAAATGCCCCATGAAATTTACTCCCTTTTAAAGTGGCTATTTTACCATTAATATGGGGGCATATGTAGATCAAATAGTACTATTGCTTTACTGACAGGAAATTGAGTACTGAAGTTGTCCTAGACAGATATCTAATATTCATAATTGCATAACTATCTTTCCATTTCCTCTCTCTATGAAAGCTATATCATGGCAGGTAACCAAGTTTCATAGATTATTGTAGCCTATACATTTTGTTTTAGCTAATAGATTTTTTTTTCACCATTAGACAACCTTTTAGAGTGTTTCCTATTATTAATTAATGAAAGATGTTTTTCTGTTTTCTTCTGAAAACTAGGAATGCCTATGGAAAATATTTAGGAAAATAAGTCTCATATCTAAGACAAACCTATTTATAACCAAATCAAATTAAATTTTGCTGCAGTCTGGTGTATTCTGCTAGGATTTCTAGACTACATTCATTGGAAGACAATTTCTGTGAATTTGGACCTCAAATAAAGTAATATGAATAAGAAATGAGTTCACTTGATTTCCCAAAATTGGGAAAGTGGTTATTTCTAGTGTTAATTTATTATGCAGGTCTTTCCAGTCAAAACATAGGTGACATCATTCGGCTATGGTATTTGTAAGTCAAACCCTCATTCCTAGATAGGTGCCCAGATTTTATCACATGAGCAAATGAAGAGTAAGAAGGTCATTAGTAAGTGGAGTGTTAGAGGATCTCTCTCCTGAGTTTCAATCTAGTGTCTGGAATCTCACCCCATGTCTCATGAGATGCTATTGGCAAAAGCACGCCTTAGTCCAGAGAAATAACAAAAAGATTTAACAAAACGTATCTTTAAAAAGAACGACATCATGCAAAAACATCCAAGGCAAGGAAAGGCACATGTAGAACACATTTATAAGAGGATGTAGAACTAAGGAAACAGGAGTGGATGTTTGGTCTAGCCGGTAAGCCACCTATTGAGAGACCCATATCCTGTATCAGAGTAGCTGGGTTTTGGTCCTGGTTCCACTCCTGGGTCAAGTTTCTTGCTAATGTATAGCATGTCAGGCAACTGCTGATGTCTCAATAAGTCAAGCTTCTGCCACTCAAGTGGGAGATCCTGGCTCTTAGCTTTGGCCTGGCCCAGGCTTGGCCATTGTAGGTACTAGGGTAGGTTAACCAGCAAATGGGTACTCTTTCTCTGTGTGTCTCTGTATTATTCTCTCCCTATTTGCCTTTCTAAATAAATAAATAAATAGTTAATGGAACACATAGACCAAAACTTTTTTTTTTATTTATTTTTTCTTCCCCCCATAACTTCCCTCCCACCCGCAACCCTACCCTTTCCTGCTCCCTCTCCCCTTCCATTCACATCAAGATTCATTTTCAATTCTCTTTATATACAGAAGATCAATTTAGTATATATTAAGTAAAGATTTCAACAGTTTGCACCCATACAGAAACACAAAGTGAAAAATACTGTTTGAGTACTAGTTATAGCATTAAATCACAATGTACAGCATATTAAGGATAGAGATCCTACATGAGGAGTAAGTGCACATTGACTCCTGTTGTTGACTTAACAAGTTGGCGTCAGTAATCACCCTAGGCTCTTGTCATGAGTTGCCAAGGCTATGGAAGCCTTTTGAGTTCACTGACTCTGATCTTATTTAGACAAGGTCATAGTCATAGTCAAAGTGGAAGTTCTCTCCTCCCTTCAGAAAAAGGTACCTCCTTCTTTGATGACCAGTGCTTTCCACTGGGATCTCATTCCCAGAGATCTTTCATTAGGTCATTTTTTTTTTTTGACAGAGTGTCTTGGCTTTCCATTCCTGAAATACTCTCATTGGCTTTTCAGCCAGATCCGAATGGCTTAAGGGCTGATTCTGAGGCCAGAGTGCTGTTTAGGACATCCGCCATTCTATGAGTCTGCTGAGTATCCCGCTTCCCATGTTGGATCATTCTCTCCCTTTTTTTATTCTATCGGTTAGTATTCGCAGACACTAGCCTTGTTTATGTGATCCCTTTGACTCTTAGTCCTATCATTATGATCAATTGTGAACAGAAATTGATCACTTGGACTAGTGAGATAGCATTGGTACATGCCACCTTGTTGGGATTGAATTGGAATCCAGACTAAAACTTTAAAATAAATGTATTCTTTGTTATTACAGAGATTACTATGCACCTCACTTTCAGAATACTAAAAACATGAAGTAGATCAGATAATTATGAGTAAATTGCTGGAGGCATTAGAACTGAAAAATAATGTTAACCTAAATCATCGCATGGAGTATTGAAACACAGAATTCATGAAGCTAAAGAACCAGTAAGTGAGCTGGATATTAGGTTGAGAGTCTAATTCTCTGGGAAAACATTAAGAAATGAGAAGTAAATGGAAATAATGAAGACAGACTAATGGATATGGTGAGGAGAAATATAACTGAAAGGACAGGGAAGGGAAAGAGTAACAGAGGAAACAGGAAAAAAATGTCTTTAGGGAGAAGTGATCATAGAGTGCTGACAGAATTGATATGAAGAAAACCACCCCTAGACCATGGCAGTGATATTTGAGGACGTGAGACATGTTCCAGAGAGGAAAAGCCAGACACCTGCAAAGTGAGCAATGATATCAGTCTTCAACAGTGACACTTGCTACAAGAAGACAATAATAAAATGGTGGAAAAATGACTTTTGACCGATATCCGTGGAAACTTATTCAAATTTGTTATCAAGTACATCAGGGTATCACAATAGGAACTAAACAAAATGGTCTCAATAAATTTAAAAAAATCAATATAATTTTGGGGCTCAGAAAATGGAACTGCAAAGTATGATGTTTTGGCCTACTGAGTACTTTGCACTAAAGGACATTAGAAGACCTCGGCAGCAACCTCAGAACTAACAGCTCTCTAAACATTTCCTGCCCTCCTGTCTCTTTCTTCCATAAAGTACAAGAAGAAGCTTTCTCTGTACTTCCCTTATTTAACTAAAGGAAGTAAGAATACAGTTGTCATTAAGTCCCTGCTCAGGAATTTCATCAACCAGGGAAAACTGATTGCATTGCAGAAGGGGCTGAAGGTTGACATTGTATCTGGAAGGTCTTTGTTGTATGTTATTGCCTATTATTTGAAGGGCCATTCATTTCTCCCCCAAAATCATTTACTTTTATTGATTTGCCTACATTATCCCTCCACTTTCCCAATTAAGAGGGTGGCCTAGATCTCTAGGATTTGGAGGATTCACTCTTCTTTCTTGTTATGTCTCCATGCATGTAATAAATTAGTTTACCTTTTCCCCTATTAATATGTCTATTGTCTGTTTCATAGACTCAAATGTTGAAGCTTCAGGGGAGAAAAAGTCATTTTTTTTTTTTACTAACACATTCATAAGTTCTAAAGAAGGGAAGAAATGGGAGTAAGAGAAGGGAGTGAAGGCAATTAATAAAAGAGTGCTCTTTTTTTCTTTTTTAAAGATTGATTTATTTATTTGAAAGAATTACACAGAGAGAGAAGGAGAGGCAGAAAGAGAGAGAGGTCTTCCATTTGCTGCTTCACTCCCCAATTAGCCGCAATGGTCAGACCTGTGCTTATCCGAAGCCAGGGACCAGGAGTTTCTTCCAGATCTTCCACGTGGGTTTAGGGGCCCAAGCACTTATGCCATCTTCTACTGCTTTCCTAGGGCATAGCAGAGAGCTGGATTAGAAATGGAGCAACTGGGACTAGAAGCGGTGTCCATACGGGATGCTGGCACTGCAGGTGGTGGCTTTACCCACCACGCCACAGTGCCAGCCCCAAGGAGTGCTCTTGTAAAGAAAAGTGAGTGATTATATATTGTCAACTGAGACTAGCTCAATTTTGTGTTTCAAGTAAAATATATATGACTTTAAGCACAACCAATCCACAGTACTTTTATGTTTTAAGAATTTAAAAACTGATTCTTGAACTCTGTCTTTATTCCTTTGGATTTGTCAGCTCTACTGTGAACACATCTCAAATACTTAGGGGCCAGTTCAAGCTGTTATAAAAATTAGGGGAGTTTAGCTTATTTCACTAAGTATAATGATTTCTAGTTGCACCCAGTTTGTTGCAAAAGACAGGACTTCTTTTTTTTAATCAGCGTATTATTCCATAGTGTATATATACCATAATTTCTTTACCCAGTCATCAGTTGATAGACAACTAGATTGACTAGTGAAATAAACCAGTCTCTAAAATACAGATACCATATGTTTTCCCTGATTTTGGTAACTAATAGAGTACCTGAAATATAATGTATTGGAAGGAATGGAATTGACATTTTGAGATTTGACGAATATTTACGGCCCTTGATTGTCCTGTTGAGGAAGACTGTTTTTTTTTTTTTCTCCATACAATTTGTTGAACTCTTTCCTTAGTCTAAAGTTAATCTAATGAGTATAAAGTAAATTGAAAATAGATCTTTGTAAGAATTAAGAATGGGAGTAAGAGAGGGAGAAGAAAGAAGAGTGGGAGCATGGGTAGGCTGAAAGGTTGGGTGGGAAATATCATTATGTTCCCAAACTTGTATATATTAATTACATGAAATTTGTATACCTTAAATAAAACTTTTTAAAAGGTGAGCAGGCATAAAAATTAAAAATAAAATTTGTTTATTTGATTTACTTGAAAGCAGAGAGGGAGAAAGAGCAAGAGAGGAAGAGGAGGGATAGAGACAAAAAGAGGGAGGGAGGGAGAATTTTTTTGGGGGATAGAGACAAAAAGGGAGGGAGGGAGAATTTTTTTTTATCTGTGACTCAGACACAGAGAGGGAGCGAGAGAGCTCCCATCCTCTGGTCGATTCACTTCCCAAACGCCCACAATAGCTAGGAATTGGTCAGGCCAAAGCCTACATCTGAAAACTCAATACAGGTCTCCCCCCTGGGTGGCAGGAATGTTGTTACTTTACTCATCTCCTATTGCATTCCATTAGCACGAAGCTGGAATCAGCAGTGGAGTCAGGTCTCAAACTCGGGCCCTGCAATATGTGATGTGGGTGTCTTAACCTGGGTTTAAACCATTGTGCTAAATGCCTACTCTCATTAAATCACCTACCAAATTGTTGATACTTTCCTAAACTCTAGGTATATAAACTGAACAAATAGAAATCACCCTCTTCCTAAATTTGCTAAGTAAAGTTTCCTTCATTGTAACAATTAAAGGATTCATAAAAACCCTTTCTGAGTGAGTTTCAAAGATCATTGTTAATCTCTTAGAATGGAATCATCCAGAAGGAATGAAATCCTGATAAGGAGTTACTGATTATGAAGGCTATAAAGAGCCTTCAAAGTTATAGTTTGCTCTTATTAAACTTTTTATTTTTTTGTGGAGAGCAGGTGGAATCTGGTTTTGTTGGGCAGTATCTTCCTTCCCTGACCTAGGTTATCGGTCTCCCCAATATAGACATGTGAAATTAGGAACTACTTTGCTGAAGACAAAAATGTGTGCAATTTGGACAGAAGTGGGTCATTTAAAATTTTCATCTTCTTTATTCATATGAAGTATCATGTAATTTAGGCAAAATTATTCCTTTTAGTTCTGTTTTGTGACTAATAATTTTCCATTGCAAATAACCACAGATGTTCTTAAATGAAACTGTTATATAGATTTCAAATGAATGTAGGAATTTAAAGAGTTATGCTAGATGTTCATTCTGTTGTACTTAGGGGTCAAAAGAAGTAAATTCATCTCAAGAAGAGAGTGATGCATACTAATGCATACTGTGCAAACTTTATGATTTCATTTAAACCCTACACTAACACTTGGAGAATCAGAAAGTTTAAATAATTTACTTACTCTAGCTAACTGAATTATTAGAAGAAAGATCCAGGTAAGAAAAAAATTCCAGAATTCTTTCCTAACATATAGACCTGGGTATCCTATTTCATAAAGTCCTTTTCAGCCTTCTGAGACAGATTCAATTATTTTCACTACACCTATTTTCTTGGAGCATCTGTTATGTTCCTAAGGTCATGCTAGTTAATGAGGATACATTCCTTAACAGAATAGGCATGGTTCTTGCATGGGTGAAAATTATACCCTGGTGAGAGAGTCAAAAATAATAAACAATAAATGCATGTAATAAAACTGTATGATAGCAAATTAAGAGATAAGGGATATAAGTAAAATCAAGAAGATGTCATGATAGAAATCAATTACAATGGGGTGAAAGGTTCATTAAATAAATTGGTGAAGTCTCTCTGCAGCAATAGTATTTAAAGGTAAGCAAGTGTCAGTTGGAAAGTGTTGGAGAATAGAGTATTATAGGAATGTCTGAAGGTGCAAATGTATGGAACATTTGATTTTGTAATCCACTTAGAGGTAAATTTTATGTAAGGTATGGTGCTTAGGTTGAGGTTTCTGATTTTGGCCTATGGGTGAATGGTTAAATCATTAGTTGAAAAGGTTATCTTTCCTCTTTGAAGTGCTTTTGTCCCCTTATCAAATCAGTTGGACTGATTTCTGTGTTTTGCACTGTTTTACTTCTCTACCACTGTCACATAGTCCAGACTGCTGTAGCTAGGCAATAATCCTTGACACTGAACCAGAGAATTTCTTCCACTTAACTCTTTTCCAAAATTGTTTTAGACATTTAGACATTCTAGTTTCTTTGCCTTTCCACATTAAATTTAGAATGAGCTTGTCTGTATCTACAAAAAAAGCATTATGGAATTTTGATAAGAATTACATTAAATTTATATATCAATCTAGGAAGAATTGATATCTTTATTATATTGAGTCTTCCAGTAGACCAAATGTAATATTATCTCAGTTTATTTATATATTCTTTTATTTTCTCCTTCAATATTTTATAGTTTTCAGCAAACAAATGCTGTACATGTTTTGTTAGTTTTATACATAAATATTTCACTTTTTGGAGGATCATAAGTAGTGTTACAATTTAAAATTTGGTCCCCATTACCAACATATATTAATGCAGTTGGTTTTTATCTATGTTTGTCTTGTAAAAACTTGCTGAGTCTGTTTATGGGAGTTTTGTAATTTCTTAGATTTTCTTTGTAGGCAATCATGTCATCTGAAAATAGGAAATTTTATTCTTCCCATCAAATATATGCATAAAGACATAAGCCTTAGCCATTCTTACTCATTGCCCAAAAGATAGATAAAAATTGGCATTTATTCCTTGCCCTTGAATCTCAACTGGGTCTCACACCCTATTGCCTTCATACCACTTCCCTGCATTCTTTCTCAGGTTCCCAACGCCCTGAGCATGGCCCCTGAAAGACCAGTTCCAGGAATTCACTTCCTTCTCCTTTCTCCTACCCTGTCCCCATCCCGGGCCCTCCTAGAATATAAAAAGGCCTGGCTCCTGGGGTTGGGATCTTCTACTGTGTGTTCCATCAGTGTGCACACTGGCAGTTGGTCATCCACCTCTGTGAATTTATTTTCTGTGTCTGTCTGGCTGTAGGTTCATGTACTGCCTCCCCTCTGTTCTGTGCCTCCTTTCCTAACATTTTTGATGCCCCATGTCAGGAGGCATCAGTCTGTGTCTCCTTTCCTAACAGGATGTTTGTTTTTGGAACATCATAGAATTATAAATCTAAGTTCCTTAATAGTTATAGGGCTATTAAAGTTACCTGTTTAATATTGGTTGAATTGTGTATTGTGGTACATTGCATTTTTTTGAGGAATCAGTCTATTTCATTTAAATTGTCAAAATCACCTGTATAGAAGTCCTTATAAATTCCTCTATGCTCTTATCATTTATCCACAGGATTTGTATTGATATCATATGTTTCATTTTTAGTATTTGTAATTTGTGTCTGCTCTCTTTTTTCTTGTCAGTCTTGATAAAGATTTAGAATTTCATCAATCTTACAAATTTCATGATCCTGGTATCATTGCTTTTCTATGTTTTCTGTTTCCAATGTTGGTTTTTTTCTCTTCATTATTCTTTTCCCTATTCTTGCTTTGGACTTAATTGACTTTTCTTTCTTCAAGGTATTGAGACAGAAGTTAGGATTATTTATTCAAGACATTTTCTCTTTTGTAATGAATATGCTTAATTCTTTAATTCCCTCTAAGATGGGATGGGTTACACAAATATTGATATATTTTAATATTCATTACATCAATGTATTTTTATATCCCTTGAAACATCCTATCTGATCCCTAGGTTATATAGAACAATATAGTTTTCAAGTGTTCAGAGATCATCATTTTTTTCTGTTACTAATTTGATTCACTTGTGTTAAAAACACTCTATGATTAAATTTTTTTGAATGTTTTGAAATTTAATTTATGTTATATTTATATGGTCCAATTTTGATGTATATTCTATGGGCACTTAAAAATAATGCGTAATCTGTTGTTGGGTAGAATGCTGGATATATCCTTCTGTTGATTGATGATGTTAAGTTCTAGAAAATTTTTTTTTAAACTTTTATTTAATGAATATAAATTTCCAGTGTACAGCTTATGGATTACAATGGCTTCCCCCTCCCATAACTTCACTCCCACATGCAACCCTCCCCTCTTCCGCTCCCTCTCCCCTTCCATTCACATCAAGATTCATTTTCAATTCTCTTTATATACAGAAGATCAATTTAGTATAAAGATTTCAACAGTTTGCACCCACATAGAAACACAAAGTGAAACATACTGTTTGAGTATTAGTTATAGCATTAAATCAAAATGTACAGTACATTAAGGACAGAGATCCCACATGAGGAGCAAGTGCACAGTGGCTCCTGTTGTTGACCCAACAAATTGACACTCTAGTTTATGGCGCCAGCAACCATCCAAGGCTGTCGTTATGAGTTGCCAAGGCTATGGAAGCCTTACAAGTTTACTGACTCTGCTCATATTTAGACAAGGTCATAAAAGACAGGGTGAGGATAGTAACCAATGATCCTAAGAGTGGCATTTACCAGGTCAGAACAATTATACAGCATTAAGTGGGGAAGAGGACCGTCAGTACACATAGGTTGGGAGCAGAGCCATTGGTGGTAGAGTAGAGGTTATGATTACAAAGGAATGAGGCCCAAGTGCACTAGACAGGGTCTAGAACAAAGGACAGAGTCATTATTAGAGGAGCTAAGAAAGGTGCTGTCTAAGCTACAGTTACGTTTTCTGATTGAGAGGCAAATAGAACCTGATAGAAGGGGCTTGATAATAATCTGGTGGGCTTTAGGCCTTGTAAGTTAAGAGGCCCAGACCTATCTATCTCTTCACATGGGGTATATCCTAAGGGAGGTGTGAACCTCCTAGGGGAAGGCACTCTGTTGACTTTCATTACTTGGCAGGATGAGTGGCAACACATTCTTTCAGTTTCTGTTTGCTATGAAAAGTCTTAATTTCACCTTCATTCACAAATGAGAGCTTTGCAGGATATAATATTCTGGGCTAGCAGATTTTCTCTCTTAGTACCTGGGCTATGTCTCGCCACTCCCTTCTAGCTTGTAGGATTTCTGATGAGAAGTCTGCTGTGAGTCTAATTGGAGATCCTCTGAGAGTAATCTGACGTTTCTCTCTTGCACATTTTAGAATCTTTTCTTTATGTTTCACTGTGGTGAGTTTGATTACATCATGTCATGGTGAGGATCTCTTTTGGTCATGTTTATTAGGGGTTCTATAAGCTTCGTGTACTAAGATGCCTCTTTCCTTCTCCAAACCTGGGAAATTTTCTGCTAGTATCTCACTGAAAATGCCTTCTAATCCTTTCTCCCTCTCCATGCCTTCAGGAACTCCTAGAACCCGAATGTTAGGTTTTTAATAGTATCCTGTAGATTCCCGACAATATTTTTTAGATTTCTAATTTCTTCTTCTTTTCTTTGGTTTGCCTGTTTCCTTTCCTGTTCTCTGTCTTCTAAGTCCGATATTCTCTCTTCTGCTTCGCCCATTCTGTTTTTAAGGCTCTCTAATGTGTTTGTCATTTGACCTATTGAATTCTTCATTTCATTATGATTTCTCGTTACTATCACAGTTTCTTGTTCTACTAGTTGGTTCATTTCATTTTGATTCCTCCTTAATATTTCATTTTCACGAGAGAGATTTTCTATCTTGTCCATTAAGGATTTCTGTAGTTCAAGAATTTGTTTTTGAGAACTTCTTAATGTTCTTATCAATTTTTTGAGATCTGCTTCTTGCATTTCTCCTATCTCATCATTCATAATCTTGAATTGGGGTGTCTTTTTCATTTGTGGGCGTCATAGTGTCTTCCTTGTTCTTGTTACCTCGGTTTTTGCGTTTGTTGTATGGCATGTTGGAGATATTTGGTTTCTTCACTGTGGTGTGTTTTCTTGTTATACTATTTCTATATTAAGTGGACTGTCTGCTTTCAGTGGAGCCTTAGAGGCTTGAGATGAGTGTGGCCTGAGAGCTGTGTTTGGTTCCTCAGGGTTGAGGGTGTGTCAAAGATGACACTCCCAGGTTAGGCGTGGGAAGTCTTTCTTTCTTTCCTTCCTTCCTTCCTTCCTTCCTTCCTTCCTTCCTTCCTTCCTTCCTTCCTTCCATTCAAAAGGGAAGTAATTCCACACAGCTGAACGTAATTGGAGGTAGTTAGCAGGCGAATGATATACCCACAGGAGCCAGAGATCAGAAGCTCTTTCCCAAGGACCACACAGGGACTCTCTGCTGCCCTCAGTGTGGGCTCCAATTCTCCTGCAGTCTCCCACTGGGTTGCCAAGTTAGATGCTAATCTCCTGTTATTTCACCCCTCCCCCCAGAGTCAGGTTTTTCTGCTAGGCTCAGGGCTGGTGCAGACCTGAGGTCACCCTGCTTATGACGTATGTCCATAATGGCACCTGCTCTTTGTCTTGCTAGCCTTTGAGGGGTGAGCAGAGAGAGAGAAACTCGTGTCCGTATCGGTCACTTTTTTTTTTCCTCTCTCTCTTCTAGTTAGCCTGGTGAACTTTTCCTCACAGAGTTTCAAGCCTTGTTCCCTCTAGTCTCCTCTTTCCGCTTGCCCACTGGTGTCTCAGGCTATTGAGGTTCGGCTCACCTCGCATTCCAGCGCTGGTGTGTTGAGTCTGCCGCTGGTGTCCCGAACTTGGGCTCCCACACTCTCCACGCAGGTCCACTGTGAATCACTAGTTCCGGAAGAGTTTCCTCTGCTGTTTCTTCCCCTACTCTTCCTTGAACCTGCAGTATCTCCACTTTTATTAACCTGTGTCTTGCCGAACTATCAATGTGCTCCCTTCCTATTCTGCCATCTTGCCGCTTCCCCAAGTTCTAGAAATTCTTGCTGATATATTGCCTAGTTGGTCTATCTATTGTTGAGAAAAGGTTGCAGGTGATTCTGGCTGTTATTATAGATTTACCTATTTAATCTCAATTACACCCGTTTCAGTGGGACACAATTTGCAGCTCTATTGTTTGGTGCATACACATTTAGGGCTATTATTTCTTCTTGGTATATTGACCCTTTTATCATTATATAAAATCTCCTTTTTCTGGTCATTTTGTTTAATTTTTAGTCTGTCTTACAGGGTTTTAATATATTATTTCCTTCTTTTGGTTCACATTTGCTTGCTATTTTTTCCATGATTTTATTTTCATTATTCCTGTATAATTACATTTGAAGTGAGCTTAGATATGTACTATAATCTACTCTTCTGGAGCAGGTTTTTAGTCTTATGTCTAAAATATCATTTAGGAAGCATGTGTTCCATATTGCAGTAGCTGTGTTCTTTATATAGCTCTGGCTGCTGATCCTAGCTTACTGCTAATGCAGAATCTTGGAAGCAGTGGTTATGGCTCAAGTAATTGGATTATTCCCACCCAAGTGGCAGACCTGGATTGAATTCCCATCTATCAGCTTTGGCCTGACCCAGTCATGGCCATTTTGGGCACTTGAGGAATAAACCAATAGATGGGAAAATCTCTGTTTCTCTCTCTCTCTCTCTCTCTCTCTCTCTCTCTCCCCCTCCCTCTCCCCCTCACCCTTCCCCTTCCCCTCCCCTCCCCTCCCTTTCTCTCTCCTCCTCCTCATTTTCCTCCTCCTCCTCTTGTGCCTCTCAAGTAAATAAATAAAAATTAAAAGTAGACAAATCTATCCTATATATCTCTGTCCTTTAATCATAGTATTTAAGTCATTTAAAATTATTGTAGTTACTGATATTATAAGGCTTTTGATGTGCCATTTGAATTTTACTGTCTGCTTTTTTTTTCTGATGTCTTGTGAATTATTTGGGACAATTTTGAGAATTTTATTGTATCTGCCATGTTTTTGAGTGCTGTCTCTTTATATAGTTCTTTTAGTGGTTATTATATTGTATGATGTATTATGTGATCATTTTTCTCAAGAACTTTTTCACTTTTTTCAGTCTTGTTCCCTTTCTCCTTTATTTTTGGAACTGTGGTAATACAAATATTAGACCTTTTGTCATATTACTTTAGGATCTGCTCAGGTTTCCCTCTTCTGTTATTCAAAAGGATATTTATTATCTTTTGTACTATGTTCAGGTTCACTGATTTTTTTCCCGTTCCCTGCCTGTTGATCTCACAAACTGAAATTTTTATATTGTTTATTATGTTTTATAGATCTAAAATTTACATCTAGTTTTTCTTTTTTATCTTCTGCTTTGCTGAGCTGCCTTTTTGTTTGTCAAAGGAAGTTCATAACTGCTTATTGAAGCATGTGAACATTGTTGCTTTAAAGCATTAGGTGATGCTAACATTTCCGTCCTCTCAGTGTTAGCATTTATTGTCTTTTTTAATTTGGAGGTCTTTTTGATATTATGAAAGATTTTAAATTGAAATTTTGATTTTTTGTATATTATGTTCAGAAATTCTGGATCCTATTTAAGCCTCTGTTTTAGCTGACATCGTATGACAATTAACAAGCAAAAAAATAAAAGGAACTGCCTTATTGGAGTGAGGAGAATCCCAGGTTCAGATTCTTTATTTGACACACCTGAAGGTGGATGCTCCTCATAGCTACTGGGCTGGATGAGCGTTCTGACTCTCCAGTGGACCTTCACTGGTGTCTCCCTGGCTGGAATGGGTAAGAGGGATCATAGTTACTCCGTAGGTGACCTCATGTCTGAGTTGCGGTGTAAATCCTCTCTGTTCTCTAAAACAAAACTCCAGAAGAAAGAAATAAATGTGCTTATTACTGTGGGGGTGGGATGGAAGTACTGAATTCTCACTGATGCTCCTTAGTTTGAGGGATTTAACAACTCAGAACCCATGTTCTCTACCTGGCTTTCTCTAATATCACCGCTACAGGTTGGTTAGTGCATCTTGCTACAATCTATCGATGGAAATAGAGGTTCCTACTGGATTTGTGTGAGAATGGCTGTGTCCATACTTTTTTTCTGTGGTGTTTGCCTAAGGTAGAGTATAAACTCTATGAGCTCCTGTCTTGCTGGCATGATTTTTAGTTCCATATTTCCTCATTCTTTCACTGAGAGAGGCTGCATTTGTTGGGGATTTTTTTCTTATCTGCATATGTTGGTGTATTTTTCTTTTTTTGGCTGCTGATTAGTTAACATTCAAGTCAGAGAGACATGAGACAAAATACAGCATCAAACAAACAAACAAAAACCCCAGGGAATTCATGGTGATTTCCTTTATTTCGATGTCTCTGCCTGGATTAGGAGGGGTACGGGTGGGAGGGAAGTTATGTTGGGGGGAAAGCCACTGTAATCCATAAACCGTACTTTGGAAATTTATATTTACTAAATAAAAGTTTTTTAAAAAAAGAAATAATGTCTAGATCTTTTAGTTGGACTTCACAGGAGAATAGGGAAAAATATCTACATTATCTTCCTGTAAGCATAATTTTCTTATATTTCTTTTAGTTTTCTGCTCAAATGTCATTTCTTCTTACATCATTCCTTCTTCTATGCTACAAAAATCTCAACTTTTATTTTTGCTTTGCACTTTACATTAAAAATATCTATTGAGATAACTATTTTCTGCACCAGGCTATGAAATGTTTAAAACATTAGCAGAATCTTTTCGATACCTATGTTGATCATTTATTTCTGTTGAGTCTCAGAATATATACCTTTATATTTTGTGCCTTTTGATCTGGATTCTAATGATAGAAGATAATGTGGCTACCTATGCTTTGCTTGACTTATTTCTATCCATTATTTATTTAGAGCTTTTCTTTATCTTTTTGTGCTGTTTTTCCTGTAAGTAACATTTACATTTATATTTATATATGGTCTAACCAGTCTTCCTCCTGTTATATTTTACAGTTTTTTTTGCCTTTTATAGTTTCTGGATTTTTTTTCTTTTCTTTCTGAATTCTTTTTGGTATTTTTTCTTCTAATGACTATTATCTGTTTTTCTTTATATTCTCTATCAATCTAGAAACATTCATGTTTTTTAAAATTTTACATATGCCTATAAGTTTTAAATCGAAATTTCCTCAACTATATTTTAAATGATTTTTTTTATTTTCTTATATTTGAGCCAGAACTCTTTTGATTATAAATTTAAACAAAATATACTCAATCAAAAAAAGAGGTGGATGAATCTGGAAAACTTCATGCTGAGTGAAATAAGCCAGTCCCAAAGGGACAAATATCATATGTTCTCCCTGATCTATGACAACTAACTGAGCACCTAAAAGGAAAATTGTAGAAGTGAAACTGACACTATGAGAATGACTTGATCAGCCCTTGTCCTGACTGTCAAGAAACAGCTCACTATTTTATTCTTTTTAGTATTTTCTTTTTCTACTTAATACCATTGGTTGAACTCTTTACTTAACACAGAATTAGTCTAAGTTGTTTAAATCCAGTTGAAAATTGATCCTTGTTAAAAATAAGAATGGGAATAAGAGAGGGAGGAATTGTACAGTTCAGCACACATTTGCTCGGACTTAACCATAAAAGTAAAGCTAAAACTTGCCATGGGACTCCAAATCTCATTAAGTTGTCAGGTACCAATGCTATCTTACCAGTTAAAGTGTGCAGTTTAAGTTCATAACTGATCATAAAGATAGGAATAAGTGTCAAAGGTATCACATAAATAAAACCAAGTATCTGCTAATAACAATAGATATAATTAAAAAGGAGAGAACGATCCATCATGGGAAGCAGGACACACAGCAGACTCACACAATGACAAATGTCCTACACAGCACTCTGGTCTCAGAATCAGCTCTTAAGGCATTTGGAGCTGTCTAAAAAGAGCCCATGAGATCATTGCAGGCATGAAAAGTCAAGACATTGTGGCAAAAAATGGCCTAAATGAAAGATTTATGTGAGTGAGATCCCGGTGGAAAGAAGGGGCCATCAAAGAAGGAGGTACCTTTCTCTGAAGAGAGGAGAAAACTTCCACTTTGATTATGGCCTTGTCTAAATAATGTCAGAGTTTGTGGACTCAGGAGGCTTCCATAGACTTGGTGGCTCATGTCAAGAGCCTCAGGTGATTACTGACATCATAAATAAGAGTGTCAATTGTTAAATAAACAACAGGAGTCACTGTGCACTTACTCCCCATGTAGGACCTCTGTCCTTAAAGTGTTGTACTGTGAGAATTAACGGTAAAACTAGTCTTCAAACAGTATACTTTGTGTGTGCAAACTGGTGAAATCTTTACTTAGTATAGAGTTGATCTTCTGTATATAAAGATAATTAAAAATGAATCTTAATGAAGAATGGAATGGGAGAGGGAGTAGGAGATGGGATGGTTTGTGGGTGGGAGGGCAGGTATGAGGGAAGAACCACTATAATCCAAAAGTTGTACTTTGGAAATTTATATTTATTAAATAAAAGCTTTCTATTAAAAAAAGAGGTGGGGAAGTGAGGATGGAGTCAAGCTCAAGATTTACCAGATCCCACTTGAATTAATGAGAGCTCCTCTTTCACACCTGTTCTTACTGTGAGTCTTATGCTTTTCTCTCCTAACCTCTCCTCTTCTCCCCTCCCCTATTTCCCTCCCATCCCTGTGTCCATCTCTATCTCTATCATCTCTCATCTCCATTTCTGTTACTAAATCAGTGTCATTCTCTCCTGTAGCATATAGACTCTTTCCCAAATGGCTACAGGCAGTTGTGAGGGTTCAGCATTGATGCTGTAAAGCAAGAAAAAAAATCTCAGGGAAATGTCAGTGTCTCTTAACTGAATAAAAATTCACGTACCTGAATCACTTGGTCAGAGTCTGGATTCACTGAGATGGTAGTTTACTAGAAAAAAGAAGGGAAGGATGTTGGGTAAAGAAAGACCATATCTACTACATTATTTTATAATATAAGAAGCAAAGTATAGTTTTAATTATTTCATATATTTGTATTTGTTCTATTGAACAAAATTGGAAATCTAACAGTAGCTTGCCTTAAGACTTACTATGAAGTTGCAGTAATAAAGACAATATAGTACTGGCATCAAACTAGGAACGTCAAATCATTAAACAGAGAAGAGAATTCAAGAATTGACTGTTGCATCTACATAGATAACAAATTTTTGACATTTTTCAAAGGCAGCCCAGTTTTGGAAAGAAGGTCTTTTCAACAAATAGAACTAAAAAAATTGGACAATCACATAAAAATAAACTGATAAAAATAAGTCACAACATATACTAAAATGCATCATAAAAGCTAAATATAAAAACTGAAACTATACAAATTCTAGAACAAAACTAATGCAGCTTCTTTATAGCAGTTATCACCATCTAAAATGGAATTATTATCTATTTATATGGTTACCTATTAGCTTTTTACTTATTGTTGACTTTCTCCTCCCTCATATGACATCTGTTCCATGGGTATAGTACAATACTTGTCAAATAAGAAATCTTTACCAACTATTTCCTGAATAATTAATGGATTGCAGAACTGAAGTAACCATCTCCTCAGAAGCGATGCAGTATGTAGATGTAGCAAACTGAAAAATTGTTGATGAGGGCTAAAAGGAAAATAGGAATTTTCAAGAAACATATGTCTTTCAATTTATTTGATTAAAGCTTAGTGACTTAATAACAACTATGCTAACATGTATGAAAAATGTACAAGAAGCAAAAAATGCTCCTTTGTTAGATGTTCCCAAATAAGCCTATATTCAATATTCAGGTTTTTAAAAAATATTTATTTAATTGATAGGGAGAGAGAGAGAGAGAATATCTTCCACTCACTCACTTCACAGATGGTCACAATGGCTAGGGTTGGGCCAGACAGAAACCAGGAGCCAGAAGCTTCAGTTAGGTCTTCTGTGTGGTAACAGGGGCCCAACCAATTGACCCAACTTTTGCTGCTTTTCCTAGTCCATGAGCAGGGAGCTGGATTGGATGTGGGGCAGCTGGACATGAGGTGCCTATGTGGAATGTTGGTATCACAGGCAGAGACTTTACCCACTATACCACAATGCTGGCACCTTAGTATTCAGTGTTAAGAATACAAAGTCAAAAGATTTGGTATTAAATTAATTTGTGAATTCTTGGTTACTATGAGTTTGGTATTTAACTGGCTCTTTTCTTATTCACGAGTATCTACTTTTATTTCAAATGTGTTAACTGTCTAACTAGCCATTTGCATTTGTTGGTGATTGAATATGCTGCTTGGGTGTCTGTGTTCTCTCTCATCAAAAATGTTCTCCCAGGTGTGCTAGTTGTACAAGACCATAGCTTGGGTTGGACTGCCAATAAGGTAGATAAATGTGGGTTAAATATGGTGATGATCCAACGTTGAAAAGGATAAAAGAGGCTGTCATTTGTTCTATGACTTAATTCCAATCACGGTGGTGGCATTGTGGCAGTATTTAAAGCCATCCCAGTTTGAGGTCAGCGAAGCCAATAGACAAAAGGGTCTACTCTCATTTCTGTTCTTAGTTGCCAGTTTGCCTGTGTGGGCAAAATAGTATAGGGACAGTTAATTTCAGGACTAGCTCTCAACGCCAGGCCCCTGAATATGAAAGCTAATTGTCTAATGATATTGTTCTACTATAATGGTGTCATGAATTGTATTCTCCCTTTCAAAGTTACTGTATTTAATTAACAGTAATTGCCTCTCTCTCTGGCCTCTACCTCTCCCTCCACCGCCTCCATTTCGTTTCAGCTACAGGATTATACAGTAAAGACCATTTTTCTCATATCTCCTTCTTCTTAGAGTGGCTAAGACAAGACATTCAAGGACTTAACCAGCAGAAAGATGTTTTGTGACGTTTTCCTTGTATTCTTAATTTTAATTGGAGCAACCCCTCATAGGAAACATAGTTTTATAGTATGTTAGAGTCAGAAAGAATTTTTACGGTCATTATTGCAACCATTTGTTGACAAGCTACTTATACAATACATTGTTCACTTTTAGTCCTTTGATGATTTGATGAGATATTATAACACCATTTTACTGATGAGTATATTGAGGCTTACAGGCATTAATTTGCCCAAGATCATAGTGTAGATGTAACATGAGAAACAACTCTCCCTAATTCCATAAATTTCACACTCTTTTTTAAATGATTTATTTATTTTCTGAAAGTAAGAATTGCAGAAAGAAAGGGAGAGAAAGAGAAATCATCCATCTACTGATTTACTCCCCAGATGGCCACAATGGCCAGTGCTGGGCCAGGCTGAAGGCAGGGTCCAGGAGTTTCTTCCAGTTCTCCCAAGTACATGGCAGGATTGGGCTCAAGCAGTTGGGCTTTTTGGGCTGCTTTTTCCAGGCCCTTAGGAGGGAGCTGGATCATAAATGGAGCAGCCAGAACATGAACCTGCACCCAAATGTGATGCCAGCATCACAGGTGATGGTTTCACCCACTATGGCACAATGCCAGCAACTTCATATTTCACAACTTTTTTAAAAGATCTATTTATTTACTTTAAAAAGTTTAAGAGTGAGGGGGAGAGATGGGGCCGGTGCTGTGGCATAGCGGGTTAATGCCCTGGCCTGAATTGCCAGCGTCCCCTATGGGTGCTGTCTAGTCCTGGATGCTCCTCTTCCGATCCAGCTCTCTGCTGTGGCCTGGGAAAGCAATAGAAGATGGTCCAAGTCCTTGGGCTCCTGCACCTGCATGGGAGACCTGGAAGAAGCTCCTGGCTTTGGATAGACACAACTCCGGCCGTTGCGGCCATCTGGGGAGTGAACCAGACCTCTCTCTCTGTCTCTACCTCTCTCTGTAACTCTGTTTTCAAATAAATAAAATCTTTAAAAAAAGGGTGAAAGGGAGAGACAGGCAGAGAAAGATAGAGAGATCTTTTGACTGTTGGTTCACTCATAACAGCCAGCACTGGACCAGGCTGAAGCCAAGAACCAGGAGTTTCTTGCAGGTCTTGCACAAGGGTAACGGGGGCTGAAACACCTAGAGCATCTTCTACTGCTTTTCCCAGGTGCATTAGCAGGGAGTGTAATGGAAATAGAGCAGCTGGGGCATGAACTGGAGCCAGTATAAGATGCCTGCATTGCAAGTGGGGGCTTTACCCGCTATGCCATGAGCTGGTCCCAGATTTAACACTCTTAAGCATTGTATTCCACCTCTCCAATCCTATGTATGCATTTATTTCAATATGTGTGGGGTAACTGAAGGATGGAGGAGGAGGTTGAGCTAGCTAAAGTCACAGCATTATATCTTTTCATTTGTTTATTTATTGAATATTTAATACAAATGCTATTAACCAGGGACAGTATTAATCTCTGAAATGTATATAGGTAGAGAGGAATATAGTTTTGCCTTCCCTATCTACACACAAATGTACAATTTTATTGGAGGTGGTTATTGAATCCAGAATTACAGAGAGGAAATATATGAAATGGGAGGAGTGAAGGAATTCTGAATGTGGGTTGAATATGGCAATGATCCAACTTCGAAAAGGAGAAAAAGAGGCCGTTCTTTGTTCCATGACTTAATTCCAATCACAGTGGTGGCATTGTGGCAATCTTTAAAGTCATCCCAGTTTGGGGTCACCAAAGCCTACAAAGGAGTCTGTTCTCATTTCTGTTCTTAGTTGCTGGTTTGCCTATATGGGCAAAATAGTATAGGGACAGTTAATTTCAGGACTAGCTTTCATAGCCAGGCCTCCGAAAATCAGTCCCACAGTTTTTAAAATAGGTATTCATGTGCAACAAACAGGACCAAAGACATTAATAAGCAGACAACTCTAGCCTTGATAAGAGCTTGAGGAAACCTTGGGGATATGCTTCAAATCATGTTAAATAAACTACAAAATTGTTCTTTATTTTTAGTCATAGAAAAACACCTTCCTGGGTAGCAAAATAATAAAAAATTTCTTCCAGAGGAAATTTGATGACCAAACTCATCATTGCTAATAGTTGTTGAGCTAAGCTGTTTTATCTCTCAGATTGCAAACTGTGTTATTTGAATTGGAATGATAATTTTAGTCATCACAGGAAAAGAGAGTCAGGATATTGCTTTGGGGAGGATTGTTTCTTTTGTCTGTGTGCTCTTTTGTATCACTATACTTGATTCTGTACAAGTAGTAAAGCAGTTACATTTTTATTTATTAGAAGGAGCAATTCTTCTGACTCCAACTCCCATACTCTGCCCACTTGCCACATTGTCTTACATCATACATGAGTAGGAGTTCTGCCCACTTTCAGCATTCCATCTTTGTGGAGCTACTAAAGGCAAAGGGAATTTGGTCAGAGCACACTCCTCCTCAAACTAGCTTGTTTGTGGTCTTATTTGTGGTGGCTGAAGGGCTGTTTTCCTACAAAAATCAATAATAAGGTGTTTGAAAAGTCAGACTTATGAATAATTCCATTTTGTATGTGTGCCTTTGGGGCTCTCGGCATCTCTGTGCAGTGTCAGTAGATGACCTTAGTTCCATTTCCTGAAAATTTATCTTGTCTATAGTACTTTGATCTTTTTAGCCTGAATAGATAAAAATTTTTTTTGTCCTTGCAAAACATACCCTCACACTAGAGATTGGTTCGATTCCAGGTTTCTATGAAAGATTTTCCCCTCTGTGTTGAAGGGGCTGCAGCGAAATTCCCATTCCTACTTGGCATTTGAAGTCTATTTTACAACCCAAGGTTAGCATGGAGAGAGGTGATCTTGAGGAAACATTTAAAAGAAAAACTTTCGGAAGTTGAATGTTCAATAACTTTGTAAGATTTGTGATAGTAAAAATTGTTCACAAAGACTTAATCAACAAATAACAGTGGAAAATTTAAGGCAAATGGCAGCCATGTGCATTTGTTTTGTGACAGCAAGTAATTTGTTGTCCTTGGATAGTAAAAGTACAAATTTGAGTCTCAACTCTGTCATTTATCAGCTATGTGATTTTAGGCAAATCACTTCACCTTTCTGAGCCCAAGAAAAAATCAAGTTTGAAGTATATGTCTGATCAAACTCAGGAGGTAAATGAAAGATTCAGTTGAGATAACAAATGTGAAAATGCTTAGCTAACTGCTTTGAAAATAAAAACAGTAAGATTAATTTGAAATTTAAATATAAACATTTAAATGTGTCAATATGGGACCTAAATAGAATATTTCAAGCAGGCTAGTAATGACAATAAGTCCATCAAATAATAATATTGGGTTTGGATGTTATAAAAACAATAATAAAATCTCTTCTTTTACTATTTTTCTTTGTCAAATCCTTTAAAAATGACATTTTCTTTTACATGCATATGGTTTTGTTCATCTGACTCAGACCTTGATTGTTCTGAAAGATGTGGCAGGGTGATGAAAAACATAGTTTTGAGACTCAAGTGGAGGCAGGAAGAGACAGGAGCAGGTGACAGGGGAAGGGATAATGATCTCAGTCTCCTGTGTTTTCATCAAAACCAAACAAACATAAATGACATCTTACCAATGATTTTAAACATTAACAGAAGAGACAGGTGTTTCAATTTGATAAGCAAACAGGATAGGTAAGTTAATTATTAGCCTGGGAGAGGTTTTTAATATTTTGAACCATATCAGCTTCTAACAGTTAATAAACAGGCAACTTGACTGCTTCCATAAAAATTATACTAATAATTAAAAAATATGGACATTATGGTTTTCAAAGTGTTGTCACATATTTATTTTTCACAATAATGCTGTAAGGTGGCCAAGGGGAAGGGAAACGGATTACAGATGTGCCTGATGCCACATAGAAGACAAATATCCCAAATGTCCCATGGTCTTTCTGTAGAAAGAACATGCCTTTCATCCTTGATTCAAGTAGCAATGGCAAGTAGCTGAATACATGGGCCTTTACATATTTTAGCTTTATTCTCAAAGTAAGAGAAGTTCTAAATCACATGAATCACACAGAAGCAATAATCACATTCTACAAATAGCAGAAATTGAGAAATCAGGAAGAAAAATTTTTTTTATCAAATCCATTGACATGCAGTCTAAATTAGAAATAGATTTACTAACCTCTCAGCAACAGATACTTGCTTCCTACAAATAAATTCCCCCTATATCTCTCCTATTTGTTTTGAGTACAAATTATTACAGAGGTACAAAAATACTGAGAAGCTGAAGTATATGAAACTTTAGGCTAGGTTTTAAAGTTTCATAGTTGACTCAATTTTGTGAGAAGTCTCTACATTGCAATTTTCCACCTTGTTGTAAATCTGTGCAATTCAGGTGCAGTCAGGTGACTGCCATTAGATAAGTGGGTATTGGGCACTTGAAAACTAGTAGTATGAGTGAGGAACTGAATGTTACATTTAATTTAATTTTAATTAATTTAAATTTAAGTACATGTGACTAGTGGTACCATATTTGACACTGTAGCTTTATTCAAACTCAAAAGACGTTTAGGAGCTTTCCATTTTTATTTGCATTTTATGTAGCAATTATGACATTGAGAGGTGCGCATTGCAGTGCAGTGGCTTAAGAAGCCTCGTGCAGAGCTTGCATCACATAAGAGCACTGGTTCGAGTCCTGGCTCCCCTGCTTCTGAGAAAGCTCCTTGCTAATGCACCTGTGAAAAACAGATGGCCCAAGTGCTTGGGCTCCTGAATCCACATAGGTGACCTAGATGAAGCTCCTGGCTCCTCGCTTTGGTCTGGTCCAGCCCTAGCTGCTGCAGCCACTTGGGGAATGAACAGCAGATGGAAGATTTATCTCTCTCTCTCTCTCCCTATCTCTCTCTCTCTCCCTTTCTCTCTCCATAAATCTGCCTTTAAAATAAAATTTAAAAAATTGAATATTCTAAAACAAAACAGTGGTCATTGAAAACTGCTTTTCTCCTTATCTCTGTCTCCAAAACACATATAGCCACTTGTACTCTTTCTGTACTGCTTTTTTTTTTTTTTCATTTTCTTTCCTTAATTAGTTTTGAACGTGTGCTGATCTGGTTTGGCACTGTAATCACAGTTGTCTGCTTTTTTGTTTCTTTATGAGATTCTGATTTTATTTCTCTTGGATACACATACAGCAGTGAGGTTGCTTTGTCATACGTTATTTCCTTTTTTGAAAAAGAAAGGGACGTAAGCTTGATGTATTTCATATATACAAATTAGGAGCATAGTGATTCTTTCCACCCTGCACTCCCATGCACCTGTCTCCTACTCATCTTCCTCCTCCCTCTGCTATTACCATTGTTATTTTTAAAATATATATTTTCAGTTAATTTTGTACTCATACAGTTAACCTAACACTAAGTAAAGCTTTCAACAAATTGTGTGAAAAAAAAAAATATAAGCACAGTTCCTCAACAGTCAAGACAAAGGCTATTCAAAATTATCACATCTCAAAGTGTCAATTGCACTTCTATTGATTACCTTTTAGATTCTCTATTCGCACAAATCAGAGAGAACATATGGTATTTGTCTTTTGGGGACTGGCTTAATTCACTAAGTATAATGGTTTCCAGTTGCATCCATTTTCTAACAAATTACAGTATTCATTTTTTTCCTACTGCTATGTAGTATTCCATAGAGTATATATACCATAATTTCCTCATTCAGTCATCAGTTTATGGACATCTGGTTTGATTCCATATCTCAGCTGTTGTGAATTTAGCTGCAATAAACATGGGTTACAGATCACTCTTTAATATATTGATTTCTTTATGTTTTGGAAAATTCCAAGGAGTAGGATGGCTGGGTCTTATTGTAGGTCTATATTCAGATTTCTGAATTATCTCCATACTGTCTCCAAAAGTGGCTGTACAAGTTTACAATCCAATCAACAGTGGATTAGGATATATTTTCCCTTACTTCCTTGCCAGCATTTATTGTTTGTTGATTTCTGTATGAGAACCACTCTAACTGGGGTAAGGTGAAACCTCACTGTGCTTTTGCTTTGCAGTTTCTGATGGCTTGTGATCCTGAGCATTTTATCATGTGTCTGTTGGCCATTTGCATTTCCTCTCTTGAAAAATGCCTGTACAAGTCCTTTGCCCATTTCTTAAATGGATTGTTTATTTTCTTGTTGTTCAGTTTCTAGAGGTCTTTATAGAACCTGGATATTAATCATTTATCAGTTGCAAAGTTTGCAAATGTTTTCTCTTATGCTGTTGATTGCCTCTTTACTTTGCTGAGTGTTTCTTTTGCAATATAGCTTCATGTAATCCGATTGTCAATGTTGGTTTTAATTGCCTGTGCTTTTAGGGCCTTTTCCACTAAGTTTTTGCCTATGCCAATGTCTTATAGGGTTCCCCCAGTGTTCTCTAGTAATTTGATGGTATCAGGTTGTAGATTTATGTCTGATCCATTTTGAGTGGATTTTTGTGTAAGGTGTAAGGTAGGGGTCTTGTTTCATACTTCTGTATGAGGAGATCCAGTTTCTCCAGCACCATTTGTTAAAGAGACTGTCCTTGCTCCAATGATTTATTTTAGCTCCTTTGTCAAAGATAAGTCAGTTGTAGATGTGTGGATTGTTTTCTGGAGTTTCTATTCTGTTCAACTGGTGTACATGTTTATTTTTTGCCGGTACCAGGCTTTTTTTGATAATAACTGCCCTGTAGTATGTCTTGAAATCTTATATTGTGATGCCTCCTGCTTTGTTTCTGTTATATTAGATTACTTTAGCTATCTAGGTTCTATTGTAATTACATGTGAATTTTAGCATAATTTTTTCTAATCTGAGAAGAATGTCATTGGTATTTTGATTGGAATTACAATAATCTGTAGATTGCTTTCTGTAGTATGGACATTTTGATGATATTGATTCTTCAAATCCATGAACATGGAAGATTTTTCCATTTTGTTTTGTGTCTTCTTTTATTCCTTTCTTTATTGTTTTATAATTTTCATTGTAGAAATCTTTGACCTCCTTGGTTAAATTTATTTAAAGATATTTACATTTTTTTGAAGCTGTTATGAATGGGATTGATTTTAGAAGTTCTTTCTCAACTATGGCATTGTCTGTGTATACAAAGGGTATTGATTTTTTTGTGTTAATTTTATATCCTAACATTTTATCAAACTCTTTTATGAGTTCCAATAGTTTCTTGATGCAATCTTTTGTTTCTCATATATATAGCATCATGTCATCTGCAAATAGGGATAGTTTGACTTCCTTCTTCCCAATTTGTATCCCTTTGATTTCTTTTTCTTGCCAATTGGCTCTGGCTAAAACTTTCAGGACTATGTTGAATAGCAATGGTGAGAATGGGCATCCTTGTCCTAGAAAAGCAACAAACCAAACTCCAAATTATTAAGAGAAAAGAAATAATTTAAATTAGAGAACAATAAACCCAATTGAAACAAAAAAATACAATATAAAAGATCAGTGAAATGAAGAGCTTGTTTTTTGAAAAAATAAACAAAATTGACATACCATTGGCCCAACTAACTAAAAATAAGAGTGAAAAGGCCCAAATCAATAAAATTAGAGATGAAAAATGAAATTTAACAACAGAGATGAAAAATGAAATTTAACGACAGATATCATAGACATAAAAAGAGTCATCAGCAATTACTACAAAGAACTATATGGCAACAAATTGGAAAACCTAGAAGAAATGCACAGATTCCTAGACACATACAATCTACCAAAATTGAGTAATTAAAACATAGAACACCTAAAAGACCAATTACCAAGACACAGATTGAATTAGTAATAAAGGACCTCCCAACAAAGGAAGCCCATGACCCTATGGCTTCACTGCTGAATTCTACCAGACATTTAAAGAAGAACTAATTTCAATTCTGAAGTTATTAAAAACAATTTAAAGGGAGGTAATCCTCTCAAACACCTTCTATAAAGCCGGCATCACCTTAATTCCTAAACCAGAAAAAGAAACAACCGAAAAAGAGAACTATACACCAATATCCCTGATGAACATAAATCCAAAAATCCTCAACAAAATACTTGTTAATTGAATCAACAGCACATCAGAAAGATGATTCACCCAGGCCAGGTGGGATTTATCTCTGGCATGCAAGGATGGTTCAACATTTGCAAATGAATCAATATGATACAATACATTAACAAACTGAAAAACAAAAGCCATATGATATTCTCAATAGATGCAGAGAAAGCATTTGATAAAACATAGCATCGTTTCATGATGAAAACTCTAAGCAAATTGAGTATAATCGGAACATTCATCAACACAATCAAAGCAATCTGTGACAAACCCACAGCCAGCATCTTATTGAAGAGGGAGAAATTGGAAGCATTTCCACTAAGATCCCGAGCAATTGTCTGTTTTGATGTAAAGTTCTTCTCTCTCCTCTTAATTATGTATGTTCAGTGTTACCTCTGGGTGAATTATTTTTACATTTTGTGTGCTCAAGGAATGAAGGTTCTATGGAAGAATCTATTGAAATCTATTGTTCACCACAATTTCATTTGGTTTTGGTGTTTCCTCTTCTTCTTTGCAGCATGCATTATCAAGTCTATTTCATCATCTTTCTGGTTGCTCTGTGAAAATGCTATTTCCCCAAACAGATGGACACATTGCATGTTACAATAATAAAATCCATAGCCTCATTATGGCCTTCCTGTTCTTACATAATCCTCTCTCTAACATTATTTCAACCCCTTTTCCCTTAACTCATTCTGCTCAAGCTTTATAGTTTTCCCACAATTCCTATAAAACACAGTCATCTTGCTTTGTGAGAGTTTTTGCATTCGCCTTGAACACTTTATGTTCAGGTTATTTATCATCTTATTACAGAGGCTATTTATGTTCAATTCATCTAAAAAAGTCTATTTCCCAAAAAGCTACATGTATTTTTATTTGCTTATATACCATTGCTTATTGCTTTTTGCTCCCTAGAATGAAAGTTTCATGAAATCAGGAATGTTTCCTTTATCTCTATTTCCAAGTATACCCTCATTGCTCAAGAAGCATTGTTCAATCAGTGAATGAATCACAAGTGGTCTAAAGATTTGTGAAACTGAATTAATAATAATAATTAATGGTGCTGGGAAAACTGGATTTCCATGTGAAGAAGCATGAAGCAAGACCCCTACCTTACACCTAACACAAAAATCCACTCAACATAGATTAAAGATCTAAATCTGTGACCTGACACCATCAAATTATTATAGAACATTGGAGAAATCCTGCAAGATATAGGCATAGGCAAAGACTTCTTGGAAAAGAACCCAGAGGCACAGGCAGTCCAAGCCAAAATTCATAACTGGGATTACATCAAATTGAGAAGTTTCTGTACTGCAAAAGAAACAGTCAAGAAAGTGAAGAGGCATTCAACAGAATTGGAAAAAATATTTGCAAACTCTGTTACAGATAAAGGATTAATAACCAGAATCTACAAAGAGATTAAGAAACTCCACAACAACAAAACAAACAACCCACTTAAGAGATGGGCCAAGGACCTCAATAGACATTTTTCAAAAGAGGAAGTCCAAACGGCCAACAGACTCATGAATAGATGTTCAGGATCACTAGCAATCAGGGAAATGAAATCAAAATCACAATGAGGTTTCACCTCACTCTGGTTAGAATGGCTCACATACATAAATCTACCAACAGCAGATGCTGAAAAGGATGTGGGGAAAAAGGGACGCTAACCCACTGTTGGTGGGAATGCAAACTGGTAAAGCCACTGTGGAAGACAGTTTGGAGATTCCTCAGAAAGCTGAATATAACCCCACCATACGACCCAGCCATCCCACTCCTTGGAATTTACCCAAAGGAAATTAAATTGTCAACTAAAAGAGCTGTCTGCACCTCAAAATTGCAGCTCAATTCACAATAGCTAAGATATGCAGTCAACGTAAATGCCCATCAACAGAAGACTGGATAAAGAAATTACGGGATATGTACTCTATAGAATACTATACAGCAGTAAAAAAAAAAAAAACCAACAATGAAATCCGGTCATTTGCAACAAAGTGGAGGAATATGGAACACATCATGCTGAGTGAAATAAGCCAGTCCCAAAGGGACAAATATCATATGTACTCCCTGCTCAGTGACAACTAACCGAGGACCAAAAAGGAAACCTGTTGAAGTGAAATGGACACTATGAGAAACAGTGACTTGATCAGCCCTTGTCCTGAATGTCAAGGAACAGCTTACTATTTTATTCTTTTTAGCATTTACTTTTTCTACTTAATACCATTGGTTGAACTCTTTAATTAACACACAATTACTCTTAGGTGTTTAGATTTAACTGAAATGTGATCTCCGTTAAATATAAGAGTGGGAATAAGAGAGGAGATGTACAGTTTGGCACATGCTCAATTGGATTTGCCCCTAACTGTAGAGTTAGAAACATGCCAGGGGATTCCAATTTTATCCCATCAAGGTGGCATGTAACAATGCCATCTCACTAGTCAAAGTGATCAGTTTCAGTTCATAATTGATCATAATGATAGGACTAAGTGTCAAAGGGATTACATAAACAAGACTAGTGTTTGCTATTACTAACTGATAGATTTTAAAAGGAGAGAACGATCCAACATGGGAAGCAGGATACACAGCAG
The DNA here is from genome assembly GCF_033115175.1 of Lepus europaeus. Lineage (NCBI taxonomy): Eukaryota > Metazoa > Chordata > Mammalia > Lagomorpha > Leporidae > Lepus > Lepus europaeus. The sequence goes on along the minus strand of NC_084842.1, from coordinate 77,977,676 downwards.
ACTCATAGAATGGCAGATGTCCTAAATAGCACTCTGGCCTCAGAATCAGCCCTTAAGGCATTTGGATCTGGCTGAAGAGCCCATGAGAATATTATAGGCATGGAAATCCAAGATACTCTTGGAAAAAAAAAAAAAAGACTTAAATGAAAGATCTCCGCTAGTGAGATCCCATTTGAATGAATGGGCCATCAAAAAAGGAGGTACCTTTCTCTGAAGGGAAGAGAGAACTTCCACTTTGACTATGACCTTGTCTAAATAAGATTGGAGTTGGTGAACTCTGAAGGCTTCCAAAGCCTTGGCACTCATTACAAGAGCTTCATGTGATTACTGACACCATAAACAAGAGCGTCAATTATTAAATCAACAACAGGAGTCACTGTGCACTACTCCCTGTGTAGGATCCCTGTCCTTAATGTGTTGTACAATGTGAATTAATGCTATAACTAGGACTCAAACAGTACTTTACACTTTGTGTTTCTGTGTGGGTGTAAACTGTTGAAATCTTTACTTAATATATACTAAATTGATCTTCTGTATGTAAAGATAACTGAAAATTAATCTTGATGTGAATGTAATAGGAGAAGGAGTGGGAGATTGGAGGGTTGCAGGTGGGAAAGAAGTTATGGGGGAGAAAAAGCCACTGTAATTTAAAAGCTGTACTTTGGAAATTTATATTTATTAAATAAAACTTGAAAAAATCTTTTATATAATAAGATGTGTAGTTTTGTAATAGCCATTTTTTAATCCTATGGATTTACATTTTTTCAAAAAGGTTTATTTGTTTATTCGTTTATTTAGAAAGGGAGAGAGGGCTATATAGGGACAGCCTGTCAACTGTGACATCAAATGCACTGTATTTTTTGGCATTTCAACAAAAGATAACATGAGATTACAGGAAGAGCATGGATTCTGAAGTTTGAGGGATGTGGCTTTTAGACCAGTTTCTTTTGTGAGCCTTGATTTCCTTACATGTGAAATGAGACAGGCCACAAAGACCTTCATGGTGGAATTCCTGTGGGAATTAATGGCTTCCCTCAGCTTGTAGGACCCTCATGGAATGTTTAGTCCTGTTTTCCCCTCCTCTGCTTTGCATACTCTTCAACTGGAAAGAAAATGATTTTTGATATAATTTAGTGGGGCTCTAAATACAGCTGTACTGAAATGTGCTTTGTTATAGTAAATTGTTTCACGTAGAGGCGTTTGTCTTAGAAATGGGAGATTGCATTTTGGCTGCTTCATATTAACTCCTAGGAGATGGGAGAATTATACGGGGGTACTGGAGAATACAGTACTGACTATGTGTGAGGGGACATAGTTTATGGAGGAAATGAGGAGTATCATTGCTGCATCTGGTGTCAATTAAATGGTTGTCTCTTTAGAAAGCTTCCATACCATCACTGATATGAATTCAATCATCCCTCACATCCTATAATTTAACCATTTTAAGAAAATTTAAAAGGAAGGATAGAGACATAAGTTTTTAAAGTATAGTTTAAGTGATAGAATTAGATTAATTTAATATTTATTCCAGAAAATATTCCAATGAAATGAATCTTATATTTCCAGCGTAACTAGATAGCTTCAATTATGCATGTTCGTTAATAAAGCAGACATGTTCACTGAAAATTGTCTCTGGTGCTTCTTGCTGAAGAACGTTGTCACCCCACCACTACTACAGTGCATGGGGATCGCAGATTGAGCCCACAAGCTTGGTGGAAGTAGATTACTCTGTCTGCTCCTCAGTTTTCTTATCTGGAAATTGGGAACTTTTGATAGAACCTATCTCATGGAGTATTATGCATCTCAAATGGGTTCATATCTGTAAAGAACTTAGAAAAATGTCTGAGATGTAGTTAGTAATCCAGTGGAAAGTATTATTGTTAATTAAACTAACACTAAAAATGTATTTTGCATGTGTCAGAAATTGTGAAAATACTATGAAAGTAGACAAGGAAAAAAAATACATCTTCTGAGTTCACTTAAGGGTCTGTGCTGTATTGGCAACTGAGACTGGGGATATGTTAGAGCAGAAGAATCACTTGAGAACTTCATGAAAAACACAGATGTCATCTACTTGAAATGGATGGAATGGAAGGGCCAATAGAACACATCATCTTAAGCAAGTGCCCAGGTGGTCAGAGGACCTCTCTGGAGAAGCGCTGACCTGGTCCTCCAGAGATTGATGTCAAACTCTTCAGATGTGCCCATTTTGTATGTGTGTATTTCCATTTCAGTGTAGGATCCAGTGAGTGGTGGAAGCCTTATGTCCCCAAGATATCAACTGGGAAAAGCCCAAAATTATTTAAATTTTTCCAAAAATAGAACTTGAAAGACATCAGGAAACAAGGAAAGAATCAAGAAGTATATGAACCACAATTCAAGAGAGAGATAATTATTCCAACGTGACAAGGCACATTTTTCCACTGCAGCATGAATTCTGGATGTGTGAGAAGCACTAGGCTTGGCCAGGCAGAGGAACTATTGTTAGGGTGAAGAGAAAATAGTCAAGCTTTCAGGTCATGTAGGACAGAAGCAATTAAATGGTCCTGAGACATCTATTGACTTGTAGGGCTATGTGGACAGCTAGGGCAATGGGGGATAGAGACAAGGCCCAAGTGTGTAAAACCAGAATGAAATTTTCCATAATAATGTAGTGCTTAGGAAGTATCCTACCCAAATATGTAACTTGTCTCCCTGTTAAGAGCTCCTTGATGAGGTAATTTAAAACCTCTAAAGAACTTCCACTTTGATTATGGCCTTGTCTAAATAAGGTTGGAGTCTGTCAACTCAAGAGGCTTCCAAAGCCTTGGCAGCTCATGACAAGAGCCTTGGGTGATTACTGACTTCATAAATAAGAGTGCCAATTGTTAAATCAACAACAGGAGTCAATGTGCACTTAGTCCCCATGTAGGATCTCTGTCCTTAAGATATTGTACTATGTGAATTAACGATAAACCTAGTCTTCAAACAGTACTTTATACCTTGTGTTTCTGTGTGGGTCCAAACTGTTGAAATCTTTACTTAGTATATATTATGTTGATCATCTGTATATAAAGATAATTAAAAATGAATCTTAATGAAGAACTGAATAGGAGAGGGAGTAGGAGATGGGATGGTTTGTGGGTAGGAGGGTGGTGATTGGGGGAAAAACCACTATAATCCAAAAGTTGTACTTTCAAAATTTATATTTATTAAATAAAAATTTTCTTAAAAAAATTCTAAAGAGCAGAATTATTTCTTTGACTGGTTTGTGGAACATGAGAGATAGGTAATGATGGGGACCATGTCCCTTAGCAACTACAGGGAATTGATCCCAGAGTCTTCTTAGATAACAAGCTGGTGATACCATATGTGCATATATATGTACTTGCATAAAATGGCATAGTATTTGCATACAACTCACAGTATATCCTCTCATTCACTATAAACCATCTCTAGATTATCTATAATATCTACTACAATATAAAATTTAGGTAAATATTTGTTTTACTGTGATGCTTAGGTAAAGAGGAAAAGAAAAAAGTCTATACATATTCATTCCAGATGCATTTTTTTTCTGAATATATTTGATCTATAGTTAGTTGAATCTATGGATATGGAATTCATGAATATAGAGTACTGACTGTATATAGGAATGCATATGAAGCTACTCCAGAAAGTGGCAAATGTAATGCAAAGACAATGTACATCATCCATTAACTTTTTGGTGGCCTCTAGGGAGTGTGTATGTATGTGTGCATGAAAGGTTAAGAAAGCGTTTTATTTCTAGAGACACAAAAATATAGAAAGTAAGTAGTTAGGGAAAAAGAAGATAGAGGCTGGCATTTTGGTATAGTTGATAAAGCCACTGCCTGTGATGCTGGCATCCCGTGTGGGTGCCAATTTGTGTCCCAGCTGCTCCACTTCTGATCCAGCTCCCTGCCAATGGCCTGAGAAAAGCATTGGAAGATGGCCTGAGTGTCTGGGCCTCTGTATGCACGTGGGAGACCCAGATGCAGTTCCTGGCTCCTGGCTTCAGCCTGGTCCAGCACTGGTGGTTGTGGCCAACTGTGGAGTGAACCCTCAGATGGAAGTATTCTCTCTCTCCCTCTTTCTCTGAAACTCTGACTTTCAAAATAAGTAAGTAAATCTTGCAAAAAAAGATAGAATACATAAACATTAACCAAATGAAAGTTAGGTTAGCTGTAAAAGTATTAAACTTGTGGTGAGAGTCACTACTAGAGATAAGAATATTTCAAAATGAAAAAGAAGTCCATCAAACAAATATCAGTATAAAAATCTACATAGATGAATAATTTAGATTTAGGGGCTGGCACTGTGGCATAGTGGGTAAGGCCACTGCCTGAAGTGCTAGCATCCCATATGGGTGCTTGTTTGAGTCCTGGGTGCTCCACTTCCAATCCAGCACTCTTCTGTGGCCTGGAACAGCAGTAGAAGATGGCCCAAGTCCTTGGGCCCCTGCACTCTTGTGGGAGTCCCGGAAGAAGCTCTTGGCTCCTGGCTTCAGAGGCTTCAGCTCTTGTCATTGCAGCCAATTGTGGAGTGAACCAGCAGATGGAAAACCTCTCTCTCTCTCTCTCTCTCTTCCTCTCCTTCTGTGTGTAACTCTGACTTTCAAATAAACAAATCTTTAAAAAATATAGATTTAAACTATGAAGCAAAATTACTGTGATTAAAAGAATAGAAAAATGCACAGTCATAACTGAAAATTTAACAAATACCTTTCCATTTTTGTCTTTAAAAATTATAAAAATTCCACAGCCTGCTTTATTTAATTCTGATTTTTGGTGTAGAATGATTGATTTTGTGGTCATTCAGATTTAACAAGAGTTAAATACTTTTTCTGATAGGACATGCACTACTGTTTTGAGATAGCCCGATCCATTTCCAGAGCACTCTAGTCTAAGTATTAACTCAGATTTTATTAGGTAGTAGCCTCTGGAAACTAAAGCTCACTAATAGTATATGTCTATTCTAAGACTATCCATTAAGTTGATGTCATGAATCCTGGACTTGAGACTCATAACTCGATTACGTTTTCTCTAAATGAGTTATAAATCTTATCTGACTAGATTTAAAGCTCCCTGAGGAGAGGAACTTTCTTGTGCCCTTTTTGCAATATTTACTTTTAGAGTACTCATGTATTATGAATCCCGTGATGCAGGTGGAGACTGCTGTTTTTGGGAAATGTGTGACAGCTTAGAGAGCATGGAGTACTGTTGACTGATGTGCTGTCAAAAAATAGTTTCCCTATTTTGGTCTAAGACTGAAAAGCTGTGCTATATGTAAACAGCCTGTGTGGTACAGGGACACAATATGTGTCAAATACTTAGTTCCAAGGAAATATTTACTGTTTTAGAGATATATGAAAATTCACCAATTTATTTTTTTATTTTATTTATTTATTTATTTATTTATTTTTTTTATTTTTGACAGGCAGAGTGGACAGTGAGAGAGAGACAGAGAGAAAGGTCTTCCTTTTGCCGTTGGTTCACCCTCCAATGGCCGCCGCGGTAGCGCGCTGCAGCCGGCGCACCGCGCTGATCCGATGGCAGGAGCCAGGTGCTTCTCCTGGTCTCCCCTGGGGTGCAGGGCCCAAGCACTTGGGCCATCCTCCACTGCACTCCCTGGCCACAGCAGAGAGCTGGCCTGGAAGAGGGGCAACCGGGACAGGATTGGTGCCCCGACCAGGACTAGAACCCGGTGTGCCGGCGCTGCAAGGCAGAGGATTAGCCTGGTGAGCCACGGCGCCGGCCTACCAATTTATTTTTTTAATATTTATTTATTTGGAAGAGTTACAGAGAGAAAGAGCGAAAGAGAGAGAGAGCTTCTGTCTGTTGGTTTTCTAGCTGAGTGGCTACCAATAGCCAGGGCTGGGCCAGACCAAAGCCAGAGGCCAGGAGCTTCTTCCTCATCTCCCATGTGGGTGCAGGTACCTAAGCTCTTGGACTATCTTCTTCTGCTTTTCACAGGCCATTATCAGGGAGCTAATAGGAAAGCTGAGCATCCAGGATATGAACTGGTGCCCATATGGGATGTTGGTATTGCAATATTGACCCCTCTCACCAATTTCTTTATGAAGGGAAAAGGTTTTGAAACCGTTCAGTGAGGAAGACTGTATGTATAGGCATCTGTAATATGGCCAAACAAGATTAATGGTAAAAACGTTATTTATTAGAAAACAGCACCCAGATTCATTGCAGTAACCTATTATATACACAGCACATTTTTAGTCTAAATGGTTTTAGTTGGAGTTTTCAGGTTTTTTTTTTAAAATGCTTTAAATTCTCCTCTTATTCAAAGTCAAAAATGCTTCACTGTGAGATCAATAATAAATATTTTTCTCCGTTAGAGTGATTTTTTATCTCTTGTCCAGAAAGCAGAGACCAACATGATAGTAAGTGGGAGCACAAACATTCTTTCTTTAAGATATCTCTGGTCATAGGACAGGCTCATTAATGTTGTCATGGCAACCGTCCCTTCACAGGTTACATGCTTGTGAGCTTCTACTAAGATGCAAATTCCAGCTTCAACAAAGCAAGCTTACTCTAAAATAGCATGTCAACTTTCAAGGGGGTGTGTGGCACTATGGAGAATTTCTTTTTATTTAAAGAGCTTGCTTCTTTGTTTTGCCTTATGTGTTAATTTTTATTTTGTCCAAAAAAGAATGAAGATACATTAAAATGGGATCTCAACAGCTCTCCTTTCCTGTTTATTTCTTTTTGATTTCATGTTTTATCAGTCCTATGATGAACTAATGCAAATGGAAAGTGAATGAATCAGTCTAAAATAGACTCCACATAAACTCAATCTTGAAGCCGTGTTCTCATTTTTTATTCACCCTTTTTTCTTGTCAATACTGTGGTTATACCCACTACTCTACCACCATGAGGACTATACCCAGGCATTCCAGGGAAATTGGAATGAGAGAACCCAGCTTGACCCAATACTTTGGGTTGAAGATGGTCATGGATTCTCTCCCCTCAATCTATACCTCTTGATGGTGGGCTAGAGAGGATGCAGCTACTGCATCCTCCTCATGAAAGAGGATAGGGAGGAATATTTCTGGTTCACTTTTTTTTCATTCATAAGAATAAAAAAATCAGCTAATTTATTCAGTCAGTTGGATTTTGGGACTCTCTCCTTAGTTGCTGCCGGTGAAGTGTTCTTCAAGCCAGGTATGTTCTTCTCCTTAGATTACCTGTCTTATGTGTAGGAGGTGTACTGTCCCCAGCAGCTCTTCAGATTATCTCTCTGAGTGCATTGGATTCCTCTCCATCATATTTCTGTCCTTAGTCTGGTCAATATTCTCAGCTCCTGAATCTGGTTTTCTAAATAGCTTTTTCTGACTTAAATGTGGCAGAATGTGTACAACACACCTATGTTCTTCATCTGTGAAGGTGATTGGGTTTGGGACTGGATTGGAAAGTCTGAGATTTGGAAGAGAAAGAAGGAAGTCTCACTTTGGTCTGATTCTTTAACATTGTTTAATAAACCAGAGAATCAATAAACATTTGGTTGCTTAATAAGTGATAGACTATGTGTGAGGTGCAGGGGATATTCTAGTGAATAGAAGGAGGACCTATCCTTGAGGAAGCTATGTTCTAGTCAGAGGAGAAACAAGCACTCCAAGAAAAAGTACATAATAAAATTAAACACTAACAAGTATTTTGTCAGTGTAGGGAAGGCTATGTTTTGGCAATGAAGATTCCTCAAATAATAAAGGCTTGTAACAACACAATTTTACCTCTAGAAAGGAAGGAGGAGGCCACATCATGGTGGATATTATAAGGAATTTGGAACATTACTAAAACCCACTGGTGGATTTTACACTGTGAGTGATGCAATCTGAGTGCTATTTTAAGAGTATAATCTAGGTCTACCTTCTGTGTGAAAGTTGTATTATAGGTTAACAAAATGGTGGGAATAAGGGCAGTTAAAGTATTAATGCTGTAGCCCAGACTTGGGTTTGCAGTACAGATGAAAAGAAATAGATTTTTGGAAGATGAGTCAAATGAGTTCCTGTTATACAAAATGTGGGTAGTGAGTGAAAAGGGTACCAAAGATACCTCTCTGGGGTTTGGCTTAAGTGATTTAGTGGGTGGGCACAATACAGTCTAAGACAGGAAAGGCAGGATGTTAATTTTATGGAATTAGTATTGTTCTGTGTTGGTCACATGTATTTGATATGCTTGGTATATATCTAACAGGAGAAGTTGAGAGAATTGTATATGAGAGTTCAGAGCTCCCACAAGAAGTATATAACCTATAGATATTTGACAGTCATTTATTTATACAGAATACTTTTAAAAACATATTTGCAATCAAGAATTTTAATCTCAGATATACACTAAAGACATTAGTGTATTCCCTTTCCAAGGCTGCCAGTAAAAACAATACCACAGACTGGGTGATCAAACAATAGAAATCAATTTACTCACAGCTCTTGAAGCTAGAAGTTCAAGATCCAGGTGGCAACAGGTTTGTTATTTTTTACTGAGGCTTGTAGGTATCCACCTTCTTGCTATGCCTTCACATCATTGATCCTCTGAGTACTTGCACATCTGTGGCCGAATCTGTTTTTATGGGGGGGCACCGGTCATATTGGATTAAGCCAGACATATCACATTGTTTTACTTCAGTTACTCTTTTAATGCTCTAACTCCAAATATAATCACCTTCTGTAGTGCTGGGGTTTGGGACATTTGTAGAGGAACTTGTTGGGTATATTATACAGGCCTTAACAACTAGTGTAAAGAACCTTCATGGACCCATCATTAATAACTGTAACGGACATCATCCTAGGACTCTTCTTAGGCCATTTGCATCTCCCATATTGTTATCTTGAAGAAAATTTCAAATCATATCATCTCACCCACATTTTTACTATGTATCTCTAGGTGTTAAAAACTCTTGGGGCTGACATTTTGACATAGAAGATAAATCCACTGCCTAAAATGCTGGCATCCTATATGGGCCCCAGTTCAAGTCCTGGCTACTCCACTTCCTATCAAGCTCCCTGCTAATGTGCCTGGGAAAGCAGCAAAAGATGGCCCATGTCCTTGTGTCCCTGAACCCATGCTGGAGACTCAGAAGAAATTCCTGGCTCCTGGCTTTGGTCTGGCCCAGTCCTGGCCATTGTAACCAATTAGGGAGTGAATCAGGGGATGGAAGATTCTTTCTCTCCTCTCTCTCTCTCTCTCTCTCTCTCTCTCTCTCTGTGTGTGTGTGTGTGTGTGTGTGTGTGTAACTGTGCCTTTTAAATAAATAAAATAAATCCTAAAAAAACACACTTACAAAAATATCATGTTACTGATATCACATATACAGAGAATAAGATGAGATCACCTAAGGAGCTTTAGATAAAAGACTGAAGGCAGAGAATAGGAAAGGATATTTGTAAGTCTGATGGAGGAGGGCAAGTCTCAAATGGGAAGGGGAGGATTAAGGTATAACAAAGAAGGAAACCCAAACCAACTGTGGTTTTATGGAACTTGTATTTGCCTGTTAGGGCCACTGTAACAATGTACTATAGACCAGCTGGTTTAAATACAGACATTTATTTCTCATAGTGCTAGAGGCTGAAAATCCAAGGTTAAGGTGTTAGCAGATTTCTCCTGAGGCTCTTATTTTTGGCAGGTAGATAGCTGTCTTTTGCTGTACCCTTACAAGGCCTTTTCTCTGTTCACACATGGTGTGAGATGATCGGGGGTGGGGAGGGGAGCACTCTGGTATCTCTTTTCTTATAAGAACAATAGTCCTATTGGATTAAGGTCCCATCATTATGATCTCATTTAACTTTAATTGCATTCTTAAATCCTCTATTTCCAATTATAATTCCATTAAAAGTTAGTTAGGCCTTCAACCTATGAATTTTGGAGGCTACATAATTCTGACTATAATAGGACCCCAGAAAAGAAAGTATTCCATAGAGATGAGATCAACCATGAAATATGCCCCTGACAGTTGAAATAAGATGAAGTCAGTGACTTGGCCATTGATTATGGCAAGACATGCACCAAAATTATCATTGATAAAAATCACTTCAGTAGACTCCTGGAGATTAAAGTCTGAATAAATTGAGGAGAAAATGATAGGCAGAGAGTATAGACACTGTAAATATTCCCTTTAACAGCTTTATTATAATAAGATAATAATAAATAAGTTAATGAGATAGTAGTTGGGAAGAAATACAGAGAAAAATAGTTTTTTTGATGACAGATTTGAAAGGCATGAGTATGTTATGAGACTGAGTCACTGTAAAGGCAGAAATCAGTAATGTTGGAGAGTGGGAGATGATTGCAAAAATAAAGACTTAGAAATTATGAAAGGGGGTTGGATCCAGGGCACTTTGAGAAGGGGATTTAATAGGAGTGAGGATGCTTTCCTCATTGTAATAGGAAGGAAGAGTTTTGGATACAGATTCAGGAGGAAAAATGGAGGGAAAAAGTGAAGGATATGTTTGTTAGTATTTTGATTTTGTTTGTTTTCTTCTGTGTAAAATTTGTAACTTTTTCAGAGACAATAATGGGAGAGAGGTATTGGGGGATCTGAGGAGAGAAATGCTGTGAAATAGAGATCTTAGAAATGTGGAGTTGGATTTGGATTTATTAGCAGCGCAAAGCAAACACTGTCAGTGTTGAGTGTCCATTTGAGATTCGAGGCCATAAATGTGAACTATTTCTCTTTATGTTAATAATTGTTTAAAAAAAAAACAAACAAACAAACAAAAAAAAAAACAAGACATAAGGGAGCAGCCAAGGCTCTGAAGGTGGGTTTAGGCTACAGCTCAGTTTATCAAGGAGCTTGAATAAGGTTCTTAGGGGTTCATGATTGTCTGCAAAGCATTTCTTAGAAGGCTTTGCTTTCTTCATTAGGTGCATTGTGTATAGCCAAGTCTGAGAAAATATTATGGGCTTGTTCCCTTATCCAACACAAAGCCAAAGTTCATTTTACAATGGAGTGCTCCTCTTTCCTTTGGGAACTGATTAAAAGAGTAAGGGAGTTCAATCTACTTCTATGTTGACACACTTGTAGGTTAGCATTCTTCTTCCTGATTTCCTTCATTTCTTCTTTGCCTTCAAAACTTCCTCCTACTCCTCCCCTTCCCCTCTTTCTTCTTCCTCTGCCTCTTTCCCTCTTTTTCCTCCTGCGCTCGCTCGCTCTCTCGCTCGCTCTCTCTCTCTTTCTCTCTCTCTTTTGATTAAAGAGGCAGCAGAAGAAGTCAAAAGAGTTACAGGCAATAGCAATATTTTGATTATAATCATTAGAGCAAATATATGGCATATGGCTCTTATATCAGGAAACACTGGCAAATGCACAGAATAAGCAAAAAGGCTCTGATAAGAAGCTACTCTAAATCCCTGGGGCATGAAAATGAAAGTAGAATTAGGCACAAAAGTCTAATGAAGTGATACAGAAGGGAGAATGTCAAACCCTTTAAAATCTGTTGGTTTTGCAAAGAAACAGCAACAACTTTTATATCAGTTATATTTTTAGTTGTAAGTAATGCAAAAACGTAACCCAACTGGCAATTAAAGGAATACATTATTTTACCAAGAAAGAAGTATTGGCATGATATAGAGCTAAAGGTAAAAAAGTGTGCCACAGTAAAACTGGTAAGGGAATGTTTAAGAAATGTTTAGGATTTTTATGACAGCGACAAGAGAGCTAATTTAATTGTTTCTGAATCAAAAAGTAGATTTTAAAACTATAGATTCTGCTCACAGAAAAGTGCTGCCAGACCTTAAGGGGAAGACTGGTCAATGTAATTGGTTCATTTGAGTTTGCAAATTGTTCCTGTTGAATCTAGGTTCCTACCCTTCCTGAGGCTGGGCAATAAGAGCATAAGCATTGTTCATCTTGCTTGCAATTGAAGGGCTGACTCCTGGGTTTTTGAGAAAGAGTTTTACATAATAAATCTGGTTAGAATATGGGGAAAAATTTACATCTGAAAATATAAGAAAAATAATTTAGAAGAAAAGGGAGTTTGGAACCTATAGTCAAGCAGAAACGTGATTAAGGTTTAGTCAAACTGGGAAGGAGGGGATGGTAAAGCTGCTTGGCAGTAATTCTGGGGTTGGTTTGATTTAGAATGTTGGTAGAAATATGAACCAAAAGGGCCATGCTGATTATGCTTCAGATGCAAATGAGGATTCTGTTGGGAATTAGACTGAAGGGTATTCTTGTTACAGGGTGGCAAAGAGCCTGCTTTTTGTTTCCCTGTCCTGAGGTTCTGTGTGAGGTTGTCCTTAAAGATGGTGGACTAGTTTTGAGATTTCAAGTCCACCAACTTTTCAGGCTACACCATGGGTGTTATCGGCTGGGACTAACAAGTTTTATAGTGAGAATCAGGAGCAAAAGAGAACAGAAAGATGCTGATCATTTGGAGCCTATCCAGGGAGAGAATAAAGAGACAGTGGTGTGTTTGCAATAGGAGACTACAGTGAGAAACCACTTGTTAAAGATATCAGTGCAGCTAAAACAGGGCCATGTGTTAATGGGCAAAACACTGGGGAAAGACCTGAAAGGCATTTCAGAGATTTTGAGTCAGCCCTAGCTATCACAGTGTCACCAGAGGGCTAAAAGTGAAAATTGATTTCAAACATCTTCCCAGAAAAATTATTTCACGAAGGAGCCCTGTGGTGCCTTCTCTTTCAGAGACATTCCAGATTCTGTTAGCTGGGTCCAGGCATTGCAGCCCTTGGCATTGTCCAGGCAGCACTGGTTTTGCAAATATGCCAACTTGTGGGTTATGGGGTCATGGTAGCTTCTACCAAGATTTCAGAGGAAAGCCTGTGAGTAAAGAAAGAGTGTGTGGCAAGGTGGAGCCCCTGTATGGAGCTTTGCTTAATCAATTTGTGAGAATAGAACTCCCAGTGACCCCGGAAAAGTAGAGAGCTGTACATTTGAAATAGCTGCTTGATAAAGCAGCAAGGAGTGTAGCAGGCCAGACTGGGAGAGAAGCGGATATCAATGTACAGACTGAGAGAGAGGGCATGCAGACTTCTGCCTAGATCTCAAAGCATGTTTTGGGAACATTTGGGACTCACATGTAAATTAGTCATGGAAGCAGTGTCACTGCAAAGAGCCTTCACTCCTTCAGAGTTCTCACCATGGCAATGCCTACTGGAATTGTCATGATGAAACTCTAACCTCTAAGAACTGAAGCAGGGACCATGACTGGCAAAGTCATGAGGTGCTATTGCCTGTACACAGGGTACTCAGGATGCCAACCATGCTGGGTTTTGGTGTTGTTTGGTCCAATTCTTTCTAATTTCCTGTTTCTCCTTTTTGGAGTGGAAATATGTACCCTGTGTCTGTCATACTATTGTATTTTGGAAGTAGGTAATGTGCGTAATCACTGGCATTTATACACTATACTTCAAATCAGGTCTTTAGAATATTAATTCTCAACTAGGTCTCAGTGACTCAAGATTTTTATTTTCTGAGAAGTTAGATAAGAAAGAATGCAATGAGAAGTTGAAACCAATATTTTTTTCTATTCTTTTTTTAAACTTTTATTTAATGACTATAAATTTCCAATGTACAGCTTATGGATTACAGTGGCTTCCCCCTCACATAACTACCCTCCCACCCTCAACCCTCCCATCTCCCACTCCCTCTCCCCTTCCATTCACATCAAGATTCATTTTCAACTCTCTTTATATGCAGAAGATCAATTTAGTATATATTAAGTAAAGATTTCAACAGTTTGCACCCACATAGAAACACAAAGTGAAACATACTGTTTGAGTACTAGTTATAGCATTAAATCACAATGAACAGCACATTAAGGACAGAGATCCCACATGAGGAGCAAGTTTACAGTGACTCTTGTTGTTGACCCAACAAATTGACACTCTATGATGCCAGTAACCACCCTAGGTTCTCGTCATGAGTTGCCAAGGCTATGGAAGCCTTCCAAGTTAACCAACTCTGATCATATTTAGACAAGGTCATAAAAGACAGGGTGAGGATAGTAACCAATGATCCTAAGAGTGGCATTAACCAGGTCTGAACAATTATACAGCATTAAGAGGGGAAGAGGACAATCAGTACACACAGGTTGGGAGTAGAGCCATTGGAGGTAGAGTAGAGGTTATGATTACGAGGGAATAAGGCCCAAGTGCGCTAGACAGGGTCTAGAACAAAGGACAGAGTCATTATTAGAGGAGCTAAGAAAGGTGCTGTCTAAGCTACAATTAAGTTTTCTGATTGAGAGGCAAATAGAACCTGATAGAAGGGGCTTGATAATAATCTGGTGGGCTTTAGGCCTTGTAAGTTAAGAGGCCCAGACCTATCTATCTCTTCACATGGGGTACATCCTAAGGGAAGTGTGAACCTCCTAGGGGAAGGCACTCTGTTGACTTTCATTACTTGGCTGGCCTGGGAGGAGAGCTGGCCAGGTAAAGGCAGGGGGCATCTCTAACAAGAAATTTACAGTTCTGCCTACTTGGCCGGCCCCTCAGCTGCAGTGGTCACTTTGGAAGTTGGGCTGAGTGAAGGGCTTTTCAGCTTAGAGCCAATAAGCTCTGTGGCTCTGACCTGGGCATCCTTCGACTCCAGGGCAGGTCCATTTCCAGTGATCCAACTCTTGGCAGAGCTGCCAGGGCTCTTCATAGCTGACTTCTGCTGAAGCCCAGGCTTACCACTTTGAAAGCCACTGCAGTAGACTGGCCTGTTGGGTCTCCTTGAGGGCAGATCACTGTACAGATCAGCCATTAATAGGCCTGCCACCCATTGCTTCTGATGCCTAGCTTTCTTTTCCTCCTGGTTTTGGTTAAAGCAGACCAGAGGATGCAAGTCAAGGGAGTGCCCAAGTCCCATCTCTAAACTTCGGTGGCCTGAACTACAAGTCTATAGTCACAGGTATGTTCTGTAGTAGTTTTTCTAAGGTAGACAATGCCCATGAGGAAAATTGTATTCTCACTTAAAAACTTTCTTTCTGTTTGGTCTGAAAGGGAGGTTTTTTGTACTTACTGTTTACTTTGCTGATGGCGAAGTAAATCTAGCTATGGGATTATTATTTAAGCTCTTATTTTGTCTATGCTATTACAGAAAAATGTTAGCCATCTCTTTTATAAGGTCTAAAGATTAAATTGTGTGTTCTACAGATTCCTTTATAAGAGAATTAGTTTCCTACCTTGAAGAGAATAGAGAAATGGAAGAACAAGTTGGGCTTAGAATAGAGAAATGAGGGAGCAAGTCCTAGATCGCTTGCTGCCAATAGCAATATTACATAATACTTAGCAAATGGTTTCAACCATTAGATAACAACTTAAGAAAACATTTACCAGAAGGTCCAATGCCTTCTATAAATTTTAAGAATCATGTATTTGGAAACACCTCTTAAATATCTAACATGGTGTAGTTTGTTTAACCAGTAAACTTAAGCACAACCATATAAAATGTTTTTAGTTTCTTACTACCAACAAGTATAAAACATATGATGCAGAGATTCAGGTCACACGAATTAAAATGTATCTTTGATTAATTTTAGCAGCTTCAATTTATGGACAATCTTAACTTTAAGCCAATTAAAATGAAATTCTTAATAAAATTTTCCCATGTGGACATATAATATATACACACATATAACATAACATAATAGACCAATACAGCAATTTTAATAATAGCTTTTAAAATCTTTAATTCTTTTTGTCGATTGCCAATTGATTTGAATTGCTTTTTATTTTTAGTAACCTCAGTTAACCATACTTTCTCTCAGTTGGTACTGTTAATACATTGTTGGCTTCATCTTTTAACAGAGGCATCCCAAAGTACTGACTACAATAGAAGTGATTGGAAAAAGTCCATAGGCACCTATAGGAGGACAGCTAAACACAGAACCAACAACGCTTTAGTTTTATGAGCAGCAAATCATATATGACTGTGAATGACAAAAGACTTTAAGTTGCCATGTTTAAAATTATAAACTCATCAACCAACAAGAGGCACTTGCTTACTTGACAGCATTTTTGAAAGCACCTGTAGGATTTTACAAGTATTTAACCCTTTAGGCCTCTGGGGCTTTCTCATTAAGATAACTATCATGTCTAGTAACACAAGATCATTAGACTTTTTAATTCTCAAACATTTGTATTAATAGCATTTTCCATTATAGAAACTTAAAATTTAGTACCACATCTCATCTTGACAGTACTTCTAATATAATCCAAATAGCCTGATTAGTTGGTGTCTCTATAAGATGAGAGACATAGGTCCTTCGATTTTTTCAGTTGGGCCCAAACTGGAAAAACCAAAGTCCAAGATTTACTGGAAATTTTAGAGTCCAGATTGTTTGAAACTTTGATTTTTTGAATGCCTGTCAAGAATGCCAAGAAGGCTCAAAATCCAAAATATCTGGTTGAAATAAGATTCCTTAAAATCATGACATAACATAGACCAAATTTGATCATTGTTACAAGGTGATTATTCAAATCTTTGAAAATAAGCACATATTTAAATAACCCATAGCTCTTAATAAAAATTCAGCTGTTTTTGAATAATTAGAATTTAACAGACATCAAGAGAACATAATAGGTTACTTTAACACATTGCTTTACCAGAGCATCAGAGTTTAATTCTATGTCAAAGCAAAATTGAGCTTCCTGTGATCTTCTACTGTGAGGTTTCCTTCCTTTACCTTCTTTCATATTGATGACCATGTTTCTGTGTTTCTGTGTGTAACACATCTTTAAGCATCTTTTGCAGGACAGGATGAGTGGCAACAAATTCTTTCAGTTTCTGTTTGCTATGAAAAGTCTTAATTTCACCTTCATTCACAAATGAGAGCTTTGCAGGATATAATATTCTGGGCTGGCAGTTTTTCTCTCTTAGTACCTGGGCTATGTCTTGCCATTCCCTTCTAGCTTGTAGGGTTTCTGATGAGAAGTCTGCTGTGAGTCTAATTGGAGATCCTCTGAGAGTAATCTGACGTTTCTCTCTTGCACATTTTAGAATCTTTTCTTTATGTTTCACTGTGGTGAGTTGATTACAACATGTCGTGGTGAGGATCTCTTTTGGTCATGTTTATTAGGGGTTCTATAAGCTTCTTGTACTAAGATGTCTCTGTACTTCTCCAAACCTGGGAAATTTTCTGCTAGTATCTCACTGAAAATGCCTTCTAATCCTTTCTCCCTCTCCATGCCTTCAGGAACTCCTAGAACCCAAATGTTGGGTTTTTAATAGTGTCCTGTAGATTCCCAACAATATTTTTTAGATTTCTAATTTCCTCTTCTTTTCTTTGGTTTGCCTGTTTCCTTTCCTGTTCTCTGTCTTCTAAGTCCGATATTCTCTCTTCTGCTTCACCCATTCTGTTTTTAAGGCTCTCTAATGTGTTTGTCATTTGATCTATTGAATTCTTCATTTCATTATGATTTCTTGTCACTATCACAGTTTCTTGTTCTACTAGTTGGTTCATTTCATTTTGATTCCTCCTTAATATTTCATTTTCATGAGAGAGATTTTCTATCTTGTCCATTAAGGATTTCTGTAGTTCAAGAATTTGTTTTTGAGAACTTCTTAATGTTCTTATCAATTTTTTGAGATCTGCTTATTGCATTTCTTCGATCTCATCATCTTCATAATCTTAAATTGGGGTGTCTTTTTCATTTGGGGGCATCATAGTGTCTTCCTTGTTCTTGTTACCTCGGTTTTTGAGTTTGTTGTTTAGCATGTTGGAGATATTTGGTTTCTTCACTGTGGTGTTTTTTCTTGTTACACTATGGCTCTATATTAAGTGGACTGTCTGCTTTGATGGCGCTTTAGAGGCTTGAGATGAGTGTGGCCTGAGAGCTGTGTTTGGTTCCTCAGGGTTGAGGGTGTGTCAAGGATGACACTCCCAGGTTAGGCATGGTAAATCTGTTTTTCTTTCATTCTTTTTTTTTTTTTGATTCAAAAGGGAATTCCACACAGCTAAACGTATTTGGAGGTAGTTAGCAGGCGAATGATATACCCACAGGAGCCAGAGATCAGAAGCTCTTTCCCAAGGACCACACAGGGAATCTCTGCTGCCCTCAGTGTGGGCTCCAATTCTCCTGCAGTCTCCCACTGGGTTGCCAAGTTAGATCCTAATCTCCTGTTATTTCACCCCTCCCCCCAGAGTCAGGTTTTTCTGCCAGGCTCAGGGCTGGTGCAGACCTGAGGTCACCCTGCTTATGATGTATGTCCAAAATGGTCTCTGCTCTTTGTCTTGCCCGCCTTTGAGAGGTGAGTGGAGAGAGAGAAACTCGTGTCCGTATCGGTCACTTTTTTTTCCCTCTCTCTCTTCTAGTTAGCCTGGTGAACTTTTCCCCACAGAGTTTCAAGCCTCGTTCCCTCTAGTCTCCTCTTTCCGCTTGCCCACTGGTGTCTCGGGCTATTGAGGTTCGGCTCACCTCGCGTTCCAGTGTTGGTGTTTTGATTCTGCTGCTGGTGTCCCGATCTTGGGCTCCCACGCTCTCCACGCAGGTCCACTGTGAATCACTAGGTCCAGAAGAGTTTCCTCTGCTGTTTCTTCCCCTACTCTTCCTTGACCCTGCAGTATCTCCACTTTCATTAAACTGTCTCTTCCCGGACTATCAGTGTGCTCCCTTCCTATTACGCTTTCTTGCCGCTCTCAGAAACCAATATTTTAATTTGTCAATAAAATTTCTCTTTCTAAAAACACTATTCTGTTTTCTACTTTATATATCATCGTCTGTTAAGCTTGTTTGGTATAATCTCTCTGGGTTTGATGACAGAGAGAAACACCTTAACTAAGGTAGTGTGGCTTTGACCTGGACCCATTTGAGTTCTAATGAAGAGTTCTCAAAGCTATGAATGAATAAAGATCATTCAGTCTTTCTGAGCTTCAGTTTCTTCATCTAAGTGCAAATAATTAAGGCCGCTGTTCAATGTGCTGAGGGTTGAGACACTGTGGTACATGACACATGCAATACATTCTTTGCACATTGTGATTTACTGCATTGTAAATAGAACCTAAGAAAGATTGAGGCTCACATACTGAAGCACAGTAATAGGTTTAAGACAATTCTACCACAGAAACTCTGCTTGAGTAGCACTTTTTCATTCCAAACTTTCCAGGCAATGTAATATAGCATATTCATGTAATATGAATCGATAGCAGGTATCCTGAAATTTCAATCTTCTTCTATCTCTAGGGAGCTGAGGGTATCATAAGGGTAAGGGTACCAATGTTCCCTGGGTGGCCATCATCATTCTAAAATAGTCTCATTCACTTACAGTATTGCTCCACACACATATTTTCATATCTTGTATGTGCCACGATGTGAAATAATTTGGAAAGCAATGTACTGCAATATCTTTTTACATGCAATAATCCTAAATGTATAACACATACAGTAAATTTGGAAAAAAATTTTTCTTAAGCCCAGAAGGCTTAGTAAATTAATGAGGATTGAACTAAGTCTTCTAGAACAAAGAAGATAAAACATACCATAAGTAAAAAACAGAAGCATAAATTTTAAAGTTTGGCAGGGAATAGGTACATTGGCTGGCTGTGCTTAATGGGATACTTAACACTAGCTGATACAGTGACTTGATTGTGTTTGCTTTTTACTCCTAGCAAGTCACTATTAGTTAACTTGTCCTCTTCCATCGTATAACTATGCTATTTGGAACATGTGGCCTCCAATCTTGCACATGCAGCCCTGAGAGTGTTAGAGGATTTCAGGACACTTGTAAATAGCTAAGTCTGGCTTATGTCATTTTGCCATACCCCATTGGCCTGAAATCATATATCACCTCAATATAGCTGCAATGAAGGTATGAAAAATGTAGACATGTGCAACGAGAAATGTAAAAAACATTGTCTCTGCCATAATAATTTCCCGGTCATTTAAGGGAAATCCTATCAGTAAGTGTTAGTTGAGGAGCATGACATAATGAGATAATGAGCTGGGAGACTCAATGCCAGAGCCGTAAGTTCATAAAATCTGATGTGTCCTTCTCTACCAAAGGATATAAAGGAAGAGAATCCACATTTCAGCTTGTTAAGGCAATGATGGAGACACTTGAGATTTGGTTCCTACTATCTGATCCTGCCCCTGCTAAATAGCTACTGCCTCTGTCTAAATCCATTATATTTGTGCGCTTAGCAAAGGTAAGAGGTGGTATTATAGAAAGTTTGGTTGTCAGGGAGCCTGATACTTTTTATTGGGAGTATTAGATAAGCTTGCACAACATTTATGGAGAGTTTTTTTTTTTTTTTTTTTTGACAGGCAATATGGAGAGTTCTTTTAAAGATGTCAAAGGAAAAAAAAAAGTGTTGACAGAGTAGCTGGTATCTTGATTATGAAGTGGCAAAATTTACATGTCAGGCCAAAGATTATCATTTCCTTCCTGGATCATGAAGACTCATTGAAAAGGTTCATCATATTGTTTTCCAAACTATTCCTTAGGGAGTTCAATCTAACGTTTTCTGATGGCACAATAAGCTGGGTTAAGATGTCCCTTTTTCTGTGATTAAATTTTCTAACCTTCTGGCTACAACTGTACCAGCAATTTTGGGGGGGGGGGTTGATATCCGTTTTGTGTTCCCTTATTCACTCTAATGAGCTTATCCTGACTCAGAGGAGCATGATTTATTTTCCTATTCCCAGCATCTCACAAATTGCCTGATAGGGATACAGCAGCACATTTATGAAATACAAGTTCTCAAAAGCTATTATTAAGTTCACCTCCCATCTTCCTCATCAAAACAATTTGGTTAATTGGCATTTGAACTCTACTCTGAAATGGATAGCACTGAATCTAAGCCCTAAAAGAAGCTAAGTAACCTCTGAATCATCAAAGAGATTCAATTATACTCAACCTATATTTTAGTAATTGATATGTTTTTTGAATAAAATTATTTGGAAAACTTCCTCTGTATATAATGATATTTCATTAAGTAGGATATCCTGTTTCTCAACAATTACCATCTCTTTATGATGATTTAAATAATCTATTTTAGTAGCTGAGGCCACAGAACAACAAATAAGTTTATATAGTTTTATGGGTATTTAATAGAGATTTACAAACAAAAATGGAGCATGGAGATTGACCACACATCATCTCCCTTAGGAGTAAACAAAGTTTTAGGGTATTTCAATGAGACAGGAAAGAAATGAACATCTTTTGAACACTTTGGAGATAGTCTGGGAAATAAACTAAATATTTTGCATATGTTTTCCCATTTAAATGTCCTAATCTGCAGAGCTGGCTTTGAGATCTCCACTAATTGATTGAAAAAATAAATATCAGAAAAATCAGATCTGATGTCCATGAAAATACCCAGTAAATGACCTGTAGGACTCCAAAGTTGGCAAACCAGCATTTCATGTAGTGAACACAGACCTGAGTCCACAAGATGGATAAGACAATGCCTTTTGTAAATATCTGAAACTAACTTATCCATAATTCAATAGCCATTTTTTCTACTCTCCCTCCTTCTTTTTCTTCTGATTCATCTGCACTGTTCTAATTAATTGGCATTGCCTCAGTCTGTCCCTGGAGGATTTGCCTCACCTTAGATGACCTGAGTGCAAAGCACTTCTCAGCATAGAAAGATCAACTTATAAATGTTTCTATGGCAACTATTGACTTTAAAATACTGCCTACCCCTTCTTTTGACCATGTAGCTGAAAAACAAAAATATAGATGCTTTTTAAAGTTTATTTTACAGCAAAGTCAGCTTACCGATGATCAGCAATTAATATTTTTAAAAGTTTAATCAGTTAAGCAACATCTGTTGATTGTTGCCAATCTAAATCAAGCAGCTTTGAGTTATCTTCTTCCCTCAACACTTAGCTCCCCTGCCAATAGATTTTTCTTTCACTCTGTTTTCTCTTGGAGGAACCCTACTGGCACAATTTTTGTATGCAATTGAGAAAAATAAAATATAATGCTGTGTTTCACATGAATTCATTTTCTCACCGTGAGTTGCCGAGTTGGCATATCTTTGTCCAAACAATCAGAAAAGTCTGTGTATTTTCAATGCTGCACAACACAATTGAGTATATTTTTGCCTTCATTTTTTTTTTGAGAAAGAAAATGGGAATTTATTTTTAAACTGCCTTTTCTCACTTTTCACTTGACAAGTTATCTCATGCTTATCTAGTGGGAGATTCATGTAGTAGTTGTATGTAAAGCTGTAATTTAAAATGATTCCCCAAATTTGAAAGATTCTTCTTCTTATAACGATTTAAAATGCAATGATCAGATTTTTTTCTTGAGCAAAACATTAGGAAAAATTATAGCATTGTGTGGCAATAGGAGAAAATGTTTGCAATGACAGTTGCCCAGAAAAATATCATGAGTAAGGTGTACTCTTTTTACTGGAGATGAAATAAGAGCTAATTTTAAGCTCTGAGGCAGCTGTGTGGAAGAATCATGGAGAGACTCATGCAGATAATTTGCAGGTAATGTCACATAGGCTCATTAAACATTTCCTATGATCTAAGTTCTCTACTACAGGGTGTGGAGTATCAAAAAAAGAATATAGAAAGAAAAAATTTTTCACCTGAAGGGTACAAGGGGAGCTTACCTAAAGTAATCTGAAGACAATGGATGTCAGAGGAATTATAAGTGATGTTATAACATTTGCAGGAGAGGCTCCTGGGTTGTGGGGTGGAAGTAGGAGGGGTGTGTTATTTTTCTGTTTGACAACTGGACAGAATTTATATCATCTAATAGCAAAATCCTTGGATTTCCCATCTATCCTACATCTTCTCATTTACACTGGGGCCTTTCTCTATATTTTCTCTATTTCCTTCCTGCTTGTAAGTTATAGCAGATCTAAGTAACAGGAATTTTGCAACATCATAGCATTGAAAAGTAAGCTGAAAGTAGATCATTGTAAAAATTAAGAAAGAGAATAACACCGGAAGGAGGAAGGATGGTGACAGTGTGGGTGTGATGGAGATAGGGTGGGATATATCACTAAGCTCCTAAATCTTTATATATGAAATATATGAAATTTGTTTACCTTATATAAAAATTTAAAAAGAAAAAAGGGAAAGAGTATATGAAGGAGTTTCATTTATGTTGGCATCTATCCACATATGGCATCTACTACAATGTACTATCTTGTTTGTTCTTGATTCTTCTGTCCTTCTCATGTCTACAATTGCTGGGATGGTCAAAGTATGTTTGGCTTCTGGTCACATTATTTATGCATCCAAATGTTTTCTACCACTGACAAACTACGTTCAAAATAATTTTTTTCCTACCTCTATTTCTATTTGCTATCTCTGCCTCTGTATGTAAGAGAGTAACAGGGTTTATACTTAGACTAGAGAAACTGGACCAAAATGTAAAATAGTTTTTGAAGACACTGAACAACAGACCTCATAGGAATTGTATCCCAGAGAAAAGAGAAACACATAAGATGAAATCTACCTCCTCCTAGAGGTTATTTCCAATATGTAGTACAGGCAAGAGGAACTCAAGCAGAGCACCATGGAATTATTGAGCTGAGAATGCGGATATGTGGAGATTGGTGTGCTGAAATGAACAGAATTTGCAAGGAAGAATCCTGGAGAGATGTAAGCTTGACAAAGAGTTGATGTGAATGGAAGGGGAGAGGGAGCAGGAGAGGGGAGGGTTGCGGGTGGGAGGGAAGTTATGGGGGCGGGGGGAAGCCATTGTAATCCATAAGCTGTACATTGGAAATTTATATTCATTAAATAAAAGTTAAAAAAAAAAGAAAAAAAAGAGTTTCAGAAACATACATAGGAGTCTTCATGAGCCCTTTCTTAAAGGTGAGTGTGTTTTTGTATTGGATGACAAATTCTATAAATATGGACATAAAATTCTATAAATATGGAAATAAAATAACTTTGTGGTAAGATAAATTACCTAAGAGCTGTAAGCTGAATAATTCCCAGATTCAAATAGAACAGGAAGTCATTTGACTTTTTACCCTCAGAATAAAGAAAACTTGTTAAATAGATGAGATAATTATTAGAAGCCACAGAAGAGTAATGTCTTAATAGTGGTACTAAATTACTCTATAAGTAAATCTGCCTTAGACTATCCTTAAAATAGTCTGAGAGCAATTCTCAAAAGGAACAAATTATTGAACTAATAAATTAATGTATTTCTGTAACAAAGGCAAAAACTCTCTTAAAACAACAGCAAAATTCAGTATACCTTTATGTATTACTCACAGTGTCTAGCATCCAATCAGAAAGTGCTAGACATGTGAAGAATCAAAAAACTGTAACCCATACCAGGAAAACTGATAATAGAAATAGATCCATAAATAACAGAGATGAAGCAAATAAGTATTAAAAGAACATTTATAAAGATACTTAAGATTCTTAAACATTTACGCTACAGAGAAAAGACAGCAGAGAAGTTTAAAAAATGGAATATCATACTGAATGTGAAAAAGCTGAACGTATTTTCCCTCAGATCTAGAACAAGACAAGTGTGTCCACATTCACCATGCATATTCAATATAATACTGGATGCTTCAGCAAGAGCCCTTACAGACGAAAAATATTCTCTGGAATAAAATTTCCACTTTATGCCCTTAAAATAGATTAGGAATTTCAGAAGAAAAGATCAGTGAACTTGAAACATAGCAATAAAGACTATCTAAAATGAAGAACATGGGGCCAGTGCTGTGGAGAAGTGGGTTAACTCCCTGGCCTGAAGCACCAGCATTCCATATGGGCGCCGGTTCGAGACCCAGCTGCTCCACTTCCTGTCGAGCTCTCTGCTGTGGCCTGGAAAAGCAGTAGAAGATGGCCCAAGTGCTTGGGTCCCTGCACCCATGTGGGAGACCAGGAAGAAGCTCCTGGCTTCAGATCGGCACAGCTCCGGCCATTGCAGCCAATTGGGGAGTGAACCATTGGATGGAAGACACCTCTCTCTCTCTCTCTCTCTCTCTCTCTCTCTCTCTGCATTTCCTCTCTCTGTGTAACTCTTTCAAATAAATAAATAAATCTTTAAAAAAATAAGGAACATATTGAAAACTAAATAAAATTTAGAAAACCCATCATCAGCAAATAGTAGACAGCTCTCAATCATACATTCACTTTTACTGCAGTCTTAGACTCGAATGTTTTCATAAATCCAAAACTGTCCCCAAAATAAAATCTTTTTAGCAACAATAAAAGGGTGGAATAAAAATGCACTTCTTGGTACAGATCTTTATCAGAGATAATCACTAACATTTTATAATCATAAAAAGTATGGGTTAATAATAAAGACATAACTACCCAAAGTTTATATGAACCTCATAACAGATATGTCAATTTTTTGCTTCATATATTTTAAATAACTCAAAGGGAAATAGAGAAATTTACATACACAATTGGAAACTTAAGTACTCTTCTCTAACTGTTAAAACAGAAGTCAGAAAATCCATAGGGATATAGAAGAAATTGTCAACCAACTTGACCTAATTGATATTTGTAGAACTCTGTATCAGCTGAAGAAACACATTCTTTTGTTTACCAGTATTGAACAATACATTTGAAGGGATTAAAATCATACAGATTATCTTCTCTAACACACAGTGGAATGAGCTTAGACTCAACAACAGGAAAGTATATGGAATAGCCTCAGATATCTGGAAATTAAATAATATGATTTTAAATAATCCATGGGTCAAAAGAGAAATCACAAGCATGGTAAGTATTGTTAGGTTCTTAAATTGTTCTCTTTATATAAAGAAAGCAACTTTTTATTTTTTTATTTTATTTTATTTATTTATTTATTTATTTATTTTTTATTTTTGACAGGCAGAGTGGACAGTGAGAGAGAGAGACAGAGAGAAAGGTCTTCCTTTTGCCGTTGGTTTACCCTCCAATGGCCGCCGCGGTAGCGCGCTGCGGCCAGCGCACCACGCTGATCCGATGGCAGGAGCCAGGTGCTTCTCCTGGTCTCCCATGGGGTGCAGGGCCCAAGGACTTGGGCCATCCTCCACTGCACTCCCTGGCCACAGCAGAGAGCTGGCCTGGAAGAGGGGCAACCGGGACAGGATCGGTGCCCCGACCAGGACTAGAACCCGGTGTGCCGGCGCCGCAAGGCGGAGGATTAGCCTAGTGAGCCGCGGCGCCGGCCAGAAAGCAACTTTTTAAAAGGTGGTTCAATGAAAAACATTTTAACAAATATACTAAGTTGATGTTCTGTATATAAAGATAATTGAAAATGAATTTTTTTTTAATTTTTTTTTTTGACAGGCAGAGTTAGACAGTGAGAGAGAGAAAGGTCTTCCTTTTTCCGTTGGTTCACCCTGCAAGTGGCCGCTACGGCCGGCATGTTGCGGCTGGAACATTGCGGCTGGAACATTGCGGCTGGTACATTGCGGCTGGCGCGCTGTGCCAATCCGAAGCCAGGAGCCAGGTACCTCCTCCTGGTCTCCCATGCGGGTGCAGGGCCCAAGCACTTGGGCCATCCTCTACTGTCCTCCCGGGCCACGGCAGAGAGCTGGACTGGAAGAGGAGCAACCGGGAAAGAATCCGCCGCCCCCACCGGGAATAGAACCTGGGGTGCCGGCACCACAGGCGGAGGATTAGCCTAGTGAGCCAAGGCGCTGGCCTGAAAATGAATCTTGATGAAGAATGGAATGGGAAAGGGATTCAGAGATAGGATGGTTGCGGGTGGGAGGGAGGTTATGGGGGAAAAAGCCACAACAGTGCAAAAGTTGTGCTTTCTAAATTTATATTTATTAAATAAAAATATTTTAACAGAAATAAAACAATAACATGAATATTGTGTCTCAAGTTTGCTAGGGCTACCATAACAAAATGCCATTGTCTGGACATTTGTTTCTCTCAGTTCTGGAAGCTGGGAAGCCCAGCCAGGTATTTAAGTGCCACTGATTTGGTGCCTAGAGATGACATTCTTCCTGGTGTGTATGTGTGTGTGCATGCACATGTGTGTGCATGTGTCTGTGTGCATGTGTGTGTCTGTGTGTGCTGTGTGTAAAAAGAGATGGGGAGAGAGAAAAAGCAAGAGAGGAGACCTCTTTTCTTATAAGGCTACTAATTCCATTATTATGAGGCTACTATTAAATAATTCCATTATGAATGTCCATACTAATGATCTAATCTAACTCTAATTATTTCCCCAAGACTATTTCCTAGTACTATCCTTTTTCTAGTTAGGACATCAACTTGTGATTTTTTTCTCTTTTAAGCTATAATTAGAATGTAATAGATCCAATGTGATTTGTAGATACAGTTCTAAGAGCATGAGGAATATAAATATTCAGCCCTCAAATGGAAGTAAACTATTTCTTAGTACACAAGAAAAAATGTTCATCAGAAGTTTGCCAACATCTTACATTGAAACTCTGTACCTAGTAAATAATAATGTCCTATTCTTCTTCCTCTATCCTTGGAACTGCTGTTTTATTTTCTGTTCCTAGGAACAGAACCTAAACTAGTTTCACGACTTTGTTACTTGATAGTTGAAAGAATAGAGTAATACGCTCTACAGAAAACTCATGTGTAGAAATGAGTTATTTAAAGTCATTAGTCTAGTGAGTGACAAAGTTTGAAAAGAAATAACCTAGATCACTTTAATTTTAGTATCAGCTTTTTTTTTCTAATTTACTAACTTTTTGCACATGACTTTTCTTTTTTCTGGGTCTATATTCTACAACACTGCTGCTTTGGCGCTACAGCAATGCATACATGTTTATACAAGTATGTTTCTGAATTTCAATAAATTTTGCCATATAGAATTAAACTCCTTCTTGTTTAAGGTTTTGGGACTCATTGACATCTGTCATTCAATGTTTGTGTCATGGTAAATGTTTGGTTCATGTATGCTACATACATAGAATACATTTTAGAGCTGTTCTTTGGATGGTACCAGCCAATCTATCTGTCACTTTTCACACTTTCCAAATATATTCAGTAATACTTTGAAATATCAATCTTCAGAACATAGAATTGGGAGTCAAAGAAAATACATAAAGTGCTCAGTGATACACAGGAACTAAGGACAGAGTTAGTGTTCGGATTCAGTCATATTTGACCCCAGCAGGTGCTCTTTTCTCTGTATCAGATAGCTTCAAGTATCTCTACTTTTACCTGAGCTTTCATTTTCCTCATGAGGATTCTAAAGAATGGCAAGTTTTACCAATTGTTCAAGATCATCCAGCCATGGTATTCATTTCTCATTGGGATTGAGTTGGCATTGTCATTACAGTATCCAGATTCTTTGGCTTTTGTCCTCTAGGGTTTTGAAGATGTCTTTAAATACATAAATGTTACATTGTCTGTTAAAGCAGATAAAGCTTACCTAGCACGTTAAGTTTTCCTTGTGGATCTAAGCCACGTAGATGGCATCAGTCAAGGTGGCCACCAAAGGCAACCAAGAGGAGACTCCGAAGGGTGAAAATGAAACCATGTAAGGAGAGTTCTGGTGTGGTCACAATTAAAGAAGACATATCTGTCATCATGTCTCAAGGAAAAATAGTAGCTAAGGATAAAAACAAAGTGATAAATATGGAAGAAGCTAAGGAATATAGTGGATGACAAGGAATGAATGCAAGAATGAGGTGAGAGGGTTTAGGACTTTTGTGTTAAGTGGCACTGCAGTGCCAATGTTATTGATATATTTTGCGTATTGCTTTGGCAGATGCACTTTGGACTATAGGGAAATGTTGTGTGGGCAGTTTTTTGGAGGGCTGGGAATTCTAAAAAACATATGTGAAATGGAAGATAGCCTAACTACAGAAGAAGAGCAGTAGATGTTTTTACTGCTTGGATCCATTGCAAAACTGCTCTTTTCCCCAATTTACATATGCTTCACATTGAAGTACTTACGGATTAAAAGGCTTTCTTGAAAGCTCTTGGAACACTTCACAGTATTCATTCTTTAATTCTTATATATACATATAAACACACACACATACACACACATGCACATGCACACTTAAATATATTGTGGAAAACTACTCTTCCACACAGAACTGAAGAAAACCTGAGAAAGGCAGAGACGTTTTGTGTGTTGATTTTAAGACAATTTGTGTACAATTGCAGGGAGAATTCAGAGTTGCAGTGTTCTTAACTGAGACAAGGTAAATGGCCATCTGACATGATGGAGCAGAAAAAGCAAATCCAGCTAGGAACCTTACTGCGTTTGGAAGAGAAACTGATTTCTGAGAGCTAAGATCTCCCTGCTTCTCTTTGGCTGCAAGTAATGAAGTTGGCAAGCCCTGTCAGAAAGGAAGCTTCTTTTCAGTTTAATGATTTTTCTTTTCCTTCTTCTAAACCTCAGAAAATTCAGGCTCATGTTCAAAGAATATAATTTTCCTTATTCCAATGAATGGCAACTATTTTTGAACACTTACAAATCATATACTATTCATTGTTCTGCTTTTATTTAAATTAGTGGTGTGAGTTCATTTTGGAAAATTTGGAATATACAGTGAAGTATACAAAAAACACTGTGTTTAGTGTGTTTCTATCAGTCTGAGAGATTTATTTTTACGTCTGTATTTTTTCAAATATTTTTGATGCTTAATGGCATCTGATGATAAAGATTTATGTTACACATACTCATCTATAATCTTTTTTACTTTTATGTTATAAAATGGACTCTTACAAATGGAAATATCTTAATTTATTTAACCAGTCCTTACTATTATAGGTTTAGGTTGTTGCTATTTTTTCCCTACTGCAAACAACTCTGGGATAAACAACATTGCAGATAAAATCTGAGCTCACTTCCTGTTCCCACTCCTCTGCAGGAACAAGTTGAGTTTTTGAACAGGTATGGTAGCTAAAGCTAGATTTTGGAGAAAAAGATCTCTAGGTTTCAATCTGGACTCATCTTACCCATTGTGTGACTCTGGGATGTTTGAATTGTGACAACCGCAGCAGCC
Source organism: Lepus europaeus (assembly GCF_033115175.1). Classification (NCBI taxonomy): domain Eukaryota; kingdom Metazoa; phylum Chordata; class Mammalia; order Lagomorpha; family Leporidae; genus Lepus; species Lepus europaeus. The sequence goes on along the minus strand of NC_084842.1, from coordinate 77,947,837 downwards.
ACCTTCTTTCTATGTTGTCACATATCATTGCTCTGAGCCTCCTGGTGTCTTTTTCTGTGCCCAGATTTTACTCTTCTTATAAAAATAACAGAGTGGTTAAGAACTCATTCTAATGAACTCATTTTAATCACTTCTTTAAATGTCCTGTTCAGTCACCTCCAAATTCTGTCACTTTCTAAGATACTATGGTCAGAGCATCAACATAGGAATTGTGGAGTGGACACAACTCGGTCCATTCATAGTGATTTTTTTTTTTTTGGAATAAATGCACTAGTGTATTTAAATGATGGTGTGCAGGAGACAGTTTAAGTTAGAACATTCTGAATGTCATTACTTCCTGCCTGTTTGTTTGATTCATCCATTTATTTCTCTTCTAGTAGCCTGATTCACTTAAATCATTTATTTCTTTCATCGTCTCTCTGAAAACAAAATGAATCAGATCAGAATAATGAAAAAAATAGAATACTACATCTTATTAAAACGTTGTTTTTGTCAATATGTGTAGGTATTTTCACTTGCTATATGTACATGCACATGTTGGCCTCTTCACCAAGAGACTGTACCTATACAACATAGACACAGTACTATATAGAATTCTTATTTAACTAACTCTCCAAATCTTTTACAGATAGCATAGAGTTGGGTTCCGTGTGTGACCTATTCTGAAAACCATTTTATCTTAATAAATATTTACTTTTATCCACATACAAGTTTCTTTTTAATTCAATATAAATTCCATGCTAAGTCAAACGAACTGCGTAGTTTTATGGCTTTTATAGATTAGAAAACTGGTTTCCTAAAAACCAGTTTCTAGTATATGATGATGTATGATCATATTGCTTCTAGTATATGTTAAAACTAGCAGTAAACTGTAATGTTGTGTAATGTTGACCATGGGAGTATTTAAAATTTCTTTTCTTCTCCCTCTACTGTATACCCATATTCACTAACATCCTAGGTATTTACGAAGTAGAAAAAATGACGTCATTGTTTATTTAATTTGCATGCTTTACCCATTAATGGAGTTAAACTATTTCTATATATGTTTCTTGATTGTATTTTTTTTTTTGACAGGCAGAGTGGACAGTGAGAGACAGAGAAAAAGGTCTTCCTTTGCCGTTGGTTTACCCTCCAATGGCCGGCGCGGCTGGTGTGCTGCAGCAGGCGCACCGTGCTGATCCGAAGGCAGGAGCCAGGTGCTTCTTCCTGGTCTCCCATGCGGGTGCAGGGGCCCAAACTCTTGGGCCATCCTCCACTGCACTCCCGGGCCACAGCAGAGAGCTGGCCTGGAAGAGGAGCAACTGGGACAGAATCCGGCGCCCCAGCCGGGACTAGAACCCAGTGTGCAGGTGCTGCAAGGTGGAGAATTAGCCTATTGAGCCACGGCACCAGCCCTTGATTCTATATTATACTGATCTTCATTGCTTGATCTCTAACCACTTTATCATCTTAGCCTACAGATGAAAACCAAGTTTTTAACTTTTCTAAAATGAAACTTATTTACATTTTTTAACTTAAATGCTAGTCTTGATTTTCTCATTTCAACAATGTCCTAAATTTTAAGAATAACTTACTGTATTAAATTTGCTGAAGGTAATAATGTTCTGATGGCAAGCATAGCTAAAAGTTTACAAGACATAAAAACACTGGAAAGTAAAAAAAGTCTTATAGTTTAACTCACCTAAGGCAATTCATTAAAAATTTTATCATATTATCATAAAGTTTTATTGTCTAATAGATTACAATTGGGATGGTATTGAATGTGATTCAGTGTTCTAATTTTTTCACTTGACATAATAGCTTTTTCTGATTCCTTAGATTTTGAAAATATGAATTTAAATGATCAAATTATATCCCATAAAAGAGCTACACTGTTACCATTTCCTTGTTAAAAACTTAGGCCAGACACATTTTTTTCATTCCATTATAATTAATATTACATTGAGTTTCCTTCTGCACACACCTGTGTATTCATGTATTCAGGATATCTCTTGAAGACTCTGACTTCAAGACAAAAACTCAGGCATTTCTCAATTCATGTTGGCAAATTGCATTTCTTTTTTAATTAATTTATTTTTTAAACTTTTATTTAATAAATATAAATTTCGAAAGTACAATTTTTGGATTATAGCAGTTTTCCCCCCAATAACCACCCTTCCACCTGCAAACCACTCCATCTCCTAATCCCTCTCCCATCCCATTCTTCATTAAGATTCATTTTTAATTATCTTTATATACAGAAGATCAACTTAGTATATACTAAGTAAAGATTTGAACAGATTGCACCCACACAGACACACAAAGTATAAAGTACTGTTTGAATACAGGTTTTACTGTTAATTTGCATAATACAACACATTAAGGACAGAGATCCTACATGGGGATTAAGTGCACAGTGATTCCTGTTGTTGATTTAACAACTGACATTCTTATTTATAGTGTCAGTAATCACCCAAGGCTCTTGACATGAGCTTCCAAGGCTATGGAAGCCTCTTGAGTTCACAAATTCCAACCTTATTTAGACAAGGTCATATGCAAAGTGGAAGTTCTGTAATCCCTTCAGAGAAAGGTACCTCCTTCTTCAATGGTTTGTTCTTTCTGTTGGGATTTCACTCACAGCGATCTTTCAGTTAGGTCATTTAATTTTTTTGCCACAGTGTCTTGGCTTTCCATGCCTAAGAAACTCTCATGGGCTTTTTAGCCAGCTCTGAATGCCTTAAGGGCTGATTCTGAGGCCAAAGAGTTCTGTTTAGGGCATTTGCCATTCTATAAGTCTGCTGTGTATCCTGCTTCCCATGTTGGATCATTCTCTCCTTTTGAATACTATCAATTATTATTAGCAGACATTGGTCTGGTTTATGTGATCCCTTTGACACTTAATCCTATCTTTATGATCAATTATGAACTGAAACTGATCACTTTGACTAGTGAGATGGCATTGGTACCTGCCAGCTTAATGAGATTTGGAGTCCATGGAATGTTTCTAGCTCTACCATTAGGGGTAAGTCAGAGTGAGCAAGTGACAAACTGTACATCTCCTTCTTCTCTTATTCTCACTCTTATTTTTAAAAGGGATCAATTTTCAGTTAAATTTAAACACCTAAGAATAATTGTGTGTTCATTAAAAAGTTCAACCAATGGTATTAAGTAGGAAAAGTAAATGCTAAAAAGAATAAAATAGTAAGCTGTTCCTCGACATTCAGGACAAGGGCTGATCAAGTCACTGATTCTCATAGTGTCAGTTTCACTTCTACAGGTTTCCTTTTAGGTGCTCAGTTAGTTGTCACTGATCAGGGAGAACATATGCTATTTGTCCCTTTGGGTTTGGCTTATTTCACTCAGCATGATGTTTTCCAGATTCCTCCATTTTGTTGCAAATGACCAGATTTCATTTTTTTCTTACTGCTGTGTTGTATTCTATGGAATACATATCCCATAATTTCTTTAACCAGTCTACTGTTGATGGGCATTTAGGTTGACTCCATGTCTTAGCTATTGTGAATTTAGCTGCAATAAATATTGAGGTGCAGACAGCTTTTTTAGTTGACAATTTAATTTCCTTTGGGTAAATTCCAAGGAGTAGGATGGCTGGGTTGTATGGTGGGGTTATATTCAGGTTTCTGAGGAATCTCCAGACTGTCTTCCATAATGGCTTTACCTTTTTGTATTGCCACCAACAGTAGATTAGTGTCCCTTTTTCCCCACATCCTCTCCAGCATCTGTTGTTAGTTGATTTCTGTATGTAAGTCATTCTATCCGGGGTGAGGTGAAACCTCATTGTGGTTTTGATTTGCATTTCCCTGATTGCTAATGATCCTGAACATTTTTTCATGTGCCTGTTGGCTGTTATTTCCTCTTCTGAAAAATGTCTATTGAGGTCCTTGGCCCATCTGTTAAGTGGGTTGCTTGTTTTGTTGTTGTGGAGTTTCTTGATCTCTTTGTAGATTCTGGTTATTAACCCTTTATCAGTTGCATATTTTGCAAATATTTTCTCCCATTCTGTTGAATGCCTCTTCACTTTCCTGACTGTTTCTTTTGCAGTACAGGAACTTCTCAATTTGATGTAATCCCAGTTATGAATTTTGGCTTGGACTGCCTGTGCCTCTGGGGTCTTTTACAAGAAATCTTTGCCTGTATGTTTATCTTGCATGGTTTCTTCGATGTTCTCTAATTGATGGTGTTGGGTCAGATTGGATTTTTTTTTAAGCTGTAAGGTAGTGGCCTGGCTTCCTGCTTCTGCTCGTGGAATTCCAGTTTTCCCAGCACCATTTGTTGAATAGACTGTCCTTGCTTCAGGAATTGGTTTTAGCTCCTTGATCAAATATAAGTTGGTTATAGATGTTTGGATTGATTTCTGGTGTTTCTATTCTGTTCCATTGGACTATCCATCTGTTTCTGTACCAGTACAATGCTGTTTTGTTTACAACTGCCCTGTAGTATGTCCTGAAATCAGGTATTGTGATGCCTCCAGCTTTGTTTTTGTTGTACAAGATTGCTTTAGCTATTTGGGGTCTCCTGTGCCTCCATATGAATTTCAGCATCATTTTTTCCAGATCTGAGAAAAATGCATTTGGTATTTTGACTGGTATCACGTTGAATCTATAAATTACTTTTGGGAGAATGGACATTTTGATGATATTGATTCTTCCAATCCATGAACATGGAAGATTTTTCTATTTTTTGATATCCTCTTCTATTTCTTTCTTTAAGATTTTGTAATTCTCATAGTAGAGATCTTTGACATCCTTGGTTAAGTTTATTCCAAGGTATTTGATTGTTTTTGTAGCTATTGTGATTGGGATTGATCTTAGAAGTTCTTTCTCAGCCGTGGCATTGCCTGTGTATACAAAGGCTGTTGATTTTTGTGCATTGATTTTATATCCTGCTACTTTGCCAAACTCTTCTATGAATTCCAATAGTCTCTTAGTGGAGTTCTTTGGATCCCCTAAATAAATTATCATATCATCTGCAAAGAGGGATAGTTTGAGTTCTTCCTTCCCAATTTGTTAATTTCTTTTTCTTGCCTAATGGTTCTGGCTAAAATTTCCAGTATTACATTGAATAGCAGTGGTGAGAGTTGGCATCCCTGTCTGGTACCAGATCTCAGTGTAAATGCTTCCAACTTTTCTCTATCCAATAGGATGCTGGCTATGGGTTTTTCATGAATTACCTTGAATGTGTTGAGGAATGTTCCTTCTGTCCCCAATTTGCTTAGAGTTTTCATCATGAATAGGTGCTGTATTTTATCAAATGCTTTCTCTGTATCTATTGAGATAATAGTATGGTTTTTCTTTTCTTTTTTTTTTTTTTATTTTTGACAGGCAGAGTGGACAGTGAGAGAGAGAGACAGAGAGAAAGGTCTTCCTTTGCCGTTGGTCTGTTCTGATGGCAGGAGCCAGGTGCTTATCCTGGTCTCCCATGGGGTGCAGGGCCCAAGCACTTGGGCCATCCTCCACTGCCCTCCCTGGCTACAGCAGAGAGCTGGCCTGGAAGAGGGGCAACCGGGACAGGATCGGTGCCCCAACCGGGACTAGAACCCAGTGTGCCGGCGCTGCAAGGCGGAGGATTAGCCTGTTGAGCCACGGCGCCGGCCAATAGTATGGTTTTTCTTCTGCAGTCTGTTAATGTGGTGTATCACATTGATTGATTTGCAAACATTGACCCATCCATGCATACCAGGGATAAATCCCACTTGGTCCAAGTGGATGATCTCTCTGATATGTTGTTGCATTCTACTGGCCAGAATTTTATTGAGGATTTTTGCATCCATGTTCATCAGGGAAATTGTTCTCTAATTCTCTTTCTCTGCTGCATCTTTTTGAGGTTTAGAAATTAAGGTGATGCTGGCTTCATAGAAAGTCATTGGAAGGATTCCCTCGCTTTCAGTTGTTTCAAATAGTTTGAAAATTGGAGTTTGTTCTTCTTTAAATATCTGGTAGAATTCAGTAGTGAATCCATCCTGTCCTGGGCTTTTCTTTGTTGGGAGGGCCTTTATTACTGGTTTAATTTCTGACTCAGTTATGGGTCTGTTTAGGTTTTCTAAGTCTTCGTAGTTCAATTTATGTAGGTTGTATGTGTCCAGAAGTCTATCCATTTCTTTTTTTTTTTTTTTAATTTTTGACAGGCAGAGTGGACAGTGAAAGAGAGACAGAGAGAAAGGTCTTCCTTTTGCCGTTGGTTCACCCTCCAATGGCCACCGCGCTGATCCGATGGCAGGAGCCAGGTGCTTATCCTGGTCTCCCATGGGGTGCAGGGCCCAAGCACTTGGGCCATCCTCCACTGCCCTCCCAGGCCACAGCAGAGAGCTGGCCTGGAAGAGGGGCAACCGGGACAGGATCGGTGCCCCGACTGGGACTAGAACCTGGTGTGCCGGTGCCGCAAGGCGGAGGATTAGCCTAGTGAGCCGCGGCGCCGGCCCAGAAGTCTCCATTTTTAATGGATTTCCCAGTTTGTTGGCACTCAACTCTTTGTAGTAATTTCTGATGACTTTATTTCTGTGGTGTCTGTTGTTAAATTCTCTTTTTCATCTCTGAATTTATTGATTTGAGTCTTCTTTTTCTGCTTAGCTGGGCCAGTGGTCTGTCAATTTTGTTTATTTTTGCAAAAAACCTGCTTATCATTTTGCTGATATTTGGAATTTTTTTTTGATTCAATTTTGTTGATTTCTTCTCTAATTTTAATTATTTCTCTTCTCCTACTAGTTTGGGGTTTGGTTATACTTTTTCTAGATCTTTGAGATGCATTGACAGCTAATTTATTTAGTGTATTTCCATTTTCTTGATATAGGCACCTATTGCTATAAACTTTCCTCTCAACACTGTTTTTGCTGTATCCCATAAGTTTTGATATGTTGTGTTGTTATCTTCATTTGCTTCCAGAAAGTTTTTGATTTCTCTTGTGTTTTCTTCTATGACCCACTGTTCATTCAGGTGCATGTTGTTTAGTCTCCATGTGTTTGCATATGCTCTAGAAATTCCTGAGCTGCTAATTTCCATCTTCATTCCGTTGTGGTCTGAGAAAATGCATGGTATGATTTTGATTCTTTTGAATTTGCTGAGACTTGCTTTATGGCCTAGTATGTGGTCAATCCTAGAGAAAGTTCCATGCACTGCTGAGAAGAATGTATATTCTTAAAGTGTAGGATGAAAAGTTCTGCAGATATCTGTTAGATCCATTTGGTCTACAGTGTTGATTAAATTTGCTCTTTGTTGATTTTGTCTGGTTGATCTGTCCATTGCTGAAAGTGGAGTACTGAAGTCCCCCAATACTATTGTATTGGAGTCTAAGTCTCCCTTTAAGTCCCTTAACATATCTTTTAAATAGCCTGGTGCCCTGTGATTAGGTGCATATACATTTAGAATAGTTATATCTCCAGTCGAGTTGATCCCTTAATCATTATATAGTGCCCCCTTTGTCCCTTTTAACAGTTTTTGTGTTAAAGTCCATTTTTTCTGACATTGAGATGGCTACACCAGCTCTTTTTTGGTTTCTGTTGGCATGGAATATCTTTTTCCAATCTTTCACTTTCAGTCTGCATGCACATTTGTGTGAAAGATGTGTATCTTGTAAGCAGCAAATAGATGCATTTTCTTTTTTAATCCATTCAGCCAGTCTGTGTCTTTTAACTGGAGAGTTAAGACTATTTACATTCAATATGACTATTGATAAGTAGTGACTTTGCCCTGCCATTTTCCAAAGATATTTATAATATATAATTTGAACTTCCTGTGATCTTTTACTGAAAGATTTTCTTCCTTTACCTTATTTTGTATTGATGACCGTGTTTCTGTGTTTCTGTGAGTAACACATCTTTAAGCATCTTTTGCAGGGCTGGATGAGTGGCAACAAATTCTTTCAATTTCTGTTTGCTATGAAAGGTCTTTATTTCACTTTAATTCACAAATGAGAGCTTAGCAGGATATAATATTCAGAGATGGCTGTTTTTTTTTATCTTAGTACTTGGGCTATATCTCAGCATCCCCTCCTAGCATGTAGGGTTTCTGAGGAGAAGTCTGCTGTGAGTCTAATTGGAGATCCTCTGAGAGTAATCTGGCGCTTCTCTCTTGCACATTTTAGAATCTTTATGTTTCACTGTGGTGAGTTTGATTACAATGTGTTGTGGCAAGGATCTTTTCTGGTCATGTCTATTGGGAGTTCTGTGTGCTTCCTATTCTTGGAGGTCTGTTTCCTTCTCCAAACCTGGGAAGTTATCTGCTAGTATCTCACTAAAGAGGCCTTCTAATCCTTTCTCTCTCTCCATGCCTTCAGGAACTCCTAGAACCCAAATGTTGGGTTTTTAAATAGTATACTATAGATTCCCAACAATATTTTTTAGATTTCTAATTTCCTCTCCTTGTCTTTGGTTTGACTGTATAGTTTCCTGTGCTCTGTCTTCTAAGTCTGATAGTCTCTCTTGTGCCTCACTGATTCTGTTTGTAAAGCTCTCAACTGTATTTTTTACTTGTTCTATTGAATTCTTCATTTCATTTTGATTTCTCTTCAATATCTCAATTTCATGTTCTATTGAGTTCTTCATTTCATTTTGATCCTCCTTCAGAGTTTATTTTCATGGGAGAGATTTTCTTCCATGTCCTGCATGGATTTCAGTAGTTCATGTGTTTGTTTTTAATTATTCTAAGTATTCTTATCATCAATTTCTTCTATCTCATTGTCTTTATAATCTTGTATTGAAGTGTCATGTTCTTTTGGGAGCGTCATGTTGTCTTCCTTATTCTTGTGTATCGGGTTGTTGTGTTTTTGTTTGGCATTTGTGGAGATACTCATTTGTTTCTTCTTTTTTTCCGCTGTGGCAGCTTTTTTCATTGTACTGTAACTCTGTAGGTAAGTGGACTGTCTGCTTTCACTGAATCTCTAGATGCTTGTGGTAGGTGTGGTCAGAGAGCTCTGTTCAGTTCTTCAGGGTTAAGGGTGTGCTTAAGGTGACACACCCAGGTTTGGTGAGGTGAATCTTCTCTCTCTCTCTCTGTCTCTCTTGTTTAATCAGAATAGAAGTATTCCCACTCAGCTGAGCTCTTCTCCTTGGCAGTGATCAGTGCCTGAATGCTAGCCCCAGTGGGTATAATATTCATCTTCTCTGTCCCAAGGACCACACAAAGGATCTGTGTAGTCCTCAATATAAGCTCAGATTCATCTGTCTCTCACCGGGTAGCCAGGGCCTCCAGAGCTTGTGGCATCTCCCACTGAGGTTACTCAAAGTCTCAGCCACACCCTGAATTCTCCCACACACCCTCAGTTTTTTTTTTTCATAGTCCCAGTTCAGAAACTCCACACATTCACTAAGTCTAGCACAGCCCTGAGCTAGCAGATTTGTTATGTATGTCCAAAATGGCACCCACTCTATAGGCTTGTTTGCCTTTGTGAGGTGGTTGGAGAGAGAGAATCGTGTCCGTACCATCCCTTTTATTTTTTCTCTCCTGTAGTTAGGCTGGTGTACTTTCCCCCACAGTGCTTCAAGCCTTGTTCCTTCTAGGCTCTTACTGCCACTTTTCCACCAGTGTTTTGGGCTACTGTGGTCTCGTCTCACTTCACTTTCCAACGCTGGAGTGGAGGCTCTCAGCAGTTGGGGTCCTGAGCCATGGGCACCTATGCCCTCCACATAGGTTCACCATGTCTCTCTAGTTCTGGAAGAGTTTCCTCTGCTGTTTTCTTTCCTTAACTCTTCCCTGAGACTACACTATCTCTAATTTTATTAAACTATCTTCTCCTGACTAGATCAGTAAGCTCCCTCCCTATTTCACCATCTTGGGAACCTCTTCTGCATTTCAATTGGGTTTTACCAATTTACCTTTCCTTGCCATAATAAATGGATACCTGTCTAAAGCATTCTTTCAAACAGTAGGGATATCTTTAAAAAAAAAGTTTGCTACTTTCTTTTTTTAACTTTTATTTAGTAAATATAAATTTCCAAAGTACAATTTATGGATTACAATGGCTTCCCCCCATCCATAATTTCCCTCCCACTCACACCCCTCCCATTTCCTGCTCCCTCTCCCATTCCATTCCCATCAAGATTCATTTTCAATTATCTTTATATACAAAAGAACTATTTAGTATATATTAAGTAAAGATTTCATCAGTTTTCACCCACACAGAAACACAAAGTGTAACATACTGTTTCAGTACTAGTTATAGCATTACTTCACATTGGACAACACATTAAGGACAGATCCCACATGGGGTGTAAGTACACAGTGACTCCTGTTGTTGACTTAAGAATTTGGCACTCTTGTTTATGGCGTCAGTAATCTCCCTAGGCTCTAGTCATGAGTTGCCAAGGCTATGGAAGCCTTTTGAGTTTGCTGACTTCGATCTTATTCAGATAGGGTCATAGTCAAAGTGGAAGCTTTCTATTCCCTTCAGAGAAAGATATCTCCTTCTTTGGCCCATTCTTTCCACTGGTGTCTCACTCACAGAGACCTTTCATTTAGTTTTTTTTTTTTTTTTTTTTGCCAAAGTGCCTTGGCTTTCCATGCCTAAAATACTCTCATGGGCTCTTGAGCCAGATCAGAATGCCTTAAGTGTTGATTCTGAGGCTAGAGTGCTATTTAGGACATCTGTCATCCTATGAGTCTGCTGTGTATCCCGCTTCCCATGTTGGATCATTCTCTCCCTTTTTGATTCTACCAGTTAGTATTTGTAGACACTAGTCTTGTTTGTGTGATCCTTTTGACTCTTAGACCTATCAGTTTGATCAATTGTGAACTGAAATTGATCCCTTGGACTAGTGAGATGGCATTGGTACATGCAATCTTGATGGGATTGTATTGGAATCCCCTGGCACGTTTCTAACTCCACCATTTGGGGCAAGTCTGATTGAGCATGTCCCAAATTGCTACTTTAATACTTAGAAAATATTGGTTCATTACATTTGTATTTATTTGACTCTGAGACAGATTGATCATTTTTTGCACATATCTATATTTGTCATCTTACTTGTGTGAATTATATACTAATGTCTTTATCCTATGTTTGTTTTAGGATATGCATAGCTTTTTATTTATTTATAAACATTATTCAAAGATTAAGAATAGCATTCTATGAGAGTATTGCTTATAAATAATTTTTCTTATAAATTATTTTTTTATGTCTCTGTGGAAGGATCGAAAATTTCCTTCAATAATTTTATTCTTTATAAAACACAAAAATAAATAAAAACAATTCAACTATTAAAAGTATTTCCACATGCAAGAAGGTATTGCTATCATCACCCTAAATTATTGGAAGCATTAACTTTGTGTTCCTTCATCTTCAAACACTAGTGATAAAGTAAAAACTAAAATTACGTTGGATTATGACATCATTTCCAGGGATAGACATATAAAGTCATTTCCAAACCAGAAACGCTGAGACCCCAGAGAAATGACAGGAGTCTGCTACTGAGTTCTGCACTCAGGCCCATCTTTCTCTGAGGAGGTGTGCCAGGGAGCCGGCTGAGGATCTACATTCTCTGTTCCCACAGTTTGTTCCTCTGGGCAAAGGCCTAAACCCGAGTTATCAAAATAGCGAGTTGGATGAGGTGATGGTAAAGACTTTGATCTGTTATCAAAAAACCAAGATTTTGGTGACTGTTTTGGCACAGGATCTTGTAAATTCCGCTCCTTGCATTGAGAAGGTATATTTGGTCTCCTTTTACAATCTGTTGCAATCACTTTTGGAGACTTCAGAGAATTTTCACAAATCACATCTTTATGAGTCTCTCTCTTAAACGTTCTTTCTTTCCAAATTTTGACCTCATTGTTAAGATGATGATTGTTGCTTAATAATTCATTCTTTTGCTTTATTAGCTGTTCATTTTGCTGCTTTAACTTAGTAATTTCCTTTTCGAGCCTTATATATTCACTTTTCAAAATAAGCGCTTTTGTGCTTTGTACAATGCCGCTGCCACCCCCACAGGTTAAGGGTTTATTTGAAGGCTGGGAATTAATCTGTTCTGAAATCATTGAGGTATCTTGGTCATGTTGATTTCTTCTAAGATTTTCTCTCAATACCCTTATAACTTCTTTTTGATATTCTACAGTGGCTTTTGTAGACTTAATTTCTTTTTCAAATTCCTTGGAATTTTTCACATTCTCTAGGTCTATTATAAGTGATTTTTATTGAGAGCTTTACATGAATATGTTTGCAATAAAGAGGTGTTTTTTTGTTTCTTTTTTTTCTACACTTGGCTGAGAAATTAATTTGATCTTTGCTCTACTTTCTGGTGGATTCTAAAAGAAATTCCACAAGACAGTTTATCTAATGATATTTATTGAATAATCTATCCTCTACCAGCAGAATAAATACAATAGTTACTAGCAATCTTTCAGGCTTATTCCACTAGGCTACATTATTGATTATAGCTTTCCAATTTTGTTTATATGTTGCAAGACATACTTCTTTATTATTTTCCTTTATTTACACGATTATCATTGCCACTCTTATCTATTTACAATTTTCATGAATGTCAGAAAAGTTTTGTCAATTTTCCCCAGAATATTCATTGTAATTTTTATTAGAATTGCATGAAAACAGTATTGGTACCCATGATGCACAAGGGTAATATGCAAAGGTAGAGAGGCAGTAAATATAAAATGCAGGGATTACACTATGGTTTTAGGCATTGAAAGGAATGGAGATTTGGTGATGGAGGATAAGAACATGTGAAATTTGGAATGTGGATGGAGAAGGTGTTAAACTATGAATTTTCCAGGAAGACTCATCTGGAGGGAGGTCTTTTAAAGCAAGATCTATAAAATGAAAAGAACCCAGTCACATAAACGTCAAAAAACAAGGACATGGAAAGCAATCAGAACATAAGGTGCAAAGGTCCTGAGGTGAGACTACCTGAGAATGTCTGAGAAGTCTATACAATGGAAGAGATTCGAATATCACAAAGATCAAAGAAACAGATGATGCAGGATGGCAAGGCCGGAATTAGGGGCCTGCATTTTACTTAAAATGCATTGGGAAGCCACTTTAAACTGGATAGTGGCGTGATCACTTTCTGTTAAAGTGATAATACTGTGGCATAGCGGTAAAGCCACTGCCAGCAGTGCCAGCATCCCACATGGGCACTGATTTGAGTCCTGGCTGCTCTACTTCCAATCCAGCTCTCTGCTATGGTCTGGGAAAGCAGTAGTAGATGGCTGAAGCCTTTGGGCCCCTGCACTCACATGGGGGACCCAGAAGAAGCTCCTGACTCCTGGCTTCATATCAGCACAGCTTCAGCCATTGTGGCCACCTAGAGGGTGAATCACTGGATGGAAGACTTCTCTCTATCCCTGCCTCTGCCTCTCTGTAATTCTACCTTTTAAATAAATAAAATAAATATTAAAAAAATAAAATAAAGGTATAATTATAGCTACTCTGTGGAAAATAGATTGGAGGGGTTATGAGAAAGAGGGAGCAGATCAATATGTGGCTATAGTTGTAACATTTCTAATATAACAAACAATGCTATTCAATTTTGAATATTTCTTTGTATTCATCTATTTTATTGAAATTATCTATTATCTACAAGTCTGTAAGTCAGTTTATTGAGATTAGAGACATGTAGTAATTAATAATTTTATATCACCATTTGCCATAGTAATACCTATTATACCAGGTTAATATCCTGTAGCATTGTTCAGATGTTCTAGGAAAGAAATGTTACAGAGTCATGAAGAAAATGGTTCTGTTTTCTTTTACTTGATTTTATTGGTTCTGTCATTCACGTGAGAGCCATGATTAAATGTGATGATTAGTTTTGGTCATCACTATTTACCATGCTGTATTTTAAAATGTCTTTATAGTGTATATTCAATTGCACAAGTGCCATTTTGACATCTATATTATAATCACATTGAACTTCTTTTCTGATTATTATGTGGTCTTATCTCTTCTCATGGTTATAGCTCTCAGTTTGATAACATCAACCCCATCTTACAAATCTAGCTTGAGAGAGACTCTGTGGCAGGTGATACTACTAACTAAAATAAGGAACCCTGGAGCTACTTTGAGTTGTCATAGTTATATAAGGTTATCCATTCTTGAGACTTTTAAGTCTTCATAAGTGTAACTTTAAACACAGCATTTCCTTGCTAGTTTTTACTTGGTAAATCCCAGGTGTGCATACTTAAAATGTCAGGAAGAACAGAAAAAAAAGACAGAGACAATGTGAGGTCATCAAAAATACAAGGATTTGGGGAACTCTTCATTTCATGGTTGAAACACCACCTTGGCCATACTAGCTGGGTAGCACTAAGCAGGGTAACAGACTTTCAGAGATAAGAACATCAGCTTTGGGGCCGGCACTGTGGCTCACTTAGTTAATCCTCTGCCTGCGGCACCGGCATCACATATGGGTACCAGGTTCTAGTCCCGGTTGCTCCTCTTCCATTCCAGCTCTCTGCTGTGGCCCAAGAGGGCAGTGGAAGATGTCCCAAGTGCTTGGGCCCCTGAACTCGCACGGGAGACCAGGAAGAAGCACCTGGCTCCTGGCTTCGGATCGGCGCAGCACCTGCCGTAGTAGCCATTTGGGGAGTGAACCAACGGGAGGAAGACCTTTCTCTCTGTCTCTCTCTCTCACTGTCTATAACTCTACCTGTCAAATAAATAAAAAAAGAACATTGGTTTTGAAGGAAGGCTGTGAGGCTTTGGCTTGGGTATCAACATTTAAGTAAAGGATTCAGCACAATTGTTGACAAGGGGTTTAATTTTTATAAAGATTTCATGGTGAGGCTACCTCCATGCTAAGAACTTTTTTGTGCTAAAATGTTAACATCTCCTGGTAAACATGCCCATCATATTCCAGCTCTACAAAGTGGGTAAGTGACGCACAAGTAATTAATCCAAGATCCAACTACAACTAAGTCAGCATTAGAATGTGACCTTGGGTGGTATGGCCCCAGAGCCCCTGTCCTTGACCACTAAGGAAGCATGTTAGTGTGGTTAGAATGTTTCTTTCTCTATTCACTATACCTGCAAGTTCTAGAAATCATGAAGTACAATGACTCCAATTTACAAATAAAGAACTTGATGCCCCAGTGGTCAATGACTTTCACAATTCATAAAACAAATGAGTACCAAGTCTAGGACAAAAATGCTGATCTCTGCATTCCATTTTCCAGTTTCAGAAGGTAGAAGGACCTTCCAGTACCACCATGAGGAATTCTAGACCTGCTTTCAAGCTCTTGCATAGACTTCAAGCCTTGTAATGTGATAAGGGACTTTGTCTGCAGTGCATAATGTTTTTCAACCAATTTTTTAAAAAAGTTTTATTTTTGTTTATTTGAAAGGCAAAGTTACAAATGAGGGAGTGGGGGTGAAGAAGGAAAACAGAGATTTTCAATCTGCTGGTTCATTCCCCAAACGGTCAAAATGGCTAGAACTGGACCAGGCCAAAGCCAGGATCGGAAGCTTCATTAAGATCTCTCACATGGGTGTAGGGGCCCAAAGACTTTGGCCATCCTACACTGCTTTTCCAGGTGCATTAACAGGGAACTTGATTGGAAGCAGAGCAAACAGAACTCAAACCGGTGCCCAGATGGGATGCCAGCTTTGCAGGTGAAGGCTTTGTCTACTATGACACAATGCCAGCCCCTTTCAACCAATTTTTTTTTTTTTTTTTGGACAGGCAGAGTGGATAGTGAGAGACAGAGAGACAGAGAGAAAGGTCTTCCTTTTTGCCGTTGGTTCACCCTCCAATGGCCGCTGCGGCCGGTGCATCGCGCTGATCCGAAGCCAAGAGCCAGGTGCTTCTCCTGGTCTCCCATGTGGGTGCAGGGCCCAAGGACTTGGGCCATCCTCCACTGCACTCCCGGGCCATAGCAGAGAGCTGGCCTGGAAGAGGGGCAACCGGGTTAGAATCCGGCGCCCCGACCAGGACTAGAACCTGGTGTGCCGGCGCCGCAAGGCGGAGGATTAGCCTGTTGAGCCACGGCGCCGGCCATCAACCAATTTCTAAAAACTTTTTCTTTAGGTCAAATATAATGCAAGAATTTAACTTGTCTTTGTGGATCTTTAAAGCAAGACTACAAATGAATTTTTTTAAAGAAGCATACACAACAACAACAAAAAAAGCTAAACAAAACACATTTAAAGAAAATATGTACATACAAGTCTTCTAAGTTTATTTAAACTTAATTCATGTGGCCTAACTTGAATTTCTAGCTCAGTGCCCATACATGTAAACAGTGCCATGCTTCAGATGCTAAAATGCAATCAATTATTGCCTAAAACACTGATCTTAGCTTTCTAACTGACCAAATCAATAATATGAGATATTTGCTTCTTTTGGGAACACTTTCCTCAGTGGACTTTGCTGTTAATACTTGATGAAATGAAGTGTTGGGAACTTAGATTGTGGAGATAAGTTGTTTGTAATTCAGTGTTAGAAGAGTTCAATATAATTTATTTATTCTCCCTGAAATTTCCACATTGAATTTATAGAGTTCTAGTAATTTTTTTCTGGTCATTCTTTCAACTGTTGTTGAACTTAACTTCACAAAATATCACCAACCATTATGTTAGTGGGATGATGCCACAATAATCTAATAATTCTTCCCTATGTGGCTTTGGCCACATACTAGAGTGAATCTGAGATCCACAAATTAGGAAAGACAGTTCTGTGTCTCCTAAGACTCTATTTAATATTAAGCACTTATAATGCCCATTTATTTTCTACTTCACAGGGAACAGAGACAGGGAACTCAAATCTTTCTCCTTATTACCACTGCAAAATACTACCATTCATTGAGAGCTTGCCTTGGTCTGAATGCTCTTCATGTATGACTTGTTTCATTCTTTTTTTTCATTTATTAAACTTTTATTTAATGAATATAAATTTCCAAAGTACAGCTTATGGGTTACAATGGCTTCCCCCCTCCCATAACTTCCCTCCCGCCCGCAACCCTCCCCTTTCCTGCTCCCTCTCCCCTTCCATTCACATCAAGATTCATTTTCAATTCTCTTTATATACAGAAGATCAGTTTAGTATATATTAGGTAAAGATTTCAACAGTTTGCCCCCATATAGCAACACAAAGTGAAAAAAAATACTGTTGGAGTACTAGTTATAGCATTAAATAAGAGTGTACAGCACATTAAAGACAGAGATCCTACATAATATATTTTATAAAAAAAATTAACTTTCTATGCCATTTCCAATTTAACACCAGGTGTTTTTTTTTTTCCTTTTCCAATTATCTTTATATACAGAAGATCGATTCAGTATATAATTAGTAAAGATCTCATCAGTTTGTACCCACACAGAAACACAAAGTGTAAAAATACTGTTTCAGTACTAGTTATAGCATCACTTCACATTAAACAACACATTAAGGACAGATCCCACATGGGGTGTAAGTACACAGTGACTCCTGTTGCTGACTTAACAATTTGACACTCCTGTTCCTGGCGTCAGTAATCTCCCTAGGCTCTAGTCATGAGTTGCCATGGCTATGGAAGCCTTTAGAGTTCGCTGACTATGATCTTATTCCGATAGGGTCATAGTCAAAGTGGAAGTTCTCTCCTCCCTTCAGAGAAAGGTACCTCCTTCTTTGATGGCCCCGTTCTTTCCACTGGGATCTCACTCACAGAGATATTTCATTCTTTAAAAAAATTCATCCAAATTTTGTAGAAGAGAAAATAAAGACTCAAATTTTAAAAAAAAGAAGAAAAAAACTATCTCACAGTTTCATAATAGTGGAGATAAGATCGAACATAAATCTTCATGGGTCCTGAGATCAGATTCTTTGGCCAACTCCTGTTTACAGAGAGACCACAATTACAAGACTGTGTCATTTCCATCAAGAGGACCAAAAGAGAAGTAGAGTTACAGACAGAGAGAATGACAGAGAGAAAGGTCATCCATCTGCTTGTTCACTCCCCAAATGGCCTCAATGGCTAGAGTTTGGCTATCTGAAGCCAGGAGCCAGGTACTTCTTCTGGGTCTCCCAAGTGGGTGCAGGAGCCCAAGCTCTTGGGCCATCATCTACTGCTTTCCCAGGCCAATGCATAAAGCTGGATCTGAAGAGAAGCAGCCAGGACTAGACCTGGTGCCCATATGTGATGCTGGCACTGCAGGTAGAGGCTTAGCCCACCACACCATGGTGCTGGCCCCAAAACTATGTTTTTTCCTGTATTTCTCAACACTTGAGAAGCTCGTTTAACTGGATTCCTTATCATAACACATGAAGAACATGACTTTCTAGTGATTCAAATTACATATGTGTTTCCCATTCTATGTTGGAGGCACAATAAACAGTAGGGTGTACTAGCTAGTAGTCTAAACACTGAGTCATGCTACTTGAGTCCAGAGCTAAGTTTGGTGTCAACCTGAATGGCTTAAGTAAGGTGTGCTTGAATAGTTAACAGTTTCTGAATCAGTCTGTGAATGTGTTTTAAAAGAGAATGAATTGGTAAACTTGGTAAAGGAGACTATCCTCGCCAAAGTTGGTGGGCATCATACAGTCTGTTGGAGTCCAAATAAACAGAAAGAGTGAGAAGAGCAAAGCTATTATCTGTGCTTTAGATGGGCCATCCATTTTTCCCACCTGTGGAAATTGGCTCCCCTATGTTAACAGCTCAGAAATCGGACTGTATCTGCAACATTCACTACCCTGTTTTTTGAGCTTTTGGGCTTGAAGTAGAACTATACCCCTGGCTTTTCTGTCCTCCAGCTTGCAGATGGTAGATTGTGGAACTTCTCACACTCTATGATTGTGTGAGCCATTTCCTTGGAGTGAATCTATCAACTAACAACCTTTCTTTCTTTCTCTTTCTCTCTCTCTCTCTCTCTCTTCCTTCCTTCCTTCCTTCCTTCCTTCCTTCCTTCCTTCCTTCCTTCCTTCCTTCCTTCCTCCTGTCTGTCTGTCTGTCTTTTTCTGTCTTTTGTCTCCGTCTTTCTTTTGTCTTTCTGTCTTTCTGTCTTTGTCTCTCTCTCCCTCTCCTCCTTTCTGCTCATCTTTGCCATCATCCATCTCCTATGGATTCTGTTTCTCTGGAGGACACTGACTACAACAGTTTCCACAGATAATTATCTATATGATCTTGGATAGATTATTCAACGTCTTGATTTCTTATCTGTAGAATGGAGATGCTATAAGACTTTAAAGTGTTAATAGATGGAAACCTCTTAGAGCTCTACCTGGCCATTCATGAATGCCATATGAAAGGATTTTCTGTTGTCATCAGTATCGTGTTTCAGTGCAGCCTAACTCCAATTCTATTCCTGCCTCTTGGAGATCTGGGACTGTCATGGGATGCCTTTCCTGAGATACAATATGCTTCAGTAACTCTCCATTCGCATTCTGGGGCCAGTCATGAAAATCCTCTTTTCACCAAAACTCAATTCATTTTCCTCACTGTTCTGGGACATTATTGTATAACTTACTGATAATGAATACAATGACTCTACAAAACCACCTTATGGGGTCCTTGTTCTATTGTAGCACTCAGCAACAAGATGAACTCTACATATCCATGCTCACCACCTTTTACTTTTCCAAGTGTGGCCTGTGCTTCCTTAATCATGGAATAACTTTTCCTTCCCCGAGTACTTCTTCCAGAAATCTATATCATTCCATTTTCTATCTAGAAAACTCTGTTCACATGACAAAAGTCCAGCTATCTTTATTCCATATCCAGTTTCCAGCTAAAAATATTTTCTCCTTTGAGAAACATCCATGGACCTCTAGTGATTGGTTTCCTTCTCAGGATTACCAAGACCTCTTATGTTTGCTATCAAATGGTCTGGGTGAGTTGAGTGAGCTATGTTAATTGTTGCCAAGTATATGTCCTCACTTTTCTTCTCTAGAAAGTCAGTTCAGTGAGCACAGGGATAAGTCCGGTGGATCTTTTAAGAGGCTCTCTGGTGAAGTAGATTAGAAGTATCAGTTCTGCAGCCACACTTCCTAAATTTAAATTTTGATTTCCTAACTCTCTGAGTAACTATAAGTAAGTCACAGGGTACCACTAATAGTCTGTTTCCTGATAAGGAAATTATGCATAGTAAGAGTAATTACTGGGGCTGGCACTGTGGCATAGCAGATACAGGCACAGCCAGGCTGTGCCAGCATCCCATATGGGCACCAGTTTGAGTTCCAGCTACTCCACTTCTGATCTAGCTCACTGTTATAACCTGGGAAAGCAGTAGAAAATGGCCCATGTCCTTGGGCCCCTGCACCTGCATGGGAGACCTGGAAGAAGCTCCTGGCTTCAAATTGGCATAGCTCCTGCCATTGCAGCCATTTGGGAAGTGAGCCAGTGGATAGGTCTCTCTCTCTCTCTCTCTCTGTCTCTCTCTCTGTCTCTCTCTCTCTCTCTCTCTCTGCCTCTCTGTAACTCTGCCTTAGAAGTAAATAAACAAATCTTTTTTTTTAAAAAAGAGTAATTACCTCATGGGACTATTGTGAGAATAAATGAATTAAGAAATGTGCAAAAACTCATTGAAAAATAACTTGACATATTATAAACATTCAAGAATTACTGGTTATAATATATGAGAGAAAGTTCCAACATGGGAAGCAGTCCACACTTAGAACAACAAACACCATAAACAGCACTCTGACCTCAGAATCAGCCCTTAAGGCATTCAGATCTGACTGAAGATCCCATGAGACCATTTCAGGCATGGAAAGCCAAGACATAGTGACAAAAACAGTTCTGCATGAAAGATATCTGTGAGTGAGACCTCAGTGGAAAGAAGGGGCCATCAAAGAAGGATGTACTTTTCTCTGAAGGGAGGAGAAAACTTCCACTTTGCATATAGCTTTGTCTAAATGTCAATAGATTTTATGGACTCAGAAGGCTTCCATAGCCTTAGCAGCTCATATCAAGAGCCTTGAGTCATCACTGACATTAAAAATAAGAGTGTTAATTGTTAAATCAACAACAGGAGTTACTGACTGTGCACTTACTCCCCATGTTGGATCTCTGTCCTTAATGAGATGTACTATGAGAATGATAAAATTTGTCTTCAAACTGTACTTTATACTTTGTGTGTGTGTGTGTGTGTGATGCAAACAGTTGAAATCTCTACTTAGTATAGAGTTGGTCTTCTGCATATAAAGTCAGTTAAAAATGAATATTAATGGAAAATAGAATGGGAGAGGGAGTAGGAGTTGGGATGGGAGTGGAAGTGGGAGGGCAGGAATGATGGGAAGAAACACTATATCCCTAAAAGTTGTACATATAAAATTTGTATTCATTAAATAAAAAAATAGATTACTCTTCCTCAAAAAAAAGAATTACTGGTTATTATTAATTTATTACTGTTATTAAGTTCTCATTGCATCTCACATTATCTGTCATTGCCCATAGATAACTCAACCACCATTCTGCAATTGAATATATGGATTTTTAATTCAAAACAAAATCTTAGATTTTATATCAATACCCATTTTTATCTCCTTCCTTCCTTCCCTCCCTACCTCTCTGCCTTCCTTCCTGTTTATTCTCTCTCTCTTCCATCATTCTCTCTCTCTCTCTCTCTCTCTCTCTCTCTCTCTCTCTCTCTCTCCTCCTCCCTCTCTCCCTCTCTCCCTCTCTCCTTCTCCCCTTTCTCTCCTGTTTCCCTCTCTTTCAAAGCATTGGTTTTTGTCTAAACTTTTTTTCATGTACTTAGTATGCCAGAGTCCTCTAAACCTAGAATCTCTCATACAAATCCCAGGAAATGGAGTCTAGTCCTCACACTACATAGATTAGATTTAGATTTAGATTTAGATTTAAAAACAAGATTTATTAGAGACCTCCAGCCAGAGTAGCATGGAGTGGGCAAAATCAAGAGAGGCAAGAGAGGCAAGAGGGACTGGTGGAAATGGAGATTTTAAGCACAAATTTTGGAGAAAAAAAAAAACAAACTTGACAACCACATTGACATTCAGTTACAAGGTGGGAACAAAACCAATTAAAAAACCTGATTTGCAATCTTTTTTTTTTATTTTGTTAAAAGAATAAATCTTCATGCATTTAATACATTCAGATTTGGGAACATGATGATTCTTCCCCCCACCTTCTTTCCACCCCATACTCCCATCTTTCTTCCTCTTTCCTCATTATTAATTTTCACAGAGATCAATTTTCAGTTAATTTTTATACTCATAAGATTAACCCTACACTAAGTAGAGAGTTCACTGATTAGTATGAAGAAAAAAAAATGAAGAAAAAAACCCAAAACCAACCAACCAAATAAAATATGGTTCCTCAATGGTCAAGGCAACAGCTGTTCAAAATCATTGTATCTCAAAGTGTCATTTTGCTCCTATAGATTACATTTTGGGTACTCTTAGTTATCACAGATCAGAGAAAATATATGGTATTTGTCTTTTTCTTACTGGCTTATTTTAACTAAGTATAGTGGTTTCCAGTTGCATCTGTTTTCTTGAAAATGACAGGATTTCATTTTTTTAACCTCTATGTAGTATTTCATAGTATATGTGTACCATAATTTCTTACCCAGCCTTCAGTTGATGAACATTTGGGTTGATTCCATATTTTAGTTATTGTAAATTGAACTGCAATAAACATGGGAGTACAGATCACTCTTTCATATGCTAATTTCATCTCCTTTGGATAAATTCCCAGGCGTAGGATGGCTGGGTCATATGGTACGTCTATATTCAGCTTTCTGAGATATCTCCATACTGTCTTTCCAAGTGGCTGCCATTTACACTTCCACCAGCAGTGGATTAAAGTACCCTTCTCCCCACGTCCTTGTCAGCATTTGATAATTGTTGATTTCTATGTGAAGGCCATTTTAAAGGGGGTGAGGCAAAACCTTACTGTGACTTTGATTTATGTTTCCATGATGTAAATCCTTTATATTTTTCACGTCTCTATTGGCCATTTGAAATTCCTCTCTTGAAAAATGTTCAGATCCTTTATCCATTTCTTGACTAGGTTGTTTGTTTTTAGTTGTTAGTTCCCTGAGATCTTTATAGATTCTGGAAGTTAACCCTTTGTCATATTCATAGTTTGCAAATATTTTATCCCATTCTGTCAGTTGCCACTTCGCTTTGCTGAGTGTTTTTGTTTTTTTGCAGTTCAGAAGCTTCCCAGTATGATGTACTTCTGGGGTCTTTTCCAAGAAGTCTTTCACTATGCCATTGTCTAGTAGGGTTTCCCCAATGTTCTCTAGTAATTTGATGGTATCAGGTTGTAAAGTTATGTCTGATCCATTTTGAGTGGATTTTTGTGTAAGGTGTAAGGTAGGGGTCTTGTTTCATGCTTCTTCATGTGGAGATCCCGATTTCCCGGCACTATTTGTTGAAGAGACTGTCTTGACTCCAGGGGTTGATTTTGCTCCTTTGTCAAAGATAAGTTGGTTGTAGATGTGTGGATTAATTTCTTGAATTTCTATTTTGTTCTATTGGTGTACATGTCTGCTTTTGTGCCAGTACCAGGCTGTTTTGATTACAATTGCCCTGTAGTAGGTCTTGAAATATGGTATTCTGACTCATTGGCTTTGTTTTTATTGTTTAAGATTGCTTTAGTTATTTGGGGTTTCTTGTGTTTCCACATGAATTTTAGCATCATTTTTTCTATATCTGAGAAGAATGTTTTTGGTATTTTGATGATAACATTGAATCTATAAATTGCTTTCCATAGTATGGGCATTTTGGTGATATTGATTCTTCCAATCCATGGACATGGAAATTTTTTTCCATTTGTTTATGTCTTCTTCTATTTATTTCTTTAATGCTTTGAAATTTTCATTGTAGAGACCTTTGTCGACCTTGATTAAGTTTATCCAAGGTATTTAAAATTTTTTGTAGTTATCCTGAATGGAATTGATCTTTGAAGGTCTTTGTCAGCTATGATATTGTCTGTGTATATAAAGGCTATTGATTTTTGTGTGTTGATTTTATATCCTGCTACTTTACCAAACTCTTTTATGAGTTCCAATAGTCTCTTAGTGCAGTCTTTTGAGTTCCCTATATATAGAATTATGTTATCAGCAAATAGAGATAGTCTGATTTCTTCCTCCCCTATTTGTATTGCTTTGATTTATTTTCCTTGCCTGATGGCTCTGGTTAAAACTTCTAGGACTATATTAAATAGCGATGGTAAGAGTGAGCATCCTTGTCTGATTCCAGCTCTTAATGGGAATGCTTCCAATTTTTCCCCAGTCAATAGGATGCTGACTGTGGGTTTGTTATAATTTGCTTTGGTTATGTTTAGGAATGTCCCTTTTATCCCAAGTTTGCTTAAGGTTTTCATCATAAAAGGGTGTTGAATTTTGTCAAGTGCTTTCTCTGCATCTATTGAGATAATTATATGGTTTTTGGTCTTCAGTTTGTTAATGTGGTTTATCACATTTATTGGTTTTCAGATGATGAACCACCCCTACATACCAGAGACAAATCCCACTTGGTCTGGGTGAATGATCTTTCTAATGTGTTGTTAGATTCTATTCATTAGTATTTTGTTGAAGATTTTTGCAACTATGTCCATCAGGGATATTGGTCTATAGCTTTCTTCCTCTGTCATATCTTTTAATGGCTTAGGATTTAGGGTGATGCAGGCTTCGTATAAGGAGTTTGGAAAGATTCCCTCCCTTTCCATTATTTTGAATAGCTTGAGAAGAATTGGGATTAGTTCTTCTTTAAATGTCTGGTAAAATTCAACAGTGAAGCCACTGGGACCTGACCTTTTATTTGTTTGGAGGGTCTTTATTACTGATTTAATTTCTGTTTTAATTTCTGTCTTGGTTATTAGTCTATTTGGGTGTTCTATGTCTTCATGATTCAATCTCGGTAGGATGTATGTGTTCAGGAATCTATCCATTTCTTAAATGTTTTCCTATTTTTTGGCATACAATTTTTTGTAGTAATTCCTGATGATTCTTTTTATTACTTTGGTATCTGTTGTTACAATTCCTTTTTCTCAGATTTTGTTAATTTGGGTTTTCTCCCTCTTTTTTGGTTAATTGGGCCAATGGTGTGTCAATTTTGTTTATTTTTTCAAAAAAACAGTTCTTTAATTCATTTATCATTTGTATTGTTTTCAATTTTTAATTTTTTCTTAATTTTAATTATTTCCTCCTACTGATTTTGGGTTTGGTTTGTTGCTATTTTTCTAGGTCCTTGAGATTCTTATTTGGTGACTTTCCAATTTCTTGGTGTAGGCACTAATTGCTATATACTTCATTTTTAACACTGCTTTTTCTTTATCCCATAAGTTTTAACATGAGATATTGTCATCTTCATTCATTTATAGATTTTTTTGTTCTCTCTTTTGATTTCTTTTATGACCAACTCTTCATTTAGCAGTATATTGTTCAGTCTCCATGTATTTTGCATATGTTCTTGAGAATCGTGAGTTGTTGTTTTTGAGCTTCATCTATTGTGATCAGAGAAGTTGGCTGGTATGATTTTGATTTTTTTCAGTTTGCTGAGACTTCCTTTTTAGCATCATATATGGCATATCCTAAAGAAAATTCTGTGCATTGCTGAGAAGAATGTGCATTCTGCTACTGTGGGCTGAAACATTCTGTAGATATCAGTTAGGTCCATTTGGTCCATAGTGTTGATTAGCCATGTTGTTTCTTTGTTGATTTTCTGTCTGGCTGATCTATGCAGTGTGAAAGTAGGGTGTTGAAGTCCCCTGTTATTCTTGTATTGGAAACTATGTCTTCAAATCTATTAACAGTTCTTTTAGATAGCCAAGCACCCTATTGTTAGATAGCCAGGTGCTCTGTTATTAGGTGCATATACATTTATTATTGTCATGTCTTTCTGTTGTATTGATCCCTTAATCATTACATAGTGTGTCTTTCTTTGTCTCTGTTAACAATTTTTGTGTTAAAGTCTATTTTGTCTAATACTAGGATGGCTACCCCTGCCCCAATTTTTTTCCCTTTAGCATCGAATATCTTTTTCCATCCTTTCACTTTTAGTCTACATGTATATTTGTTGGTGAGGTATATTTCTTGTAGGCAGCACATAGATGCTTCTTTTTTTAAAATCTATTCAGCCAGTCTGTATCTTTTAACTGACAGCTGAGGCCATTTACACTCAAGGTAACTATTGATAAGTAACTACTTGGCTCTGCCATTTTTCTGTGAATGTTCCTATCACTTGCTTTGGATTTCTTTTACTGGGGTATTTTCCTTCTTTACATTCGTTCATAATGATGGCTTTCTTTCTATTTCTATATGTAGGACATCCTTGACTGTCTTTTGTAAGGCTGGACAAGTGGTGATAAATTCTTTCAATTTCTGTTTGTTATGGAGGGTCTTTATTTCACCTTCTTTCATAAATGAGAGCTTTGTAGGGTACAGTATTCTGGGTTTTCATTTTTGCTCTCTTGAGAATTGGACTATATCTTGTCATTGTCTTCTAGCCTGTAACTTTTCTGACAAGAAGTTAGCTGTGAGCCTAGTTGGAGATCCTCTGAAAGTAATCTGGCATTTCTCTTGTGCACATTTTAGAGTATCTTCTTTACTGTGGAAAGTTTGATTTCAATGTGTTGTGGTGAAGATATTTTCTGATCATATCTGTTAGGAGTTCTATGGGTTCCTGTACTCAGACATTCTTGTCTTTCTCCATGATAGGGAAGTTTTCTATAATTATTTCACTAAGTAGACCTCCTAGATCCTTCTCTCATCCTACACCTTCAGGTACTCCTAAGACCTAAATGTCAGGTCATTTGATAGCATCCCATATATCTCCACCACTGTTTTTAATTAAGTATTCTAATTTGTTCTTATTTTTGGTCTGACTGTAAAATTTCCAGAGATTTGTCTTCTAGCTCAGGTATTGTTTCTTCTGCCTTACCAACTCTGTTGTTAAGGCTTTCCATTGCATTTTTTTTACTTGATCTGTTGAATTCTTTATTTCTAGTATTTAATTTTGATTTTTCTTTAAGATCTCAATTTCTTGGAAAAAGTTTTCATTCATAGCATATATAGTTTTCTTTAGTTCATGGATTTTAGTCTGATTGCTTTTGTGTAATCCAATGATTAATGTTTTGAACTCCATTTCCAGCATTTCCTCAGTCTCTTCATCTTTACATTCTAATACTGAAATTTTATAGTGTTCCTTTGTGCAGTTATAGTGTCCTCCTTATTCTTGTTTCTTGAATTTGCATTTATTTTTAGACATTTGTGAATGTGGTTTTTGTTTGTTTGTTTTTGTTTGTTTGTTTTTGCATCTGATGGCTTTCATCCATGATCTGTGCTTCTGTGGCTTAGTGGAACATCTACACTTTCAGTGAATACTAAGAGGTGTGAGGTGGGTGTGGCCAGGGAATTCTCTTCAGTGCTTTAAGATGGGGTGAGTATCCTGGGTAACACCCAAGTTGGGCATGATAGCTCTCCTCTGGTTAACTGGATGGAGAGGAATGGTCACCTCTGTTGGTGTGACCCACCTCCTTTCTTCTCCAAGCTGAGGAATGTCCAGGTATTATTGCCCAGTGTGCTCAACACTCATCCACACCACTGTATGAACTGCACATATGATCTGCGGAGTCCTTCCTGTGAGCATGTTTCCCTTTGCTATGAGCTGATCTGGGCAATCAAGGAGCTATGAGAGTGTGAAGAAGCATTCTATGGTTGCCCAGAACACAGCTACACTTTGCCTCCTCTCATGCAGTCACAGTGTTTTCTGTCTCAGCTCCTAGGACTTTCAGGGTCAAGAAGTGCCAGTGGGGCCACTCAGTGCTGCTAGCCCATCCTGTCTGCAAGGAAACCAAAATGTTCCCAGAGCCACTGTCTGTGCATGTTCCAGCCTGTATTGAGTCCAGTCCTCTCAATTAGATTCAATGTCAGTGGGGAATGCAGGTTCTCTCTCTTGCAAGGTCTATTGTTTACAGGCACGCAAAACATCCGCCAGCTGCAGCCCCGCTTGCTTCACAATTGTGCTGGGCATATATGGGAGTCACATAGGAGGCACTTCCCTTTCATAGTGATGGCTCCTCTTCCCCTCCTGTTGCTGGGTGGGTGCAGCTGGCTTGGTGGAGACCATCTCCCCTGGTTTCTCTTGGACTGCTGTGGTTGCCTCCGCCAACTGGATAGAAGATGACACCAATAATTGCTGGGTTTGCTCACAGGAGCTGAGGGGTCACTACCTGCCAGCCCTCCCACTACTGGCTGCAGGTCTCTGATGTAGCAGGGAGTGGGGAAGGGAGGGAGACAGGCTGCTTTTTTTCCCCCCATCTCTGGGTAAGCAGTTGCCCTGCTGTCCTGAGGGATCCAGGTGGGACTCAGAAAGGTGCAGTTTACCAAACTCTTCCTCCCACTGTGTCAATAGTGGCATGGGCCCGGGCAGTCCGATCTCACCTGGTTTGCCAGGGTGGGTACTATCCCCATGCCCCTGCCAGATCCAAGCTGCTGGGTCTTTTGCTGCATGTCTGCTGTCTGCTCTTTCTGCACATGTCTGGGCCATTTCTACTGTTTTCGCAGGATCTCCCACCACAGTTCCCCTGCAGCTTCACACTGAGAATGTACTTTCTCCACTTTTCCAATATCAGTTTTGCCCAGCTTCTGATTTGCAATCATTTATCCTGTCTGGCTTGCTCATGATAAAACAAAAAGAGCCATCAGAAGGGTGGGATACCTAATATGTTTTACAGTAAACTGGGAGCTCAGAATGGTGGAGTCACCACTCCCTTGCTATTCTTACCTTAAGATGGGGGATTCCTAAGGAAGTAGGGCAGGTACTTTTGATCCTGCTAAAGATAACTTTTGGGGAAATCAAGAATTTTGCACCTTAAATTTCCGCTGGGATCAACCTGACTGCCTACTAACCCATCTGACTCCTCACATTCCCTCCTCCAGAAGAATGGACCCTAGGGTTTCCATCAGCTGGTAAAGCTATCTCTTCTTTTGCTGAGTCTCAGCGGACCCTGCCTGGGATCTTTGCCTGGTTTTGTCTTGCCTCCTTGTCTGGCATGCCTGTCTCTGTCCATTTCTTACTCTTTGTGTGAACTTTCCAAGCTCTGGCTCATCTTCTCTGACTGGTACATTCACTGGGTTACATCCAAATATATCTACAAACAAAACAACAAGGGTGGAAAAGGTCCAACTTGGCTTGTAATCTGGATTTCATAAACATTTTTACAATATTAAGATATATACTGCTGAGTGCCTTTGAGGGTGTCCTTGTAGAGAACTAGGCAATGTATGGAAAAGGTAAAGCAGAGGGTGTCATTCCATATATTTCATGGTGTATGTTGTATGAGCACTTCCAAGTCAGAGTGTGTACTGGATGTGAGCAATCAGTTCGACCATACCTGGGAGTTCTCACTGAATAAGAACTCAGTAAGGAAAAGTATTATGGCACATTAAGTACTTCATAGGGGTCAAAATATCTTTTGTTTTGTAGCATCCTTTTCTCCATATATAGATCCTTTATCATTAGTGTTGCCAGATGAAACACTAAACATATAATTAAATTTGAATTTATTCAGCTAAACAATGAATAATCTTTTATATTAAATATGTCTGAAATCTGAAATTCAATGTTATCTGGGCATCCTGTGTTTGCATGTACTAAATCTGGCAACCTAACTTATGTTACTTCATGCCATACTGTCCTAAACATCATGTTTTCCTTTAGATTGTAAACTTAAATTCACTGCATTCTTAGCACAGTAATTGACACACAATAGGAACTCAAGAGATATTTGCGAATTTAGTTTTAATTAAAAGAGATTGATAGAAATCTCCAAATGAAAATAAAATACAGTGAAAAGAAAGTACAAGAAAGTATTTCTGAGGACTTTGTTGATCTCATGATGGAGCAGAGGCTTGTATGCCTCAACTGATCCCTAGTTGATCCGTGAGTCTGATTTATACCATGTTCTGAAAACTAGAGACATGAGAGTGCAGCGTCATGCTCAGCCTCTGGGAGACCCGCTGCTGTAACTGCAGGGAAGGCTCTGCCTTTTCCCTTTGGCAGGACTTGTGCCATGTCTTAGCAAGCATTTCTGTAGCCACCACCCAAGCTTTTCCTTTTTCACAGTGATCAAATATCTCTAACTGTAGAGAAACTTCGAAACAAGACTGTTAGCATCAACAAGGGTGGACACAACATAGTTCAATGGACTGCATTGAAGCACCTGGAATTCCCCACTGGGGCTGAACTCCTTAGCCTGGCGTTCTAGGTCACTCATAAGCTCTCTACTGTTTATGCATCCTGACTCCTCTTGTAATTCTTGAATCTCAGCCAAATCACAGAAACTTCTTGCTCTTGAATATGTCTTTCTCTCTCATGCTTCCACATTTTTGCTTTTGCCTGAGGTGTTTTCTCCTCAGTTGCCTTCTAGATGGCCATGAGCATCTTTATAACTTATACTTTAAAAGTTTCCAATGCTTTCTGAAACATTTCCTGGCTTCTTACTTATTTTGCAAATCAAAAAATGTATGCATTTATAGTGTACACATAACGTTTTGAAATATAATGAGTACACTGCATAATGGCTAAGTCAAGCTAGTTAATATATTAATTATCTCTTACACTGAATTTTTGGTGGTGAAAACTTAAAGCCTGCTGTTAGCAATTTTCAAGTATATAATGCATTCTTATTAACCACAGCTACCATGTTGTACAATAGATCTCCTGAATTTCCTCCTAACTGAAATTTTGTATTCTTCAATCCCATGTCCCCTTTCCCACACTCTGGTAACCCTTCTTCTTTCTGCTTCTAGGAGTTCTGATGTTTTTAGGTTAATACATAAGTGAAATCAAGGGGATTTGTCTTCCTCTGGCAGGCTTCTTTCACCCAACGTAATGTCTCCCAGGTTCATCTATGTTGTCACAAATAACAGGATTTCCTTCTACCATCTCACTAATGCTGAATAGTATTCTAATGTGTTTACACACCACATTTTCTTTATCCATTCATCCATTATGGAAATTTAGGTTGATTCCATTTCTTGACACTTGTGCATAGTTTTGCAATGAGCATGGGAGTTCAGGTATCTTTTTTAACATACTGATTTCATATCCTTTGGAAAAATGAGTATATCTAAAAGTGGGATCACTAGATCATACTTTGGAGTTATTTTTTTAAGTTTTTTGAAGATCCTGCATATTATTTCTCACCATCTTATGTTTTGCTTTTGGCATCTTTCTTCTACATTTGTTTCTGTCCAGAGTAGCATAGGAGGCAAGATTCCCTCTTTAGGCCCTTATGAATGAGAGATTTGTATGTTTTAGGAATTACATTCAGCTCTAAATAACAGGAATTTACCCAAAATGATTCAAATTGATCAGGAATTTTATTTTTCTACTTAAGTGTGTTGTCTGGAAGTTCACATTCCAAGGCTAGAGACTAATCTCTCTCTCTGTTTATTTGATGAGATATGCTTAACATTATAACTGAGCCAAGGAATATTTATTTCTAAGAGATCTTCAAGGGAAGAGATTATATCATTAATTTGTTCAATATTTTTATTATTGTTCATGTCCCTAGGGCATACAAAATAATGTCTAGAACACAGTGATTGTGCAATAACAGTTTGGTAAGTGAATGATAAGTGAATAATAAAGGAGATAATTTGATCATAATAAACACAACCTCAGAACCATGACCTATGGAACTGAAGAATATTCAGTGATCTTATTTTTTGCAAATATCACATTTTAGTTTATCAGAAAAGGAAACTGTCAGAGTCCTAGTGCCTTGATCTTAAAAGTAAATTTAGAATACAGGCAGGCTCCAAATTAGAGTGTAATGTATTCTTAAAGACACATGTTGTAAAGAGGCAACTAATTTTTATGGAAACAGCATTATAATTGACACATATTTTCAACTAAGAATTTGTCAACAAACAAATCACAGAAATGGTGATTAGTATGTCATAAAAACATAAAACCACAGCAATGATTTAAAGTATGAAGTATGCTTTATATCCTAGAAACTGAACTTCACAGTAAATATGAAACAAGGGGCCCAAGTTTACCATAAATTACATATATATTACATATAAAATACAACTCTACTCTACTAGAAATATGACTTGAAACTAACATACTAACAATAATAATTCTACAAAGCTTTGGACTAGATCCCATTGATCTTGAAACCTTGAGGCTTTCCATAGTTCTGATTACAGACAATATCAACAAATACTTGTGAATTGAATTAAATTGAACTGATGTAGAGTTCATAGAGCACCTTCCTATTCATCATCCAGTATTACTCTTCTAACAATCCTCTGTGTGCTTGGCAGCATTGAGAGTATCGTAATTAACAGACACATTGAGGATTACAGCAATTTAGTCACTCATTTTCCCAAGGTCAGAAAGTTTTTAAGTTGTGGTGCTAAATCTCTTACTTAGTTTTTCTGACTCTAAGTTCCAAGTGTTTCCATATTACTCAACACAAACATCGATGATTCAGATGACCCAGGTCTGCACAGAGAAGGTTATGAAATTGTGTCCTTTTTCCCTTAAGCTTTTCTGGGATAGAGACATTTTATTTACCTTAGTTCTGCTTTAAAATAGAATAATATATGAATGAAGTAAATCTGTTCTTTATGAATAGGATAGAAATTGTTTTCCTCACCAAATGATAGTTTTAATAGGAAAATCTGACTTAAGCATTATCCCTGGTTTTTCTGCACCAGTTAATTTACAAAGAACTACAGTTTTCTATCAGGATAAAGAATACTGCCATGTAACATTAGGCAATGCGTTCATTCCACTTGGATGTTGTATAGACTCAAAGTACTTGCTATTTCAAGGAAAACTAGACACAACAATTACCACCAACATATTCTATAATTGTATAAAGTTCCACAATGCATCCATTAAGGTTTGTTAAAGCAGAAAACCTGTGGTATATTGAGAGGGCATCCTCGATCACGAAGTGAGTGTGTTGGCGTGTTCACAACTTTGGTTTGCAATGCAAGGCCCTTCTCTGCTTCTTACAGGAAGAGTGTTCTTGACAAATGACGGCACCTTCTGTGTCACAGATTCCTCATCTGAAAAATGGAGAAGAGAATGGTACATATGATTTCTGTGAGAATTAAATATGTTAACATACATAAGGCATTCATAGTGCTTGTCAAGAAGAAAGAATTTAATGAATGGTTGCAAGTACTGTTATTGGTTATAAATTTTTTAACAAAGAGGGGAATTTCAGATTTTCTTAAAATATGCTTATGGTTAGGAAAACAGACAGTTATGCATATTATGAAGATTAATAAGTTAGCAGTTAGTGGTATCTACATATATGTTAAATGACTCTCTGGTAAGGTAAAAAGTACAAATTTTTCTGCTTATAAGAATTCTGAATTTCACTTTTGGAATTAAAGCTATGTTTACTAATTGATTAGAAGAGAATCTGTCTGTTTTGATCACATCTGTTTCTCAAACAATTGGCACATTGTTGGTATGCAATTGATGTTTCTATAATGGGTGTGTACATTAAATAAAAAATATAATTAATGTTATTTCTAAGTTGGATTTAAGATTAAGTTGTCAAATACCTACCCAGCCTGTTAAGTATCCCCTATAGAAGCTGATTACTTAATATATACTACTGCTTAATTTGTTGAGTGTGTTTACTCGTCAGGTGGATATCCCCTTGTGAAATATAGTTCTTTTAGATTTCATAAAGATATGGATGCATTACAAACTTTATCTGTGCTAATTATTGGACTCCTAATTAATGGAATTAGAATATTTTCACATAACCTCTTCTCTTTTAATTATGTAAAACACAACAGAAAAAAGAGGCTCCAATTTAATGCATTTATATTTGTCATGATGGAAAGGACTCATTTGACTGTTAAGTAGAAGTTAAATGTTAAGAAGTGTATTTAAATCTAATCTTTGCGGAACGTAATGGCTTTTTTGATTAGAAGTCTTGTATTTTATGTTCTGTCCTCCTCTTGAAGATTTTACTGCTGACAACCACTAATAATTCATAATTAACTTCTTAAGGGAGAATGTATGGGATCATTGTTTACTATGCCCCTCCATCCAGTTTGCTGACTTTAGGAAAGACAAATGACATGAAAGATGAGGTTATTCCCTTCCTGAGGGTATTAGAAAGGTGCAGAATTACTTTCATGAAGTAGAGACTTTGAAACTTGTGTTATAATATGAATAAAATGAAGTAAGTCACTCTAATACTTTGAATTTCATGTGGAAATGTGTAATTCTGTTGTGCTGGCATATTTTGTGCTGGCATTGTTCATATTCTGTAAACATAGGATGCTCCCTGACCTACAAATTTTGTTTGCTTATTGGCTGTTTAGAACATGATATTTTGCCCCATAAACAATGTTATCAACAGTATTGAGAAACTACTACCTTTCTGCCCCACTCTTTCCTCGAATTATAACCACTTTTCTATGGAAAATCTCATTCAAAAGCTCATTTCTTTTTTGTTCCTAATAATGTGCTTAGTAGAAAGTGGATGCTGTTTAGATATTGCATTATCAAGTGATGTCAAGAACATTCCTTGGATAATGCTAGAATTAAGGCTGCTATTTGCATCTGATCCTTTCTTTAGGCCCTTGATGACCTAAGTATGAGCAAGAAGCTCTTGGGTCCTAAGATTCTGTAATCTAAATATGGTAATAAATTGCAATAAGCTATCTGTAGTGTGGGTTCTTCATCTAGAGTGGGAGGATATGGACATTTTGTGGAAAGATTACTTCATTTTATATAAAGGACTTGAATATCTGAGGATTTTGGTATCTGTGGGAGTTCCTAGAGCCAATCCCCCATGGATACTGATGCATGATGATATTAATATTTTTAATAATGGAAGCTACTCTTTATGGAGTACTTACTATACAAAACATATTACCTGTGTAATGTCATTTAAATCTCTTACAATACTCATTTTATGAGTGGGAGACCATGGTTGAGTGTAAGTAACTTATCGATCACTGAGATACAACTTTCTAAATCGTAGTGTTCTGGTCCCCTGTTTTCATTTCTCTCTCTTCCTTTCCAGCCAACAAAATGTTTCTACAGGAAATGTCCTTGCTTGAGATGACAGACACAGTCCTGCTAAGCTGTTGAAGGAGAAAGCAGAATCTGGTTGTCCATGAGTTTAAGCCACACAGATCTTATTGCCTTTCTTGAAGCAGACAGATTGTTCTGTGCTTGTGGCTCCTGTGTCTGACCCTAATGGCTTCCAAATTTTATCAGGAAAAGATGATTGGTTACTAGTTCACAAACCCGAGTTTGAGGCATTGTCTCTTTGTAGCAATGGTGGTGTGAGACTATTTTATGTTGGTTAGTTTTTTTTTTTTTTTTGGGGGGGGGGAGTATAGTATTTTAAAAATCTTTTTATGATTACAGATTCATTTACACATAGAAGCAAGATCAATTAAAATAAAGAAACCAAACAAAACCCAAAATTTACCAGGCCAGCAGAGCCTCAGATATCTATGTACAAAGCCTCCTCAAACCACCCTGCTATGCACTAGACAGAGAAAGTGACATTTACACAGAAATGCTCTCAGGAGAAAGAAACAAGAGTTGAAACAGAGCCACCACAAACATCGTAGCTTATAAACCTGAAAACAGGAAAGGTGACCTTTTCCAAAGGCTAGAAATGTACTTTTCAGCCTCTAAACTTGCAATAATTTTTGGTGTCATAATCCCCTCAAGCTCCAAGTTGCTGTTTTCATAAACATGGTTCAGTTGAAAATTGTTGTAGCTAGGACTTCAAGTTTCCAAGTGAAACCAATCCAAAGTCTAGGCCAGGGAAATGATTCTCCAGGACAGTGTGGCCTGGCCAATGGGCCTGTCTAAAAATCTTTTGCTACTATCTGTTCTGTCTGGCTGACAGTGGAGTATTGCAGAATTGACTGCACAATACTTGAGCTTTTGCTTTTATCCCAGACCCATGTGAACCTTGATAAAATACCACTTCCACAGATGACAGAGTAGCAACAATTCAGGATTACTCAGGTCTCACGAGGGCAGGGTACAGGTTTGGTTTGTCAAAAACCCTAGAGAAAGAAAAGAAGCTATGAAGAAGTGAGAATTATTGATAATGGCATGAAGAGTTCTTATATGGAAGTGGGGGTGTGTACATGATGGACGTACGTGGTGGACACTTGGTCTCCATCCTCATGTGCTGATATCCGTGTTATCATTTATGTGAAGCTTTATAATTTACCATTCTGGAAACGGTATTCTCCTAATCTCAGAAAACAAGATTAGGACCAGTAGACAATAAAGGAATGCTAACTTTGAGTCATTCAAGAAGGAACTATTTTTTTTTTTTTTTTAGTGGGAGGTAAAATAGCAAGGTTTATTAGGGAAGGGACATCCATCAGGATGGATGGGCACCTCTCCAGACAGGACCTGGGAGAGAGTGCAGTTGTCTGGATGGGGGAGGGGGGGGAGGAGCGAGGTTACATGTTGAGTGGAGAGATTACACCTGACCAGGCCAGGCGGGCAACTCAACAGAGAGGCAGAGGGCTGAGCGCCCAGTCCAGTTGAGGCTGGGGGTTTTTAAGGAGATGGGTCTTGCTTCCCCACCTCGTTCCTCTTGGAACAAAGGGCTTTTTGGATGTAAATAGAAAAACTTCTCTCTTGAAGGTCTGACACACAAAGGACTTTATGGATGCAAATGTTATCAGACAGGAACAGGGTGTTTGAGATGCAGATACACACCTGGGAGATTGTGGAAGATTGTCAGGCAGAAGGGGTGGGGACCTCCACCTGGCAGGTTATCAGGTAGAAGGGGGCAGGGCAGGATGCGAACTCTGGGCTGCCCCTGAAATATTATCAGGATGACTTTGAGATGCAGATGCATATGCTGGATATAGATGTCTTCTCTTTGGGCCTGTTACACACACATAAGCTCATAACTGACTTCCTACCTAACATTCTCCCCTCAAGAGATAATACCCAAAATTCTTCTTTGGGATTATGGATGGAGTTCTGTTTTCTGTAACTTCTTCAAAGCTGGCATGTGGGCGTCGAGGAGGATTTGGGTATTTTCCTCTTGCTATCTGTCTTATAGTGTGCAACAGTGGCCTTGAAAAGACTGTCCTGCTGGGTCCAGAAGGCTTCTCAGGTCTTCCAATGGAATGGGCTGGAAGCCTTGTCTCATGACCATTTGGAGTTTGACAGCCTTTAGTCTGTTAGAGACAAAAGGAACAAGGGCATTAAAAACATAAGGTCCAAAGAGAAGCAGTAAGATTACAGAAGTTATTGAGCCAAGGAGAGGAAATAGGCAGGATTTCCATGACCAGATGTCAGGCCAGAAATCCCAGCCCTGCTTGGCCTGTTCCTGGAGGTTTGGCTTTGTCCAGGAAAGTACGAATTTGGGTTTGTACCTGTCCAGTCTGATTGACCCAGAGACAACATTTTTCCTGGGACATGGCACAGATACCCCCTGGAGTAGCAGTTAGCATGTCCAATATTTTTTTCTTTTATAACCTTTTGTGACTTCCACACACCCTCTTCAACTTACTTTAAACATTCCATCATTTCCATTCCAGTCTAAAGTAAACTAGCCATCAGGATAAAGTCATTTTTACAAACCATGTCCATTTATTTATTTATTTATTTATTTATTTATTTATTTATTTTAAAAAAGCTCTTTCCTTCTAACCTTCATTACCAAGACACTCTTTACTTCTTAACCTTTCTTACCAAGCATACATTTCTATACTTGTGATGTTTTCCATAGAGCCTGGTTGGCTCTTTCTACCTTACCGGAAGACTGAGGTCTCCATGCAGAGTGAAGGGCTGGGTTATTCCTAGGGCCTTACAAATCCCTTGTGTAGTCTGGGAGATGAAGGAAGACCCATTGTTGCTTTGTAAAGATTTTGGGAGACCAAAGTGTGGAATAACTTCCTTCAGGAGAGTTTTGGTCACTTCCTGAGCTCTTTTAGTTTTGATTGGGAAGGCTTCTACCCATCCAGTAAAGGTGTCTATAAGTACAAGCAGGTACCTATAGCCTTGACAGAGTGGCATCTGTGTAAAATCTATTTGCCAGTCTTCCCCAGAGTAAGTTCCCTTTTGCTGTATAGACCCTTGGGAGTTATTTTCTCGTGTCCTTACCTAGTTCTAGAGCTCTGGTTAAGTGATCAGTTCTGCTAACTGAGCAAAAGTTCTTGTGGGCAGAGTACACTTCAATAACGTGCCATGCCGCCGGCGGCCATTGGAGGGTGAACCAACGGCAAAGGAAGACCTTTCTCTCTGTCTCTCTCTCTCTCACTATCTAGTCTGCCTGTCAAAACAAACAAATAAACAAACAGACAAAAAACACCCTTTGTGCCCTAAAAAATCATGGAGCACTAAGTGGTGAGTGAATGTATAGAATTCAATAACAGAGAATGATACACGATGATTGTTAGGCACCAACAGAGACTCAAAAACTGAGGCAATAATTGAGTTCAATTTTTGCTGCTTTGGTTAATAGTGCTTTGAATTCTTTGGTTTCTCTAGTGGGTGGCCAAATTCTAGCATTTGAAATTCTGCAACTACAGAAAGATTAACACAGGTTGAATATTCTTTGTCTAAAGGCTTGGGACTAGAAGTGTTTCAATTTTCATATATATTTTTTATTTTTAAACATTTCATTTCCTTTTTTAAATTTTTTTTTTTTATTTTTTGACAGGCAGAGTGGACAGTGAGAGAGAGACAGAGAGAGAAAGGTCTTCCTTTTTGCCATTGGTTCACCCTCCAATGGCCGCCGCAGTAGGCGCGCTGCGGCCGGCGCACCGCGCTGATCCGATGGCAGGAGCCAGGTGCTTCTCCTGGTCTCCCATGCGGGTGCAGGGCCCAAGCACTTGGGCCATCCTCCACTGCACTCCCTGGCCACAGCAGAGAACTGGCCTGGAAGAGGGGCAACCGGGACAGGATCGGTGCCCCGACCGGAACTAGAACCCGGTGTGCCAGCGCCGCAAGGCGGAGGATTAGCCTAGTGAGCCGCGGTGCCTGCCTTATTTTTAAACATTTCAAATACATGTTTATATATCTTAAAAATGAGACCCAAGGGTAAATACAAATTCATGTTTGTTTTATGTACACTTTTTATAAGTCATTTTTTCCTTACTATAGTGAAATATCTGAAGATGAGTACTTTGAAGAAAGGAGGCTTCGAAATTTCCCCTAAAAGTTTTTGAATCTGAAACTTATGTCTTTGGACTGCTAAATACATTTTCCAAATTTTAGAAGGGTTTAGTCATTATTTCTTTAAATAGCCATTCTTCTTTCTTTCTATCTTCTGCTAGACTTCTATAATGCAAATTTAGCTCTCTTGATGATGGCCCATATGTCCTGTAGAGGTTCTTAATTCTTTAAAAACTGTTTTTGTTATATTATTTTTGAAAAGATTATATTCCAGGGGCTGGCACTATGGTGTAGCTGATAAAGGCACTGCCTGTGATACTACAACCCTGAAGGGCACTGAGTAGAGACACTGCTGCTCCACTTCTGATCCAGCTCCCTACTAATGTTACTTGGGAAAGCAGGAGGAGATTGCTAAAGTGCTTGTCCCCAGCCAATCATATGGGAGACCCAGAAGAAGCTCATGGCTCCTGGCATTGGCTTCATCCAGCCCTAGCTGTTGTAGCCATTTGCAGAGTGAACTGGTGGATGGAATCTCTCTCTCTCTCTCTTTTTTTTTTTCCTTCTCTCTTTCTGTAACTCCTGCCTTTTAAATGAATAAAATAAATCATTTTTTGAAAAGGATATTCCTACTAAACAGTGGGCTTTCTACTGTTTACTTGTTGAGCTATTTATTTAGTGGAACATTAAGCCTGTGACTAAATGAAAATATGTTATCACAAAAAAATTCAAAATGAAAAAAAGAAAGGAAGGAGGAAAGTATAATTATGTTCTTAAAATTGTATCTATGAACTACTTGAAATGTGTTCCATTTAGGTAATACAAACTATTCAAAAAGTAACAAGGAGTTGCAGAAAATAAAAATGGAATCATAAGTCTATGAGATCTAAAGCTCATGTCAAGCAAAGGTAGTCCAACCAATACCTTGCCTGTAGCTGACTTTGCCAGCAGTCATTTCTCATGAGCAGCCAGGAAATAGGTGAGAGACAGTGCCATACATTAGGTGGTGGTCATAAAATTGAGCAATTATTCATGGCTCCATGGCCTCAGGATTTGGATTGCGTGGAGGAGAAACCAAACATCTGTAATTGAATTCTCCACCCATATTTCAATCTTCCCATCAGATGTATCATTAATTTCCTAAGAATCTTTTATTCAATATTTTACAAAAAATCTTATTTGTATTTTTCTCTGGATTTAATTTGCATGTTGATAACTAGTGATTCAAGCATCGTCCAATGTACCTAGACACTGTAGTATTTCTAATATCCAGAAGAATGTCAGAGGAATGCCATGACCTGGTTGCTTCTTTGAAATATTTCTAGAAAATAAATATCATATATTTGGATGTTTCCAAAAATTCTCTAGCATTCCCTTCAGAGAAGTAATCATTCTGAATTTGTATAACCCAATACAGTCTGTGTTTTTGATAAACATGAAAATATTCTATAAATTTCATTCAGATTTTATGATTTTGAAATCTATTTAAAAATTTAACAGAAATATAAAAATTTTATTTATTTATGACATACTATATGATGTTTCCTTATGTGTATATATTGTGCAATGTTCAATTAGGGCAAATATTTACCTCTTAAAATATTTGATTTGTATTTGTAATGAAAACATACAAAATCCTATTATTTTCCTTTATTCTCCTCTGATTGGATATGTTCAAATGATATGTATTTAGTTCAGATGTTTTTTGCTTAATCAAATCTACTGTTGCTGCTTTTTATTGCATTTTTTGTTTCTTTCTTTGCACTCTCCAATTCCAGAATTTGTTTCGCTATTTTTTTTATGATTTCTAACTTTTAAAAAAATTATCCTTTTGATAACATCTCATTTTTCTCCTCTTGCTGTATTTCTCTCATCTGAAATCACGGAGCTTCCTTAAATTGTCAGGCAATTCACAGATCTCCATTTCTTTGGGATCAGCTAATAGAATATTGTTTTGTCCTTCAGTGGTATCATGTTTCCTTGATTTTTCATATTTCTGAAGTCTTGCATTGCTGTTCTTACATTTGAAGAAGCAGTTGTCTCCTATAGTCTTTGCTGAGCTACTTCAAAAGAAAAATGCATTCATCACACAAGCACAGCCAGGGATTCTGAGTCTCTCTCAGCCTTTTTCAGTGAATTCAGTTGCTCCACACCCTTTGTTCTCTCTTAAGGGAATTTCTTAAGATATATGCCTTCTCTAGCTAATGCTATGCCAGGTTGGATGCTAAGAACCTACTGTTTTTTCCCTTATGATGACTCCCTGAAATGCTTGAGTTTACCTGCTTTTTTCTATCCCCCAGAATCAAACTTGTTGTCTGCAAGAGATGCTCAGATTTGCTATCCATGAGTCTGGGATCACAGGAATGGCTAGGGATGCGTGAAGTACATGGGGTATTTGGAATGCCTGTGGATCCATTAGGGGATGTTCATAGTGAGATGTACTAAGTGGTTATGAGTGAGCTTCTTGATGGGGTCAATAGAGTAATTAGTATGGATTGTCATGTCTTGTCTTCTCCCAGCATCTTCCAACTGCTCAACTGTTTTGAACCTCAGTATTGTGGTAGGACAAGAAAGAAATGGACATACCTGAAAGTATTCCACATGGCTGACTGAACTGAGTGCTCATTCAATACATTTTCAGTGTCCCCTTTGACAAAGATTAAAAGCTATAGGAGTCTCTTGGCTCTGAACTGTGCCTAAATTAAAATGAAACTGATCTTACCTTCACTAATGCAATTATTCTTTGATATTTTGATCCAAAGTTGTGCTTTAAATTCTCTGATGGATTCTTAGACTCCCACAGATTTAAACTGTGGTAATCAAAAATGATGTTTCCACAGGGGCAGGATAATAGAAATGTGAAAAGTGGTTTATTGAGCTTCACCTGCTCAAGAGGATGGTCTTGGAACTTTAAGACCCTGCTCACACAGAGACTTTAATGATGTAAGTGTTCAATATTGATTCTCATTGATTCATACCTTTTTCAGTCATTTTGCATTT
This sequence comes from Lepus europaeus, assembly GCF_033115175.1. Lineage (NCBI taxonomy): Eukaryota > Metazoa > Chordata > Mammalia > Lagomorpha > Leporidae > Lepus > Lepus europaeus. Next base: position 77,905,854 of record NC_084842.1, on the reverse strand, counting down.
TACAGAAAACACACGTGTGAACGTTTAATCAGAACATCCTTTACCACTGTCCCAAAGTTGGTGATTACAAAGAGTAACCTGGCATAATGGAAGTCAACAATCTTGTCCTGTTCCTGCCACCTAGAATTATAGGTCACTAAAGCTAGAGGCAAAAGAGGACTCTGGCTTTATCTGAGCTGCTTAATTATGTAAAATGCTTATTATTATACCAAGTGATACATTTTTTATAAAAATGACTTTAAAGTTTGAGGAACATGAGTGTTTGCCATATTATTCTCCTCCATATATTTCTATATTTTTATTTTATAAAATAACATATGCTTTTACTTAAGGGATTTGTCATAAAATTAATTTTTATTTTTCTAAGTAAAATCAACAAAGATTAAAACAAACAAAGCCATAATACTATTTGCTCCTACTTTTATGACATAGAAGATATTTTTATGCAAATAACAAAGGATGTAATTTTAGAATTAAGATAGACATTTAGGATTTTTTTAAAAATCTTACTTTACTATTGTGATTTTATGCTACTTTAACCTGGAGTGAAGATAATTTTTTCATGTTCTATCCTTGTCCACTCACTGTAATTTCATACCCATTAAAGTGGATATACTGGGTCATATTCCAGATAGCTGAGTGAACTGGTTGCTAAGCTGAGCTGTATACTTCTACTGTGTACATAAAACATTTGGGATCTTTGCATATAGACAAAACAAAGAGGAGAATTTAAGGAACTTGAATGCTTCAAGGAAAATGTCAGCTTTTACTTTGACCTGAATTTTGTTTTTATGTTTACATGAAATTATTTTTCCATATCAAAAACATATGTTAAAAATTTTGCCTCAATTCTCCATATACTCTCAAGTTTGGTGTCTCAATAATACATGTGTGGCAGGTATTGTGCTGTAGCAGGTAAAGCTGCCATCTGTAGTGCTGGCATCCCATATGGGCGTCCATTCGAGTCCCAGCTCCTCCACTTTCAATCCAGCTCTCTGCTATGGCCTGGGAAAGCAGTAGAAGATGACCCAAGTGTTTGGGCCCCTGCACCCATGTGGGAGACCTGGAGGAAGCTCCTGGCTCCTGGCTTTGGATTGGTACAGCTCCGGCCATTGCGGCCATTGGGGAGTGAACCATCGGATGGAAGACCACCCACCACCACCGCCTCTGCTTCTCTGTAACTCGGCCTTTCAAATAAATGAATGAAATCTTAAAAAATAATTATAACATGAACATTTCTAAGTATAAATATAAATTATACAACCTGATTATGTAGAAATATGTAGTGAATCCCTGAATTCACTGTTCTAGAAATTTATTGAAGGAACAGTAACATTAGGGGGAGCTCTGTTGGCATCTTTCTCATCATGAAATATTTAGCTTGTTAACTTTTCACAAAATTGATTCTTCCTGATTGCTCACAAAGCAAACCATGTCCACCATGGCAGGTTTTCCTCAATTGGAGATTCTTGGCTGTAAGTATTCTCTTCTGTCCACCACATCTTGGGTTCGGTAATTATTGGGAAACATGACATGAAGCAATGATTCTGTGTGGTTCATTAGGTAAGTGAGGCTTCATACTGGTAAGATGAAGCAGGGGATTTTGTAGTAGTTCTGAAATCTCTGGATAATCTTTGTGAGATATTGGTGTCAAATATGGTTCTGTCTGGCTACCTGGATTGTTTTTTTGGCTTTTATTCATTTGTCCTGATATAGGATGTACATTAAGTCAACTGAAAGGAGGCTAAGAAGTAGTATGGAAGAAGAAATAATCATATTTTGGTCTGGGAATGAGTTAGAATTCCATGGTATTATTTATTACTTGGGATCATGTAAATATGCTCCTTAGCTGCTTTTTCAGAAAAGAATCTCTGCTTTCATTTTTTGGTAATCAATATTTGCAGCCCCTATCTGAACAATCAAACATGAAACTCAGATTACCATTCAAACTAGCAATATTTAAACAGGAAATTTGAACATGAGCTGTGGATTATAGTCTTTACCCTTCAAACAAGACAGGGTTTACATAATCAGCCTTCATAACATTTTTCTTGCTGGTGTCTGACATTTTCCCCTGATTTTGGCCTTTCCACATTCTATGTGATGTTCTGAGAAAAAGCTATTACTGAGTAAACTACTCCCCCCGCCCAGTTTCTTCATTTAAAACATGTTCAGTTTTCTTACAGAAAATCAATAGATATGTCTGTATTGAAACAGCGAAATAGGTGGGGCCTCCCTGCACCTCAGTGAGTGCTAATTGTTTTTAATTACCTAAAATCCCATATGAGATGCTTCAGAATTCTTGACTTCTGAGATTTCCCAAACAGCAAACTGTAAAAACCAAGGTGGAACAATTAATGTCCTTGTATAGTCAGTCAGTGAGTACAGGTATTTGTTCATTTACATATGCATTCATTCTTTTACTCCTGCTTTGATACATTTCATAGTATATATGTCCAATTGTTTGTTTACCAGGCACCAGGGAAAGAGGGTGAAGTGTGAGAAGTAATGATAATAAATAAGCCCAGATCTCTATATTGAAGGAACACATAATTTAATTGGAGGAAATACATAAGCTAATAATAGTATAGTGTACGCCATGCTCCAACTGGGGTAGTAGAGAAGTGTTATAGTTCTGAAAAAGAAGTTGATTTTGATTTTAGTAATGGTGAAGAGGAATGGGAAAAGCTTCATGGAAGGGAAAGACCTCCAACTCAGACTGAAGATGATTTGGTTTTGTCCAGAAAATAGTTGTGAAGAATTTCAAGTGACTGGACAAATATTCAAATGTCATTCTAATTAAAAAATATTGGGTTTTGAATTTTTGAAACTTAAAATTCATTCATATGCTATTTATTCTTTATAATAATGATTGTTAGAAACTGACTAAATTAAGTATTTTAGTGACCAGCTGGCTGCCTAGGTATATCATAAAGCCACAGCGGAGCTAAATGACATACTTTTATCTACTTTTTAATTCTTGGATTCCTACTGGGACTAAAAGTGAAACTTAGTGTTCCTGACTTGTAGGCTTCATATACTACTTAAGATTCTCATTCTTTTACAAGTTAATCATAAACTCTGAAAAAGTTTGATTAACAGTAGATTGAGACCCACACCAAAAATTAGCTTTAATATAATATGGTGCGCCGGTGCCTCAGCTCAATAGGCTAATCCTCCGCATTGCGGCACCGGCACCCTGGGGTTCTAGTCCTGGTTGGGGCACTGGATTCTGTCCCGGTTGCCCCTCTTCCAGGCCAGCTCTCTGCTGTGGCCCGGGAGTGCAGTGGAGGATGGACCAGGTCCTTGGGCCCTGCACCCCATGGGAGACCAGGAGAAGCACCTGGCTCCTGCCATTGGATCGGCGCGGTGCTCTGGCCGCAGCGCGCCTGCCACAGCGGCCATTGGAGGGTGAACCAACGGCAAAGGAAGACCTTTCTCTCTGTCTCTCTCTCTCACTGTCCACTCTGCCTGTCAAAAAAAAATAATATATATATATATATACATATATATATAAAATATGGTGCTTTAAACGTTTAATATTTACATTGATTCTCAAGTTAATGAAATATTGATTACTCCTTACAACTTAAACTTCTGAATTCCTCTCATACATCCTGAACTGATTCCTAGACATCTTACCCCAAATGTACTAAAAAAAAACTTGTAAATGTCTATAGTTAAAATATGAGTATTTATTGATCTCGCTCTATTTTCCACTATACTCATCACCAGAAATATAAAACAGAACCATCAGTTAATATTGTTGATCTTTACACTGTGACCATTTCATAGTACCATTCACTGTATGTTTTATCAAGTCTAAGCATCTAGTACCATAGCTTTTGATTTAGTCTCTCTGCTTCTTGTCTCAAGCACTCAAATCTACCATTTGTGTAGAACTCTGGATGCAAACATTATGATAGCAGATCTCTCTCTCTCTCTCTATCACTCTGTCTCTCTTGCTCCCTCTCTTCCTCTCTGCTCTCTCTACTCTCTTCCCTATCCCTGCTCTCCCCCCTTTCTATGTCACTATCCATTTCAAATAAATGAATGAATTAATAAATAAATAGTCTTTTTAAAAAACTGCAATGGCTCACATTTGTGAATAGTAGTGGATGTTAATGGGTATTTATGAGAGATAAGTAAAGGAGAGGGGGAAAAAAAAAAAGAAAGGGAGAGGAATGCAGTGTGTGTTCAAGTGTACTCATGTCAGAAGAGAGGCATTTTCCAGGATCACATGAGTCAGAAAATGCTAGCTTGAACAGTGTTAATATATTTCTTCCAAAATTTGCTTTTAACATGTACATTTTAATTTGAATTTCCAGGTGGTAGATTTAGCATTTGCCACTTCTCAAGTTTATTTGACTACAAAATTATGTTTCTGTGCAGTGTCAATTAATACTGTGGGACACTGATGTTGAAGGAGAGCAACACTACATTGAGTCCTCAGAAGGTACTTAGATTCCTTCTCATTTTTCCACAATTTTTGTATATTGATACATGTCTTCTTTTTAGTATTTTCAATTCTCTTTTCTTTATTCTATGAAGCAGAACTTCTCTTTGATTCCTAGTAAAGCTTAATCAAAAACAATTTTTGGCATTCTTTGTCACATATGTTGTCCATATTATTATGAAAAAAACAAAAAAAATGGCAACAGATGTTTGTGTGCAATTATTTGTTTGTCATTTTGTCTATCACTAGCTGATTAATTGCGATATTATAGGTTGAAAAATTATGAACTCTGACTGACTTTTCTATGTGTATTGCATATTGTCTTGGGTACAATAAAATTCCACTGGCTCCCTCATTTACAAGAAATTTTTATTTGAAGGACAATTAAATTATAGTATCTGCTAAATTTGCTCTTATTCAGCCTGTGCTCTTGGAGTCAGGGCAGAAACATCTTTGAGAAAAGGAGAAGAAACTCAATCAAAAATTCATTAAGACCAATTCCATAGAAGGTGGATTTATATTTGGTTTCAACTTTGTGAGTTCTAGACTTTCATTTTCTACTACCACTCAAAAAAAAATCAAAGCGAAACTCATTTTAATCTCTATTGTTGAGATATTCTGAAAGTGACAAATTTTGACAGTCTTTATTAAATGAAATAATCTCAGAAATATTTAATCTTATTGCTATTAATGACTGATAGCTACCATACTCCAAATGTTTTATCTCAAATATTTAAAAAGAACTTTAGGCTTAAATCATTAAAAAGTTAAAAATCTTCAACTTACACTACTTGATTGTTTTTTTCTGACTTTTTGAAAGTCTAATTATGGGCCCTAGACCTTTCTAACTTGCATGAATTCTAATCTCAAGTTTCATCTACAAAGAAATCAAGGAAAATTTCTACTCCAATCTTATTTGGCACAACCTTGTTGTCTACATTTTCTCTCTTGCCAAATGAGCATTATCCATAAGCTATAAAGAATTTCCTAGAAAAAATTAATGTTAGTAATTCAATGTGCACTTATTAGTCACTTAGATAATGGGAAAGTTTGGATGCCTATTCAATTATCAATTCCCCTCACATTTTCAACAGTATCAGAATCAAGAATGGTCCATTAATTACCTGTATTGTCAGGGGAGTCACTTGGGAGACTTTGGAACAAAGGGAGTATTCATTAGTGGAAAAGAAAATGGATGGAGCTTGAGTTCATCACTTCTCTGTTTCATGCCAACTTTGAAAATGGTCTGGCTGCAATGCTTAAAAATGGATTCCTGTAATTGCAGATAATTCAATAATATGTTTAGAACATCAGGATAGTTTGCATCACCTTGAACAAATGTAGTGTATGGCTGAATATCTGATTTAAGGCATTCTTTCTTGTATCAGGAAAAATTATACACCTTAAAGTGACATTTTGACACAATTTATTTTTAACTGAGCCCAAGCTCTAGTTAAACAGGAAAATGGTGGGGTGGGGGGAAGCCTAACTTGGCCTGTACTACACAGCTATCTTGTTTAGATATACAAAACATTGCATGCAGTTATTGGTGCTTATCTTGGCTTATGGTGAGTTTCCCATATTGGTCAAAAATTATCCTCCCAATGTGTGGTGATTTCTGGAATGGATTCTGGAATGCTGTGAAGTTCTTGAAGTCATATAGCTCTTACCATATGCTTTGATGCTTTGATTCATGAAATTTTTTTAACAAGAATAAGGTCCCTTGGCCTATCACTTTTGCACTCATCTATCAAATGTTTATTGAGCAGCTACCATGTGTCAGGCACCAGGATACAGAAAGTATTCAGACATGCCATGGACTTAAAAACTCTTAGTAATTGGCTGGCGCCAAAGCTTACTTGGCTAATCCTCCTCCGGCAGTGCCGGCACACCAGGTTCTAGTCCCGGTTGGGGCTCTGGATTCTGTCCCAGCTGTTCCTCTTCCAGTCCAGCTCTCTGCTGTGGCCCGGGGAAGGCAGTGGAGGATGGCCCAAGTGCTTAGGCCCTGCACCCACATGGGAAACCAGGAGGAAGCACCTGGCTCCTGGATTCAGATTGGCGCAGTGCGCCGGCCATTAGCGGCCATTTGGGGAGTGAACCAAAGGAAATGGAAGACCTTTCTCTCTGTCTCTCTCTCTCACTGTCTAACTCTGTCAAAAAAAAAAAAAAAAAAAAAAACACAAAAAACACAAAAACCAACTTAATAATATAGGAGACAGAGACATGTAAACATGTAAAGATATCATTGCAAAAATCCTCTGTTTCCTTTTTTTTTTTTTTTTTTTTTTTGACAGAGTGGACAGTGAGAGAGAGAGACAGAGAGAAAGGTCTTCCTTTTTGCCGTTGGTTCACCCTCCAATGGCCGCCGCGGCCGGTGCACTGCAACCGGCCATACAGCGCTGATCCGAAGGCAGGAGCCAGGTGCTTCTCCTGATCTCCCATGGGGTGCAGAGCCCAAGCACTTGGGCCATCCTCCACTGCACTCCCGGGCCACAGCAGAGAGCTGGCCTGGAAGAGGGGCAACCGGGACAGAATCGATGCCCTGACCAGGACTAGAACTCTGTTTCCTTTTATAGTGGTTGATTGTGAACTAAGTTTGCTGGTGAGCAAACTGAGAAACTTGCCCATTTGTCATGCTAGCCAAGTATCAGAGAGTGCTAGGATGAAAATACAGCGATCTGATTAAAAAGCACATGATTTTACCATCTTATAAAACTATTCCAATTATTGTACTCCCAGGACTGTTTTGAGGAATGAAATCCCCCAAGTAAAGTTTTATAGCACTTGTCGTATGATACACGCTCACTAAATGTTATCTGGTATTGCTGTTATTTCTTTAATTATCACCTGCCATCCCATGTTGGAAGAGCACATGATTAAGCATGCTTTTCACCTTACTGGCCACAATCGAATCCTTGCTTGAATACTGAAATTTTTGTGACCTCTGGCAGAATACTTAACTGCTTCACCTAGAAATTAAAAATTACATTGGTGGCACTCAGTAGGAAGTAGCTTTTATGGGAGCACTACTATTTTTTGTCTTGCTCTGTTCTGAAACTTCAGCCTACCGCAGAATACAGATTCAGTAAATAAGTATTGAATGAGTAAAAGAATGTCTCCTAGAATTAGTGTAGGGACTAAATAAATTAGTAAATTTAAGGTTTTTAGGAAAATTCTTGATCTGATTAAATGTTCAATTAATGTTAACTTGGCCTTTATTCCATTTTTGTCCTTATTGCTTTTATTATCAAATGCCACTTCCACCATGCAGTCTTTTTTTTTTTTCTTTTTTACAGGCAGAGTGGACAGTGAGAGAGAGACACACAGAGAAAGGTCTTCCTTTGTCGTTGGTTCACCCTCCAATGGCCGCCAGCTGCCAGTGCATTGTGGCCGGTGCACTGCGCTGATCCGAAGGCAGGAGCCAGGTGCTTCTCCTGGTCTCCCATGGGGTGCAGGGCCCAAAGACTTGGGCCATCCTCCAATGCACTCCTGGGCCACAGCAGAGAGCTGGCCTGGAAGAGGGGCAACCGGGACAGAATCTGGTGCCCCAACCGAGACTAGAACCCGGTGTGTCGGCGCCACAAGGCGGAGGATTAGCCTATTGAGCCACGGCGCCGGCCACCATGCAGTCTTTATTGATCACCACCACAAGGCATGATCTCTTCTCTGCACACTCAGATGTGTTTGATTGGTCTTGTCTCATGACAAAGCTTCTTTCTAGCTATGATTTTCCACAGGGCTTTTCTCCTCTAGGAGATTGCAACTTTTACGCTAATAGGCCTTTTTCATACCTCTTTTTGACTAGCCCAGCAAGTTTTCAAGCTGCTACTGACAACTCAGTCTTCAGTTCTTGTCTCTTTGTGTTTATACAGTTTTGTACTAAGGTTTTTGTTTTGTTTTGTTTCTGAAGTCAAACCTAGAAGGTCTGTAGATAGAGAAAAAGACAAGTCAGATCTGTGATGTCATGGTATTTCATGAATGACATTAGACACTTGAAGCCAGTCAAGTTAATTCCCTCTCAGATGGTGCTTTTCTCCTCCAGGTGGCTATGTAGAGATGTGTAATGGAGGAAGGAGAGGATGCTTGGGAAGTAGAATATGTTGATTTTTTTTTTTTTTTTACTATAGTGATATGGGATGGATGTGGTACCCTTTCCTGAAAACAGAAACTGATTTAAGGGAGGATAAAAAAATGTGACTCTCTCAACTAACCCCTGAATATAGAGTTTTAGAGATACACAGAAAATTTGTAGATGGTCTGTGGATGGGCACAGGATTCCAAATAACATGAAAGGTAAAGCTAAGTCAGAGTTACTCAGATACAGGAAAGAGGTCAGTCTCTTAGGATTGGTTGAAGTGAGGCATTAAGAATTACCTTTTTTCTTAACTAGTTTTTTAAATTTAGGTTACACAAGTTTCATATAATTCATATATACAGATTTAGGAACTTAGTGGCACTTCCCCTCCCAATCTCCCTCTGGCCCACGCTCCAGCCCTTCCTCCCCCTTCCTCTAGGATACTCAGTCTTAACTTTTGCAATGACCTATTTTCAGTATACTTAATGATTGTGTAGTTAGCCCTACTCTCAGTAAAAGAGTTTATCAAATAGTACAAAGAGAAAGAAAACAAAACCAAACACTGTTCCTCAATGGAAGAGACAAAGGCTATAAACAATCATCGAGTCTCAAAATGTCTATTTCAGTGCAATACATTACATTTCAGGTATTCCATTAGTTACTTCAGATCAGGGAAAAATATATCTGTCTTTTTAGGATTGATTTATTTTACTAACTATAATGGTTTGCAGTTGGACTATCTTGTTGCAAAAGACAGGATTTCATTTATTTTTACAGCTGAGTAGTACTCCATAGTATATTTATACCATAATTTCTTTAGTCAACAGTTGATGGATATCTGGGTTGATTCCATATCTTAGCTATTATGAATTGTGCTGCAGTGAACATGGGGCTACAGATAACTCTTTCATATATTTATTTCTTTTGATTGGGTGAATGCCTAGGAGTGTGATGGATTCATCTTATGATACAAGTCAATATTCAGATTTCTGACGTATCTCCATACTGTCTTCCACAGTGATTGCAGGAGTTAACATTCCCCCCAACAGTGGATCAGGGTACATTTTTCCCCACATTCTCATGAGCATTTGTTGTTTGTTGATTTATGTATGTGAGCTATGCTAACTGGAGTGAGATGAAACCTCCTTGTGGTTTTGATTTTCATTTCCCTGATGGCTGGTGATCTTGAGCATTTTTTCAAGTGTTTGTTGACCATTTGAATTTCCTTTCTTGAAAAGTGCCTGTTCAAGTCCTTTGCCCATTTCTTAACTGGGTTGTTTGTTTTGTTGTTGAATTTCTTGAGCTCTTTATAGATTCTGGAAGTTAACCCTTTATCAGTTACATAACTTGCAAATATTTTCTCCTACTTTTGGTTGCCTTTTTATTTTGCTGAGTATTTCTTTGCAATGCAGAAGCTTCTCAGATTGATGTAATCCCAATATCAACTTTGGTTGTGATTGCCTGAATCAGACTGTTTTGATACAATTACCCTGTAGTGCATCTTGAAATCTTGTATTGTGATGCCTCTGGCTTTATTTTTTTTTTATAAGACTGCTTTAGCTATTCAGGTTCTCTTATGTTTCCATGTGAATTTTAGCATCAATTTTTCTAGAACTGTGAAGAATGCTGTTGGTATTTTGATTGGGATCACACTGAATCTGTAAATTGCTGTGGGTAGTATGGAAATTTTGATGATGTTGATTCTTCCAATCCATGAACATGGAAGGTTGACTATCTTTTAATATCTTCAATTTCTTTCTTTAGAGGTTTGTAATTTTCATCATAGAGATTGACATCTTTGCTCAAATGTATTCTGTTATTTGATTCTTTTGGAGCTATTATGAATGGTATTCATCTTAAAAAGATCTTTTTCAGCCATTACATTTTCTGTGTATACAAAGGCTATTGATTTTTCCATGTTGATTTTGTATCTGCCACTATACCAAACTCATTTTATGAGTTCCAACATTCTTTCAGTGAAGTCTTTTAGACCCCTATATTTAAGATCATGTCATCTGCAAATAGGAATAGTTTGACTTGCTCCTTTCCCTATTTGTATGCCTTTGATTTCCTTTTCTTGCCTAATGGCTCTGGCTAAAACTTCAAGGATTATATTGAATAGTAATGCTGAGAGTGGATATCCTGGTCTGGTTCTGAATCTTAGGGAGAATGTTTCTAGTTTTCCCCATTCAGCAGGATGCTGATCATGGGTTTGAAATAAATTGCCTTGATTGGTTTGAGGAATGGTCCTGCTATCCCCAATTTGCCTAAGGTTTTCATCATGAAAAAATGTTGTATTTTGTCAAATGCTTCCTCTGTATCTACTGATTGTTATTCTTCAGTTTGTTAATGTGATGTCTCACAATGATTGATTTCCGAATGTTGCACCATCTCTGCAAACCAGGTATAAATCCAGCTTTGTCCAGATGAATGATCTTTCTGATGTGTTATTGGATTCAATTAGCTAATATTTTTTTGAGGATATTTTCATCTCTTTTCATCAGAGATTTTGGACTATTGTTCTCTTTCTCTGTTGCCTCTTTTTCAGCTTTGGGTATTAAGGTGATGCAGACTTCATAGAAGGAGTTTGGGAGGATTCCTTCCCTTTCCATTGTTTTGAATAACTTGAGAAGAATTAGAATATTTTTGCTTTAAATGTCTGGTAGAGTACAGCAGTGAAGCCACCTGGTCTTGGGCATTTCTTTGTTGGGAGGATCTTAATTACTGATTCAATTTCCATCTTATTTATTGGTCTATTTAGGTTTTCTATGTCTTCATGACTCAATTTTGGTACACTATATTTCTAGGAATCTATCCATTTCTTCTAGGTTTTCAATTTGTTGGCATACAGCTCTTTGTAGTAATTTCTTTCCTTTTTAAAAGATTTATTTATTTATTTCAAAGGCAGAGTTACAGGGAGACAGAGGCAAAGAGAGAGAGGAAGGGAGGGAGGGAGGGAGGGAGGGAAGAAGGTGTCTTCTATCTTCTGGGTCACTCCCCAGATAGCTGAAACAGCCAGAGCTAACTGATCTGAAGGCAGGAGCCAGGAGCTTCTTCTGAATCTCCCACACATGTTCAGGGGCCCAAGCACTTGGGCCATCTTCCACTGTTTTCCCAGGCCATAACAGAGAGTTGGATTGGAAGTGGAGCTGCTGGTTTTCGAACCAGTGCCCATATAGGATGCCGGCATTGCAGGCAGCAGCCTTATCTGCTATGCCACAATGCCAGCCTCTCTTTGCAATAATTTCTGGTGATTCTTTTTATTTCTGTGGTTTGTGTTGTTACATTTTCTTTTTCATCTGTTCATCCTTTCATGGTTTTATTGTTTTGGGTCTTTTCCCCTTTTTTGATTAGTTGTGACAATGGTGTTTCAGTTTATATATTTTTTCAAATAAAAAGCTCTTCATTTCACTGATTTTTTTATTTTTTATTTTTTGTTTCAATTTAATTTCTTCTCTAATTTTAATTATTTCTTTCCTCCTACTAGCTTTGGGTTTGGTTTGTTGTTTTTCTAGGTTCTTGATATGCATTGATATCTCATTCATTTAGTACCTTTCTAATTTCTTCGTGTAGGCACTGATTGCTATAAACTTCCCTCATAATACAGCTTTTATAGTATGCCATAAGTTTTGATATGATGTATTGTCATCTTCATAATTTTAAGAAAATTTTTATTTCTCTTTTGATTTCTTCTATGATCCACTGTTCATTCTGTAGCATGTTGTTCAATCTCCATGTGTTCACATATGATCTAGAGATTCTTTAGTTATTGATTTCCAGCTTCATTCAGTTGCTGTCCAAGAAGATGTATGGTATGATTTCAATTTTTTGAATTTGCTAAGACTTTTATGCACTGATAAGAATGTTTATTCTGCTTCTGTGGTATGAAATGTTCTGTAGATATATATTAGGCCCAATTGATCTGTAATGTTGATTAACTCTGTTATTTCCTTGCTGATTCCCTGTCTGTTTGATCTGTCCATTGCTGAAAGTGGAGTATTGAAGTCCCTCATTATTATTGTATTGGAGTGTATGTCTCCCTTTAGGTCCATTAATATTTCTTTAAATAGCCAGGCATTCTATAATTGGTTGCAGATATATTTATTATAGTTATGTATTCCTGTTGAATTGATCATTTAATCATTACATAATGTCTTTCTTTGTCTCTTTTAATAGTTTTTATGTTAAAGTCTATTTTGTCTGATATTAGGATGGCAACATCAGCTCTTTTTCAGTTTCTGTTAGCATGGAATATCTTTTTCCATCCTTTCACTTTCAGTTTGCATATATCTTTGTTGGTGAGGTGTGTTTTTTGTAGGCAGAAATTTGATGGATTTTGTTTTTTAATCCATTCAACCAGTATGTATCTTTTAACTGGAGAGTTGAGACCATTTACCTGCAAGTGACAATTGCTAAGTAACAACGTGGCCCTGCCATTTTTCCACAAATAATTCCTCTTGTTTACTTTGGATTTCTTTTGTACTTCTACTGGGGGATTTTCTACCTTCTCCCTCTTTCATAATGATGGCAATATTTCTGTGTTTTTGTGTATAGCACATCCTTAAGCACCTTTTTTAAGGGTGGATAAGTGGAGACAAAGTCTTTCAATTACTGTTTTATGGAAGTTCTTTATTTCATCTTTTTTAATAAATGAGAGATTTTTAGGGTACAGTATTCCAGGTTGACAGTTTTTTTTTCCTTTTAAGTCTTGGACTGTATCTTGCCTTTCCCTTTTAGCCCATAGGGTTTCTGATGAGAATTCAGCTGTGAGTCTAATAGGAAATCATCTGAAAGTAATCTGACATATCTCTCACGCACATTTTAGAATCTTTATGTTTTATTGTGGAAAGTTTTACAAAATGTATCATGGTGAAGATTTTCTCTGGTCCTGTCTTTTAGGAATTCTATGTGCTTCCTCAACCTGATGTCTCTTTATTTCCCCAAATTGGTAAAATTTTCTTTAATTATTTCACTAAATAGGCCTTTTAATCCATTCTCTCTTTCCACACCTTCCAGAACTTGTATGTTGGGTCATTTGATAGTATCCCATAGTTCTCCAACACTGTTTTTAAGTTTTCTATTTTCTTTTTTTTTGGGGGGGGTGGGGGTGGGGATGACTGTAAGATTGTCAAAGATTTGTCTTCTCATTCAGATATTCTTTCTTCTGCCTCTCCGAGTCTGCTGTTAGGGCTTTCCATTGCATCTTCTATTTGATCTATGTAATTCTTCATTTCTAATATTTCATTTAGATTTCTTTTTAAAAATCTCAATTTAATGGGAAAATTTTTCACTCATGCATATATGGTTTCCTATAGTTATTTGATTTTGCTTCTGATTGGGTAATCCTATGATTAATTTTTTAATTCCATTTCCAGCATTTCCTCAATTTCTTTATGTTTGCATTCTAATGTTGAAATATTGTGTTGCTTCACGGAGCTAGGATTCATTATGTCTTCCTTATTCTTGTTTCTTGGATTTTTGCATTTGTTTTTAGACATTTGTGGAATTGATTTTTGTTTTTTCCTCTGATGGCATTTATCTTTGAGCTGTCCCTCTGTGGCTAAGTAGAATGTCTGAGCTTTTAGTGAAGACCAAGAGGTATGTGGTAGGTGTGGCCAGGGAGCTCTGGTCAATGCTCCAGGGTAGGGTGAGTATCCAAGGTAACACCTAAATTGGGCATAGTAGATCACAATATCCAGCTATACCTTGGACCTTCTCATGTAACCACTGAGTTCCCATGGTCTCAGCACATACAGATCCTACAGTCTCCAGGTCCAGAGGTTTCTCTCTGCCTGCTAGCCTGTTCAATCAATAGAGAGGCATATGTACCCTAAGAATTCTGCCTTGGAGTTATGACCCTGGGAGGGTAGGGGAGCCCCACCATCCCTCCTGGCTGACCAGCCACCTCCCAGCCTGGCTCAAAGTCAGTGGAGACTGCAGACGGTTCCCTCCACTAGAATCTCTGTATCACACATGCACATGTGAGCCACTGGTGCTGGCACTGCCAACTAGGCATCCTGTCTCAGTCAGCTGCTGTGCACTCTCACAAAGACTTCTGTAACTGCCCACCAACCCAAAATGGTGTCTGCCCCCTTTCAGCCAGACAGCAGTCACTGTTTTGGAGCAGTTGAGGGGAAACAAACATCCCCCTCCACTTCCACTGTGTCTGCGGGCAACCTCCAGCAACTGACAGCCATGAGAGCTTCAGTTCAGACCCATGCCACACTCTCTCTCTGGCTCTCTTTCCATGGGCTGCTGCAGTCCAGTCTCACCTCCATCTACAAACTGCTACCTTCTCTGGCTCTCAGTCCCTGCAGCTGTGCTTGTGCCTACACTGTGAGTCTGCTCCCTCCACACAGGTCCATGACATTTTTCCTCCTCCTTTTGGACTTCCAGTGTGGTTTCCTCTCCAATTCTCCCCTGAAAGTGCACCCCCTATACTTTTCTCTTTTTTGTTTATCCTTAGCCCATCTTAGCATGTTGCTCCCTAATTTGCCATCTTGGAATCTCTAAGAATTACCTTTTTAATGCATGCCATTTGAAAATAAATATCTTAGTAAGCAATACCCAAAAGAATGGTTTCCCTTGAATGGTAGTTTGCTATGGTGGGGAATAAAACAAAGCATATAGTTTGGAACCAAACAGATTTGGCTGAATTGCCTTGGAAAGGTTGCCTACATTTGCTAAAACCCAGAAGCAACATTTGAAAAGAGAATCTGTATGTTACTAGAGTTTAGCATATCCTTTTGGGCACACAGAAAACCATGTTTTCTCATCCCCATTAGAGACTGGTCAGGACAGATGAAGAATTTTAGATAATGAGGTGAGGATGGAAGTGACACAGATCACTTAAAAGTGAAAGCAGTGAAAATCTACTGAACAAATTTGCAATATCTCTTTCCTGTGTTCAGCCTTAAGGAGTTCTTATGTTGATAGGTAGAGCCTCAAGATGAAAGCATCCTGGATACTAAGCACGGCATGAGAAAAAGTTGCCCTGGAAGGTTACCTTCTTAGTTATCTATAATTTCTTATTCATTTTCTCAACAGATATGAATAAACTACATATTATAGTGTATATCACAGTGTAGGCACTAAGACTTAACTCTCTTCAAGTGGGAGTTTCAGGTACAATGAAAAACGATAGCAAGATGGTTCGAAGTAAGAGAAATGCAATATTTGATTCCATGTGGGTGTCTGTATAAAAGGCTAAGTCACCTGACACTATTGGTTTTGTTTAGCATCATGATTCCCAAATTCTTGAAAGTACCTGGTAAGAGGCCAGCACCGTGGCTCACTAGGCTAATCCTCCGCCTGTGGTGCCGGTACTCTGGGTTCTAGTCCCGGTTGGGGTGCGGGTTCTGTCCCGGTTGCTCCTCTTCCAGTCCAGCTCTCTGCTGTGGCCCAGGAAGGCAATGGAGGATGACCCAAGTGTTTGGCCCTGCACCCACATGGGAAACCAGGAGGAAGCACCTGGCTCCTGGCTTCGGATCGGTGCAGCTAGCTGGCTGTAGTGGCCATTTGGGGGGGGTGAACCAATGGAAGGAAGACCTTTCTCTCTGTCTCTCTCTCTCACTGTCTAACTCTGCCTGTCCAAAAAAAAAAAAAAGGTACCTGATAAGAAAATTTTAGTCAACAAAATTTTGCTGAACAAAAGTGGTATGGTAATTTGAGGTTAATTATTAAATACTCCAAATAAAATTCTGATATTAGGCGAGATTAGTTGATTGAATTCATCATATTAGCAAAAGGTCATAATTCCTTATATTTTCTAAATTCTTTAAGGCTAGCAACCCTATGTGGGTATTTACCCCAATGGTTAAGAGCTTCTATTCTCAGTTTTTATAGTATATGCAATGCTCTAAAATGGTAGTTCCTGTGGACCCAGCCATAGAGTTGCTCACAACCCATATCAGAGCAGTAGGTTCAAGTCCTGGCTCTGATTCCAATTCCAGCTTCCTGCTAATACCCACTCTTGGAGGCAACAGTGATGGCTCTAGTAATTGGGTACCTGCCACCCATGTGGTTGGCCTGGGCCAGTCCCGACTTTTCTGGGCATTTGAGAAGTGAACCAACAGATAGAACATCTCTACTGTCTCTGTATTTCTGTCTCCTTTTGTCTCTGTGTCTTTGCCTCAATCCTTGTCACTGACTTTAAAATAAATGAATTGTAATCCTGTCTAGCCTGCTTTTGATAAAAAAAAAAATCAGAAGGGTGATATATGCAACTTCTTCCTTCTGTTCTCATGATAAGACTAGAAAATCAGAAAGGTGGGATTGGCAGTTTTGTCTTGGGCCATCTGATAGAGGTTGTCCCTGGCCTTTGATTGATTGTTCCCCAAAGTGTGCTTAAAAGACTCTGCTTCAGCCAGTCTCGTGGGTCTTCCTCTCTTGGACCCCTCCTCCTGGCTGCTGAGGAAGGAGGTTTATTGCTTGAATAAATCTTGCTTTGCTCAAATAATAAACAAAAAAAAATTAAAAATACACAGTTAGCAATTCAGTATTAGGGATGTCATTTGTATTATTTCACTGAAAGAATATTACTTTGATTGTATTTTCTATCAAATCCTTTACTCTTTTGAAACAAATTTGTTCTCGCTTTCAAAGTAGCATTACTAAACAAAATTGTTCTTTTACAGAAAACATGGAGCTTCTATTCTCAGTTTTTATAGTATGTGCAATGCTCTAAAATGGTAGTTCCTGTGGACCCAGCCATAGAGTTTTACTCGTGGTTTCATGGTTGCATTCTCCAAGGAAGGATGCTTTTTTCATGACATGGGTACATCTGGGCTGCATCTGCGTATGGGAGGTGGATCTTTTTTCTAATTTGTATACTGCAAATGATTTAGTGTCTGTCAGCTTGGGTACACATATATATAGAAGCATCATTGAAGGATCTAGCTTTCTAAAATGACTCCAGATGATACTCATCTCTTCTTCAGCATGACCCTGTATAATAGCCTCCCCTTACGTATGGACTAGATCTAGTAGCTTGCTTGTGTAGAATGTGCTTAAAGTGATGAACTATGACTTCCTTAATTTTGTTCCAAAAAGACTGTAACTTTCATTTCTCTCCCCCCCCCCTTCCTCTCTCTCTCCCTCTCCCTCTCCCTGTCTCCTTTACTGGTACCACCTCTCTTGATCTTTCTCTTGCTCACTGGAGAAACCAACTTCCATATGGAGAGAACATAGCAACAAAGAACTGAAGGTGGCTTGAAAGAAGTTAAGTACCTTAGCTCACAACCCCACAGGAATGAAACCTTGCTATTAGCTACTGAGAGAGTTTAGAAGCATACTTGTAAATTCCTTCATTTGTGTATTGAGATGATTGGAGTGGAACATTTTGAAACTTTAAGCAAAATGACACTACCAATCTGTTCTCAAATCTCTGAAATACAGAAGCTATAAGATGCATGCTAAGTTTTGAGATGATGTGTTTTATAGCAACAGACAAGTGATACACATTGTAAAATGTTTTTCATTCCTCACTTATTCTTTCATCTTCACATTTGGCTTGTGTTGCACGATCATCTTGTGTCCAGGTTTTGAATACTCTGATAAGCAATGGGTGTTACAGGTCAGTATGCTATAGAAAACTATCATAATCACGTAAAAATGATTGAAGGCCAGTGCCGCGGCTCAATAGGCTAATCCTCCGCCTTGTGGCGCCGACACACCGGGTTCTAGTCCTGGTCGGGGCACCAGATTCTGTCCCGGTTGCCCCTCTTCCAGTCCAGCTCTCTGCTGTGGCCCGGGAATGCAGTGGAGGATGGCCCAAGTCCTTGGGCCCTGCACCCGCATGGGAGACCAGGAGAAGCACCTGGCTCCTGGCCTCTGATCAGTGCAATGTGCCGGCTGCAGTGCGCCGGCTGCAGCAGCCATTGAAGGGTGAACCAATGGCAAAGGAAGACCTTTCTCTCTGTCTCTCTCTCTCACTGTCCACTCTGCCTGTCAAAAATAATTTTAAAAAAAATGATTGAAAGAGTTTTCCAGATAAAGATAGAAGCTGGCAGAAAAGAATGATAGAAAAGCAGTTCAAAAGATGTGGACAAGTTGTATACTCCAGGGGTTTCATACAGTGATTGTAATACTTGGACTTCCCATCAGAATTCATCATAAATCTTAAGCAATACCTAGAGGATCCATTGATGCAGCTGCTCTTTGCTGACATGCAAAAATTAGATGTCTCTGTGCAAAGCAAGCAAATGACAGAGGATCCATTATTAACCCAATGACTCTAGATCCAACTGAGGATCTACAGGAAGTACAGATGAATTTGTACATGCTTTGCTGACTAAATGCTTTTAATCACTGAGAAAAGAGAATACTAGTCAGAGTCTCCTTCTGAGAATGAGCTGTAAAGAGCAGAACCATTCTTCTACTCTTCGTGACAAATCCTTAAGCACCACTGTTGCTGGATAGACCTGGAACCTACGGGCTGACTCATAGCAGCAATTTTTTAAAAAGGTTTATTTATTTTGAAAGTCAAAATTACAGAAGAGGGGAGACACACAGGGAGAGATCCTCCATCTGCTGGTTCACTCCCTAGATGGCCACAGCAGCTAGCTCTTGGCCAGGCTGAAGCCAGGGGCTTCAACCAGGTCTTCCACAATGAGTGGCAGTAGCCCAAACACTTGGGCCATCTTCTGATGCTTTTCCCAGGCCAATAGCAGAGAGCTGGATTGGAAATGGAGTAGCTGGGGCTTGAATCAGTACCTATATGGGATGCTGGCATTGCAAGTGGCAGCTTTACATGCTACACCACAATGCCAGCCCCCACAGCAAAAATTTTATGTTTCACACTATCAGACAGTAAATAACTTTACTGGAAGGACCACACACATACAAATTAGACTGAACCTGGTCAAATGACAATCCTCAGTGGTATTTGGGTGAGCTTGGCTAGGAAATGGTTCAAGTCAGTAAAAACATTGAATTAAGCAGAATTTAGCATTCAATTAAGAACTTACCACATGGAGAGAAAAGACCACAGGGTTCAGGTCAGCTGGCCTGGGTTTGTGAGCCCTGAGTAATTAAATGGTCATGGGTGGGCAGTGCAATCTGATGTGGTTGAGCATTCACTCAGTAAAATAATACTTGAAGCACTTTTTAAAAAGCCCAGAAGGAACTTGGGTGCTTTTTTTTTTAATAACAATGAAGAAGAGATTTATGATTTCTGGGGTGGTTTTATGCATTAGCGTTTTTAGAAAGCAGAAATGCATAGCAGTTAGAAGCACAAGTCGTAGGGATAAAATATTTCAATCAAATTTATCCCCATCTCTTATTAACTGTGTGGCACTTAGAAAGTTATTCTAACTCTAGCTTCAACTTCCTGATCTGTCAAGTAAAGGTATCTACTAAGAGTATCAATTTTGAGGTTGCAATATGGATAATAATACTACCAGGAGTATTGAATAAAGACTCAGATTAATTTAGTGGTTATGCACATGGCAACTGTACTCAGACCACAGGGTTTAAAGTTCAGCTCCCCTACTTCCTAGATGTTTGCTAGCAAGTAAATCTTAGCACATTGTTGAATCTTTCTGTACCTCAGTTTCTCACTTGTAAAATGGGATAACAATAATTGTGTCTATGAAATTTGGTGATAATCAGAATTAGTTCATTTTTTAAAGCACTGATTGAGCTTGTTATAATCCATCCCCTTTTGTAGGAACCAGACCAAAAGTATCCCTGCCTTGGTGTTTACCTTCTGTTATATTAAAAGAGAAAACAAGGGGGAAGAAGATGTCATTATCTGGCAATGCCAACCAGGGAGGAGAAGAGGAATTTGGAAGGGAGAGCAGCTGAGAGTTCAAGGAAGTGGGGTGGGCATGTTTTGCAGCATTAATCTTTGTATTCAGAGTTGGCCTCAGTAGCCTGAGATACATGAGCAAAGACTTCAGAGAGATGAGGGAGCTATCCAGGCATATAACTAGAGAAAAACCTCCCAGGCAGAAGATCCAAATAGATGAAAGCCTTAGGCTGGGACCATGCATAATGTATCTGAGGGTCAGCAATAATCTAGTGTGGATTGCACACAACAGGAGTTAGGAAGAAAAGTTAAGAGGGATAATGAGGTGTTTGTGATATTTCAGGACTCTGTGGACATCTAATGGGATTTGGCTTCCAGTCTGAGTACACTGCACTATCCTGTGGGATTTCAATGGCGAGGTGACATGATGTAATTCACATTTTAGAACAGTTCCTTTGGCTGTGTTCTGAATAGATGCATTGGGATAAGTATAGAAGCAGAAAGACCTATGGTAGACGTGTTGTACTACGCATTTCTTCACATTTCTCAGGATCCCTTTTCAGTAATTTGACCTTATGAGCTCCATATACCAACAGCAGAAGTGATTATATCACTTTCTGTAGAGTCCCTGAAGTCCCAGGAATCAATTAGAGCCATGTTGCAGAACAGACCTGGGTTCCTACCAGACAGCTTAGAGAACATCCCAAGAAAAACCATCAGACCAGAGACATCAGATTTTTTTAAAATAGTTGTTATTTATTAAAGTGATCCCTAAATTCTACATCTCCTCCCTCTCTTATTCCCACTCTTATATTTAACAGGGATCACTTTTCAGTTAAAAATGTACAATCTAGGACATGCTCAATCGGACTTGCCCCAGATGGTTAGCAATGTGCCAGGGGATTCCAATACAATCCCATCAAGGTGGCATGTACCAATGCCATCTCACTAGTCCAAATGATCAATTTCAGTTCACAATTGATCACACTGATAGGTCTAAGAGTCAAAGGGATCACACAAACAAGACTAGTGTCTGCGAATACTAACTGATACAATAAAAAAGGGAGAGAACTATCCAACAGCACTCTAAGGCACTCGGATCTGGCTGAAGAGCCTATGAGAGTATTTTAGGCATGGACAGCCAAGACACTCTGGTAAAAAAAAAAAAAAAAAAAAAAAAAAAAACTAACTAAATGAAAGGTCTCTGTGAGTGAGATCCCAGTGGAAAGAACATCAAAGAAGGAGGTACCTTTCTCTGAAGGGAGGAGAGAACTTCCACTTTGACTATGACCCTGTCGGAATAAGATCAAAGTCAGCAAACTCAGGAGGCTTCCATAGCCTCGGCAACTCATGACTAGAGCCTAGGGAGATTTCTGACGCCATAAACAAGAGTGTCAAATTGTTAAGTCAACAACAGAAGTCACTGTGTACTTACTCCTTATGTGGGATCTCTGTCCTTAATGTGTTGTCCAATGTGAATTAATGCTATAACTAGTACTCAAACAGTATTTTACACTTTATGTTCTGTGTGGGTGCAAGCTGATGAAATCTTTAATTAATATATACTAAATAGTTCTTTTGTATATAAAGATAATTGAAAATGAATCTTGATGTGAATGGAATGGGAGAGGGATCGGGAGATGGGAGGGGTGCGAGTGGGAGGGAAGTTATGGGGGGAGCCATTGTAATCCATAAACTGTACTTTGGAAAATTATGTTTACTAAATAAAAGTTTAAAAAAAAAAGAAAGGTAGAGTTACAGAGAGGCAGAGGCAGAAGCAAAGGCAGAGGCAGAGAGAGAAAGAGAGAGAGAGAGAGCCTTCCATCCACTTGTTCACTCCCTAAGTGGCTGCAATGGCTGGAGCTGTGTCGATCTGAAGCCAGGAGCTTCTTCTGGGTCTCCCATGCTGGCGCAAGTGCCTAAGCACTTGGGCCATCTCCCACTGCCTTCCAAGGCCATGGCAAGGAGCTTGATCAGAAGAGGAGCAGCCAGGTCTCGAACAGGCACCCATATGGATGCTGGAACTGCAGGTGGTTACATTACCCACTACGCCACAGTGCCAGCCCCAGGATATCTACTTTGAACTTTGTATATCATAATCATAATCTTTTATTGTGTTAAGTCACTCATATTTTGGTACTATTTCTTTCTTTCTTTCTTTCTTTCTTTCTTTCTTTTTTTTTTTTTTTTTTTTTTTTTTGTCAGGCAGAGTTAGACAGTGAGAGAGACAGAGAGAAAGGTCTTCCTTCCATTGGTTCACCCCCCAAATGGGGCCAATCAAAAGCCAGGAATCAGGTGCTTCTTCCTGGTCTCCCACATGGATGCAGGGCCCAAGCACTTGGGCCATCTCCACTGCCTTCCCGGGCCACAGCAGAGAGCTGGACTGGAAAAGGAGCAAGTGGGACAGAATCCGGTGCCCCAACTGGGACTAGAACCCAGGGTGCCGGTGCCGCAGGTGGAGGATTAGTCTAGTGAGCCACAATGCCGGCCGGTACTATTTCTTATAGGCACTTAGCATATTTGATCAATGCAATCTGTTAAAAGGCAATTGCCTTTAATTCAGAAAGAAATGAATTACTGTCTCATCCCTGTGCTGCAACAATGCAGGCAGTGAGAAGGTAAATTTTCTGCGTTTGTAATATAAGGGAAGGAGGGGTATACAGGACGACTTCATGTATTTTTATTGAAAAATTGCAAGAATGGGGCTATCAACTGAAATCAGAAACTCCATATGCAGCAGTTTAGGGAATGTTATAAAGTTCGTTTATTTATTTATTTGTGGCTTGAGGAGTTTTATGAATCTATTACCTCAGTAAATTTGTGGAATATACAGTTGTATGTAGGAATATGTGGCAAATTTGAGAGAAATGTCTCTGCTGGAGCTGACACATAAAGCTGTGGGGCTGGATATGACCTCTAAGTGTTTGAGTATAAGTAGAAAGTTGCCAAAAGAATTGTGCCTTGGGGTGTTTAAAAATTAAGAAGTCAAGGGCAAGAACAAAAATTCAGAGCAGACTGATAAGGAGTGATCAACAAGAAAAGAAGGAAACAAAGGATTATGTTTACTAGGAAGCCAAGAAAATTTATCAGGGAGATGGAAATGGTAAGTTGTATTAAAATGCAGGTAAAATAAAGACAGAGAACTCCCTGCTGAAATCAATTTTGAGGTCATTGTCGCCCTTGGTGTGCATTTTCAGTGGTATGGTCTGAATGAAGATTTGATTAGAATGGGCTTACTAGAGAATGGGAAGAAAGACACTGGAGATGGCGATTCCAGAAAACTATTTTTCAGGGAGTTTTGGTTCACATGAAGGCAACAAATATGATAGAGCTGAATGAGTCAAACTATAAATATATATATGATAATTAAAAACATATTTGCATAGTAATATGAATTATTCAGTACAGAGAGAAATTATGATTATGCAGGAAGGAGAGAACTGGGTTGATATGCCTTTAATGAAGATTCGTTTTCCTATCCAGTAGCCTATTTATTATGTTTGCCCCATTCTACACTGGTTCAAACATTGCATCTATAGAGTAAAATAAGTCCTTCTACCCTGCACCTTTTTTCTATACATCCTCTTAGTGTGATCATCCTTCCAGATTATCATGGCTGGTCTGAGCTCTGTATTCTTTTTATAAATGTTATAATGATCTGTCAGTGTGACCATCCAGACATACACACACCCACTCCTGCAAACACAAATATTGAAATTTTGAATACAGTTGCAGAGAATATGCCTATTTCTTTGATATAATTATTACACTAATAAGACTGAAACTCCTTCTCCATGAATATGGTCTATGTTTTCATTAATGTTTTTCAATAATGTTTGACATCTTTGAATATCTCTGAAAATTTATTCCAGGTTTTCTTTTCTTGTTGTCATATTGAAATATTTATTTACTTATTTTTATTTTGTTTCATTTTATTCTATTTGATTTTTATTATGGGCTTCATGTTTTACTGTTTTATATTTATTTATTTTCATTTTATTTGAAAGGCAGAAAGAGAAAGAGAGGGGTTGGAAAGAGAGAGAGAATATTTTATATCTGCCTGTTGAAGTTCCAAATAGCTATAATAGTCATAGCTGGGCCAGACTGAAGCCAGGAGTCTGAAACACCATCTGGGCCTCCCACATGAGTGGCAGGATTCCAAGTACTTGAGGCATCATCTGCCACCTCCAGGAAACACATTAGTAGGAAGCTGGATTGGAACCAGAGTAGCCAGGATGCAAACCAAGCCTTCTGATACGGGATGTGGGCATCCGAAGTGGTGACTTAACTTCTCGACCAAATGGCTGTATCTGAAGAATTATTCAAATTAGTAAGACAAGTAATTTTTAAGTATTTAGCTGAAGAAGTTTTGGTAATCACATAAACCTTTATATACCCCAAACAAGATATATATAATTTCCACCAAACCAGACAGTTTTGTGTGACAATTCTCTCTCACGTTTTCCATGAGCACCATGACAAATACTGTCTTGACATCTGTTATTTGTTTTGTCTATTCTTGTACTTCATATAAATTGAATGATAGGCCTCTTTCAGTTAACATGATTGGGAGTCTCTTTCATTTTGTTACAAAAGCAGCATTTCATTTGACTCTATTGTTGTGTAATACTCTATTATATGACTATAAAACAACACATTTATGTGTTTCCCTATTGATAGACATTTGGATTATTTCCAGTTTTTACCTATTGTGAGCAAATCTCCTAAGAGAATCATGCAATTCTCATTGTTGGTATATGTTTGTCTTTCTTTGAGACAAATTCCTAGTATGGCATTGCTAAGCCATAAGGTAGATGTGTAATTTTAAAACTACTCTTCCCTTCCACCTTAACAAGTTGCCATTCTTTTATTGATAAAATGGAAGAAATGGGAGGATCATTTTCTCATACTTCCATTATCAAACTTCCTTTCACCCTTTTACCTGTACCTGTGTAAGCAGTCTAGTCTCCTGTTCAATGAATTATTTGGGTCTGTCAGGGACCAAACTCTTCATGTGTTGCCCTGATCTTCTTTCATCCTGCCTATTCAAAGATATTCCTCAGTCATTCTATCTAATGGTCAGTTCCTCTTAGGTACAAAAATGCTGCAATATTATAATATATCCTCATATGACTAGTTCCTGTTTACAAAGAGTTTAGAGTTTACAGGAACTATGGCAGAGTATGCCATTTCTCAGTGAATATTTCTAAGTTCCTCCACATTTCCCATTCTTAATCTGAGTGGGATCAATATTAATAACTTACAGCTGTTCTAGTGTGGCATTTGTATGCTCTCTCTCCCCACCCCTCCTCACTTCTGCCTCACTTCCTCTCTCCCCTCTACATTTAGATGGAGAGTTGAAGAGTTGAAGATAGAAGCAGTCTGGATTCACTCCTTTTAAAAAAATACTTACCTATTTGAAAGACAGTGACAGAGAGAGGAAGAGACACAGATCTTCCTTCTTCTGGTTTACTCTCCAATAATCCACAACAGCAGGGGCCTGGGCAAGCCTAACCCAGGAGCTGAGAATTTATCCCAGCCCCCTACAGGGATGGCAGGAACTCAACCACTTTGAGCCCTCCTAGGCTACTCCCTAGGATCATATTAGCATGAGGCTAGATCAATAGTGGAGGCAGAACTCAATCTCAAGCACTCTGATATGGAATGTAGGCATTCCAAGCAGCAGCTTAACCTGCGGAAGTACAACACCCATCCCCACATTCCTTAATCAGTTCCTAGAAGCATCGCTATAGGGCCACCTAATCCACAGTGATTGACAATGTATGTGAGAAATTCTCATATGGCTCTGTTAAGGTACTGAAATTTGGGGGTTTCTTTGCTCTTGAAGATTATCTTAGCCTATTCTGGCTACTAAAAAGCATAAGAAGAATTACAAAACAATTAATAATGTCTTATGATTAAACTTGAGGTGACAGGGAAACACAGAGGAGGATATATGGTCCCATCTTGAACATTAGACAATGTTTCCTTTAAGAATTAAAGTCTGCACTGGGATTACAAAAATTAATTCACATTATTATGTCCCAGCACAGCCACCAAGTACATGGTCACAAGAATGCTTTCTGATTGGATCTATAAAACTATCAACTATCAGACTACAGATACCTTATAGAGCACCTTGCAAAGGCTTTCTGTCTGAACACACTGGTGCTTGAAACCACAGCATTCCTTTTGATCTTGGAGGCAAGAACAATTTCTGTATTCCAGTATATAACGATGGCCAGAAATCAAAACTTATTTTTTGTCTACCTCACATCATAGCTTGAGAGTAATGCCACCCCATTGATCTTAATTTCATTTTTTTAAATATTAAGAGCATTTTTTATACATTTTTCTTTTTTTATTTTAAACTTTTATTTAGTAAATATAAATTTCCAAAGTACAGTTTATGGATTACAATGGCTTTTTCCCACCATAACTTCCCTCCCACCCACACCCCTCCATCTCCTGCTCCCTCTCCCATTCCATTCACATCAAGATTCATTTTCAATTATCTTTATATACAGAAGATCGATTTAGTATATATTAAGTAAAGATTTCATCAGTTTGCACCCACATAGAATGTAAAGTGAAAACTCTGTAATCAACACATATTTATTCTTTTTTT
Source organism: Lepus europaeus (assembly GCF_033115175.1). NCBI lineage: Eukaryota > Metazoa > Chordata > Mammalia > Lagomorpha > Leporidae > Lepus > Lepus europaeus. Next base: position 77,878,946 of record NC_084842.1, on the reverse strand, counting down.
TTCACTTTCAGAAACATACATATTTATTTATTTATTATTATTAAACTTTTATTTAATGAATATAAATTTCCAAAGTACAGCTTATGGATTACAATGGTTTCCCCCCTCCCAAAATTTCCCTCCCACCCACAACCCTCCCCTTTCCCGCTCCCTCTCCCCTTCCAATCACATCAAGATTCATTTTCAATTCTCTTTATATACAGAAGATCAGTTTAGTATAGATTAGGTAAAGATTTCAACAGTTTGCCCCCATATAGCAACACAAAGTGAAAAAAAAATACTGTTGGAGTACTAGTTATACCATTAAATAACAGTGTACAGCACATTAAAGACAGAGATCCTACATAATATTTTTTTAAAAAAATTAATTAATTTTCTATGCCATTTCCAATTTAACACCAGGTTTTTTTTTCATTTCCAATTATCTTTATATACAGAAGATCGATTCAGTATATAATTAGTAAAGATCTCATCAGTTTGTACCCATGCAGAAACACAAAGTGTAAAAATACTGTTTTAGTACTAGTTATAGCATCACTGCACATCAGACAACACATTAAGGACAGATCCCACATGGGATGTAAGTACACAGTGACTTCTGTTGCTTATTCTTAGGTGTTGAAATTTAACTGAAAATTGATCCCTGTTAAATATAAGAATGGGAATAAGAGAGGGAGGAGATGTACAATTTGGGACATGCTCAATCGGACTTGCCCCAAATGGTGGAGTTAGAAATGTGCCAGGGGATTCCAATACAATCCCATCAAGGTGGCATGTACCAATGCCATCTCACTAGTCCAAGTGATCAATTTCAGTTCACAATTGATCACACTGATAGGTCTAAGAGTCAAAGGGATCACACAAACAAGACTAGTGTCTGTGAATACTGATAGAATCAAAAAGGGAGAGAACGATCCAACATGGGAAGCAGGATACACAGCAGACTCATAGAATGGCAGATGTCCTAAACAGCACTCTGGCCTCAGAATCAGCCCTTAAGGCACTCGGATCTGGCTGAAGAGCCCATGAGAGTATTTTAGGCATGGAATGCCAAGACACTCTGGCAAAAAGAAAAAAAAAGGGGGGGGGGGACCTAAATGAAAGGTCTCTGTGAGTGAGATCCCAGTGGAAAGAACGGGGCCATCAAAGAAGGAGGTACCTTTCTCTGAAGGGAGGAGAGAACTTCCACTTTGACTATGACCCTGTCGGAATAAGATCAAAGTCAGCAAACTCTAAAGGCTTCCATAGCCTTGGCAACTCATGACTAGAGCCTAGGGAGATTACTGACACCATGAACAGGAGTGTCAAGTTGTTAAGTCAACAACAGGAGTCACTGTGTACTTACTCCTTATGTGGGATCTCTGTCCTTAATGTGCTGTCCAATGTGAATTACTGACCTTAATTTCATTTTAAAGTTCCTGTACCATGATAGTGTTAATAATTCATAGACAATTTAGAGGAGGCTTCTCAAAAATGGAGGAAGAGAGAAGCAAGGGAAAGAAACTAAAAGCAAAACTAGTAGCAGAAAGTTTAAAGATGTTTGATTGACTCTGGAAGGCTCCAAGGCCACAGACAGGAAGACAGGACATAAGGTTTAGCAAGGTGAGTGAGGCTGAAAGGAAATTGGTCCAGTGACTTCAATGACTATATAATTCCGAGTGCAGTGCATAGTCTTCATTTACCCATGGGAGCAGACGCTTAGGAGAAAACTACTTCTGGGGAAGGAAATTTCTCATTTTGGATGGAAAGCACTTGAAATAAATAGTAACATAGAAACTCAGCTTCTTCCACTGCAGTACAATGGTATAATTTGGTCATCACATGAAGACACTAAAAAGCATTTATACAAATATACCCACAATGGAGATGGGGATTTTGTTAAAGAGAAGGTAAGCCTTAGAGCTTTGTTTCAAACCTTGAGGGATAAAAGTGAGTGCTCTTTATACTCATAAATTCAAACCAAATGCATCTTCCTTCCTTACTGTGCCACTGCTCCCTATCCAAGCAGTGACAGACAGCATTATGTGTTAGCATGTTCCACAAGGGTTGCCATGGTAAGAGTTCACCCCCTCCCCATCTCCCATCTTTTCATAAATAACAGAGAGAAAGAGTGCATAAAACTATTGAAAGGATGTCTGGGCCAAAATAATTACTTAATGTTTCACCAATCAGAAGAGTCACCAGGTTTTATGTTAATTATGTGTGGTATTAAAAGTGTGCATGCTCCCTCTCTGTGTTTTGGGGAGGTGGCCTGATTTTCCACATTCTCCAGTTCCAAACATCATCACCAAACACTGGCAGATTTAACTGATTTAATGAAGCGGCAGTGTGGAGTGTGTGCATGTGTGTGCATTGAATTGCAGTTGAATTTCAGTAGCAGCTCACTCATGTAAATGTCGACTCTGCCTTAATTATGTCAGACTTAGCAATCATCAGCAAGGTTTCAAAAACAGCTTTATGTTTTTTTCTAGGAAGGAAAATGTGGTCATTATTTTCATGCTTACTGAGATTGTCTTATATGTTTTTGTGGAATTCTTAAGCAGTTCTCTTTTTTGACATGAATCACTTTAAAGTGACATGAAAAAAAATTTCCCCCATCTGAATATAGCAAAGTTTTGTTTCACTTTGCAAGTGCTCATTTAGTGACTGTTCTGTGTCCTTGAAGTTTCCATAGACTAAGAGATGACTAGGCTATGGCTGTTGTTCTCCAGGAGCTCCTAGTTTTGTGGCTTCTTTTTAAAATTGAGTCTTGAGTTTTGAGGACAGAGAAAAGGTGTTCTGCAGAAGATGCTTATGTGTTCTGGTTGCAAGCTTTGTAGGCCAAGTCCGTGGGCTGAGAAACTTAGAGGAGAGAGAACATAACTCAGTTTTCCAAAAACAGAAGTGATGTAGGAAGAGCATGGCTTAATCAGTCCTCAGTGGTTCCCAGAGGCCCACAGCAAGCACTGGTCCGAGGTCAGAGCAATTAGCAGTAAGAAGTCTATGGCCACAGTTATTCTTTCTCTAGCCATGAGGTTTCTGCTACCTCTTAATCAAGAACAGCTCTGGAGTTTCTGTCCAATTCTATCCTTTCGAAGAGGCCCTCTGCACGTGAAGAATTGTTGGCATGCCATGATGCCACTCCTCTGAAGGCGTATCCTTAGCACATATTGACTTGAGATATTCAGGCTGAGTAAGAGGGCCACATATCTGGTCAAGAAAAGGAAAGATATTAGAGTAGCACATTATCTCAAAATAAGGCACACAAGATTATTCTGCAATAAAGTTTTAAAAATAGTTTTGACTTTATTTCATGTAATAGAAAAAATATCAGTCAGCATATGAAATCTATTAAACAATTAATGCCATTATAAATAAATTTGAGAAAAAATGTTCATTCAAATAAATTTATCCAGTATAAATGGTTCAAGCTGTATTTGTCAGGCAAGACTGACTGCAGTAGTGAAGAACCTCTGAACCTCTGAGACTCAGTTACTAAGGAATTTCAATGCATGTCACAAGCCATTGTGAGTTGGCATCCATGTAGTTACTGAAGACCCTGGCTCTTTGCAGTTTGTTTCTCCAAAATCCTCTGGGTCTCATGGTTCTCCATCAGATCATCTGAATATGGCTAATGGATGCTATAAGAGGAGAGCCTGGTGAATTGTTCAAGGAGTTCTGAAGGGCCAAATTTGAGAGTAGTAGCCATTACAAACCACTACATTCCTTTGGCTAGATTTTATTCATGTGGCCATACAACCTCAAGACAGTCTGGGAATGATGCTCTATCTATGTGACCAAATAATCTCTTATAGAAACTCTGTGCCCGATATTAAAATTGCATATGAATGAATGAATTATGATAGCTCTAGGCAAGAGCTCTGAAGGTTTTTATTTTAATCCCAACCCATTTTCTAAATAAATTTCAGCAGTACATTTTATATGTGAAATAATAAACACTTTGCTCAGTTTCTCTGAGATCTAGGGACCCTTTGTGTAGAGAAAGAAAATGTGTTCCAAGGGTTTTGTGAGGAGTTACAAAAGCTCACACATGTTTAGCATCATGCATAGTACCTGGCATGAAGTAGATGTTCACCAAATGTTACTTCCTTTCCTGTAACATCTCGCTCTTCTGAAGTTTTCTCTTGAAAAATTTGAGGAGAGACCTTTGTCTCTGAAGTAATGTTATCACCAATTAACTTGATAAAATAATTGCTCCTTCCCAAAGAGAAGCATGCCTTTTTTTCCCCCTGTATTGTTGTTCTTTCAACTGCAGTATCACACATAAAATTGAGTACACATTCTACAAATTTTAAAAATTATCAGGTGTGTGTTTTTTTATTTAAAAAGCAACCTTATTTGGTCTTACTAGATTAAACCAAAAGAAATTAAGTTTTCATAATAAAACTTTACAGTAACCGCAAACAAACTTATTACTGGGTCTGAAAACATTGATTTTAACCATGTCTATTTGGTTGGTATTTTCTGTACAGTTCTGTCCTTTGACATTTATGAGACATTTATGTCCTTCGACAATGATGAGACAACTAGTCACATAACAGAGGGAATTGTCCCTTCATTTGCCCTTCAACTTAAGGCAAGGATTTTTCAAACCCTTTGAGATTTGAAATTTTATATTACTTTGTGCATTTTCTTATTCATTCACAGTAATCACATCTCCTTAACCTATTGGGAAGTTTCTACTGTAACTTTTAAGGATCTCAACCTAAATTAGATTCTAAAACTAATCAAACTTAGCAATTCCATGCCAGTAATCTAATATTCTTCCCTCAATGAGCACAGGAAAGTTCCATTTTACTATGAATGAAGAAATCTTATGAATAATGTGTGGAAAATTAATCATCACACATTCACCAGTAACTCATGCTTTCCATTTTCCCACTGAGGCATTTGCTAAGGAAATTTTTCTCCCTTCAGACATGGAAAAATTACAGGTAACATTGGGGCCTGCCATGATTTTCATAAATTCAACATTTGTGATGTGATGAGAAATCATCAAAGTGTGCGTTAATGATAATAATAAAAACTGCCATTTAATTGGCTTTTACTGTGTGCTAGATGCTGAGGTGGTGCTTCACAGCTGGTGGGGTGAGGTTTCAACTCCAGTGGGTAGCTCCAACAGCTCTTGTTTTTGTGTTACCCACCTCTGGAGACAGAGCAGGACAAAGGAGCATGGGGCTAGGTTCTACAACCCCCTTCCACTCACTTCCTCTGGGACTGCCATGAGGCACTTCATCTCTCTAAACCTTCCACTTCTCACTTCTAAAATGAGATTAAGCAAAAATATTTGAAAGAAATATAGTTGTATCTATGTAGCATATTTTGTAAGTACACCTTCTTTCTAGTAGGACCAATGGTTGAATGGTCTTTACAAATGGATAATCTGGCACAGGTGTATTTCCTTTGCTTTCAGGAACTGGGTGAAATTCTAGTGGGGTTTAATGCCATATTAGAAAATGAGAGCCATGAAAAGTCATGAGAATGAGATCATGATTTTAGTTGAAGTATTGCTGATTAAATAGCATGAAAAATAGTAGAGAAGACTAATAATAACAAAGATATCAACAAACATTTGTTGAATATTCATTGAGTCCATATTGTGTGCCATTCATTGAACTAAGTTGTGGCTTCAAGCACAAATGACATCTATTCTGTGAGATGCTCACTCTGAGAGGCTGGGAGAAACTGGAACTAAATATGGGAACAGCAGATTCACACCTCCCTTCTCACTGAGGCAAGCTACCAATTATTGAAAGTGGAATTTCACACACTGTTGAACTGTTATTTTTCTCTTGCTTTCTGTTATCTGTCTCTGGACAAGAGCTTACAGTTGAATTCATATAAGTTCCATGTGGGTGTTGGGTACTATACTTGCATTAACTCATGTACTCTTTATGACAATCCTACAATATAGGTAGCAGATGTTGCATTTCTCTTTTATATCTAGAGAAATTGAGGGCAGTTAGATTGAAAGATTTTTCCCGAAGCCATATAGCAATAATTGGGCTATCTGTGCTTAGATCCAGGGAGGAGACAGGTAAAGAAAGCAGTGATGAACAAGCTTTGTAGTCCTTTTATTCATATCCAGTTTCGTAATGTATTTTTGGAGTTTCATGACCTTCTGTTGGGACTGTTGAAAAACCCACAATTGGTTTCACAGTCTATATTTTCTCATCCATTCTTCAGCATTTTATTATCTTTTGTAATCCTCTAGATTTGAATTTATTATCCTATATTTGAATATCTTATTATTCTACCTATATTTCTTTGCATTAGAATTTATTGAATGTTTTACCTTGGTTACATTTTTTTCCTTCTATGGTTGAGATAAAAACACCTTATTTCCTAAAAATCAACCCCTCCAAGTCTTGCAGGTAAAAGTATACTGTAGTGCTTGAAAGCACGAACTCAGGGCCAGCGCCATGGCTCACTAGGCTAATCCTCCGCCTTGCAGTGCCGGCACACCGGGTTCTAGTCCCGGTCGGGGCACCAATCCTGTCCCGGTTGCCCCTCTTCCAGGCCAGCTCTCTGCTGTGGCCAGGGAGTGCAGTAGAGGATGGCCCAAGTCCTTGGGCCCTGCATCCCATGGGAGACCAGGAGAAGCACCTGGCTCCTGCCATCGGATCAGTGCGGTGCGCCGGCCGCAGCACGCCTACCGTGGTGGCCATTGGAGGGTGAACCAACGGCAAAAGGAAGACCTTTCTCTCTGTCTCTCTCTCACTGTCCACTCTGCCTGTCAAAAATTAAAAAAAAAAAAAAAAGAAAGAAAGAAAGCACGAACTCGGGCACTACCTACCAATCAGCAGCACCTGTGGGAATTCACTAAGCTTGAATGAGTAGTCTCATCTCTAAAATGAGTCTGTAGATCTTCCTACATCATGGGATAATTTACAGCATTAAACATAAAGGACTTTGCTTACATACTGATGCAGAGTGAGTGCTGGATAAATGTTGCTGCATTATATAGCAACGTGTGTTAATATTAGTTTTCCACGAAGACACCCCTGATCCTCAGGTACCATTAATCACCTCCTTAGAAGGGTTGTAGAATAGATCTTGTTCCAATATATGTTATAGAATTTATACTACTATCTTGTATCTATCTGCTTAACCATCTCTTTTTCTATCGCTATATCCTGTTAATAATGTAGTGACTTCTGTCACTATATCCTGTTATTAATGACAGAAGCCTTCTGCATCAAATTCTGCTTTTTGGGAATTGTAGATTCTGAAAGTTGAGACCAGGAAAGTCTCTAGGAAGCAGATCCCAAGGACCTGTTCTGGGGCTGGATTGCTTATAGTCTGAGGGCAAGGAGTAGAGGAATCATTATTTTGTTAGAGGCTGAGCTAAATAAACAGTATGGGGAAAGTGATGATTGTGAGGATATTGGAATGGATTAATTGAATTACAATCCTTCACAAAAGAAAAAAATATATTTAGAGCAGTATGTTGTCAACAGGAACCATGCTGTGCCAGTCAGAGGTGCTTTATGTCTGCTTGGAAAAGCAATGATATATTTTGTATTTATGGTGCAGATTATAGAAAAATCAGAGTGGTAGTTCCAAAGAGAAGACTAAATGCATGACCACCACATATTGCCTTTATTAGCACCTTGGTAAAAAGAATGGGTACCAGAGAAATGGATAGGGGACATTTAAATAGACAAATTTAAGGATTGGAAGTCTGTAAATTCCCTTGAATTTCCAGCACCAAAAAGAAAACCTCTCCCTCTTGTGGAGGAAATTCGCCTCTCTTTGCTTGGAGACCATGCGGGGATCTGTCCTGAGAGACAGGTCCTCACAGTGCTACCCTGTTCTCTGAGTCTACCTCTACACATCTCAGCTTCTCCAGACCTAGAACCATGGTCACATTCTTATCACTGAGTGGAGAAATACTGTATTGGCCCAGGAAAAAAAATAGCAGATATTCCAAGGAACTGCAGAACTTGACTAATGTGCCCTGGTAAGAACTGGGGAGGATATTTATGGGAATGAAATGTGAGGGTTTGGGAGCAGACAGAATGGATTATACATCTAGATGTGGCAAGACTATTGTTGTTGAGACTCTTAACTATGATTCTGCATTTATGTTTTGGGAAAGATACCTGGAGTTTTCTAACTTGGCATCTGAAAGTTTGAACATAGACTACAGTGAATGGGGTAAAGAAGCTAAAATCTCCCTGAAAGTGTGTTGAGTAACAGATCAGAAGAGTCCAGTAGGTGGAAATGTTTGAATGACTTTCCTATATAAGATTTAGAAGGGCACCAGCTGGCTCTGTTTCCCAGGAGAGGCCAGGGAGCACCCCCTTTACCAAGGGAATAGTGCACAGGTGAGGGGTGTACTGGCTTTTTGAACAGGTCAGTCATGTCTATTTATATAGGTCTGGTTTGAAAGTGGGAGAAACTGCATGAAACTGAGCTCTCCTACATGTGCATGATTGATCTGGAGAAATGCAGAAGCCATATGGCAGCATCTAAAGGTCAGTTGCAGGAAGGAAATAATTATTATAATGTGCATCAAGGCCAAAATGGCAATCAGGGCATCTTGTTGAACAAAGATAGGTGGTGATAGCTATTAAATCTCGGCATTCCTTGGAAGAGGGAGTTGAGAGAGAATCAATCAAGTGTTTCTCATCTCATATTACTAAGGAAGGTTGAGATCTGGTGGGATGCTGTCTGATGTCAGCAATCATAATGGGAAATCATGGTCTCTCACCCAGTTTTCCAGATCTATTACCAGTTCTAAAATTCAGAATCTACTGAGAGAATGCCAGATTTCCTTGAGGAAAGCCTCTGCATAAGTGGTTTATATAGTAAATAGCCTTCTGTTCCTTCCCTAACATGGCCTGGAGTTATTTTGAGAGTAATTGCATTGGAAAAAGCGGAAAACTCAAATTGTTGCTGTGAGATTAGCAGTCTTCCAGCTGGAGTTGGAGTCAATAGATAGGCTTAACTTGGAGTCAATAGACAGGCTTAAATTGTTCTTATTGTTATGAGAATTATTCAGGACCCAGTTGGGATAGACAGGATTAGCTGTTGGATTTAGAATGTTATGTTGGTTCTCTGAACCGTGATGTCAAGCCTATCATGGTAATAAGACTGAGCAGAATCTCAGGAAACTGATCTCCACCCTGTTGAGATAGTGAATCAAAAGCAACATTGTGGCCAGCTCCATGGCTCAATAGGCAATTCCTCCGCCTGAGGCGCCAGCACGCCGGGTTCTAGTCCCGGTTGGGGCACTGGATTTTGTCCTGGCTGCCCCTCTTCCAGGCCAGCTCTCTGCTAAGGCCCGGGAGTGCAGTGGAGGATGGCCCAAGTGCTTGGACCCTGCACCCCATGGGAGACCAGGATAAGCACCCTGGCTCCTGGCTTTGGATCAGCGCAGTGCGCTGGCCGCAGCGGCCATTGGAGGGTGAACCAACGGCAAAGGAAGACCTTTCTCTCTGTCTCTCTCTCTAACTGTCCACTTTGCCTGTAAAAAAAAAAAAAAAAAAAAAAAAAGCAACATTGCCACTCTCAGACATATAAAAGATTCTGAGATTGTCTTGATGATTGCCCCTTCTACTAATACATGCCTGGAGAATACAATGGGAGGTAACAATGGGTTACCATGTGGTTAATTATAGTCTAAACATAGCCATTGGAGTGGATGTGGGATGTTACCAGAGTTGATCAAAAGAGTCTCTAGCACTTGAAATGAATATTTGAAGTTGGAAAATGTGGTCTCTTTTATCTCAGCTGCGAGCAGGAAAATCAAAATTGTTCACCTTCATGGGGCAGAATAGCAATAACCATTTACTCTCTTTCCCTAGTTCTTTGTTAATAACTTTCCTACACTCTGTTATAACATTGCCTATAGAATCTCAGTCATCTTGGTATTACCAGATGTTCATATGGTCCACTGTACTGATGACATCTCACAATCAAATTGTCTTTCATAAACTGAGTATTACCTAATACACTAAGCTACGTAAAGTTCGATGGGTGAAGCAATAATCCCTCAGTTACTGAAAATTATATATTAGGGACTGGGCTCATGCAGATACAGAAAAGACAGGAAAAGGTGGCCCAGACCCATTCCCATACTGTTCTGATACCTCTGTCTCAGCAGCTACCTGTGGCCTGCTGAGGTATCCATGACCTAGTGACAACTGGGGACAGGATCCAGGCTGGGTTCACAAGGGATTGGCACAAGTTGGTGCTAGCTAAAAATGCACTGCCGCTCAGTTATAGCACTGCTTAGGGGTGGCACTAAAGAGCAATGGTGAAAGGAAATCTTTTGACTCTGTAGAGCTTCATACACCTGGTCCAGCTGGTTGCGGAAGCAGAAATTGACAACCCAAGATATAGACACATATGGCAAATGATTTGGCTGGTAGGATGAAAGAAACATTATTGGAAATTCTTACAAGAGCTGGTAGGGAATAAACCCATGGCCATAGGTATGAAGCAAACGGATCATTTTATCTTACATAAATGCCCACTGAAGAGCATCAGCCAGGAGGAGGTTTCTAGTCCCAGGGGCAGGATGACCTTACCTGTGATATCACCTGGCCTCTGTCCTTTGCCACCCCAGGACTGCTTGTTGCAGCCTCAAGGTGATCAGTAACAGTTATGTGATCATTTTTGAAGCCATAAAAATAATGTTTTGCTTCATTTTACTAGTTCTTTTGTAATTTAATCACTCTTTAACTGTATTCATTCTATGGTTGCTATGTGATTTTTAAATAAAAGAAAAACAACCAATGCATACTTCTTAGTTAGGATTATAGGGAAAGGAAATAAACCACTGGTGCCTGTTAAATTAATTATGATACACACTTCCTACGAAATATTCTTTATGTATAAAAGGTCAGCCTGCCTGCACAAATATAGAAAGATCATCAAAGATATCAGGATTCATTTGGACAGTAAGTTTGTCAGTTATTTCTCTTATATGTTTTGATACTTCTCTATGTAAAATTTTCAAGATACATTTGAATTATAACCAAGTGAAAAAAACAAAGGCTAATTCTGAAATGGAAAGCAATGATCCTGAATGTGAAATGATTGTGTTGAGAAGGAAAATTGTTGGTTTGTGCATCAAAGAAATCAATTTCTGCTTTTATTTATTTTGCATGGGGACTTGAGTCAATTAAGTTAGTTTTTTTTTGACTTTAGTTTTCCTATCTGCATGTTAAAATAATGACACCTATTCAAAAGCACTTACTTTAAGGACTAAATGAGATGGTTCTTTCAGTGCATGAAGAATATGTATATAAGAGCCAGTTTCTTCCAAAATAAAATTGTATGTGAGCAAAGCAAGATGACATATTTTGAAAGCATAAATTTGCAGCTGGCTGCACTGTCTATTTTTTGTTAGGAAAATGGAAGATGTATAAATTAGAAGTCACCCATAAGAATACAAAGTGTTTATCCGAGTATTTCTGTCCTCTTTGTTGGAAAGTCAAACAAGAAGATGATAGAAGAAATTTTAAATGCAGGAGCACCTTTTAAACTTGTGCTGTGTCTAAAAATGTGTCCTGCATTGGTTTCTTTCTCATATGAAGCTTTTGTTTCCATATCTGTAAGAATATTTGTGCCACTCAATGTATCTGACTCATTAGGATGTAGAATTGCTCTCTCCCTGCACCCACTCCCCTCCAGTTAACTGGATGGAAGAAGCAAAGATCTCTATTCAGGAACCACAAAATTTGCCATGTTTTTCAGTCATCTCTAAGTCGGAGAACACAAAAGGATGTTTTCCTGAGTTAATTGTTGATGCACTAGTCCTGAAGTACTGGGGTTGAGCCTTTTACTGCATGGTCATACTGCCCCCATGTGGTTAAATTTAGAAAATCTCTCCCAAACCTTGCTTTATACAATCCAAAAGCAAACAACTTCTTGGTTCACAGGAAAAACCACTATGATGGTTTAGACAGAACACTTAAGTTTTTGCATAAGGAGGCTAAGTTCATCTGATGTGAGAGGCTGACAGCTCTTTCTCCCAGTAGGGCAATGTGACTATTGTTTTAAAATTCAGAATTTGAGGTCTCCTCTCTGGGGGAAAAAGGTTGAAAAATCCCCATTTTATGAGGTAAGGGAGATACAATAATACATGCCTTAAATGCCTTTGAATTATGTATGTAATGATGATATAAAGTTGATGGGATCAAAGTGGGATTTTTTCAAGCCAAAGCATTGTTAATTGAATCCTGTAATCCAGGGAGGGGAGAGAAGAGGACTTGAAGAAAATCCTTAAAAATTTCCTGGGTACATAGTTTCTTGCTCTGAAGAAGTGCTGTAAATAATACACAATATTCCCATTTTAACTGGGTTAAGACAATTGTAAAATTACTTCCTTAAAGTCTAAAATGCCATACTTGTGTTTGTTTGCATAATTACTAAATGTTTGAATATCTACTCAAGAATCCCTACACTGGAAATTATGCTTGGCTGAGAGTTAGAATTCCTGTGTCCTGGCTTCAATTTTCTCACTAACTTCATATGTAAAACTAGACTAGTTCTATCTGAAGGTTCCTATTTCTTCATCTCTCATATATTGATAATAATCTTACTTTCCTTATCTCATTGGGAATGTTATTGACATGCACTTTTTGGGTAGAGATTTTGAAGACTATGACTGTCAAGCATAATATATCCTTAGATCTTATCCTTCTTTCATTCCAGAAACAAGCAATCCTCTCCTACTATTAACTAGTAACAGGGTTGTTCACAGATCACAGATTCACTTCAAAGTAAATAAATAATGACTACAAATCCATGCATCATTTGCAATGAATTATAATGAAGCTAGGAGCCAGAACTACCCTTAGCCCTGAGAAATACAAAGTTGAATATCTTTAGCTGGAAAATACAGTATTAGCTTCTTTGTGGCAGGTGGCAATTTGATTAGGTGCTCCACCTGCTGATCCTGTTGGTTTTACTGTAACCTATAAAAATGAATTTTCTGAATAACTTAGTTTGAGATAGTGAATAATTTACAAGGAAAACTCACCATCACTCCCACCCCTCAGCATCTCAAGTGAGGGCATGTTCGTGTTTTTTCTGTAGCTTGTTCCTCCATTAAAAGAATGTTTCACACAAAAAATCTGTACAGTTCTTCTCGGGTTGGCATTTATAGAGATCACATTACATTGAATAGAACCTCCTTAAGTCTAATATAATGAACAACCAACCCACATCTACACATCACACATAGAGCTCTTCGCAGGGTGAAGGATCAGGGCTGTGTCCTGCTGGATACCTAAGAATAACTTGGCTTTGAAAGTATAGAGAAACCCTTTCTTCCCACCCCCCAGCCACTGTTTATGGAAGAATACACAGAAAGTTTCAAAGAGGCACGTGCCACTCTCTGGTGAGGGCTATTCATGGTGGTTCTGGGGTCTCTAGCATTTTCCCTGGTTTTAGTGCTAAATTTGTTCCAAGCGCAGGCAGCGGAGCTTGAGGTTCTTGGTGGTATGAAATGACTGAGTACAAACTGATGGTGGTTGGAGCAGGTGGTGTTGAGAAAAGCACACTGACAATCCAGCTAATCCAGAACCACTTTGTGGATGAATATGATCCTACCATAGAGGATTCTTACCAAAAACAGATGGTTATAGATGGTGAAACCTGTTGGACATTCTGGGTACAGCTGGACAAGAGGAATACAGTGCCATTAGAGACCAATACATGAGGACAGGCGAAGGCTTCCTCTGTGTGTTTGCCATCAATAATAGCAAATCATTCACAGATATAACCTCAACAGGGAGCAGATTAAGTGAGTGAAAGACTCAGATGATGTACCTGTGGTGCTGGTAGGAAACAAGTTTGATATGCCAACAAGGACAGTTGACACAAAACAAGCCCATGAACTGGCCAAGAGTTACAGGATTCCATTCATTGAAACCTCTGCCAAGACCAGACAGGGTGTCGAAGATGCCTTGTATACACTGGTAAGAGAAACATGCCAGTACTGAATGAAAAAACTCAACAGCAGTGATGATGGGGCTCAAGGTTGTAAGGGGCTGCCCTGTTTGGTGATGTAACAAGCTATTGCAAAGTTCTGTCATCAAAAAAGAGCCACTTTCAAGCTGCACAGACACCCTGGTCCTGACTTTCCTGGAGGAGAAGCATACTTGTTGCTGTCTTCACTCCACAGAGAAGCTCGTGCTACCTCCCCAACTCATCGTAGATCAGCACAATATTCTCTGTTTGACAAGTTCTCAGAACTACTACCTCCTCACTTTGTTGTCTGACCAGAGAAATGCACCTCTTGTTATTCCCCAGTATTGTTCTGCACTGGGTTCTCCCCCAGTCCACACAAACACACCTCTGCCACCCCAGGTTTTTCATCTGAAAAATGATTTATGCTCTGAAACAGAACCAAACTGTAGACAATAAATTCTGTTGAAAATAATATTGGGCTCTAACGTAGCAACTGCTGGTGATTTTTCTTCTTTTTACTATTAAATTTGGAACTATGTTAGTTTTTAGAGAAATATCATAAATTACTGTTTGCCAAGAATATAGTTAATGTTAATGTTTGGTTTGTCTGTAACATTACCAGCTATATTCTATTAACTGGCATCTGTTCTGCATTCATAAATAAAAAAGTGAATACTGACTTTTGAGTCTATTCTAGTCTTCTGAACTTTCATGAAATTAAATCCAATTCTCACAATAAAGTGCCTTTTTCTAAGAGTGATTTGTAATTCCTTTACAGTGTTTCGGTAGAATAGATGACTCAAAACATGTAATTATATTTAAAATTAATGTCTGAGAAATGTCTATGATCTATCTACCTTTGAGAGAAATATACCTGTATGATAGCAGATGCCATTTCTGACATGTATGAAGATGATTTTCCAGAGGTGTGTTTTTAGGTTCTCTCAGGAGAAAGATGAACCTGGAAACAATTATGAATAATTTCACTTAATTTTTACCTAATCTCTACTTTTTTTGTAGGTTACTACCTATGAAATGTATGTAATTTGTTCCTTCTAGCTTACTTATAACCTAATGTTCAATAAACTTCTATTTGTATTCAAATTTGAGTCATGCCAGAAAATTCTACATTTATAGATGTTCAAATATTATAAAAACGTAATGTGAAGGCCGGTGCCGTGGCTCAACAGGCTAATCCTCCGTCTTGCGGCGCCGACACACTGGGTTCTAGTCCCGGTTGGGGCGCCGGATTCTATCCCGGTTGCCCCTCTTCCAGGCCAGCTCTCTGCTATGGCCCTGGAAGACAGGTGGCCCAAAGTCCTTGGACCCTGCACCCTCATGGGAGACCAGGAGAAGCACCTGGCTCCTGCCATCGGATCAGCGCGATGCGCCGGCCGCAGTGGCCATTGGAGGGTGAACCAACGGCAAAAGGAAGACCTTTCTCTCTGTCTCTCTCTCTCTCACTGTCCACTCTGCCTGTCAAAAAAAAAAAAAAAAGTAATGTGTTATTTAGTAGCTGTGATCAATGATTCTTAAATCTCAGGTACAATATATTAACAGGCAAATTACATTTTCATTGCATATAGTAGTTTAATGAAGCATATAATTTTCCTCAATCTTTTCACCTCACCCTCTGCCCCATTTTCCACAGCAATAGGAGATGAAGTTTTTCAGTGGAGTAAAGCATGGTGCTGATGACCAAGGTCACAGTTTCAAAATTTGAATGAACCATTTAGCATCACCAAGAGAGAAATCCTTTCACACCTGCTCCTTGTACCAGTAACTCCAGGAGCAAATCCAGTTCCTGGCTTTGCTGAATTCTTGCTGTTAGTCCTGTAGGGAAACAAGAAGTGAGTTAGCATGAGTCCTTTTCCATGGCTGGAAAAAGTGTAATATCCCAAGGCAGGTCAGTTTAGAAGTCTTTATAAAGTATTTAGACCCAGTTTTTAGCCACATGGAAACTCTAAACCAATATATTTTCTCATTTCTTTAAGAATGAGGATGCCTCCAATGAAATTTTTTTTTTTAATTTTCTTTTTTCATAATGTTCTTTGGAGTGTTTGAAAGTGAATATTGATAAATTTACCTGTGAATAGCAGATAATGAAACCTGATGTATTTATTCAAAAACAAAAAGTAATTTTGGATTGAAACTGAGAAAGAAATGAAAAATACAAGGAATTATTTTGAGGATTCAGAGGCATGGCATTTCTGTTTGCACATAGTATGCTGGTAGTTCTGATGGGAAATAGACTTGGATAACTTTTGCTAAAAGGCAAATTCCAAAATGGCCACTTTCTGCTCTGGTATTCTAATGTCTACATACTTACTGAGGTCCCTCATCCTCTAATATAAAGTTTCACTTACTAAGCAAACACATATCATTGAAATGAATTCAGAAGAAGGAAAGAGACATATACCAGGCCCTGAGTCTGATAAACCTAGAGAGTTGTGCTCCGGATAGCTCATTTACAGTATTGCTGTCATGTGTAAACAGAAACTGCTTCTATGATTGTGCTCCTGATGGAGCATTGCTCTATGATTTTCCTGAGGCTAGATTGAGGCTTATCACCCCAGCTGTGTTCTTTTGTTCTAAGTATCTATGTGACTGGCAATGTGATCTTTCTAAAAATCTTCTGTCAAATTTAATGTCAAATTACAGGGAAAGATAGTTACCCATTTGGGCTCTTGAATGTATGCACCTTTAACAATTTTCTTTCTAAACTCAGAAGTATCAAAAGGGAACCAAAATTCAGACCTGAAATTGTTCTGTTCATAATTTCCTAAGAAGTAGTACTTAGGTATGAATTTTGGCACAATAGAGTGACAAACTTAGAGTTAAAAGCTGAATAATTAGTGTGGTATAAAATATGGGTTTTAGATTTATGTTTGTGATTGCTGAAAATAATTCTAATTTACCTCAAAAATCTCAAAGTCACTTTCCCCAAGTTAAGTGCCTGGCCAGCTGTCCTAAACTGCATATTGCTTTATTTTTTATTTTACTTTTTTAAGATTGCACCTTCAGGAATGTGAAAATAAGATGTTCTCTCTAAAGGCTACTATGCTTGATCTGTAAATGAATCTTTTAAATGTTGTATATGCTCCAGCAGCTTACTATAGGATGTCTTAAGCTGCCAGCATAAGAGTTCATGACTGTAAATACAAAGCGTACTTCTGCATGCAGAGATCCAATTTTCCCACTACCACTTGTTGAAGAGATTGTTCTTTCTCCAGGGATTGATTTTAGCTCCTTAGACAAAGATAAGTTGGTTGTAGATGTGTGGATTAATTTCTGGAGTTTCTATCCTGTTCCATTGGTCTACAAGTCTGTTTTTTACCCAATACCTGGCTCTCTTGATTATAACTGCCCTGTAGTATGTCATGGAATCTGGTATTGTGACACATCTGGCTTTGTTTTTGTTGTTTAAGATTGCTTTTGGTATTCAAGATCCTTGTACTTCCATATGAATTTTAGCATTTTTTTTCTAGATCTGAGAAGAATGTCGTTGGCATGTTGATTGGGATCACATTTAATCTGTAAATTGCTTTTATAAGTATGGAAATTTTGAAGATACTGATTCTTCCAACTCATGGAAGATTTTTCCTTTTTTGTCTCTTCTATTTCTTTAATATTTTGTAATTTTCATAATAGAGGTCTTTTACATCCTTGGTTAAATTTATTACAAGGTATTTAATTTTTTTGTAATTATTGTGAATGGGATTGATATTAGAGGTTCTTTCTCAGCCATGGCATTGTCTGTGTATACAAAGGCTGTTGTTTTTTGTGTATTAATATTATATCCTGCTACTTTACCAAACTCTTTTATGAGTTTTAATAGTCTCTTAACGGAGTCTTTTGGATCCCCTATGTATAGAATCATGTCATCTGCAAAAGGGATAGTTTGATTTCCTCCTTTCCAATTAGTATCACTTTGATTTCTTTTTTTCTTTTCTTTTTTTTTTTTTTTTTGCCTTATGGCTCTGGCTATTTTCTATTAACTTCATCTCTTTAGAGCAGTTTTAGCTATAATGAGATTTCTCACATACTCTCTGTTCCTCCTCCATAAGCACAGCTTTCCCATTATGAACCTCCCCCACTAAAATGTTATATTTGTCACAATTGAGAAGCCTTATTACCCAAAATCCATAGTGTATGTCAGAGTTCACTCTTGGTGTTTCATATTTGAAGAGTTTGGTCAAATATAGAATTATATATATCCATCATTATAGTATCATACAGAGCATTTTCACTAACACTTTGAGGTCATATAACTTTTAAAAAGCTGCTTAACTTTTCCCTGCCTCAATTTTCTGATCTGTAAATTAGGGATAGAGTGAAACCTCATAAATATTTTATCTATAAGTGAATTAGTGGAGAATGATAACTTGAAACCTTGCCTGGCACATGGAAAAAATTCATTAAATGCTATTATTTTTGTTAAATATATAACATTATTTTCATGGCTAAAGCCCTGTTATAGATGCTCTTTTACTTTAAATGAACAGCCAGTTCCTGAAAGATTGCTTATAAGTCATTTGCTGGTAGGTCCAAGGTGACTCTCTACAAGGACTAATGTACCTGCATTAATGGGAAGCTTGGATTCACATAAGAACTGAGGAGGCCTGTGGTATAGGTTCTGATGTTCATATTTGTGGAGGTAACATTCATAATTTCCTCACAAATATGGTTTACATCTTTTCTTTGTTTCCTCTTAATATCTGAGGACTTGTCCTTTAAGGACTTACTGCATTTGTGAAGCAAACATCATTACAAACGCATGATTGATAATGGCATCTGAGGTGGTGTCCAGGCTGCTTTTGCTCTGGCAAATAACTGTGTCTGTCTTTTCATTCAGCCGGTATTGACTGCGTACTCACCATGCAACAGGTGCTGTTGTGGTCTCCTAGGAAGGGCCTGAGAAACAAAGCAGTTATGGTTTCTGCTCCCTTTAACTTATTTTTACATCCAGATCCTTAGGAAATGGTGCATGTTGCAAAGTCCAAGTTGATGACTTTATGTGTTTTCAGACATGGTTTGGTCTTTTAAATGCCCTACAATTTGGCGTATCTGGGACTGCTTCCCTCGTAGGAAGACTTTGGTTATTTCATCCTTGCTTTCAGCATCAGACATGGGTAAGTGTATGCTAAGTGGTATGACATTTCAGTTTGATTTAAACCAATTGACATCGACAGCTTCATGACAAAGTGTCTTAATTGTTAATCAGAAATATCCCTGTGGACCAATAAATGTGCCTAGCATTAATTGACAATGACTGCTTGCAAGCTTTCTGGGGGAAGCTGTGGACAGAAATCAAAGTTCCAGCAACTTAGGAAGAAAAAAAGTATTTCTAAAACAGCTCCATCAAAGATTTATTGTTATTTTTTGGGAATTAAATGCTATTCATTGAACAATAATGCCTATGTTCAAATAACATTAAAGAACACGTACTATGCATAATGAGTGGCTTGGGGGATACAAAGATGCCGTATCCTTAAGGAACTCATAGTTTGATAGTGGAATCATAAGCAAACAAATGAGTAGAAACCAATGTGATCAGTTTCTTGGTATAGCTCAGCTGATTCTGCAAGAGATAGTTAATTACTCTGTTCAGATAATGTAGACAGATTCTTCTGTATATTGGGGGGGGGATCTTTGTTTGCAATACTGATTCTTTGCAAGGACCCTCCTCCCCCAGCAACTGATATTCAAAAGCCCTTTCTCATTGCCACAATGCAGATAAAAACTGGATTTCTTGAGACAACTCGGCTGTCCAGGGTGCATAGTGGGGACAGTGTATGCTGAGGCAGCATGACTGCTGGACATCATGCTTCTCATTGCATATCCAGACTCCATCATTGAATTATCTGTGCTGTTTTCTAAATATAATCAGTCACCACGTTCTGATAGTCTTCTCTCTCTGCCATCCTCTTCTGGTGTAGAAATATATTTCAGGTCTACTTTTAATTGATCTGAGGTACAGATTTGGCATCAGTAACTTTAAAATTTCCCCAAGTGATTCTAATGCATTAAAACATTTCAGAACCCATATATCAGAATCTCATAGTAAGACTGCAAAAGAAACAAAATCAGACTCTAGTTAAAGTGGTAATTTCATATTTTAACCAGTAAGAACTATTGCATTAGATAAGAGCTCACTATGAGCTGAACTCAACTCTGATTTTTAGAGGTGACTTGGTATTTTAATGGAAATTGAGGGAGTAGGAAGTGGTGAGGTAGACTTATTAGGATCAGAGAAATGAAAATGTACAAAGCATGGAAGGGCGTGTGTTGGTCCATGGGAAGCCCATCTAGGTTTGCTAAGTGGCACTCATCAAAGATAGACTCCAACCTCTGGAAAGTCTGTGTCTTCTGGTGTTCCCAAAGCAATTAATTCTCTTGGAAGCTTGAAGTTTTCTCATGTGGGGTCTTTAAGGGACTCTAGGGTCATTGTAGGGAAGTGGCCTTGAGCTGTTAGAAATTATGATAGACAAAGATTGACAAAGATTGATGCCTAGTCAAGAAAGGACTCAGAGGAGGTTGGCTAGAGTTTGATCAAAGAGAGAATCTTTTATTAATTTGTTATTGTTTTTAACTGACAAGTAACAAGTATATGTATTTATGGGATACAATGTGTTGTCTCAATACATGTACATATTCGTGTAGTGTCCAAAATTCAAATCAGGGTAAACATCTATTTCAAATGTTTATCATCTCTTCAATAATGAAAATATTTGATTTTCTTTGTTCTAGATTTTTAAAAAGCATACAGTGCATTATTATCTATGATCACGCTACTGTACAATAGAACACCGAAACAAGGAGAGAATATTTGTTGAGAGCTAGGCTAAAACTTCTCAAATATACATACCAGTGAGTCCCCAAATATGCGAATAATATGCGAACAAATATGTATTGCAGTACATCTGAAACATCAGTGCAGGCACGCATCACCTGGAACTTGTGATTCAGTAATTCTAGACTGCAGTCTGAGGTCCTACACCTCTGCAGAGCTCCTGGCTGATGCCGCTCCTGCTGGTCTGAGAACCACGCTGTCAGCTACAAGGGAGCAGAGTCCTGTCAGAGCCGCCTGAGTGTCCCATTTGTACTCAAACCCGTTCCTCTCTCATTTGTATGGAACGCCACAGCCAGTGAGGTCTTCCTAAAACATTTAGGCTCATGTTACTTCTCCCCTTAAAGTCCTTTACCAAGTTATTAGTGTCATCAAGGATGATGCCTCAAATTTAATATGATGGTTTACAAGTCCCTTTGAGGTTGTGCCCCTGCCTAACTCATCACTTTTAATACTAACTACTCCCTCCACTGACTGCTGTGGCCACTCCGGATGCTGGCAGTTATATAGCCAGATCTTTGCTCCCTCTCTGATATCTGTGGCTTGTCTATACTCTTCCCTCATTTGGAACTTCAACATGCTCTGTAATTCATTATCACTACGCAAATGTGGTAATTTTCTGCTTATTTCATACCTTGCTCGTGAAGGATAGTATGTGTCTCCATTATGCACCCTGATTTTCTCTGACAGTATTTAAGCCAGGATCAATATTTGAAAAGTATTCATCATATAGATGATTAGGAATAATAAATATCGATTGAATGCATAGAGATACCATCTGACTAGGGAAACTACAATTCTGATGGGGGTCAAATAGAAAATATTTTTGGCAGGGGGCCAGTGTTGTGGTACAGTGGGTGAAGCCAGCATCCCTTATGTGTACCAGTTCATATCCTCACTGTTCCACTTCTCATCCAGCTCCCTGCTAATGGCCTAGGAAAAACAGCAAAATATAGCCCAGGTGCTTGGGCCATTGCCACTCACATGGGAGACGTGGAAGAAGTTCCTGGCTCCTGAATTTGGCCCGGCCCAGCTCTGACAGTTACAGCCATCTGGGGAGTGAACCAGTGGATGGAAGATCTCTCTCTGTCTTTTCCTCTCTTTCTGTAACTATGATTTTCAAAAGAAAAAAAAAACCTTTAAAAAAATACAATGGAGCATACCTTCTTTAAAAAAAGAATATCATGTAGGATCTCTGTTATTAATGTGCTGTACACTGTTATTTAATGCTATAACTAGTACTTCAACAGTATTTTTTCACTTTGTGTTGCTATGTGAGGACAAACTGTTGAAATCTTTATATATACTAAACTGATTTTCTGTATATAAAGAGAATTGAAAATGAATCTTGATGTGAATGGAAGGGGAGAGCAAGCGGGAAAGGGGAGGGTTGCGGGTGGGAGGGAAGTTATGGGGGGGGGGAAGCCATTGTAATCCATAAGCTGTACTTTGGAAATTTATATTCATTAAATAAAAGATAAAAAAAGAATATATACAAATTATTTTCAATAAAAAATTCCACTAAAAGAAAAAAAAAAGAATTTTGAGCAATTTTTTTTTTCCAGGCAGAGTTAGACAGTGAGAGAGAGAGACAGAAAGAGAGTTATAGACAGTGAGAGAGAGAGAGAAAGGTCTTCCTTCCATTGGTTCATTCCCCTAAGGGCCGCTACAGATGGCGCTGCGCCAATCTGAAGCTAGGAGCCGGGTGCTTCCTCCCAGTCTCCCATGCGGGTGTAGGGACCCAAGTACTTGGGCCATCCTCTGCTGCCCTCCCGGGCCACAGCAGAGAGCTGGACTGGAAGAGGAGCAACCAGGGCTAGAACCCAGGGTGCTGGCGCCACAGGCAGAGGATTAGCCAAGTGAGCCACAGTGCTGGCCTATTTTGAGCAAATTTTTAAAATGAATTAAGACATAGTAATAAACCTTTGTACAGAAAGTACATTCCTTGACCAAGGCAAATGCAACATGAGATGCTCCTGAGAGGACTTGTCTTTATGGCCAATATAATGTTTCTACCCTCTTCCAATCCCACACATGATAAGTTAGGGAGTATCTCCAGTTTCCACGTGTGAAGGAAGCAGGGAGTTGCTATAATCCCCTCGTTGTCTTTCCTCACTCCTTGTCAGTAATATATAAATGGTGTATGGTTCCTTTCTCAGAACTTAGCTCTAAGCTTTCTCAAGAAATATTTTTGTCATCTTTATTAACTTTTGAATTATGTATTGCAAGCCTTATCTACATGTATATATAAATATATGCAAATAAAATGTACATCTCAAAATTGTACAGGTTCCCAATTGGAGATATGCAGAGTTAGGGAAATCTGGTTTTTTTTTCTAAGCTCTCTGTGATCTCTGGGCTTTATAGACACTGTGGATGCAACTCCCTTTGTGGAGATTCCTTGGAGTGAAATATTTCACAAAGTGATAGAGGTTTTCTCCCAGCAGGATGTGATGTTAAGCTAAATGGGCTTGGTCTTTCTCTTCCTCCCTCTGTTCCTTTTTTCTTCCCCATCTAGCCTCTCTCTCTGCCTTCATCCTTCCCTCTATTTCCCCCTCCTTTCCTTTCTTTTTTCCCTCCTTTTATTTCTCCTTCAATTGATAGGGTTTTCATATAAATAAAATGGTAAAATTTATACAAAGAGGTTAATGTTGTACCTGATGTTCATTAAGCTCTGTAAATATTAGCTTCAGTACCATGACTCTTAGTTTAACAGTGGTCCAGTTTCTGGCCTTTCTCCATCATTTGCCTTCATTAAATCACAAATAGAAAAAACTACTGCAGTGAGAGCGAATTGTAAAGACAGAGTGATTTGTAAAGTCAACTGTAAAAGACCGAAATGAAATGACTTGATCATGTAATTTCAAAACCAGCATCGGAGCTGAAAAGCACAACTGCATTGGAGACAATGTTTGCTTGATTCGGAGCATGACACATGATTCTAACTCGGCTCCAAAGTTCTGAGATCTGAGACCTTGACAAGAAACATGGTTTTTAAGGAAAAAAAATCATGCCTTTCAGCTTTGATAAAGTCAGGAACTACCAAGAGAATTGTCAGTTTTGTGGTTTGTACATTTAGGCATCCTGTATTGAAAGGATGGAACTACAGCAACTACTTTAAAGTATATTTATGCAGATTGAAGTCTTTGTAAAAAATGGAGCATGGTAGCTACAAGTGAAATACCACTTGGAAACTTCCATTTTCAGCTCATTTTGAGTCTGGCAAAAAATTTAGCAGTTATTTGTCTAGTAGTCAGAGAATCTATTTGTGTATATTAGAAAAGATTTGTTGACATAAAAACAGTATTTCTCTTCATTTAAAAATCTGGTTACGACAACTGTTTACCAACGACAAGAATACAAAGACTAGAAGATAATTTTTTGCCTAAAGACAGATTTTTTTTTCCAGGCTCTTAGAAAGTGACAAAAATAATCCAAGGGAGGGATTTTCTGAAAACATGGTATGGAAGAAAGTCAGCATGTCTTAGGACTGGATCAAAATTAGAGGTCACTCCTGATCCCCCCAGAAGAGAGTTAACATTATGTAAACTGTTCAGAAGAGAGGTTCTCATTGCTTTTAAACACTTCCTAGTAATATTAAGGAAAACTAGGATATGTGTATGGACATGGGTATCAACAATGAACAAGGAGTTTCGTGTCATATTTGGAGGAAAGAGTAGGCACAAGGGGCAGAGCTCTGGACAAAGCCCATATTGTAACCATGAATGTGGGATTTACCCAAAAAGAGGAGCAGGGGAACAGTCTGCCAAGTGCTTAGTCCCCTGGGCTTGTTTTTCAGAGAATGTTCCAGGTCATTTTATCTTACAGTATTGTACCCAGAAGGCTCCAGACCACCAAAAACAAGGAAATGTGAAAGTATTAAGAATCCATTTTAAAGATGCTAGCATTGTGATGACACAGGTTAAGCTACTACTCGGGATGAAGTCCCGTTTCCACTTCCCTTCCAGTTTCCTGCTAATGTACCTGGAAGGCAGCAGATGGTTACTCAAACACTGGAGTCTATGCTATCCACTTGGGAAATCAGATGGAGTTCCTGGCTCTTGTCTTTGGCTTAGCCCAGCCCTGGTAGTTGCAGGATATTTGAGGCGTCTACAAGCAGATGGAAAATTTTTCTCTCTCTCTCTCTTTCAAATAAATAAAAATGAATCAATACATATTAAAAATATGGAACATATTTGAGTCAGATCTTAAAAATTAAGCTCATTATAATACTAAATTCTCCTCACAGAGGTGGAGATTGCTACCATGTTTTGAACATACAGTATATGAAGTTGTATGTTGCTTACATGGTATGAGCAGGAGGGGCTCTCCCTCTCCTTCTTCATATATGCTGGGGACTCCCCTAACCTTTGCTATAATCGTCCTAGAAAATTGCTTCTCTGTGAGGCAACTTCTGTTCCAGAATTGCCTCTTCCTTTTGCCTCTTTTACATGACACAAGTAAATAAAGCTGCCCTCTGAACAGCTCAAGTTTAAGTCTGATTATTTGGTGACACTCCAAGTCATGAACCTGTTCTGACCACTAATAACTTAGGCGACTTCAGAATGGAAGGGTTTAGTATATCCTAGTGGAGCTCCAAGAAGTGCTTGGCTAATTCTTAGGGATTACCAAGAGGACAGATAGGGTTGAAATTTGCAGGATTCACTTATAGGAAATTTGCACCCAGCTGGTGATACCGTAGCCTGTGAATACTGAGCATAAATTGGCAGCAAATATTACCTTAAAGAAGACCAGGAGACTTTGATCTTATCAAAATAAAGCAAATATCTGGGGAAAATGAATTCTTCTAGTGTGAACCTCAGTACTTCAGAATAAAGTGCTCCCACAAGGCTTCAGAGCCCACCTCTACTTGCTTTCCTAATGTGAGACTCACAGTTATTAGCCTGTCTTCCCCTGTCCCACAAAGAACTCCTCAGAATCCCCACTACAGGTCTTTGTTAGAAGAAGCCCCTCCTCTTTATTTTTTGTTTTACCTAGAAACCTTTTATTTAAGGTATACAATCTTCATGTATTTCATAAATACAAATTTAGGCCATAATGGTTCTTCCCATCCTACCCTTCTTCCCAAATGCACTTCTATCCATTTTTCTCCTCCCTCTCCAAAAACTAAATCTTGTTTTTAAATAACATCTATTTTCTATTAACTTTATACACATAAGACTAACTCTACAATAAGTAAAGAATTCAATGAACAATATGAAAAAAAATTTCCCTCAACAATTGAGAGAAGGACAGAAGGACAAAATCATTGCATCTCTGTCAAATTCACTTCTGTAGATTACATTTAGATACTCTTACTTACCACAAATCAAGAAGAATATATGGTATTTGTCTTTTTGTGACTAGCTTATTCCACTAAATATAATGATATCCAGTTGCATCCATTTTGTTGCAAACAACAGGATTTCATTTTTTACTGCTGTATAGTATTCCATGGTGTACATGTTCCATAATTTCCTTATCCAGTCTTCAGTTGATGGAAATCTGGTTGATTCTGTATCTTAGCTATTATGAATCAAGCTGTGATAAACATGGGGTACAGATAACTCTTTCATATGCTGATTTCCTTTCCTTTGGGTAAATTTCCAGGAGTGGGATGGCTGGGTCATATGCTAGGTCTATATTCAAATCTCTGAGTTATTTCATACTGTCTTCCACAATGGCCATACCAGTCTATATCCTACCAAAAGTGGATTAGGGTAACTCTTTCCCCACATCCTTGCCAGAAGTTGTTGCTTATTGATTTCTGTATGTAAGTCATTCTATCTGGGGTGAGGTGAAACCTCATTGTGGTTTTGGTTTACATTTCCCTGATGGCTAGTGATCCTGAACACTTTTTCATGTGTCTGTTGGCCATTTGAATTTCCTCTTTTGAAAAATGCCTGTTTAAGTCTTTTGCCTATTTCTTTTTTTTTCTTTGAAAAGTTTCTGACATTTATTTACTTTTGGATAAACAAATATGTGAGTGGATTCATTAGTCTAAACCTATTTTTAGTCTCTATTCTTCAAACTGCCTAAGAGTTCTTAGAAAATAAAAATAATTTTTTGGATGTATTAGGAACAACTTACCAATGTGTGTATCCCATCTGCATTTTTAATGGAATGTGTTAAAATCAAAGCATAATTCACCAGAAAGAGAAATCAGAAAAAGAAAACAAACATTTGAATGGCATGTTATAATGACCTCGCCCCAGCTGATATCAATGAGTACTACTCGTAGTAGTTAGCACATGCAACAAACTGAGAGATTAGATCTTGTGCTATATAAAGTTTTGTCAGGCACCAGCCATTTATAATGTTTCTGTCAATCACTTCTGTCTCTCCTCATTTATTTTTTATTTAAAACAAGAAGCAGTTCTGTCTTCTCATGTTAATCAGTGCAAAGTACAACAAAGCACTCTCAGTAGAAATTATTACAATGATACTTTAGAAAGGTTAATCCCCCAAACGTCCAAAATGTACTTAAAAGATGTCCAGGTCATGAGAGTGGTCAACCTCGATGGCTTCCTTTGCGTCCAGCTTGGCTTCTCCGTGTCCTTCCTGGGACTCGTCAAGGGAGGCCAGGGCCTCATTTGTGTCACTTGCAAAGTTTCCCGTGATGTATCATCTTCCTCCTGGAAATTCAGACTTTTGATGGCCTGTTTCATCTTCTTCCCCAGTATCTGCATTCTGCTTTTCCTAGCAGCTTTTTTATTTTCATATTCCTTTTGATTTTCAATGTAGAAAATGTCCTTAATTTGCTCCTCACTGATACTCGGAGTATTTTTCAGGAGGTTCAGAAAAACTCCACCTGGTGTCCTTCTTCGACTCCCATTCACTATAAAAAGGCCACCATTTTGTTCAACTTCAGCAGTTTCCATCAGCAGTTCAATCGCCTTTTTGTTTCCCATTATCCTCACTACTCGGGCTATCAGATCTTTCTCTGGTTCATGTAACCTGTAAGCAATTTCACTGGCCACCTTCTCCTGAGAATCTTCCTCTGGGATCTCGTTTCGGCCTTTATAGTTCATTTCTAGTCTGGTTCCTACTCTGTCTTTGACAGGCCGTTTCCGTTTGAGATGACCTTGCCCATATTCCTCTTCCTTTGATCCTACCATTTTGCCACCATGCATGTAGTCGTCTAGCTCTTTGTCTAAATCTTTTGAGTGCTCTTGAGATTCCCTCCTGAGTTTCTTAGCAAGCAGGTAATTGTAGGTCTCCGATTGCCTGCTCCTGTCAATCGTGCCCTCCATTCCCAGGATCCCCAGTTCAGTGGCCACGGCGTCCTGGTTCTGCTCCTGCAGCATGGCGCCCCAGATGTTGTGAACCTTCTTTCCTCCGGCAGCGGGGGGCTTCTGACTACTCTGGTCAAACTGGAAGGGCTCTGGCTTGGGAGGCAGGTTCAAACACTTCTGTCGCTTGCGTTTCCAAAGAGAGCTCTCATTATCTGAATCAGAAAAGCTCTCTTCACTTGAATCCACACTTTTAACAGTCCGGTAATGTGACGCGGGTACACATGCTGCTGTGGTACTCTGGAAGCCCCTCACGGCACTGCCCCCTACTAGAACTTTTGGCACTGGCAGAGGCCTGTCGCTGGGTGCGACCATCATGTCGGAGTCTGAGTGGGAGAGCTGCCCATCTTCCATGTCGCCCGCGTCCAGCGCCATCTTCCTGCCTTGCCTATTTCTTAACTGGATTGTTTGTTTTGTTGTTGTTGAATTTTTTGAGCTCCTTATGGATTCTGGATATTAATCTTTTATCAGTGGTATAGTTTGCAAATATTTTCTCACATTCTGTCAGTTACCTCATTACTTTATTAACTGTTTCCTTTGCAATGCTGTATCTGCTTAGCTTGAGGCAATTCCATTTGTCAATTTTGGATTTGATTGCTTGTGTTGCTCTCATCTTTTCGAATAAGTCTTTGCCTATGCCAGTGTCTTGCAGGGCTTCCCCAATGTTCTCTAATATTTGATGGTATAGGGCTGTAGATTTAAGTCTTTGATCCATTTTGAGTGGATTTTTGTGTAAGGTGTGAAGTGGGGGTCTTGATTCTTACTTCTGCATGTGGAAATCCAGTTTTCCCAATACCAATTTATTGAAAAAGACTGTCCTTGCTCCAAGGAATGATTTTACCTCCTTTGCCAAATATGTTTTGATTGTAGATGCATGGATTGATATCTAGAGTTACTGTTCTGTTCCATCCGTCTACCCATCTGTTTTTTGCCAATAGCAGTCTGTTTTGATTATAACTGCCTTGTAGTATGTCTTGAAATAATGTTTGTGCTATTTCCAGCTTTGTTCATGTTGTATATGATTGTTTTATCTTTTCTAGGCCTCTTAAGTTTCCATATGAATTTCAGCATCATTTTTTCTATATATGAGAATAATGTTCTTGGTGTTTTGATTGGTATCACATTGAATCTGTAAATTGTTTTCGGGAGTATGGACATTTTGATGACGTCAATTCTACCAATCCATGGCCAAGGAAGATTTTTACATTTTTTGTGTCTTCTATTTATTTCTTTAATCTTTTGTAATTTTATTGTCGAGATTTTTTTTTTCATCTTTGATTACATATATTCCAAGGCATTTACTTTTTTGTAGCTATTGTGATTGGTATTGATCTTAGAAATTGTTTCTAAGCCATGGCATTGTCTGTGTATACAATGATTGTTGATTTTTGTGTGTCGATATTATATCTTGCTACTTTACCAAACTCCTCTATGATTTCCAATAGTGCTAGTGGAGTCTGTTGGATTTGCTATATATTATCATGTCATCTGCAAATAGGGATAGAAGACTTCCTGCTTTCCAGTTTGTATCCTTTGATTTCTTTTTCTTGCCTAATGGCTTTGGCTAAAACAACCAGGACTGTATTGAATAGCAATGGTGATAGTGGGAACGCTTGTCTGTCTCCAGATCTTAATGGGAATGCTTCCAACTTTTTCAATTTCAATAAGATGCTGATTGTGGGGTTTGTCATAAATTGCCTTGATTGTCTTGAGGAATGTCCCTTCTATATCCATTTTGCTTAAGGTTTTCATCATGAATTGATATTGTATTTTATCAAATGCTTTATCTGCATCTATTGAGATAATCATGTGGTTTTTGTCCTTCAGTTTATTAAAATGATGTATCACATTAATTGATTTGAGAATGTTGAAAAATCCCTGTGTACTAGGGATGAATCCTACTTGGTCCAGGTGAATGATCTTTCTATTGTTTTGTTGGATTTGATTAGTTAGCATTTTGTTGAGTATTTTTACATCTATGTTCATCAAGGGAAACTGCTCTGTAGTTCTCTTTCTCTGTTGTATCTTATTCAGGTTTAGGAATAAAAGTGATGCAGGTTTTATAGAAGGACTTTGGAGGATTCCCTCACTTTCAATTGTTTTGAATAGCTTGAGAAAAATGCTAGGCCATCAAACAAGTCTCAGTAAATTCAAAAAAATCAAAATCATACCATGCATATTCTCTGAACACAATGGAATGAAGCTAGAAATCAGCAACTCAGGGCTATCTAGGACATATGCAAGCTGAAATTTGACTTCATGCTCCTGAATGAACAATGGGTCATAGAATATATCAAAAGAAAAATGAAAAAAAATTCTGGAAATAAATGAAGATGGCAATTTAACATATCAAAACTTATGGGATACCACAAAAGCAGTGTTAAGAGGAAAGTTTATAGCAGTTGGTGCCTAGATCAAGAAATTGGAAAGACACCAAATAAATGAACTATCAATGCATCTGAAGGATCTAGAAAAACAACAATAAACCAAACCCAAGGCTAGTAGGAGAAAAGAACTAATAAAAATTAGAGAAGAAGTAAAAAAATTGAAACAAAAATATACAAAAGATAAGTAAAACAAAGAGCTGATTTTTTTGAAAACTAAACAAAATTAACACACAATTGACCCAACTAATCAAAAAAAGGAGAGAGAAGACCCAAATCAATAAAATCAGAGATGTAAAGGAAATGTCATTACAAAGACCACAGAAATAAAAAGAATCATCAGAAATTATTACAAAGAACTGTATCCCAACAAACTGGTAAACTTAGAAGAAATTAATTGATTCCTGGATACACACAGCCTACCTAAATTGAACCAACCATGAAGACATAGAAAACATAAACAGACCCGTTACCAAGGCAGGAATTGAATCAGTAATAATGACCCTACCTACAAAGAAAAGCCAAGGACCAGATGGCTTCACTGCTGAATTCTACCAGAGATTTAAAGAACTAACTCCACTTTTTCTCAAGTTATTCAAAACAATGGAAAGGGAGGGAATCCTCCCAATTCTTTCTATGAAGCCAGCATCACTTTGATTCCTAAACCTAGAATAGATGCCACAGAGAAAAAGAACTACATACCAATTTCCCTGATGAACATTGGTGCAAAAATCCTCAACAAAATTCTGACCAGTTGAATCCAACAATACATCAGAAAGATCATTCACTCAGACTAAATGTGATTTATCCCTGGTATGCAAGGATGATTCAGCATTTGCAAATCAATCAATGTGATACATCACATCAACAAAATGAAGAACAAAAACTATATGACTATCTCAATAAATGCAGTGAAAACATTTGATAAAATATAACACCCTTTCATGATGAAAATTCTAGGCAAATTGGGTATAAAAGGAACATTCCTCAACATAATCAAGGCAACTTATGAAAAATCCATGGCCAACATCCTATTGAATGGAGAAAAGTTGGAAGCATTCCCACTGATTTCTGGAACCAAGCAAAGATGCCCAGTCTCATCATTGCTATTCAATACAGTCCTGGAAGTTTTAGCTAGAGCCAATAGGTAACAAACAGAAATCAAAGTGCTTGATTGGCAAAGAGGAAGTCAAATTATCCCTATTTGCAGATGACATGATTCTACATATAGGGATCTAAAAGATTCCACTAAGACTATTGGAACTCATAGAAGAGTTTGCTAAGTAGGAGGATATAAAATCAATACAGAAAAAAGTCAACAGCCTTTGTATACACAGACGATGGCACAGCTATAAAAGAACTTCTAAGGTCAATCCCATTCATAATAGCCACAAAAAAGATCAAATACCTTGGAATAAATTTAACCAAGGATGTCAAAGATCTCTACACTGAGAATTGCAAAACATCACAGAAAGAAATAGAACAAGATACAAAAAAGTGGAAAAAATACTCCATGTTTATAGGCTGGAAGAATTAATATCATAAAAATTTCCATTCTTCTGAAAGCAATTTATAGATTCAATGCACTACCAATCAAAATGCCAAGAACATTCTTCTCAGATATAGAAAAAATGTTTAAATTCATATGGGAACACAGGAGATTCCAAATAGCTAAAGGAATGTTATACAACAAAAACAAAGCCAGAGGTATCACAATACCAGATTTCAAGACATACTACATGACAGTTATAATGAAAACAGCTAATAATAACAAATAGAACTAAAAAGGAGGGAACAATCCAACATGTGAAGCAGGATACACAGCAGACTCATAGAATGGCAGATGTCCTAAACAGCACTCTGGCCTCAGAATCAGCCCTTAAGGCATTTGGATCTGGCTAAAAAGCCCATGAGAGTATTTTAGGCATGGAAAGCCAAGAAACTCTGGCAAAAAAAAATGACCTAAATGAAAGATCTCTGTGAGTGAGATCGCAGCAGAAAGAATGGGCCATCAAAGAAGGAGGTACCTTTCTCTGAAGGGAGGAGAGAACTTCCACTTTGACTATGCCTTGTCTAAATAAGGTCAGAGTTTGTGAACTCAAGAGGCTTCCATAGCCTTGGCAGCTCATGACAAGAGCCTTGGGTGATTACTGACATCATAAATAAGAGTGTCAATTGTTAAATCAACAACAGGAGTCAATGTGTACTTACTCCCCATGTAGGATCTCTGTCCTTAATGTGTTGTACTATGCGAATTAACAGTAAAACTAGTATTCAAACAGTACTTTACACTTTGTGTTTCTGTGTGGGTGTAAACTGTTAAAATCTTTACTTAGTATAAACTAAGTTATCTTCTGTATATAATGATAATTGAAAATAAATTTTAATGAAGAATGGGATGGAATAGGGAGTAGGAGATGGTATGGTTTGTGGGTGGGAGTGTGGTTATAGGGGGAACAAACTGCTATAATCCAAAAGTTGTACTTTTGAAACTTATATTTATTAAATAAAAGTTGAAAAAAAGAAAATTCTGGCCCATCTGGAATTTACTTTGGAGTGAGGTAGGGATTGAGCTATTTTCCCTCAGATAATGCATCAATCATTCCTACCTCATTTACTAAATAAACAATCACTCCTAAATAATAGGAAATAACACTTAAAAAAAGAAAACAGCCTGTTACTGGGACAAATACAGATGGATAGACCAATGGAACACAAGAGAAACACCATAAATCAATCTAAGCATCTACAGCCAACTTATATTTGACCAAGGAGCTAAATCCAATCCCTGGAGCAAGGACAGTCTCTTCAACAAATGGTGCAGGGAAAACTGGATTTCCACATGCAGAAGTATCAAGCAGGGTGCCTACCTTACGCCTTATACAACAATCCATCAAAAATGGATGAGAAATCTAAATCTATGACCTAATGCAATCAAATTATTACAGAACATTGTTGAAACCCTGCAAGACATTGGCATAGGCAAAGACTTCTTGAAAATGACCACAGAGGAAAAAGCAATCAAGGCCAAAATCAACAAATGGGATTATATCAAATTGAGAAGCTTTTGTATTGCAAAAGGAAAATTCAGGAAATTAGAAAGGGAACTGACAGAATGGAATAAATTATTTGCAAATAATGCAACTGATAAAGGATTAATAACGAAGATTTTTCAAGAGATCAAGAAGCTCCACAGCAACAAAACAAACAACCCAATTAAGAAATGGGCAAAGGAATTAAACAGATATTTCTCAAAGGAAGAAATCCAAATGGCCAACAGACACTTGAAAATAGGCTCAGGATCACTAGCTATCAGAGAAATGCAAATCAAAATCACAATGAGGTTCCCTTCACCCCAATTAGAATGGATCTTACATAGAAATCAACAAACAACAAATGCTGATGAGTATGTGAGGAAAAAGGTACCCTAATCCATTGTGTTGGGAAAGTAAACTGGTAAAACCACTATGGAAGACAGTTTGGAGATACCTCAAAAATCTGAATATAGTCCTACCATATGACCCAGCCATCCCACTCCTGGGAACTTACCCAAGGGAAATGAAATCAGCAAATAAAAGAGGTTTCTGCACCCCCATGCTTATTGCACCTCAATTCACAATAGTGAAAACATGGAGTCTACCTAAATGCCCATCAACCGAAGACTGGATAAAGAAATTATGGGATATGTACTCTATGGAATACACAGTGGTAAGAACAAAGAAATCTGGTCATTTGCAACAAAATGGATGATTTTAAAAAACATACTTAGTGAAATAAGCCAAACCCAAAGGTACAAATACAATATGTTGTCCCTGGTCTGTGATAACTAATGCAGCACCTAAAAGGAAATCTGTAGAAGTTACATTGACACTTTGAGAATCAATGACTTGAACAAGGCTTGTCTTGACTGTTGAGGAAGTTGTTTTTTTTTTATATATATAGAATGGGACTGGGATTGGGAGAGAGAAGAGGAGATGGGGTGGGATTCAGTGTGGGAGGGCGAGTATGGGGGGAAAAATCACTATATTCCTAAAATTGTACTCACAAAATTTGTACTCATTAAATAAAAGGTTTATTTGGGAAAAAATTTAATTCTTACTGGTTATTGATATGTTTAGGTTTTCTATGTCTTCATGGCTCAATTTTTGTAGGTTTTATGTATACAGGAAAAATCCATTTCTTCTAGGATTCCCGGTTTTTTGGCATACAGCTCTTTGTAGTATTTCTGAGGATACTTTTTATTTCTGCAGTGTCTAGCATTCTCTTTTATTTTTCATATCTATTTTATTAATTTGTGTCTTCTCTCTTATTTTTTTTAGTTAGTTATGCCAATATTGTGCCAGTTTTGTTTATTTTTTCAATAAACCAGCTCTTTGTTTTGCTGATCTTTTGTTTTGTTTTTTTTTTTTTGGTTTCAAGTTTTTGATTTCTTTAATTTTAGTTATTTCTTTTCTCCTACTAGTTTTGAGTTTGGTTTGTTATTTTTCTAGATCTTGGGATGAATTGATAGCTCATTTATTTAGTGCCTTTCCAATTTCTTGATGTAGATACCAATTAGGTCCTTTTGGTCTATAGTGTTGATTCAATCTATTTCCATGCTGGTTTTCTGTTGGGTTGATCTGTGCATTGCTGAAAATGTGATATTGAAGTTCCCCATTACTAACATATTATGTCTCCCTTTAGATCAAATTTAGAATAAGATTTTTTTAATAACCAGGTGTCCTATAATTGGGTGCATAAACATTTATTATAGTCATATATTTCTGTTGAATTTATCTGTTAATCATTAAGCAGTGCCCTTCTTTAACAGTATTTGTGGTAAAGTCTATTTGGTATGACATTAGAATGGCTACACGAGCTCTTTTTTGGTTTCTGTTAGCATGGAATATCTTTTTCCATCCTTCACTTTCAGTATGCATGTATCTTTCTTGGTGAGATGTGTTTCTTCCAGGCAGTAAATAGTTGAGTCTTGTTTTTCTAATCCATTCAGCCAGTCTGTATCTTAACAGGAGAGTTGTGGCTATTTACATTCAAGGTGACTGTTGATAAATAATGACTTTGCCCTGCTGTTTTTCCACAGATATTCCTATTATTTACTTTGGGTTTTCTTTGTACTTTTACTGGGATATTTACTGCCTTCACACTTTTTCATAACAATGACCATGTTTCTGTGTTTTTGTTTGTAGCACATCCTTAAGCATCCTTTTTTGAGGTTTAGAAGTATTTATTCGAATCAAGGACCTCCATCTTAAGTGGCATGAAGGGGGTCTTCCAAGAGAGGGAAAAACCCAAAAGGAACTGGTGGTAGTGGTTTAAGCATCTTTTGTAAGGCTGGAAGAGAGGTTAAAAAT
This sequence comes from Lepus europaeus, assembly GCF_033115175.1. NCBI lineage: Eukaryota > Metazoa > Chordata > Mammalia > Lagomorpha > Leporidae > Lepus > Lepus europaeus. Next base: position 77,843,140 of record NC_084842.1, on the reverse strand, counting down.
TATTTTTCAATTTCTGTTTGTTATGGAAGGGCTTTATTTCACTTTCATTCATTAATGAAAACTTTGCAGGGCCCAGTATTCTGGGTTGAGTTTTTTTCTCTTAAGATTTGGACTATAATCCACCATTCTCTTCTAATATGTAGGGTTTCTAAAGAGAAGTCAGCTGTGAGTCTATTTTCAGATCCTCTGAAAGTAACCTGGTATTTCTCTCATGCATATTTTAGAATCTTTTCTTTATGTTTTTACTGCAGAGAGTCTGTCTATAATGTGCTGTGATGAAGATCTTTTCTGGTCATGTCTATTAGGAGTTCTTTGTGCTTACTGTGCTTGGATGTCCCTTTCTCATATTGGAGAAGGTTTTTTTTTTTTCCTTGTAATTATTTTACCAAAAAGGCCTTCTAATCCATTCTCTCTTTCCAGGCCTTCAGGAACTCCTAAGACCCATGCTAGATTGTTTGATAGTAACCCATAAATCTCCAACACTTTTTTAATTTTTATGATTTCTCTCTCTCTCTTTTAGTCTGACTGTAAAATTCTCAGAAATTTGTCTTCTCATTCAGATATATCCTCTTCTGCCTCACCAATTCCACTACATTTTAATTTGATCTTTTGAATTCTTCGTTTCTAATGACTTTTATCTGTCTTTAAAATATCAATTTCATGGGAAAATTTTTCATTCATGTCATATATTGATTTCTTTAATTCATGGATTTGTTTCTGATTATCTCTGAGTAAGCCTATGATTAATTTTCTGAATTCCATTTCTGGCATTTCATCAATCTCTCCATCCTTTGGGGGCTCTCTTCTTTATTCTTATTTCTTGCATTTCTGCATTTATTTTTAGGCATTTGTGGAGATGCTTGTTGGTGTTTTTTCACTCTGTGGTTTTTCTCTTTGGACTATGCCTCTGTGACTTAATGGAGTGTCTGCTCTTTTAGTGAATACCCAGAAGTGTGTGCTGAGTGTTGCTAGGGAAGTCTGTTCAGTGCTCCAGGGTGAGGGGAGTGTCCAAGGTGACATCCAATTTTAGCATGGTAAATTTTTTTTATCGGAGAAGAGGATTTCATCAGCTTTATTGGCACAGTTCCACATTCACCTCTTCTACTCCAAGGCAATCAATTCCCAGACACAAGCCTAAGTAGCGGCAATATTCATCCATAGTGCCAAAGGAACCACACAAAAGATCCACATAGTCCTCAGTGTGAAGAGATCCCACAACACTGGCCTCCCCTTGTAGTCAGGGAACCCAAAGTATGTGGAGCCAGAGACCCAGCCACACCCTGTGCCCTCCCACACAGACACAACATTTGCACAGTCCCAGCACACAAGGCTCCCACTGTCATGGTGTACCACTGCCTTTAGTGCAGGCATCCTATATGGGTGATGGTTCAAGTCCTGGCTGTTCCACTTCTAATAGCTTCCTGCTACAGCCTGGGAAATCAGTAGAAGAGGACCCAAGTCCGTGGACCCCTGCACCCATGTGGGAAGACCTGGAGAAAGTTCCTGGCTCCTCGTTTCGATATTGGCACAGCTCTGGCCATTGTGGCCCACTGGGAGGTGAACCAGTGGGTGGAAAACCTCTCCCTTTCTCTGCTTCTCCTCTCTCCGTATAACTCTGCCTTTAAAATAAATAATCTCAAAAATAAATAAATAAATAAATAAGTAAATATTTTGATTTACAGGCTTACAAATATAGTCAAAGTATTCTCTCAGAATTTAAAGTGAAAAAGAAAGGAGAATGTAAGGGAAAAAGGAGAACCTGGAGGAGCAGTACAGAGGGCCAATTTCAGACTGCTCCAATGCCAGGTGCAAAATAAATGGAACAAAGAAACTCATCAAAATATAAAAGAAAATTTCTTAAGGAGTAAAAGGTGATAGATTTTTAGATTAACAGAACATGGTGAGGATCAAAAACAACAAACTGTGTGAGGCTCAAAACTCACATTTTGTTACATCACTGTAAAATGTAAGCATAATAAGGATAATACAGACCCTAGAAGCTTCTGGAATTTTGTTTCTGGAAAATAAAGTCTCATGTTCTAAAACTTTCATGGAGGTTTATAAAACACCCATTTCTCCTAAGAAGTTTTTTATTTTATTAAAACATTTGCCTCTATTTTTAATACTTTAACAAGTTCAATATAGTTCATAAATACAGTTCTAAGACTGTAATATTATTTTTCTCTCACTTTCTGTAACTCCCTCCCTCCCTTTTTTCCTTTGCCTTTTCCCCTTCTTCCCTTCACTTCTGAGATAACATAGCTTTAACTTATGTTTAACTTAAATTACATAATGCTCTAGTAAAAAAAGAGTCCAACAAATAAAAGCAAACAGACCCTAGTTTTGCAGCAATGTATGCAAAGTCTATAAATAATAATCAAATGGAAAAATGAGTATTTAACCTATATATGATAAATTTCAAAGTAATCACAGATCATGGTTAGAACTGTAATAGTATAACATTTTAGACCATTAGTTTGACAAAGGTATAAAACAAAGTTTGACAAAACTGTATTTGCAGCCGGCGCCGTGGCTTAACAGGCTAATCCTCCACCTGCGGCGCCGGCACACCGGGTTCTAGTCCTGGTCAGGGTGCCGGATTCTGTCCTGGTTGCCCCTCTTCCAGGCCAGCTCTCTGCTGTGGCCCGGGAAGGCAGTGGAGGATGGCCCAAGTGCTTGGGCCCTGCACCCGCATGGGAGACCAGGAGAAGCACCTGGCTCCTGGCTTCGGATCAGCGAGATGCGCCGTCCGCAGCGGCCATTGGAAGGTGAACCAACGGCAAAAAGGAAGACCTTTCTCTCTCTCTCTCTCTCTCTCTCTCTCTCGCTCACTATCCACTCTGCCTGTCAAAAAAAAAAAACTGTATTTGCAGCAATACTGATACATACATGCATTTCATTTCTCTCTTTTTTGTTTTCTTTATTTTCTTTTTAAAGTTTAACTGCCACATATAAAGGAGAATATAATGTATTTGTCTTTTCGGATCAGCTTATTTAACTCACATGATGTCCTCCAGTTGCATCCATTTTGCTGCAAATGTAGAATCTCAATCTTTTTAATAGCTGAATAATATTACATTGTATATATATATATAAAATATATATTATATATGATATATATATAATATATATAATATATGCTATATTTTCTTTATCCATTCATCTGATGATGGCCACCTTGGTTGATTCCATATTTTGGCTATTGTAAATAGTTCTGCTATAAACATAGTGGTGCAAGTATCTCTTTGATACAACATGGTCCTGTCTTTTGAGTATACACCCAGAAATGGGATTCCTGGAACATATTGCAGATTTACTTCTAGTTTTTAAGAAATCTTCATATGGTTTTCCACAGAGGCTGTATTAAATTACATTTCCACCAACAGTGTTTTAGAGTTCCCCTTTCTCCACATTCTCATGAGTGTTTGTAACAGTTTGTCTTTGGGATTTTAGCCATTCTGATGGTTCTGAGTTGATATCTTAGTTTCTTTTGATTTGCAGTTCCCTGACAGCTAGTGATATTGATAATTTTTCCCCTATATTTGCTGGCCATTTGTATTTCTTCTTTTGAGAACTGTCTTTTGAGGTTGTTTGCCCATTTCTTAACTGGATTGCCTTTTTTTTTTTTTTTTGGTTGTTAGGTATTTAAAGTTGCTGATATATTCTAGATATTTATCCATTGTTGGAAAATAGCTCACAAGTATTTTTCCCATTCTGTTCATTGTCTCTTCACTAGGTTGATCATTTGCTTTGCTGTGCAATAGCTTCTTTGCTTGATAAAATCCTATTTGTTTAGTTTCGCTTTTGTTGCCTTTGCTTTGGGGGTCTTATCCAAGAAATTGTCACTTCCACCAATGTCTTTAGGTGTTGCCACTACATTTTCTTCCATCAGCTTCATAGTCTTAGATCTGAAATGTGGGTTTTTGATCCATCTTGAGTTTTATATATGGTGAGAGGTATGGATCTAGTTTCATTCTTCTGCATGTATACATCCAGTTTTGTTAGCATCATTTGTTGAAAAGATTATTTTTACTCAAATATATGGTCTGAGCATTTCTGTCAAAAAGCAGTTGGATTTGACTTTGGTTCTAGCTGAGCCCAGGAGTGCAGTGTCTGAGTCATTTATTTGTTTTAATCAATGTTAATATTGTCTGTAGGTGACACAGTGGTCTATTTTGCTGCAATTCAGAAAGACAGAAGTGTAGTTTGAGATGAATGTGGGTTTCCTAGGGTGTATATTTTCAGTCTACAGAGAGATTGGTGTCAGTCATACTGGGAATTGACAGCCAGGGCCTTGTTCTTGGTGCTAAGGAAGACACAAGTGGCAGACCCTTGTCCCACTGGCAAGCTTGCGTGATGCTGGGGTTGTGGCACCAATTGTTGTGGCTCTAGAATTGTGTGAAACAGATGTTCCCTTCCTCGGGTCCTGCTATGAGAGTACAGGTGGTGCTGTAGCTTTTTTTTTTTTTTTTAACTTTTATTTAATGAATATAAATTTCCAGTGTACAGCTTATGGATTACAGTGGCTTTCCCCTCCCATAACTTCCCTCCCACCCGCAACCCTCCCCACTCCCGCTCCCTCTCCCCTTCCATTTGCATCAAGATTCATTTTCAATTCTCTTTATATACAGAAGATCAATTTAGTATAAAGGTTTCAACAGTTTGCACCCACATAGACACACAAAGTGAAACATACTGTTTGAGTACTAGTTATAGCATCAAATCACAATGTACAGCACATTAAGGACAGAGATCCCACATGAGGAGCAAGTGCACAGTGGCTCCTGTTGTTGACCCAACAAATTGACACTCTAGTTTATGGCACCAGTAACCACCCTAGGCTGTCGTCATGAGTTGCCAAGGCTATGGAAGCCTTCCAAGTTTGCCGACTCTGATCATATTTAGACAAGGTCATAAAAGACAGAGTGAGAATAGTAACCAATGATCCTAAGAGTGGCATTAACCAGGTTTGAACAATTATACAGCATTAAGTGGGGAAGAGGACCATCAGTACACACAGGTTGGGAGTAGAGCCATTGGTGGTAGAGTAGAGGTTATGATTACAAAGGAATGAGGCCCAAGTACGCTAGACAGGGTCTAGAACAAAGGACAGAGTCATTATTAGAGGAGCTAAGAAAGGTGCTGTCTAAGCTACAAGTAATTTTTCTGATTGAGAGGCAAATAGAACCTGATAGAAGGGGCTTGATAATAATCTGTTGGGCTTTAGGCCTTGTAAATTCAGAGGCCCAGACCTACCTATCTCTTCACATGGGGTATATCCTAAGGGAGGTGTGAACCTCCTAGGGGAAGGCACTCTGTTGACTTTCATTACTTGGCTGGCCTGGGAGGAGAGCTGGCCAGGTAAAGGCAAGGGGCAACTCTAACAAGAAATTTACAGTTCTGCCTTTAATGTTGCTGACCCTACTTGACCATCCCCTCAGCTGCAGTGGTCACTTTGGAAGTTGGGCTGAGTGAAGGGCTTTTCAGCTTAGAGCCAATAAGATCTGTGGCTCTGACCTGGGCATCCTTCGAGTCCAGGGCAGGTCCTTTTCCAGTGATCCAACTCTTGGCAGAGCTGCCAGGGCTCTTCACAAGCTGACTTCTGCTGAAGCCCAGGCTTACCACATTGAAAGCCACTGCAGTGGACTGGCCTGTTGGGTCTCCTTGAGGGCAGATCACTGTATAGATCAGCCATTAATAGGCCTGCCACCCATTGCTTCTGATGCCTAGCTTTCTTTTCCTCCTGGTTTGTGTTAAAGCAGACCAGAGGATGCAAGTCAAGGGAGTGCCCGTGTCCCATCTCTAATCTTCGGTGGCCTGAACTACAAGTCTATAGTCACAGGCATGTTCTGTAGTAGTTTTTCTAAGGTAGACAATGCCCATGAGGAAAATTATATTCTCACTTAAAAACTTTCTTTCCCTTTGGTCTGAAAGGGAGGTTTTTTCTACTTACTGTATACTTTGCTGATGGCGAAGTGAATCTAGCTATGAGATTATTATTTAAGTTCTTATTTTGGCTATGCTATTACAGAAAAATGTTAGCCATCTCTTTTATAAGGTCTAAAGATTAAATTGTGCGTCCTACAGATTCCTTCATAATAGATTTAGTTTCCTATCTTGAAGAGAATAGAGAAATGAAAGAACAAGTTGGGCTTAGAATAGAGAAATGAGGGAGCAAGTCCTAGATCGCTTGCTGACAATAGCAATATCACATGAATACTTAGCAAACAGTTTCAACCATTAGATAACAACTTAAGAAAACATTTACCAGAAGGTCCAATGCCTTCTATAAATTTTAAGAATCATGTATTAGAAAACACCTCTTAAATATCTAACATGGTGTAGTTTGTTTAACCAGCAAACTTAAGCACAACCATATAAAATGTTTTTAGTTTCTTTCTACCTACAAGTTTAAAACATATGATACATAGATTCAGGTCACTCAAATTAAAATGTATCTTTGATTGATTTTAGCAGCTTAAATTTATGGACAATCTTATCTATAAGCCATTTAAAATAAGACTCTTAATAAAATTTCCCCATGTGGACATACAATATGTACACACATTTAACATAGCATAATAGACCAATATAGCGTTTTTAATAATAGCTTTTAAAATCTTTAACTCTTTTTGTAGATTGCCAATTGATTTGAATAGCATCTAACTTGGCAACCCAGTGGGAGACTGCAGGAGAATTGGAGCCCACACTGAGGGCAGCAGAGATTCCCTGTGTGGTCCTTGGGAAAGAGCTTCCAATCTCTGGCTCCTGTGGGTATATCATTTGCCTGCTAATTACTACCTCCAATTACGTTCAGCTGTGCGGAATTACTTCCCTTTTGAATCAAAAAAAGAAAGAGAGATTTACCACGCCTAACCTGGGAGTGTCATCTTTGACACACCCTCAGCCCTGAGGAACCAAACACAGCTCTCAGTCCACACTCATCTCAAGCCTCTAAGGCTCCACCGAAAGCAGACAGTCCACTTAATATAGAGCCATAGTGTAACAAGAAAAAACACCACAGTGAAGAAACCAAATATCTCCAACATGCCAAACAACAAACGCAAAAACCAAGCTAACAAGAACAAGGAAGACACTATGACGCCCCGAAATGAAAAAGACACCCCAATTCAAGATTATGAAGATGATGAGATCGAAGAAATGCAAGAAGCGGATCTCAAAAAATTGCTAAGAACATTAAGAAGTTCTCAAAAACAAATTCTTGAACTACAGAAATCCTTCATGGACAAGATAGAAAATCTCTCTCGTGAAAATGAAATATTAAGGAGGAATCAAAATGAAATGAAACAACTAGTGGAACAAGAAACTCTGATAGTGACGAGAAATCATAATGAAATGAAGAATTCAATAGATCAAATGACAAACACATTAGAGAGCCTTAAAAACAGAATGGGCGAAGCAGAAGAGAGAATATCGGACTTAGAAGACAGAGAACAGGAAAGGAAACAGGCAAACCAAAGAAAAGAAGAAGAAATCAGAAATCTAAAAAATATTGTCGGGAATCTACAGGATACTATTAAAAAACCCAACATTCGAGTTCTAGGAGTTCCTGAAGGCATGGAGAGGGAGAAAGGATTAGAAGGCATTTTCAGTGAGATACTAGCAGAAAATTTCCCAGGTTTGGAGAAGGACAGGGGCATCTTAGTACATCAAGCTTATAGAACCCCTAATAAACATGACCAAAAGAGATCCTCACCACGACATGTTGTAATCAAACTCACCACAGTGAAACACAAAGAAAAGATCCTAAAAGATGCAAGAGAGAAACGTCAGATTACTCTTAGAGGATCTCCAATTAGACTCACAGCAGACTTCTCATCAGAAACCCTACAAGCTAGAAGGGAATGGCAAGACATAGCCCAGGTACTAAGAGAGAAAAACTGCCAGCCCAGAATATTATATCCTGCAAAGCTCTCATTTGTGAATGAAGGTGAAATTAAGACTTTTCATAGCAAACAGAAACTGAAAGAATTTGTTGCCACTCATCCTGCCCTGCAAAAGATGCTTAAAGATGTGTTACACACAGAAACACAGAAACATGGTCACCAATATGAAAGAAGGTAAAGGAAGGAAACCTCACAGCAAAAGATCACAGGAAGCTCAATTTATCTTTGACATAGAATTAAACTCTGATGCTCTGTTAAAGCAATGTGTTAAAGTAATCTATTGTGTTCTCTTGATGTCTGTTAAATTCTAATTGTTCAAAAACAGCTGAATTTTTATTAAGATCTATGGGTTATGTAAATATGTGCTTATTTTCAAAGATTTGAATAATCACCTTGTAACAAGATCAAATTTGGTCTATGAGTTTATAATTTTAAACATGGCGACTTAAAGTCTTTTGTCATCCACAGTTATATATGATTTGCTGCTCATAAAACTAAAGCGTTGTTGGTTCTGTGTGTAGCTGTCCTCCTATGGGTTCCTATGGACTTTTTCCAGCCACTTCCATTGTATTCAGTACTTTGGGATGGCTCTGTAAACAGATGAAGCCAATAATGTATTAACAGTACCAACTGAGAGAAAGTATGGTTAACTGAGGTTACTAAAAAAGCAATTCAAATCAATTGGCAATCTACAAAAAGAGTTAAAGATTTTAAAAGCTATTATTAAAAACGCTATATAGGTGCTGTAGCTTTTAATACTAACTACCTTAGTATTGGAACTGGGGAATGTGGATTGAACCCTACTCCAGTCCTACAGGGTGACTACAAGTTATAAAGGAAATTTTGCTTTGTCAGGTAACCGTCCAGTGAAGTGGAATACAGGTAGGTTCTTCTCCAGGTCTACTTGGTAGATTTTGCTGGGACTGAAGAAAAATGGAGCTAATTGTTACAGTCCTGATACAGGATATAATGGGGTTATTGCCCAGATATCCCAGGGTGGGAGCAGATTTTTGAAGGGTTCTAGCCCCTAGAAGCTAAGGGGAACCCCCAGCTCAAATAGGGTGAGGGTAGCTCTGATACTAATGTCCAAAAATGCTCCTGGAGTTGCAAGATATAGATCTGTCTTCTAACAAACAAGTTGCCTTGATCCTGACTCTGGTTACATCTGGTAACAGCTTAGTGAATTTTTACAGTGGAGCCTGGCACTCTGTGTAGGTGACAGAGGCAATGTAGGCAATATAGCTGCCATTCTCAAACACAAGCCATGGCTCAGACCCCATTCAACTCCCTAGGCTGGAGTAAAAGTCAGTAGTTGACTATGGAATTCTCTTTGATAAAACTGTGGTGGTGGCGTCAGGAAATTTCTTTCTACTTTGGCTTGAGAAGATTGGCAACGCCCAGCCTGCACAGCACTGAGCAGCATCTCTGTCCTCCCTTCTCTTTTCCCATGTAGTCTTTGTTGTTTTTTCCTTTCTCCACCAAAAATTTCTGTCAGTCAGACCCCTGGAAACACGGTCCTTCTTTTTGTATCCCAAAGCAACTGCATTTAATATGGATGCACCCTATTCAGCCATCTTTGATCCTCCATGAAGTTTCTTAAGAATGTATTGTAATAAAATCTTACACAAATAGAGTAAACAGAAAAAAAACAGACCTATGCAGGAAATTATAGACCTCCACAGGGAAAGAATTATTGCTGCTTCTCCAGTGGGCAGGAAAAGTAAACTTTGAATTAAAGAAAGGAAGAAAAAAGAGTTTTCTAGGGGAAAAAATGGTGAGATTGAGATATTGAAAAAAAGTGATCAGAAATTGAAGTCAGTAGTACAAGAATAAAGGAAAGGTATCTCAAATTTAAAAACCAATAAGAGTAAATTATACTTTGTGTACCTGTGTGGGTGCAAATTGTTGAAATCTTTACTTAGTATATACTAAATTAATCTCCTGTATATAAAGATAATTGAAAATGAATCTTGATGAAGAATGGGATGGGAGAAGTAGTGGGAGATAAGATGGTTGTAGCTGGGAAGGAGGTTATGGGGGGACTTTGGAAATTTATATTTATTAAATAAAAGCTAAAAAAAGAAAAAAATAAATAAAATGGAAATGACATAGAAAATTAATTAATTTGAAAAAAAAATTATGTAGGATCTCTGTCTTTAATGTGCTGTACATTGCTATTTAATGCTATAATTAGTAATCCAATGGTAGTTTTTTCACTTTATGTTGCTATATGGGCAAAATGTTGAAATCTTTACCTAATATATACTAAACTGATCTTCTGTATACAAAGAGAATTGAAAATGAATCTTTACATGAATGGAAGGGGAAAGGGAGTGGGAAAGGGGAGGGTTGCGGGCGGGAGGGAAGTTATGGGAGGGGGGAAGCCATTGTAACCCATAAGCTGTACTTTGGAAATTTATATTCATTAAATAAAAGTTTAAAAAAAAATAAATAAATAAAAAACAAAAAAGAGTAGGAAGCAAAATGAGATGTGCAATGCATTTCAGCCATGGAAGGTGTACATGAAAGGAGAATGGATTCGCTGCGACACCAGTAGTAGCTGCAAAAATGGAAGCAGCAGCCCCAGAGTGAGTGGCTGCATTCAGACTTTTTGCTTTCCTTCCTCCTTCCCTCTATAAAATACTGATTTTCCATAATATGCTTCAGATGTTATTCCAAGTCTATATGTAAGTGGTAACAAATAAAATCATGCATGTATTTCTTCTTCAATAGATCCAAGCAAAGAATACAGGACCCGTGGAAAAGCAAATAAAACCTTAATGAATCATACTAATTAAATACTATTTATGGTTCTTCATCTTTTTTAATTTGTTTATGGGTGACACTTGGAATAGTTGAAAGCAGCTACAGAGTAAAATGCAGCTGTGTAAATGAATGTGTGAGCAAAAGGGATAATAGAAGCAGAAGAGTTTGAAAGTCCTTGTTTTATCAAAGAAAGTGATGCTAAAAATCCTAATTTAATATTGGAGAAAACAGAGATTATATCAAAAATTAGTAGAACAGAAATAGAGGCATAGGTCCATTATTTAATGTTACAATGGTAATCACTTGAAGAACTAAAAATAATGTAAATACTGGAATTTGTATAGAAAATAAAATAGAGATCAGGATTTTAGGGAGTTTATTCAACATGTTATGGAGCCATGACTGCTCTCTTAAGATGAAAAATAAAGGGGTACATTTTTTAAAACATTTAAAAATAATTATCAATTTTTTTAAAACAATAATGAACCTATGATATATTAACTAAATGACATTTTTATTTTTCCCCTGTTTAATCTTTTTTTTGTCTTGATTTTTTATAAACCCTTTATTTAATGAGTATAAATTTCATATGCATATCTTTAGGAATACAGTGATTCTTCCCACCATATTCACCCTCCCACCGTTACTACCTCCCCCCTTCATCCTCTTTTTCCCAGTCCAGTCTCTTTCTTCATTAAGATTCATTTTTAATTAACTTTATACACAGAAGACCAACTCTATACTAAGTAGAGATTTTAACTATTTGCACATATGTATACACTAAATATAACAAACTGAGAACAAGTTTTACAGTTAAACCTCATAGCATGACTCATTTAAGACGGAGGTCCTACATGGGGAGTAAATACACATTGACTCCTGTTGTTAAGTTAAAAATTAACACTCTTATGTATGGCGTCAGTGATCACCTGAGGCTCTTGCCATGAGTTGCCTGAGCTATGGAAGACTTTTGAGACCACAGTCTTTGTCAGTCTTTAGGCAAGGCCAAAGGCAAAGTGGAAGTTCTCTCCTCACTTCAGAAAAAATACATCCTTCTTTGATGGCCCCGTTTTTGACTATGGTCTCATTCATGGAAATCCTTCATGTAGGACTTTTTTTTTTTTTTTTTTTGCCAGTGTCTTGGCTTTCCCTGCCTGAAATGCTCTCATGGACTTTTCAGCCAGATCAGAATGCCTTAAGGTCTGATTCTGAAGTCAGAGTGCTATTTAAAGCAATTGGCATTCTATGAGTCTGCTGTGTGGACTGCTTCCCATGTTGGAACATTCTCTGCTTTTTATTTCTATCTATTCTTATTATTAGACACTAGATCATATTTATATAATCTCTTTAACAGTTCTCCCTATATGGTCACTTTAACACTTCATTTAGTTACTTTAATACTTTTTTTTAAGATTTATTTATTTATTTGGCAGCCAGAGTTACACAAAGAGAGAAGAAGAGGCAGAGAGAGGGGGTCCTTCTTCCATCTATTGGTTCACTCCCCAATTGGCCTCAAAGGCCTGAGATGTGCTGATCTGAAGCCAGAAGCCAGGAGCTTCTTCTGGGTCTCCCACATGGGTACAGGGACCCAAGACTTGGGCCATCCTCTATTGCTTTCCTGGGCCATAGCAGAGAGCTGGATTGGAAGTGGAGCAGCCAGGACTCGAATTGGCATCCATATGGGATGCCAGCACTGCAGGCAGTAGCTTTATCCACTGTGCTACAGAACCAGCCCCACACTTTAGAACTTGAGATAGCATTTTTACCACTAAACTTAATAGGATTTGGGTCCCATGGGAAGTTTTTAAACTGTACACTTAGAAGAAAGGCATGTATGCAGAACTATAGAGCTTTTACAATTACAAACTTCCTCCTCACTGTCTTATTCCCACTCATTTTTTCCTGAGATCTATTTTGCAATTGACTTTATGCACATATGATTAATTCTATATGTATAGAATTAATATATAATAATATATTATAATAATATATAATAATAACATAATATAATAATAATAATATATTATAATAATATAATATAATATAGTCCTCACTGAGGACTTCTCCTCAGAAACCCTACAGATCAGGGAGAACTTATGGTATTTGTCCTTTTGGGACTGGCTTATTTCACTAAGTATGATGTTTCCAGAATCATCCATTTTGTTGCAAATGGCCAGATTTCACTTTTTTTTAGAGCTGTGTAGTATTCCATGGAGTACCTATCTCAATTTTTTATCCAGTCTTTAGTTCATGGGCATTTAGGTTGATTCCATGTTTTAGCTATTGTGAATTTTTGAGCTGCAATAATCACGGGGATGCAGATATCTCTTTTATTTGTTGATTTCAATTCCCTTGGATAAATTCTCAGGAGTGGGATGGCTGGGTTGTATGGTAGGACTATATTCAGATTTCTAAAATATCTCCAAACTGTCTTCTACAGTGGTTTTACCAGTTTACATTCCCATCAACAATGGATTATAGTATGTTTTTCTATCATCCTTGCCAGTATTTGTTATTTTTTGATTTCTGTATTAAAGACACTCTAACATGGGTGAGGCAACACCTCATTGTGGTTTTGATTTGCATGTCCCTGACGGTTAATGATCATGAATATTTTTTTCAAGTATCTGTTTGCCATTTAGATTTCCTCTTTTGAAAAATATCTGTTTAAGTCCTTTGCCCTTTGTAATTGGGTTATTTGCTTTGTTGTTTTCGAGTTTCTTGATTTCTTTTTACATTCTGGTTATTAATCCATTATGAGTTGCATAGTTTGCAAATAATTTCTCCCATTATTTTGGTTGCCTCTTCACTTTCTTGACTATTTCTTTTGCAGTACACATGCTTCTCAATTTGATGTAATCCCATTTGTTAATTTTTTCTTTGATTGCTTGTATCTCTGAGTTATTTTCCAAGAAGTCTGTGCCTATGACAATGTCTTGTAGGGTTTCCCCAATGCTCTCTGATAGTTCGATAGTTTCAGGTCATAGGTTTAGGTCTTTAATCTATTCTAAATGGATTTTTGTGTAAGGTGTAAGGTAGGCACCCTGCTTGATACTTCTGCATGTAGAAATCCAGTTTTCCTAGCACCATTTGTTGAAGAGACTGTCCTTGCTCCAGGGATTGGTTTTAGCTCCTTGATCAAATATAAGTTGGTTATAGATGTTGGATTGATTTCTGGCATTTCTATTCTGTTCCATTGTCTATCCATCTGTTTTTATTATAACTGCCTTGTAGTATGTCTTGAAATCTGGTATTGTGATGCCCTACAGCTTTGTTTTTGTTGTATAAGATTATTGTATCTATTTGGGGTATAATGTGTTTCCAAATGAATTTCAGCATCATTTTTTTCTAGATCTGAAAAGAATGGCTTTGGTATTTTGATTGGTAGTGCTTTGAATCTGTAAATTGTTTTCAGTAATATGGACATTTTGATGATATGGATTCTTCCAATTCATGAACATGAAAGTTTTTCCTTTTTTTAATGTCTGCTTCTATTTCTTTCTTTAGTGTTTTGTAATTCTGATCGTAGAGTTATTTGACTGCCTTGGTTAAGTCTATTCCAAGGTATTTGATTTTTTTTTCTTTTTGACAGGCAGAGTGGATAGTGAGAGAGAGAGAGAGAGACAGAGAGAAAGGTCTTCCTTTGCCATTGGTTCACCCTTCAATGGCCGCTGCAGACGGCGCATCTCGCTGATCTGAAGCCAGGAGCCAGGTGCTTCTCATGGTCTCCCATGCGGGTGCAGGGCCCAAGCACTTGGGCCATCCTCCACTGCCTTCCCGGGCCATAGCAGAAAGCTGGCCTGGAAGAGGGGCAACTGGGATAGAATCTGGCGCCCCAACCGGGACTAGAACCCGGTATGCTAGCACTGCAAGGCGGAGGATTAGCCAGTTAAGCCACGGCACTGGCCTCAAGGATTTGATTTTTTTGTAGCTATTGTGAAAAGGATAGAAGTTCTTTCTCAGCTGTGGCATTGTCTGTGTATACAAAGGCTGTTGTTTTTTGTGTATTGATTTTATATCCTGATACTTTCCCAAACTCTTCTATGAGTTTCAATAGTCTCTTGGTGGAGTCTTTTGGAGCCCTTATATACAGGATCATGTTATCTTGTCATTTGCAAATAGGAATAGTTTGACTTCCTCTTTTCTGATTTGAACCCCTTTGATTTCTTTTTCTTGTCTAATGGCTCTGGCTAGAATTTCCAGAATTCAATTGAATAGAAATGGTGAGTGTAGGCATCCTTGTCTGGTTCTGCATCTCAGTGAGAATGCTTCCAACTTTTCACCATTCAATAGGATGCTGGATGTTGGTTTGTCATAAATTGCCTTAATTGTGTTGAGGAATCTTCCTTCTAAGTCCAGTTTGCTTGGCATTTTCATCATGAAAGAGTATCATATTTTATCAAATGTTTTCTCTGCATCTACTGAAATTATATGGTTTTTGTTCTTCAGTTTGTTGACTTGATGTATCACATTGATTGATTTGTGAATCTTGAACCATCCATGCATACCAGGGATAAATCCCACTTGGTTTGGGTGGATGATCTTTCTGATGTGTTGTTGGCTTCTATTGCCCAGAATATTGTTAAGGATTTTTGCATATATGTTCATCAGGAAAATTGGTCTAAAATTCTCTTTCGTTGCTTCTTTTCCAGGTTTAAAATTCAAGTGATGGTGGTTTCATAGGAAGAATTTAGGAGAATTCCCTCTTTCAATTGTTTTGAATAACTTGAGAATAAGTGGAGTGAAGGACCCTAATCCCCGCTGGGTCCTTTAGATCGCGACCCCAGACTCAAAAATCCTCAGACCAGACGATGCAAATGCAAGAGGCGGCTTTATTTACGTTTTGTGCAAAACGGACCCCTCCCTCCTGAGAGAGTGAGGTACTGGACAAAGGTTACAGGCAGTATTTAAAGGCAAAAACCACAAAATTATCTTAAGCAAGTGAATACAGAGAGGAAGGGGGTTTTTGTTTACAGTAATTTCACTTATCTTAGTATACAGCAGTCCTGCTTATCTCAGTACACATCAGTTTTACTTATCTTAACCATTGCACAGGGGGGGTTTCTAAACTGCTATTCCCTGTTATCTGCTAAGTTGTAGTTTCCCAGAAACTGACCTTCCTTGAAACTTTTTAACTGACCTTTCTTGAAACTTTTTTGTTTTTTAGCAGGTAAATTTTCAGAAGTCCTTCAGAGTTATTTCTTTAAATGTCCGGTAGAATTCAGCAGTAAAGCCATCCTGCCCTGTGCTTTTCTTTGTTGAGAAGGTCTTTATTACTGATTTTTTTCTGTCTTGGTAATTGGTCTGTTTAGGTTTTCTATTTACATTTGACTATTATTTATAGACTTTGCCTACATTTCTGCAAAACTTGGTCTTTTGGCTTTTTATTTGTTGGACTTTTTATTTACTGGAGCATTATGCAATGTAAGCTAAATATAAGTTAAAGATATGTTATCACAAAAGTGAAAGGAAGGAGAAAATGGAAAGGAAGAAAGGAGAGGGAGGGAGTTACAGAAATAGAAAGAAAAATAATATGATTATAGCCAATGGTTTGTCAATTTTGTTCATGTTTTCAAAAATCATGTCTTCATTTTGCTAATCTTTTGTATTTTTTGTTTCAATTTTGTTGATTTCTTTTCTAATTTTAATTATTTCTTTTCCCCTACTGTTTTTGGGTTTTGTTTGCTGTTCTTTTCTAGGTCCTTGTTATGTATTGATAGCTCATTTATTTGGTGCCTTTCCAGTTTCTTGAAGTAGGCAGCAATTGCTATAAACTTTCTTCTTAGCACTGCTTTTGCTGTGTTGCATAAGTTTTGATATGTTGTATTGTTGTCTTCATTTATTTCCAGAAATTTTCTGATTTCTCTTTTGATTTCTTCTATGCCCCACTGTTCATTCAAGAGCATTGTGTTGAGTCGCCATATGTTCACAAGTATTCTAAAGATTCCTGAGTTGCTGATTTCCAGTTTCATTGCATTGTGATCCATGAAGATGCATAGCATGATTTTGATTTTTTTTTGAATTTGCTGAGACTTGTTTTATGGCCTACCATACGATCAATCCTAGAGAAAGTTCCATGCACTTGAAAAAAATATGTATTATGTGGTTGTTGGTTGGAAGTCTCTGTAGATATCTGCTAGGTCTGCTTGGTCTATGGTGTCAATTAACTCTGTTGTTTCTTTGTTGATTTTCTGTCTGGTTGATCTGTCTAATGCTGACAATAGTTTATTAAACTGGAGCCCTATTACTATTTTATTTGAGTCTATCTCTCCATTCAAATCCATTAACATTTCTTTTAGAGGAGTCAGGTGTCCTGAAATTAGCTGTACATACATTTATAATAGTCACATCTCCTGGTTGAAATGATTCTTTAATCATTATATAGAGCCCTTCTTTGTCTCTTTTAATATTTTTTGTTTTAAAGTCTATTTTTTCTTAAATTAGGAAGACTGTATCAGCTCCTTTTTGGTTTATGTTGGCATGGATTATCTTTTTCCATCCTTTTACTTTCAGTCTGTGTATATCTTTCTTGGTAAGATATGTTTCTTGTAGGTAGCATATAGATGGGTTTTCCATTTTAATCCTTTCTGCCAGTCTGTTTTTTAACTTAGAGTTGAGACCATTTACATTCAGTGTTACTATTTTTTTTTTTTTTTTTGACAGGCAGAGTAGACAGTGAGAGAGGGAGACAGAGAGAAAGGTCTTCCTTTTGCCGTTGGTTCACCCTCCAATGGCCACCGCGGCCGGCGCGCTGCAGCCGGTGCACCACGCTGATCCGATGGCAGGAGCCAGGTGCTTCTCCTGGTCTCCCATGGGGTGCAGGGCCCAAGCACTTGGGCCATCCTCCACTGCACTCCCTGGCCACAGCAGAGAGCTGGCCTTAAAGAGGGGCAACCGGGACAGAATCCGGAGCCCCAACTGGGACTAGAACCCGGTGTGCTGGTGCCGCAAGGCGGAGTATTAGCCTGTTGAGCCACGGCGCCAGCCCAGTGTTACTATTGTTAAGTCCCGACTTTGCCCTGACATGTTTCCATAAATAGTACTGTTTATGTATTTTGGATTTCCTTTATACTTTTGCTGATTCATATTCTGAATTCATCTTTTGTAGTGATGTCCCTATTTCTGTCTTTCTGTGTATAGCAAATCCTTAAACATCTTTTGTAGGGCTAGATGAGTAGTTAAAAATTCTTTCAATTTCTGCTTATTGTGTAAGATCTTTATTTCTCCTTCATTCATAAATGAGAGTTTTGCAAGGTACTGTAATCTGGGTTTATAATTTTTTTTTTATCTTAAGACTTGGAATATATCTAACCATTCTCTCCTTACCTGTACTGTAGGGTTTCTGAGGAGAAGTCCTCAGTGAGCCTAATTGGATTTCCTCTGTGGTTTGGCATTTCTCTCATGCACTTTTTAAGATCTTTTCTTTATGTTTTACTATGGAGAGTTTTACTACAAAATGTCATGGACAAGATCTTTTCTGGTCATGTCTATTGGAAGTTGTGTGTACCTCATGCACTTGGATGTCTCTTTCTTTCTCTAGATTGGAAAAGTTTTCTGTTATTATTACATTTAGTAGGTCTTCTCATCCTTTTTCTCTTTCCATGCCTTCTGTAACTCCTAGGATCTGTATGTTGGGTTACTTGATAGTATCTTGTAAATCCCCAACCATGTTTTTAAGATTTTTAATTTCTTCTTTTTTTAATTGTCTGACTGTAATATTTTCAGAAATTTGTCTTCTAAGTATGATAACCTTTCTTCTGTCTCACCTATTCTGCTGCTAAGGCTTTCCACTGCATTTTTTATTTGATTTATTGAATTCTTCATTTCCAGTATTTCATTCTGACTTCTCTTTAATATCTCAATTTCTTGGGAACAGTTTTTGTTTAGATTGTGAATTTGCTTCTGATTGCTTCTAAGTAATCTGAGGATTAATTTTCTGAATTTCATTTCTGGCATATCCTCGATCTCTTCATCTCCACCTTCTATTCTTGAAGAGTTGTAATGTTCTTTTGGGGTGCTCATAGCATCTTCCTTATTCTTATTTAAGGTTTTTGCTTTGTTTTTTGGCATTTGTGTGTATAAATATTTGTCTGGAGAATTTCTGTTGTGAGATTTCTCTGTTATGACCTGCTGTGTGTTTGTGTGTTTCACAAAGCACAGAGCCATCTACTGGAGCCCTGCTCACTTGTCAATCATAGTGAAGGTGGCTATGAGCTTTGGTGTGCTTAGCCCTGCCTACTGAAACCCGGCTTGCTTCTCAATAATTGATGGAATGGGCTCGAGTTTCCTTGTTGCATGGCTTGCATGGTGGAGAAGAAATTCCTCTGAGATGTTGTGGACCTTGCTCCTGGGTGGGGCTTTTGTGGGGTGGCTCTGGCAGTTGATGGGTGTGTGCTCAGGAGGCAAAGGCCTATGCTTCAGAATGTAAACATTCAAGATGACTTTTCTTGACCAGCTGCAGGTCCAGATCGGGGGAAGGGAAATGGACCAGGGAGTGCCCACCTCTCTGTTTGCTTTTCTATACCTTCTCTTTTTTTCCTGAGTGGAACTTTAAAAGCAGTCCACCTGTATCCCCCTCCCACTGCTATTCACAGCACCCTAGACCCCCAATTTTCCACCTAACCTGGATTGCTGGGGGCTGGTGGCCACTGTCCCCAACAATCTGTACCTCCTGTGTTCCTTTGTTTCTCCTCCTTACTTGCTCTTTCAGCATGGACCTGTCCAGTCTGTGTTGACCTCCTGGGTTTCCCATCATAAATTTCCTGCAGCTCAATATCCAGCATGTAACTTCTCTATCTTTTAACTATCTATTTTGTCCCATGTGACTTGAATCATCCTGTTGCTAAGCCGCCAAATTGGGGAACTGTCAAATAAAGAGGTTCATTATTAACATGAT
Organism: Lepus europaeus; assembly: GCF_033115175.1. Lineage (NCBI taxonomy): Eukaryota > Metazoa > Chordata > Mammalia > Lagomorpha > Leporidae > Lepus > Lepus europaeus. The sequence goes on along the minus strand of NC_084842.1, from coordinate 77,823,571 downwards.
TCTTAATGTAAGAAGAAATTATCAAAAGTACTTAAAAAAACCCTAAGAATTAATGCCATTGTGTAACCAAATGGTGTCCCTTATTGGAGTATGCAAAGCAGTTTTGCTTTTTCTGCAGGTATTGTTGCTTCATTGTTTTTGACAGTTACTTTATGTGTATATGGCTAAAAAAAAAGTTACAAAAATAAGTAATGACAAAAGGATGGAAGAAGTGAGGGAAGAAGGAACGAGGGAAGGAAGGAAGAGAAAAAAGGAAGGGAAAGAGAAATGAAAGGATGGAGGAAAGGGAGGGTGGAAGTGAGGGAGAGAGAGTCTGCCTATCTACACCCTTAATGTCATTACCTCCAAAATTACTATCACTTACCATCCAAGATTTTTGGCATGCTTATTGTCTACCAGACACTTTGAATCTATTAATTAATGCAGTATCTTCTATTTTTAATCCCTTACAAATAAGGGCTCACAAATTCTGACTAACTATCTGAATGCTAATTTCTTTATCCCATTTTAAAATTGATTTGAGCTGTATTAGTCATCTGCATACTTTCCATCTGATGTTTAGCTATACCTGGATTTCAAAAGAAAAGTTTTAGCAACTATACAATAGCCATCTTCAATATTTGAGGAGTTGACATGTAAAAGATAATTAGATTTGTTTTCAAATGTTATGAGGCATTATGGTACTATGTACTGTGAAATAATAGGTCTGATAAAACATACCCATATCTCGATTCTGAAACAAGCAGTCCATATGTCATTCATGGAGAAACTTCAGTGGTGGGGCTGTATTTTCTTATCTCTATAGTACCTTCTACTTCTACATGACTCTGAATTTCACAGATTGATGCTTTACTCCAGTATTAGCTTAGAAATGCTATATAGATAATATATTCTTGTAGTAAATAGAAATCATTCTTTTGATCAATAAAAGAAAATAAATGCAGTTCAACTAATTTTACTTCCTATTTTCATGTCATATCATTCAATTGAGTTATTATTTCTAGCAGCTTGTTTATGCACAAGAAAATCACAAATTAGAAAAAGCTATCTAAATATGAATACAAATATAAAACATGCCATACTGGTCATTTAAAAAAAAAAACAAGCAACTAAACAAATAAAACCTGTTCCAGTATGAAAGATTGATTTTCCAATAAGAAAGAAAATAGATTATCTCATCAAATTTTCCTTTGTATACTGAGAGACACGTATTTCCACCATCCCAAGGATACTAAATGCTCAGAACAATGCTTCTGTTTACTGAGCTAATGAGTTTCCATTATTATTTATTTATTCTGCTTCAGTCTGGAAAAATTAAAACAAAAATCTATTCCATTTTTGGGAGCTTTACAAAGAATCACATACTTCATAAGACATATATTCCTCATATTAGGAATAATATATATTGGAAAAACACTGCAAGAAAGACAACATACACTCTGGCTGATTTTCTGCTTCAACAATATTATTCTCATTTTCTTTTTATTGATTAAGCAGCTTCTAACCTAGATTCCTGTGGAGGATTCAAAGAATTTTCAAACAATACTAAATATGGTGAACAGATTTTTCAAAGAATAGACATGTTTTTTTAAAATTTATATAAGATGAGCAAATTTCATGCATTTCATATATATAGATTTAGGAGCACAGTGATACTTCCCACCCGAGCCTCCCTCCTGCCATTATTCCTACCTGCCTTCTCCTTCCTTTCTAAAACTTTAGTATTTACAATGGCTATTTTCAGTTTATTTTATAATCATAAGCTTAACAATCCACTAAGTAAGGAATTTACAATGCAAAGAAAAAGCACTTCTTCAACTTTGGAACAAGGGATGTAAACAATTAAAAAAAGGTTAATTTCACTCACATTATATATTTTTTACTCTATTGTTACTACAAATCAGAGAAAATGTATATTTGAAGTTTTGGGGCTGACATTTCACTGAGTATAATGGTTTCCAATACATCTATTTTGTTGCAAAGCACAGGATTTCATTAATTTTATTGGCTGAATAGCATTCCATAGTGTATATATACCACATTTTCTTTATCTATTCATGGGTTAGAGGCATCTAGGTTAATTCCATATCTTTATCCTTAGCTATTATTGATTGAGGTGCAGGAAACTTGTAGATACAGATAACTATTTTATATGTTGATTTTATTTCATTTACATAAATTCCCAGAAGTGGGATGGCTGGGTCATAATGATAGATCTATTTTCAGCTTTCTGAGTAATCTCTATACTGTTTTCCACAATTTGTACTAGTTTGCATTCCCACCAACACTGTATTAAGATACCATTTTCTGCACATCTTTGCCAGCATTTGTTTTTTGATTTCTGTAAAATGAGAGCCATTCTCACTGGGGTGAGGTGAAACCTCATCATGGTTTGGATTTGCATTTCCCTGATGGCTAGTGACCCTGAGCATTTTTTCATGTTGGCCACTTGAATTTCTTCTTTTTAAAAATGCCTGTTCAATTCCTTTGTCCATTTCTTAGCTGAATTTTTTGTTGTGTTGTAGAGTATCTTGATCTCTTTATAGATTCTGGACATTAATCATTTATCAGTTACACGGTTTGCAAATATTTCCTCCAATTCTTCTAGTTATCTCTTCACTTTGTCAAATGTTACCTTTGCATTGCAGACTTTTTAGCTTTACGTAATTCCATTTGTCTCTTTTTGCTTTGATTGCCTGTCCTGTGCTTCTTTGTTCTTTTACAAGAAGTCTTTGCCTAGGTCAATGTCTTTCAAAGTTTCCTCAATGTTCTCGTCTAGTAATTTGATGGAATAAGGTTATAAATTTAGATCCCTGAACAGTTTTGAGTTGATTTTTTATAAAAGATAAGGATGATAATCTTTTATCAATTGCATAGTTTGCAAATGTTTAATAGTCTACTGGTTACCACTTCACTTTCTTAATTGTTTCCTTTGAAGTAAAGTTGCTCAGCTTAATATAATTCCATTTGTCAATTACGGCTTTGATTGCTTGTGCTTCTCCAGTCTTTTCCAATAAGTCTTTGTCTATGCCAATGTCTTGCAGGGCTTCCCCAATGTTCTCTAACATTTGATTATGTAAGGTTGTAGATTTAGGTCTTTGATCCATTTTGAGTGGATTTTTGTATAAGGTGTGAGGTAGGGGTCTTGTTTTATACTTCTGCACATGGAGATCCAATTTTTCCAACACCATTTGTTGAAGAGACTGTCCTTTCACCAGGGATTGATTTTAGCTCCTTCCTCAAAGACTAGTTTGTTGTAGATGTACATGTTAATTTCTGGGGTTTCTATTCTGTTCTGTTGGTCTACATATTTATTTTTCTGCCAGTACCTGGGTGTTTTGATAATGACTATCCTGTAATATATCTTGAAATCATGTGTGATGAGGCTTCTGGCTTTGTTTTTGTTATTTATGGGTTTTTTTTTTGTTGTTGTTCTAGGGTTTCTTGTGCTTCCATATGAATTTAAGCATCCATTTTTTCTAGATCTGAGAAAGATTTCGTTGATATTTTGGTTGGGATCTGTAATTGCTTTCAGCTGTGTGGACATTTTGATGATATTCTTCCAATCTATAAACATGGAAAATTTTTTCACTTTTTGTGTCTTCGATTTCTTTAATGTCTCGTAATTTTCATTATAGAGATCTTTGATGTCATTGGCTAAATTTATTCCAAGTTATTTCTATTTTTGGTAGCTATTATGAATGGGATTGATTTTAGGAGTTCTTTCTGAAGCCTGGAATTGTCTGTGTATTGAAGGGGTTTTGATTTTTGTGTGTTGATTTTATAGCCTGCAATTTAACTAAATTCTTTTATGAGTTCTCATAGTCTCTTTTGGTTCCCATGTATATAGAATCATGTCATCTACAAGCAAGGATAATTTTACTTCATGAATTCTAAGTTGTATCCATTTGTTTTCTTTTTCTTGCCTTATGGCTGTGGCTAAAACTTTCAGAACTGTATTGAATAGCATTGGTGAAAGTAGGCATCCTTGTGTTGTCCTAGATCTTGATGGAATTGCTTCCAACTTTTCCCCCATAAAATATGATGTTTGGTGTGTGTGTGTACTATATTTTTCTTGACTTTGTTGAGAAATGTTTCTTCTGTATCCAGTTTTTAAAGGTTTTTATCATTGAAAGAATGTTGTATTTTATCAAATGCTTTCTCTGCATTTATTGAGATATTCAGAAGGTTTTTATTCTTCAGTTTTTTTAATGTGATATATCACATTTATCAATCTGTTTTTGTTGAAACGTCCCTGCACACTAGAGATAAATCCATTTGTTCCAGGTGAATGATCTTTCTGATGTGTTATTGTATTCAATTAGCTAGTATTTTGTTGAGGTTTTGTGCATTTAAGCTTATTCAGGGATATTGGTCTATGATTCTCTTTTTTGTTGCATCTTTTTCTGGTTTTGGAATCAAGATGATGCCAGCCTTGTGGAAGGAATTTGGGAAGATTCTCTCCCTTTGAATTATTTTGAATAGGTTGACATTAACTATAATTTTTCTTTAAAAGTCTAATAGAATTCAAAATATAGCCTTGTGGTCCTGGGGTTTTCTTTGTTGGGAGTGTTTATTACTAATTCAGTCTCCAACTTGATTATTAGTCTGTTTAAGTTTTCTATGTCTGATGATTCAATTTTGCTATATTACATGTGTCCAGGAATCCATTCATTTCTTCTAGATTTTCCATCTTGTTGGCATATACTTGTTTATAGTAATTCCTGATGATTCTTTTTATTTCTGTGGTATCTGCTATTGCTCCTTTTTCATCTCTGATTTTATTGATTTTGGGCTACTCCCTTTTTTTTTGGTTAGTTGGGCCAATGGTGTGTAGATTTTATTTTTTTCAGAAAAACAGCTCTTCATTTCATTTATTTCTTATATTGTTTTTTATTTTTAATTTTACTTCTTCTCTATTTTTAACTATATCTTCCTTCCTACTAATTTTGGGTTTGTTTATTGTTATTTTTCTATGTCCTAGAGATGCACTGATAGCTCATTTATTTGGTATCTTTCCAATTTCTTGATATAGGCACTAATTCCTATAAACTGCCTTATAAGCACTGCTTTTGGTGAATCTCATAAGTTTGATATGTTGTGTTGTCACCTTCATTCATTTCAAGGAATTTTTGGATTTTCCTTTTGATTACTTCTGCGACCCAGTGTTCATCTAGGAGTGTATTGCTCAGTCTCCATGTGTTTACATAACTTCTAGAGACTTTTAGGTTGTTAATTTCCATCTTCATTAATTTGTTGTCAGAACAGTTACATGGTATGATTTTAATATTTTTGAATTTGTTGAGTCTTGCTTAATGGCCTACTTTATCTCTAACCTTGAGAAATTTATATGAAGTGGTAAGGAAAAAGTGTATACTGTGACTGTAGGATGAAAAGTTCTGTGGGTATCAGTAATGTCCATTTGATCCATAGTGTTGCAATGTGTAGACTAACTCAGTTGTGTATTTGTTAATTTTCTGTCTAGTTGTTCTGTCTATTGATGAAAGGAGGATGTTGAAATCCCCCATTACTATTGTATTGGAGTCTGTGTCTCCCTTTAGATCCATTAACATTGGCATTAAATAACCAGATGCCTTTGCATAGTGTGCAAATATATATTTATTATAGTCATAGCTTCCTTTTGAATTGATATTTAATCATTTTACATAGTTTCCTTCTTTGTCCCTTTGAGCAGCATTTGTGTTAAAGTCTATTTTGTCTGATATTAGGATGGCTACACCTGCTTCTTTTTCCTTTCAGTTAGCATGGAATATCTTTTGCCATTTTTGATTTTCAGTTTGCATATATCTTTGTTGGTTAGGTATGTTTCTTATAGGAAACACATGGATGAGCCTTGTTTTTTAATCCATTCAACCAATTTGCATCTTTTAATTGGAGAATTTAGACCATTTACATTCAAGGTTATTATTGATAAATGATTTTGTCCTACCATTTTTCCATACTTATTCCTGTTTGCTTTGGAATTCCTTTGTACTTTTACTAGGAGAGTTTCTGCATTCAGATACTTGTTCATGATGCTATTGTTCTATGTTTCTCTGTGTAGAATATCCTTAAGTATCATTTCTTTTTTTTAAAGATTTATTTATTTGCTTTGAAAGTCAGAATTACACACAGAGAGAAGGAGAGGCAGAGAGAGAGAGAGAGAGGAAGGGAGGGAGGGAGGGAGGGGTCTTCCATCCACTGGTTCACTCCCCAATTGACTGCAATGACTGGAGCTGTGCCAATCCAAAGACAGGAGCCAGGAGCTTCCTCCATGTCTCCCATGCAGGTTCAGGGGCCTAAGCACTTGTGCCATTTTCTACTGCTTTCCCAGGCCATAACAGAGAGCTGGATTGTAAGTGGAGCAGCTGGGTCTCAAACTGACACCCATGTGGGTAGCTGGCACTGCAGGCAGCAGCTTTACCTGCTAAACCACAGTGACAGCCCCCCTTAAATATCATTTCTATGGCTGGACAAGTGGTGACAAATTCTTTCAATTTTTGTTTGTTCTGTAAGGTCTTTGTTTCACCTCCATTTATAAATGAGAGCATTCCTGGATACAGTATTCTGGATTGACAGTTTCTTTTTTTCTTTTAGGACTTGAACTATGTATCTGCATTCTCTCCTAGCCTATGGGTTTTTTGATGAGAAATCTGCTGTTAGTCTAATTGGATTATCCTCTGAAGGTAATGTAGTGTTTCTTGTGTATACATTTTAGAATCTTTCTTTCTGTTTTATGTTGAAGGTTTGACTACAGTGTGTTATGGTAAAGATCTTTTCTGATGCTGCCTATTAAGAACTCTACGTGTTCCTGTTTTTAGATGTCCCTTTATTTCTACAAATTAGGGAACTTTTCTGCTATTATTTCACTGAATAGGCCTTCTAATACTTTCTCACTTTCCATACTTTCAGAAATTCCTGACACATGTGTTTGGTCATTTGATATTATTCCACAAATAGCAAACCCTATTTTCAATTTTTCTAATTTTTTATTCTCTTTTTTTGTGTGATTGAGATATTTCCAAGGATTTTTCTTCTAGCCTGGATAGTCTTCTACCTCATGAAGTGTTATGTTGAGGCTTTTCACTGTATTTTCTATTTGACATATTGAATTCTTCATTTCTAATATTGAAATTTTTCATTCACATTTTGTATGGATTTGTTTATCTCATAAATTTATTTCTGAATAATGTTGTGATTGTTCCTTTGAATTCATTTCAGACATTTCATCAATATCTCTCTCTTTACATTGTAATATTGGAGTATTGTTGAAGTTTTGGGGAGTCACATTGTCTTCCTTGTTCTTGTTTCTTATATTTCTGCATTTGTTTTTAAGCATTAGTTGAAATTCCTTTGGTTTTCCCTTCTGGTAAGTTTTACCTTTGAACTATGCCTCTGTATCATAGTGTCTGCTCCTTCAGTGGATATCAAGAGGCATTTTCTGGGTTAACAAGGTACTCAATTGTGGGGAGTGAATAGAGGGTGACACCCAACTTGGTTATGGTAGATCTCTATTGTCAGCAGGGGAGATGGTATGATCACAACTGATGGCATAATCACAACCTCATCTCTTCTCCCAAGGTGGTCATTGCCTGGATTAGTCCACACTAGGTACAATCCCCACCCATGTAGGTGCATTAACTGCACAAAGGACCTGTGCAGTCTTCAGTGTAAGCATAGAACCCTCTGTAGTCTTATGCAGTCAGGGAGATCTGAATTTTGACACCAGACAGTGATTATCCAGAGACCCAGCAGTCACTGAATTCCCACAGTCACAGGACAAAAGGCTCCCAAAGTCATGGGGTACAGAGGATCCACTCTCAACCCCATGAGCCTACCCTGTCTACGGAGAGAGGAGATACATTCCCAAAGCCAGCTGCCTGTGGGTGCTCTGCCTTGGCAGTTTGAACCCCAGAGCCTGTGATATGGTGGAGTTATAGGAGCACCTCACAGTCCTAAGTTGGTGCCACTCCTCTGCCATCCCTCCCAGCCGGACTCAAAATCAGTGGGGGACACAAATTTTTACCTCTGAGAAAATCCCCTGGCTGCATGCATGCAAGAGATGCCACAGCCTTTACAGACATCAAGATGTTGCTTTCTCCCCATTGGTCGCCTGGCACAATTCTAGGGGATTGGGAGAAACAAAGGTGCTCTTTACTTCACTGGATTATGTGGGCACCCTGCCACCTGCTAGGGCTCTAGGCCGGACTGAAACTCAGTGGGTCCCCAAGGTCCTCCCTTAAGCAATATCACCATGGACGCAGATTGCCACAGCTGGCGTTCACCTCGCTCCCTGAAGCTGGGATCTCCTCCAGCCCGTGGCTGTGGATTTTGTGCCTGGTGTTCCATTCGCTGCTACACATATGTATTTTCCATGTTATTCCAAAGTATCCCTCTTCTTTTGTAGAATTTCCATTGCAGACTTCTCTCCAACTCTCTCCTGGGAATGAGCTTTCTCCACCTGGGAATGAGCTTTCTCCACTTTTCTTCTGCTGTAATCCCCTGGTCAGAATTAGTGCATCTTTCCTCTATTTAACCATCTTGGAATATCCGGACATGGTTTTTATAATTTGTATCACCCACATTCAAAAACTGTGTAGCGATGGAAATCTAGTTACCTGCTTTATTTGTCAAATTGCTGGGTCTATGAAGAAAATTGTATGTTTATAATTTTGGTTTCAACTATAGAAACTCACAGTGACTCCAGTCAGTAATAATCTAAGTGACTTATCAACCTGGCAGGATTTTACTTTGATGGAGCTAGTTTAAAAAAATCAAGGAACTGGAAAAGAATATGAAAATCTAAGCATATTTTCAGCTGCATGGATGAATAAGCGAATTTTAATCTGAAATAAGAAAAATTAGAGAGGTAACAAATTAGATACTAGTTTGTTAAGTATTATCTTCTTTTTTGCAATGTATTTGAGCTATCAACATCAAAAATAATTAAAAGGAAACCACATTTAGAATGAATTGCTGATCAAGTCACTGTTTCTCATAGTGTCCATTTCACTTCAACAGGTTTCCTTTTTGGTGCTCGGTTAGTTGTCACCGATCAGGGAGAACATATGATATTTGTCTCTTTGGGACTGGCTTAATTCACTCAGCATGATGTTTTCCAGATTCCCCCATTTTGTTGCAAATGACCGGATTTTATTTTTTTAACTGCTGTATAGTATTCTATAGAGTACATATCCCATAATTTCTTATTCCAGTCTACTCTTGATGGGCATTTGGGTTGATTCCATGTCTTAGCTATTGTGAATTGAGCTGCAATATTGAGGTACAGACAGCTTTCTTGTGTGCTAATTTAATTTCCTTTGGGTAAATTCCAAGGAGTGGGATGGCTGGGTTGTATGGTAGGGTTCTATTCAGGTTTCTGAGGAATCTCCAGACTGACTTCCATAGTGGCTTAACCAGTTTGCATTCCCACCAACAGTGGGTTAGTGTCCCTTTTTCCCCACATCCTTGCCAGCATCTATTGTTGGTAGATTTCTGAATGTGAGCCATTCTAACCGGAGTGAGGTGAAACCTCATTGTGGTTTTGATTTGTATTTCCCTGATTGCTAGTGATCTTAAACATTTTTTCATGTGTCTGTTAGCCATTTAGATTTCCTCTTTTGAAAACTGTCTATTGAGCAAGTGCCATGGCTCAATAGGTTAATCCTCTGCCTGCCGCACTGGCACACTGGATTCTAGTCCCAATCTGGGTGCCAGATTCTTTCCCAGTTGACCCTCTTCCAGGCCAGCTCTCTGCTGTGGCCTGGGAGTGCAGTGGAGGATGGCCCAAGTGCTTGGGCCCTGCACCCCATGGGAAACCAGGATAAGCACCTGGCTCCTGCCTTGGGATCAGCACGGTGCGCTGGCCGCAGCGCACTGGCTGCGGTGGCCATTGGAGGGTGAACCAACGGCAAAAGGAAGACCTTTCTCTCTGTCTCTCTCTCTTTATTGTCCACTCTGCCAGTCAAAAAAAAAATGTCTATTGAGATCCTTGGCCCATCTCTTAAGTGGGTTGTTTGTTTTGATGTTGTGGAGTTTCTTGATCTCTTTGTAGATTCTGGTTATTAATCCTTTATCTGTTGCATAGTTCGCAAATATTTTTTCCCATTCTGTCATTTGCCTCTTCACTTTCCTAACTGTTTCATTTGCAGTACAGAAACTTCTCAATTTGATGCAATCCCAATTGTTAATTTTGGCTTTGATTGTGCCTCTCGGGTCTTTTCCAAGAAGTCTTTGCCTGTGCCTATATCTTGCAGGGTTTCTCCAATGTTCTGTAATAATTTGATGGTGTCGGGTCGTAGAGTTAAGTCTTTAATCCATGTTGAGTGAATTTTTGTGTAAGATGAAAGGTAGGGGATCTTCCTTCCTGCTTCTGCACATGGAAATCCAGTTTTCCCAGCACCATTTATTGAATAGACTATCCTTATTCCAGGGATTGGTTTTAGATCCTTGATCAAATATAAATAAGTTGGCTATAGATGTTTGGATTGATTTCTGGTGTTTCTGTTCTGTTCCATTGGTCTATCCATTTGTTTCTGTACCAGTACCTTGCTGTTTTGATAACAACTGCCCTATAGTATGTCCTGAAATCTGGTATTGTGATGCCTCCAGCTTTGTTTTTGTTGTACAAGATTGCTTTAGCTATTTGAGGTCTCCTGTGTCTCCATATGAATTTCAGCATCATTTTTTACAGATCTGAGAAGAATGTCTTTGGTATTTTGATTGGTATTGCGTTGAATCTATAAATTGCTTTTGGGAGAATGGACATTTTGATGATATTGATTCTTCCAATTCATGAGCATGGAAGATTTTTCCATTTTTTGGTATCCTCTTCTATTTCTTTTTGTAAGGTTTTGTAATTCTCATCATAGAGATCCTTAACATCCTTGGTTAGGTTTATTCCAAGGTATTTGATTGTTTTGTAGCTATTTGAATGGGATTGATTTTAGAAGTTCTTTCTCAGCTGTGGCATTGCCTGTGTATACAAAGGCTGTTGATTTTTGTGCATTGATTTTATATCCTGCTACTTTGCCAAACTCTTCTATGAGTTCCAATAGTCTCTTAGTGGAGTTCTTTGGATCCCCCAAATAAAGAATCATATCACCTGCAAAGAGGGATAGTTTGACTTCTTCCTTCCCAATTTGTACATTTCTTTTTCTTGCCTAACAGCTCTGGCTAAAACTTCCAGAACTATATTGAATAGCAGTGGTGAGAGTGGGCATCCCTGTCTGGTACCAGATCTCAGTGGAAATGCTTCCAACTTTTCCCATTCAATAGGATGCTGGCCGTGGCCCAACTAACTAACAAAAGAAAAGACCCATGGCCGGCGCCGTGGCTCAACAGGCTAATCCTCCGCCTTGCGGCGCCGGCACACCGGGTTCTAGTCCCGGTTGGGGCACCTATCCTGTCCCGGTTGCCCCTCTTCCAGGCCAGCTCTCTGCTGTGGCCAGGGAGTGCAGTGGAGGATGGCCCAAGTCCTTGGGTCCTGCACCCCATGGGAGACCAGGAGAAGCACCTGGCTCCTGCCATCGGAACAGTGCGCCGGCCGCAGCGCGCTACCGCGGCGGCCATTGGAGGGTGAACCAACGGCAAAAGGAAGACCTTTCTCTCTGTCTCTCTCTCTCACTGTCCACTCTGCCTGTCAAAAAAAAAAAAAAAAAAAAGACCCAAATCAATAAAACCGGAGATGAAAAAGGAAATGTAACAACAGACACCACAGAAATAAAAAGAATCATCAGAAATTACTACAAGAACTTGTTTGCCAGAAAACAGGGAAATCTATCAGAAATGGATAGATTCCTGGACACATGCAACCTACCTAAATTGAACCAGGAAGACATAGAAAACCTAAACAGACCCATAACTGAGACAGAAATTGAAACAGTTATAAAGGCCCTCCCAACAAAGAAAAGCCCAGGACCAGGTGGATTCACTGCTGAATTCTACCAGACATTTAGAGAAGAACTAACTCCAATTCTTCTTCTTAAACTATTCAGAGAACATACCCCAAGCATGTCTAACCTATTTCCAGAGGATAAAGTACCCCTACTTTATGTAGTAACATGGGTTTCTTCTTGTTTTTTACTGTAACTTGTTATTTATCAAGGCAGATCACACATTTGGTCAAAAAGAGAAAGGACATAGATTAACAAATTTCTTAACCTGAGTAATAGTTGAAAACATAAAACTTTATTACATTTTCCATTGAAAACTGGTTCCACTTTGGTGCTTATCCAAGATGTGATAATGTCAAATTTATGACATAAATCATGCCTCAAGACATATATTTTCAGAAGAAAGCGTCATATTAAAGTACTATCTTCCCTTATGCTGACAGATATTTATGGCAAACTGGAAATTCTGAGTAAACGGAAGGTATCCTTACCAACAACATAGATACAGCATATTTGGCTAACTTGTAAGTTTCTTAGTGTAAAGGCATCAGTGAATTTGCATCTTTTAGCAGATCTGTAGTTCTAGTTGCTTTTTTTTTCTATAATTTAATAGAATGTCTCACAAAACCATGTCCCACGGTGCCAGAAATGTTTAAACTTTTCCAGAAAACTGAAAATCTTATAAAATACTTGTCTTTATCAAACAAAATGATTGCTATCAATGACTTTCACATTTTTTCTTGACCCAAGTAGCCTTCATAATTAGTAAGCAGGCACAGCCATAAAACGAATTAAATGATATGTTAAAAAGGACCAGGAAAATAACTGAGTATTCCTGATTGAAGAAATCTCCTGGCATTCACAGCCACCATATTTTAAGAGTGGAAAAAAAATCTCTGCTGATGTCATCTGAGCAGCCACTGTGAAATCTTAATCATTTTAGGCTCCTCACTGGGGCAACAAGGATGCACATGTGTGGACTGTGGCCTGGGAAGAGAAATGGATAATATGAGAAGTGGAGGAAAACCCAGTCATATCTTCCATGGGATACTCTGTATTTGACTTGGTGCTAAATGAAATTAAACAAGCCTTAGTACAAACTGGCATTAACTACCTTTGCAAATCTGGTCCACTGTATTCTACACATTTAAAATGTAAATGTCCGCAAGTGGTTCTTACATTTGGGGGGGGGGGATCTTACTTTTCTTATGATTTTTTTTAAAATTCACTGTTGATTTTTCCAAAAGGACCAAGGCTTTTAAAAAAGATTATAACAAATCTCATCCTTTATAGTACTTTCTATAGTGCCTTATTTGAATGTTACAATTATGTGCTTTCTAAAAATATTGTTAACTATTATGTTTATGAATATCACTAGGTTATCAGGCATACATTATTTTCTATTAGAATAAATGAAATATCAGCACTGTGGCTCTTACTTTGGACCTTTCACACAGCTTAGCTTATTTCACCCCACCTTCCTTTCCGCTGCTCTGATATCCTTGGTGTGGCTGTGTTTTAATAAATGTTCTTGAAACAGTAAAAAAAACAAACAAACAAACAAACAAAAAAAACTATTCAGAACAATCGAAAAAGAGGGAATCCTCCCAAATTCTTTCTATGAAGCCAGCATCACCTTAATTCCTAAGCTGGAAAAAGATGCAGTATTGAAAGAAAATTACAGACCAATATCCCTGATGAACATAGATGTAAAAATCCTCAATAAAATTCTGGCCAATAGAGTGCAACAACACATCAGAAAGATCATCCACCCAGACCAAGTGGGGTTTAGCCCTGGCATGCAGAAATGGTTCAATGTTCACAAAACAATCAATGTAATACACTACATTAACAGACTGCAGAAGAAAAACCATATGATTATCTCAATAGACGCAGAGAAAGCATTTGATAAAATACAGCACCCTTTCATGATGAATTGCTACTAAAACTTGCTAGGTTCCCTTTTATTTCCTTCTCTCCCACCTTTCTTGTCTCTCTCTATTTCTGTCTCTCTTTTTCCCTTCTCCCATCCATTGTTTCTTCTGGTTTTTCAACTAGATTACAAAAGTTAAAAAATTAATGAGAATAGCTTAATTCAATTTAGGTGTTCAGTGTTGGTACTTTTATAAGACATGTTAAATTTCTACTCCTCCTTGATTACCTACTTTTTCATTTTTTTTTTTGTCAATAAACTTTCATTTATTTTCTGAGATGTCCACTTTCTTTAAAGAAAAAATTCCATGTTGGATTATCTAGGCAACCTGACTACATCTTTCTAGAGTATTATTGTTTTCAAAATCACCAAAAATCAGAAATTTTCAATGATATTATCTTTTTCATTTCAATTGTATCATTTTAATAAGCTGAGAATAATACAATTGATGAAAAGATATTAACCAATAAAACCCAAGACTAAAATGTTTAACTGATGAAGATTACTGATTGGCCTGCTCCCAAAGGGAGATACAGACTTCCAAAGCTGTAAAATTTCCCTACACAGATACACATTATAAACTGTAAATCTGCTAGTGAAAAGGTAGGTTGAAGCAGATGTGAGAAGTGTGTCATCATCACTCTCCTGACATTCTTTTCCCTACCACCTCTCTTTCTCTAAGGGACCCTGATATTCTCCCTATATGGCTATTATGATTATCTTATCACCAAATGAAAATAAATGATCCACAGCAGTAATCCAGCAGATTTCTGATTTACTCCACACATTTGTTTTATATTATTTACAGTATTTAGACACATATATAGGCATATGAGAGGAGGAAGGACAAAGGGAGAGTTCTTTACATCAACTTATAATTTATTTACCTAAGTGTAGATATTTATTTATAAATTATGTTCATATCCTGCTATTACTAGTGAACATACCTGTCATAATATACATGAAGAGTATGAATCATTGTTAATGACCACAAGTAATAATATTCCACTTGGATATCTGACTTTCCTTCAGATTGTATGAGCTCATTGTTTACTAGCAAATAACTTTTTATTTTAAACTTTATTTATTTACTTGAAAGAGCAACACACACACACATACACACACACAAGGAGGGAAGGAGAGAGAGAGAGATTGAGGGATTGATTCCGTTGGCTGATTCACTCCCCAAATACCTGCAATATCCAGGACTGGACCAGACCAAGGTCAGGATCCAGAAACTCCACAAGGTTTCACATGTGGGTGGCAGAAACCCTAGGACTTAAGCCATCATCTGTTGCTTCCCAGAGGTCTACGTTATCAGAGAGTTGGATTGGAAATACAGTGGGACTCAATCCTGTTCATTCTGAAATAGGATGCAGGTGCCCCAAGTAGTTACTTAACTTGCTGTGTCACAATGCCTATCCTTCTGGGATGATAAAGTGGGTACAGAGTGCTCTGAAATCAAAGGAAGGATGTTTAACCTGGATTTGTGGGGTCTGGAACAAAGGTGACACCTAAGCTGATTTCTGAGTATAAAGGAGGATGGTGCAAGGCCAGGGTAAAAAGTTTACAGTAGAAGGGATGACAGGGATGTGTCTTCAGGTCAGTGAAACAGTGTGATACATTGGAATCTGAACTGTCTCAGTATGTCTGGGTGCAGGTGCATGAAGCAGTATGGCAACCAATGAGATGGAGGATTTGACCACTCTTGGGCCCATGCACATTCATCTGTCCTGCAGTGGGAGAGAAGACATTTTTTAATAAAAAGATTTATTTATTTGAAAGGCAGAGACAGGGAATGATAGAGAGGTCTTCCATCCTCTGGTTCACTCCCCAGATGACCTCAATGGCAGGAGCTGAGCTGATCCGAAGCCAGGAGCCAGGAGCTTCTTCTGGGTCTCCCACACGGGTGCAGTGACCCAAGGACTTAGGCCATCTTCCACTGCTTTCCCAGGGCATAGCAGAGAGCTGGATTGGAAGCAGAGCAGCCAGGACTCAAACTGGCACCCATATGGGATGCCGGCACTGCAGGTGGTAGCTTTACCCGCTACGCCACAGTGCCAGCCCCAGGAAGACATTCTGAAGTGAGAAAAGGCAGAGGTAAAAGAAATAAATATGTAAGAAGAAAAGATAAGAACAGAGTCCTGGCAGTGTTTATGTTCTTAGTTCTAGCCATCCCTGAGACCCACATGTATATCAGTTTTCCTACTACTGTGCTGGATATTTAACTACTGTTTTTTTTTTTTTTGTTGTTGTTGTTGTTGTTGTTGTTCATTTTTTTAGATTTATTCATTTTATTTGAAAGGCAGAGTTACAAAGAGGCTGAGTGAGAGAGAGAGAGAGAGGTCTTCCAGACGATGGTCCTCTCCAAATGGCTGCAAGGGCCGGAGCTGCGCCCATCCAAAGCCAGGAGCCAGGAGCTTCCTCTGGGTCTCCCATGTGGGTGCAGGGGCCCAAGGACTTGGGCTATCCTTTACCGCTTTCCCAGGCCACAGCAGAAAGCTGGATTGGAAGTGGAGCAGCCAGGACTTGAACCGACATTCATATGAGATGCTGGCACTGCAGGCAGCGGCTTTACCTGCTATACCACAGCGCCAACCCTGGGATGGAAGCTCTAGAGAAGCTTTCTCCACTGTTTTTCTATGCCTACCCTTTACACCATTCAGAAAATGTTCATGCTTATTGTGTCTGAGACAAGTATGACTCAAGAACACTGGTCCTTTTGAGTGTTAGTGTTTGATAGAAGGAGTCCATATTGCTCAACCATAAATATACATATATACACACGCGCCACAGCACCAGCCCCTATTTAACTACTTTGAATAGCACAAATTCTTTTGGCCCAACTATATCAAGTTAAGTTAAGCTCTCTACCAGCTAAGAATTGGAAAAAATATGCTAATTCATACAGCTTCCTATTCCCTTCTATTCTGGCATTGTATTGTGATTTTTTTTCTTCTTTACTAAAGTATAAGCAAGTATGGCCATATACCACCATCTTTGTTTTCCAGCATGATCTTAATAGAAGGCAAATGAAAGATGGCCAATGCCATGGGAATACAAAAAAAATGTATGTCACTTTGCTGGAACTCTGAGTCACAAGGCCCTATATCTTTTTTTTTTTTTCTTTTTTCCGAATGTCTTCTATCATCACTCCTTTTTTATTTGAAAGGTAGAAATACAGAGGGAGAGAGGGATCCTCTATCCATTGTTCACTCCCCAGATGGCTGAAAAGGCCAGGACTCTGAAGCCAGGAGTCAGGAGCTTCTTCCTGGTCTCTTGTGTGGATGCAGGGACCCAAGTAATTGGACCAATTTCCACTGCTTTCCCAGACCCATTTGCAGGGAGCTTGATTGGAAATGGGGCAGCTGGGATATGAACTGACACTCTTATGGGATGCTGGCACTTCTATCCATGTTTGCCCCGGCAAATAACTATGTGAATCCACACTTTGCTTTCCTTATGTGTGTAGTAAACATGCTAGGTTAGATGTGTGCTAGGAGCCTTGAGTTCTGAAGTATGCCTGTGAATCTCACGAATTAGGCTTGTAGAGCTACAGTGGGCTTCAGAGATGAGCATTGCTTTTATATCTTCTAAAGGTACTCAGCTTAGAGGTTGTTAACATTTGTGTATGTGCTCTGAAGTCAGAAAATCTTAGTCTCCAATCCTAGCTCTATTTAATGACTATCAATCTTTGCTTTCTCTTCCATAACATGAAAAACTTAAATTCCCCTTTTGTAGAGTTAATCTGAAGACTAAATGAGGCAATGCACAAACAATGCAAAATACATTGCCTAACACTCAGTGCCTAGAAAATATTAGCTCTGTTCCCTAGCTTACATAGTGTAATTACTCAAGAGAGGTTTATTGATAGTGTTGCCTTATGTAGAGGTCTGAAGCAAAAGGAGATAATAAAGTTAGGCAGACACTCCGCAGTCTTCTATCTTAGTACACTTTTTTGAGAGGAAAAAGCAGGAAGGATTGGCATTTTCATATTCACATGCTTCTTCCTAATATATAATTTTTGTGATCTATTTAACACAAACAAATTTACTGAGGATAAAATCTGAGAAATGCCCTGCATTAGATTCCCTAGTACAAAAGAAAAGAAATGAACACAGTTTGAAACCAAATTACCTGAAACTCAAATCAAGAAATATAACCTGACAAATACTCATGTGCTTTTGGGGGTGTTGAGACAGACAGTTTGAAATTGATTGTCACAGAAATGAGAACCGTGTATATATAAGAGGGTCGTTTTCTTCTCAGGTTCCTGTCACATCCACTTCACAGACCAATTTCTCCTCTTTGGTCAAATATAAGCTCTTGCCTGTAGTCATTTCCTCTACCTACTGAGTCATGAAATTGTCAGCCACATACAAATACCTTCAATATCACAGCCAAAGTGATACATGCTTGAAAAGATCCAATGGATGTGTCTCAATAGGAATTCAGAGATGAAGAAAGTATATGCAGTGGGCTCCTCTCATTCCCTTGTAAAGTCTACACTTTCCTGAAGCCTTGTCTGTCTAGGGTTTGGTACAATAAGATCTTTTATGAGTTGGCGTGCATGTATTATCAAGGTCAGAGACACATCAGTAAAGAACAGTGTGGATCTGAAGTGATATTGCTTTACAAATGGCCATAAGTGTTTGATTTTAGAACAAATGTAATTTTAAAAGTTGGGAATGCAAATACCTTTCTCCATTGTTTTCTGGTACAGAAAAAAAATTTCTTCAGTGCAAATATTTTTGGAATTCTGTGAAGACATTCAAATTGAACATTGAGTAGTTACATGCATGCCAAAATCTTTTTCACATTTTCATGGAATCAAATTTTTAAGTGAACCTGCTTCTTTAGCCTGCATATATTGTTTGTTCAAATGATTTTTAAAAATAGATTTAAGTGATTTTTCCTGGCAGGTCTGTAACAGGCAAAGCAAAGATATCTTTAGGAATTCTTCGAGTCAAAGAGTAAATGAAGTAACCACTAAGTTAGCATGATGGACTGGATTGTGTCCCTCAGCCCACACAAATTCATATGTTGAAGTCCTAATACCATGTGTGAAGGCATTTGGAGATGAGGCCTTTGAGAGATAATTAGGTTCAGATGAAGTCATAAGGGCAAAGTCCCTGTGATAAGATTAGTGCCCTTTTAAGAAGAGATACCTGAGAACTTACACTAATTCTTCGTGCCATGTGATGACACAGGGAGAAGCCAGCTACTTGCAAAACAGAGAAAGACAGCCCCTCCAAGAATTTAAGCATGCTAGCTCTCTGATTCAGACTTCTAGCTTCCAGAACTGTGGGAAATAAAATTTTGTACTGTAACTTCTACTGTCTATGTCAGCCCAAACAGACAACACAGTTCCATCTTAGCTTCATGTGTCTATTTTAAAGTTTAGATCTGGAAATCAGGCATAGAGCCCTGAGGTTGAACTCTCTAGAGAAATTCATGCTGAAATGCCACTGTGATATTTGTATGGGTGGCTGAGTGTGTCATGGGAAAGATGGATGGGAATAGTGCATGCTGTTCCTATGGTGGGAGTGAAATGGCAAGATGGCTTCACTTATGAGTGGACCTGAGCCAGTCTTGAGGAACCAAGGATACAGCAGGGTTCCACTGAAAGACAATGTTGACTGTCTTGTGGCCAGAGCTAGCAGACGTTTTGTTTCTTTACACCCTTTCCTTTTTTTTAATGTATTTTGTGTATTTAATTTTGAGCAATCATACTGTCACTCAGTCACTAAAGTAAAACAATGATTGACAGAGAGGCAAATGAATAGCAATTCAAAGGTCTACCCACAGAGGGCCTTGTTCTTGTACTCAGCTGAAGGTTTTCTGTGATTATCTTAGTAAAAAAAGTCCTTTTCTATCCAATAATTCTTTATCTTATTTTATTTTTTTGACAGGCAGAGTGGACAGAGAGAGAGATAGAAAGGTCTTCCTTTTTGCCGCTGGTTCACCCTCTAATGGCCGCTGCGGCCGGCGCATCTCGCTGATCCGAAGCCAGGAGCCAGGTGCTTCTCCTGGTCTCCCATGCTGGTGCAGGGCCCAAGGACTTCTACTGCTTCCCTAGGCCACAGCAGAAAGCTGGATCAGAAGTGGAGCAGTCGGGTCTTGAACAGGCGCCCATATGGGATGCCTGCACTTCAGGCCAGGGCCTTAACCTGCGGCGCAAGTGTTTTCATCTCAGTTTAGAGGGTTGCAGAGTGAAGCTTATGGAGAAAGCTTGGTTGAACAGCCCAGAATCACACAGTTGGTAAGCCAGGACTGCACATTAAATCCAGGGGCATCCCATCTTTGCATCTTGTTGGATGCTCTCAGCTGCTATACCAGCTTTAGGGTTATTTGCTTTAAGGTATTAAGAAGAGATCTTTCATCCACCAGCAGCATCCACTGTAGACTGAAAAGACACCCATACTAAGGGAGGAGCTTGTGCCCAGGATGGAGCAAAAATCCCAACACTCGCCTTGAGCTGCTGTCCCTACCTCTTTGTAACAAAAAGGAGTGGAGTTTAACAATGACTATCCCATAAGCAGAGCAGCTGAGGTTTGGTGTTTTGTGGAGTACATGATTGGAGAAATGATTCCAATAATAACATTATAGTAAGTTTAATTAGCACAACCTATTTTTTGTGTTCAATTTAATTGTTAATGACACAGATGATACACTGACTTTGAGATGTATAAAGTAAAAATTGACAATATTACAGGGAGAAATTAATCAATTCCTTATTAGATTTTTAATAGATCTCCAGTAATTGATAAACACAATGAACTGATCAATGCAATTAACATATCTAATCTAAAATATATTTATAGCCTCTGGCTTAAAGACTCAGAGAATACATATTCTTCACACAGCATATTTATAGGAATTAATGATAATTCTAGATTTAGATTGCAAAGTAACTCTTAGTAAATTTTAAAGACTTTGAAATATGTAGATCAGGTTGCATGTACTACCATGCAATTGACTTAAAATCAGTTACAAGAAGACAATGAGATCCCTGTTCAATTATAAAAATGTGAAGACATATTCTTTATAATGGAAAAATATTTTTAGATATTTACTATTATTTAGAACTGAACAATAAATGAAATTCTACACCTCCAAAGTTGTATGTTTTCAGAATTATATAAAAAGAAATACATAGCATTCAAAGAAAAAGAAAAAAAAAAAACAAAACCCAAAGTAATGAATTAAATGACTAACCAAAAAAAATTAGGAAACTACATACAAAATAAAGTCCAAAGAAGTAGAAGAAATTCATAAAAATAGGATAACTTACAAATAGGAAAATATGCAATAGTAGAAACAAAGTCAGAAGTTGTCAGGATTTCCCCCTTCGCGAACTGGCCGGGTTACCACGAAGGAAGAGTCAAGGAGACTGAGGAAGGTCAAGCTAAACACACTTTATTGATACTCTAGGCGACTAGGAGGAGAGATGGCTCAAGCCTACTCCTGCGGGCACTAGGCACTGCGGACCAGGAGCTTCTCCCCGCGGGCACTGGGCACTATGGACCGGGGAGAGAGGCTGAGCAACCTCTGGTTTCCAGGGTCTGAGGGTCCCCTTATATACAGTTTCTAGAGGCTAGCCCCGCCCACATTCCAACCTCCCAGGGTCCCGTAGTCATGGCAACGACAGTTTGTGGTTAGGCCTTCCAGTTAGGCCGTCTGTTTTCAAATCTTACCAGCTAGGGTGGTTACCTTTCTACTTTTCTTTCAAGCTGTGCTACTGTGCAGTTACTTTCTTTCAAATGGGGCTACAGTTACTTTGTTTCAAACGGTGCTACAATTACTTTCTCCATGAGTGGTTCCCTAACAGAAGTTCTCTCTTTGAAGTAATTAATTTAAAAAAAGCAATTGGTAGCACCAATTTAGAAAAGAAGAGGACATGAAGAACCACATATGGATTGAGTAAAGGAAGGCTCATTAAGAATAGAAAAGATTAAAATGTGAAAGTACAATGAATTATAATGAGTCTTCAACAAGTTCATGGAAAATGCATATTGTAAAACAAACTATACATGGACTTCAAAAATTTTTTGCACCAAAATAAACTCTTAATTTCTTTTTTCTGTGATCTGTTAAAATGCCCTCCCATTTCTTCCATTTTTGTTATTGAATTTTTAATTTTTTTTTATGAACGTTGCAAACATCCATCAAATAGCCAAGCAGAACACACACTATTATCTAAACTCTTAGGCAATCAAGCTGTTGAAAACGAGGACTTTAGGACTGGCAATGAAAATAGGGAAAATTCCATAGGGGATGCTAAGGAATCTGGAAAAGTAAGGGAGAATAAAATATACATAACCATATTTCTTTCAAAATATGCATTTGTCTATATTTTTAGTCCCTTTGATCTGAATGTTACCAGGTCACTCCTTCCTGCCAATGCTTCTATCAAGGCCATTGTTGTCTTTCTAATTGCTCACTCCATGGCCTATTTTCTCTTTTTGATCTTTTTACTTTCTATTTTTTTATTTTTTGTTAAGTGATTACTTTGTTATGTAGGTTCAGACATTTTGCCATTTAAGTATCTAATAAAACATACCAAACACAAGCAGGGGAAACCTGGAATTACCTGATTATATGGGTGGTGGGTAGGGAAGACTCACCATGTTCCCAAATTTGTATGTATTAAACACATGAATATTGAATATATTAAAAATACAATATGATATATTGTATATATTAAATGCATGAAGTTGACCTTTTCTACTTTTGTGCAATACTTGCCACTCTGGACTTCCCTCTCTCTCCTCCACTTCCTTCCCTCTGTCCCACACCCTCTTGTTTTTCTTCCCCTTCCTCCTTACTACAGAAATCTCCTGAATTTCAATAATACCCCCTACTCACAGGTAGCGTGTCCTTTTACTCTCCTTTTCTGGAGCACTGAACTCTCATTTGATGATGTTGTAAGCTTGTGAGATTTCTGCTACTAACTTTACCATCCTCTTACACAAATTCGTCTTCATTGCTCATTCTTTCACTTTAAAAATAATTTACATATGTGTCTCCTCTTCCCTACTTCCTTTGCTATTACCCTTGTTCCAGCTTCAGAGGTTCACTTTTTTTTCCTGCTGCCTATTTGAGCATTTCTAGTATATTTATGCTCCCAAGCAAAATAAGTATGTAAATAAATTTTTTAATCATTTAATTGAAAAGTGGTTAATGTATATTGAGCTAAACTTACATCTTGTGGTTTGATTGTTGTCTACCACAAGGAAGGGTTACATAGGAAGCAGGAGTTTGGTAGAATTTGACTCAGGCATATATCTGAACCAACGCATGCCTAGTGTGTATGAAGGGCAGATATGAAAACATTATGTCTTTAGCAGCTATTAATATGGTAGATACTCATAATTCTCTCTATCTTTTTAAGCAGTTTCTTTTTTTTATGAAAACGAATTTATTTTCTTTTTTAGATTGGCTGATTATTTGAAAGGCAAAGTTACAAAGAGGCAGAGGCAGAGAGACAGAAGAGAGTGATAGAGGTCTTCCATCCACTGGTTCACTCCCCAGATGGCCACAATGGCCAGAGCTGCGCCGATCCAAAGCCAGGAGCCAAGAGCTTCTTCCGGGTCTCCCATGCAGGTGCGAGGGCCCAAGGACTTGGGCCATCTTCTTCTTTTTTGTCTTTTAAGATTTATTTATTTACTTGAAAGTCAGAGTTAATAGAGAGAGAAAGAGAGGCAGAGAGAGAAAGAGAGAGGTCTTCCATCCGCTGGTTTACTCCCCATTTGGCCGCAATGGCCGGAGCTGGGCTGATCCAAAGCCAGGAGCCAGGAGCTTTCTCCAGGTCTCCCACATGAGTGCAGGGGCCCAAGGACTTGGGCCATCCTGCATTCCCAGGCCACAGCAGAGAGCTGGATCCGAAGTGGAGCAAATGGGACTCAAACCAGCACCCATATGGGGTGCCAGCACTGCAGGCGATGACTTTACCTGCTGCACCACAGCACTGGCCCGGAAGGAGCCTCCCCCAGGCTCCTTGAGCTTGTTTTTCTGAGCAGCAGCTGCCTGGGCGGAGACCGCAGAGAGAGCTTTGGTTCCAGGTAATATGGCAGGTTTCACCAGGGGGACTGGCTGCAGCTGGTTCAGCTGGATCTGCTGGGGCGTGGTCAGCATGATCCGGCTGTGAGGCTGCTGCAGGGCCACCAAGGGCACCTGTGTCAACGTCACCTTCGGGGGCCGGATCAGGGCTCCTGGCTTGGGGGCTGCTGGATCAACAGTGGGGCGTGCTGCACCTGTTTAAGCAGTTTCTTAAAGACCATACTACACTTTCTTTGTTGTTTATTACCTGACTCACCCTTTTAGACTATAAGCTTCAAGGATAAGAATTCTTTCTATTTCAAGAACTAATATCCTTAGAATCATGAACACTACCAAGAATGTTTATGTGCTCAGTAACTATTTATGAACTAACCGCCATTAATCAATAAGCTATAAAGTTTTGGCAAAACGTCCAAATCACGCCTAAGATTCTGTGGTGCTATGCCCTGAATGCAGCTCTCTGATCCTTGATTGTTCAAGGGATCAGTCAGGAGAATCTGGGCTCTAGAAATAAAATCTAACCACTACAGAGAGCTTATTCTTCAATGTCTGTTTGCTGTGAAAGGTCTTTATTTCACCTTCATTCATAAATGAGAGCTTTGCAGGATATAATATTCTGGGCTGGCAGTTTTTCTCTCTTAGGACCTGGGCTATGTCTCGCCATTCTCTCCTAGCTTGCAGGGTTTCTGAAGAGAAGTCAGCTGTGAGTCTAATTGGAGATCCTCTGAGAGTAATCTGGCGTTTCTCTCTTGCACATTTTAGGATCTTTTCTTTGTGTTTCACTGTGGTGAGTTTGATTACGACGTGTCGTGGTGAGGATCTCTTTTGGTCATGTTTATTAGGGGTTCTATGAACTTCCTGTATTAGGATGTCTCTGTCTTTCTCCAAACCTGGGAAATTTTCTGCTAGTATCTCACTAAAAAGGCCTTCTAATCCTTTCTCTCTCTCCATGCCTTCAGGAACTCCTAGAACCCGAATGTTGGGTTTTTTAAGAGTATCCTGTAGATTCCTGACAGTATTTTTTAGATTTCTGATTTCTTCTTCTTTTCTTTGATTTGATTGTTTCCTTTCCTGTTCTCTGTCTTCTAAGTCTGATATTCTCTCTTCTGCTTCGTCCATTCTGTTTTTAAGACTCTCTAATGTGTTTGTCATTTGATCTATTGAATTCTTCATTTCATTATGATTTCTCACCACTATCACCATTTCTTGTTCCACTAGTTGTTTCATTTCATTTTGATTCCTCCTTAATATTTCACTTTCACGAGAGAGATTTTCTATCTTGTCCATTAAGGATTTCTGTAGTTCAAGAATTTGTTTTTGAGAACTTCTTAATGTTCTTATCAATTTTTTGAGATCTGCTTCTTGCATTTCTTCAATCTCCTCATCTTCATAATCTTGAATTGGGGTGTCTTTTTCATTTGGGGGTGTCATAGTGTCTTCCTTGTTCTTGTTACCTCGGTTTTTGCGTTTGTTGTTTGGCATGTTGGAGATATTTGGTTTCTTCACTGTGGTGTTTTTTCTTGTTACACTATGGCTCTATATTAAGTGGACTGTCTGCTTTCAGTGGTGCCTTAGAGGCTTGAGATGAGTGTGGACTGAGAGCTGTGTTTGGTTCCTCAGGGCTGAGGGTGTGTCAAAGATGACACTCCCAGGTTAGGTGTGGTAAATCTCTCTCTTTTTTGATTCAAAAGGGAAGTAATTCCGCACAGCTGAATGTAATTGGAGGTAGTTAGCAGGCAAATGATATACCCACAGGAGCCAGAGATTGGAAGCTCTTTCCCAAGGACCACACAGGGAATCTCTGCTGCCCTCAGTGTGGGCTCCAATTCTCCTGCAGTCTCCCACTGGGTTGCCAAGTTAGATGCTAATCTCCTGTTATTTCACCCCTCCCCCCAGAGTCAGGTTTTTCTGCTAGGCTCAGGGCTGGTGCAGACCTGAGGTCGCCTTGCTTATGATGTATGTCCAAAATGGCGCCTGCTCTGTCTTGCTCGCCTTTGAGAGGTGAGCGGAGAGAGAGAAACTTGTGTCCGTATCGGTCGCTTTTTTAAATTTTTTTCCTCTCTCTCTTCTAGTTAGCCTGGTGAACTTTTCCCCACGAAGTTTCAAGCCTCGTTCCCTCTAGCCTCCTCTTTCCGCTTGCCCGCTGGTATCTCGGGCTATTGAGGTTCGGCTCACCTCGCGTTCCAGCGCTGGTGCGTTGAGTCTGCTGCTGGTGTCCCGAACTTGGGCTCCCACGCTCTCCATGCAGGTCCACTGTGAATCTCTAGTTCCGGAAGAGTTTCCCATGCTGTTTCATCCCCTACTCTTCCTTGACCCTGCAGTATCTCCACTTATATTAACCTGTCTCTCTCTCTGGACTAATAGTGTGCTCCCTGCCTATTCCGCCACCTTGCCGCCTCTTCTCAATCTCCTGTTATTTCACCCCTCCCCCCAGAGTCCTTATTCTTAGTCCTTTAAATTTAACTGGTTTTTGTGTTGAATAGTATCTGTATAGAGCATATGGAATAATATATTTAACATTGGAAATTTAAAGTCTCACAAGCTGCCTTCTTTGTGAATAGGATCTTCAGGTTACTGTGAATTTGCATCCAGAATTGTATGTGTGTTGTGTCACAGGTGGAAGAGGAAGAGGGGGAAAGTGTACACAAACTTCAGCAGATTTTAGCACACATTTTCATTCAGAGAATGGAAGGCTCAGGATGATATGTGTGGCAGCCTTCTATGTCTTCCTCTTTGATCTCAATGACTTTTACATATTTTGAGGGGTGATTACCATGGTAACCATAAAATTTATAAAGCTTTGTAACTCTATTCATATGTAGAGAAAAAAGGGGACCTCCTAACGATGAGCTTCCAGTCTTAGTAATTATACACAAAGTTTACTTTATTTTAAATAATGAAAAAAGTACAGACTTATATTGTTACTGTAGTTCTGTATAATCCATGTCAACTTGTCTTTATCACTCAGAAACTCAAAACTGGATTTGGATTTCAAAAAGAATATATCAAATTTGATGTCTCAATACAATGATTTTGTCTTATGGATACATCTCCTGAATTTAACTATATTTCTTATTTTATGCTTAAAACATTTTAACTCTAATATACAATGAGAATAATATTTTAAATATTTCATATGATATGAATTACACTTATGACAAATGTTATCAAAACATTACAGAGATTAGTCTATGCTAGAGACTATTTTACCACCTACTGTGTTTTAAAAATTGACAACTACACACTGAGACAAAAATTATGAAAACATACTTGGTATGCTAGGAACTAGAGGCTCGTCTTTTGTTGTTAAAATATGCTACAAATATAGAGTGGAGAACTGAGATACATTTTGGTTTTTCACTGCCATGCATAATATGTTGAAATACAATTACCAATTGGATCTCTTCCTGTGCTGTCCATATTTGCACAATATGCCTTCTGCTAGATATGATAATAAATGATAAAAATTACACCAATTGGTGGCAATGTTGTTTTCACAGCAATGGTCAGTTAGTTAAAACCACAGGGTTGTGCTGGTTTTCTGCTTATAAACTCTGTTATTTTGAGTTTCTAACTTGTGCTACAAGTTATTTCTGGCTCAAAAATGGAGCCGGTTTTTTTTTTTTAATAACCCCCAAGTATTCATCTTGTTATCTTTAAATTTTTTTCATTACTGAAGGCAAACTAAACATGAAATAATAAATTGCAGGTTTGTGTGGCTGAAAAAGCAAATTCTGAAGACCACAGGAAACTATGTCAAACATTGCCTTGCCTCATCAAGAAATTATACATACATGTGGTGGGAAGCAATTTTGTATTCTGGTTCTCAAATGCCTTTCATCTGGTGTTCTGTTTCAGAACTTATTACTCAATAGGCAGAATATGTGATAGTTAGTGAAAACTTCCCTGAACATCATTTTTTATCCAACCAAAATCAGAAAGCTTTCCAAAATAAGCAATTGATGAAGTTTAACTGTTTATAATCATTGCATGTATAGATTGGACAGAAGGGATACAAGAATACAGCTGGTGGTTAGAAACTGAACACATTGATTCACTGGGGTAAAGTTGTGCTAGAATTCTTCACTCTCTGGCTCAAATTTCAGCTCTTTAAAGAAATATTTCAAAACATACCCCGGTTTGAATTATTATTTCTTTCTCTTACCAACTTCTAAGACATTTTATTTATATATTTACCAGTATCCTTATCACAACTTGCTTTATACTGATTGTTTATTCACATGTTAATCTCACTAGCTATCAATAATTCAACAAGTTTACTGGACACAAGTCATGTACTATCATCCTATTAGATATCAGTGATTTAGTTTACATGATTGTTATTTCTAGGATCATGTATTTATTGACTGTGATGAAATTTGAACCTTCAGTTTTAAATTTTAATAGAGAGAGAGAGAGAGAACAGGGAACAGGGAACAAGTACTTGATCCATCATCTACTGTCACCCAAGGTGTGCACTAGCAAGAAGCTGAATCAGGAGCAGATCTGGGACTAAACACAGGCACTTCAATATGGGATGCCGGCAACCAAACTGACATCTTAACTGCTACACAAATCCCTGTCCTTTAAAAAAAAATATTGATCCTTCATCTTTAAATGATGATGTTGGTGTGCTTGTTTCTTGAATAAATGTAAATGTGCAAATTTAGTGTCAAGAAGCAAATAGGTGAATTATAAAAGATTGGGCTTATTCAAAATAGGAATAAAACAAGTGGAGGGACTGACAAATAGAGCCAGCTTTGCACAGAAGATAGGAAGTTGAGAAAACCATATACTAAGAATAACAAAAACAACAACCACCACATTTATTACTCTAAAACTTTGCTATGCATATGCTATTGATCAACTTATATAATCCTGTCAACATTTTCAAAGGTGGTCATTAGTATCCTTTTACAGGTGAGGAATATTGTGTATGTTAT
Source organism: Lepus europaeus (assembly GCF_033115175.1). NCBI lineage: Eukaryota > Metazoa > Chordata > Mammalia > Lagomorpha > Leporidae > Lepus > Lepus europaeus. The sequence continues at coordinate 77,794,739 of NC_084842.1, read as the reverse complement.
TGTTAATTGCCTATTTAAGCTCTGTTTCCTAATTTTTGTTTTCCTTCAGATCCCTGATTTGGTTGAATACTCACATTTCCTCAGCACAGATCAGATGCCACAATGGAAACTGAGGCCATCTTCAGCTCTAGAGAAGTCTCAGTAGTTTGTTGACAACTCCATTTCTTGACAATAATTTCTTTAGGAACTCAGACCTAAGATGTTTCAGCTCATGTCATTGTCTAGTCCTAGGAATTGATTGAGGACAGGCACATTATACAGTTCAGACAAAAACTCAGGGGCTTCTGGGAAAGGAGAGAGCAATCCCAAAAGCTAATCCCCCATTTTCTCTCAATTTAATATGGAACAGATATGGAACCAGAAGCTGCCACAGACATTTTGCCGCTATGAATAACTTGAGAGGACTTCCAATTAGATGAATCAATGTATTCACTCTCTTTAAACACCAAACCAACTTTTTTTCTTGTGTCTGTTGATTTGTTACTTGTTGCTGAAAGCATCCTGAATGACACATACATGATGCATGCAACAGATTACATGGTTTTTCCAAAGTCTGACATATGGTAAATTAAGGACCAGTCTCAAACTCAAGTTCATGTGAGTAGAAGCTCATGCTCTAAGCATTTTTCTGAATTAACTCCAAGTAGTAGCCAGGAGAAATTCTATGTGAATCTTCTACAAATGCATCTATACTTTTGTTGAGCCAATTTGGGATTCCCAAGCAGACTTTTTGCTTCTGTCACTTTTATTGATGACTTCTCCCCAGTGTTCAGTCTCTTGGACACCCTGGCCTGTTATCACTAGCCAGTTCCTTCCTCCTGTCTCCAGTGAACTGGTGCACCTTCTTAATCTGGGTAAATACTGCAAGGCTACTTCACCTCAGATCAGTCTCTCAGGATTGCAAAGACTAATGAATCTCTGAGACTCTTCAGATCATTGCCTCTGTCCATGTGAACTCAGAGGCTCAGTCTCCTAAGAAATGCCATAGCAATCTTACTTGGCTTAGAGTTCATTCTTTCCCCTGACACTGTGATTGGAGCTGCTGTTCTATGTTTTATTTATACCAAATATATTAGCTTCCAGGATTTTCCTCCTTTTGCCAGCCCAGTCTTTAAGATCCCGTGCCTTGCAGCTGAAGTGGGACTTGGCTAGGACAGCATACACATTATGCTCAATGATGCATCATGTTGTATATCACTAACTATCATAGAAGCTAGCATGTGATTAAGAGTTATAATTAGGGGCCGGTGCTGTGGCACAATGGGTTAATGCCCTGGCCTGCAATGCCAGCATCCCATATGGATACCTGTTGGAGACTCAGTTGCTCCACTTATAATCCAGCTCTCTGCTGTGGCCTGGGAAAGCAGTAGAAGAGGCCCAAGTTCTTGGGCCCCTGCACCCACGTGGGAGACCCAGAAGAAGCTCCTGGCTCCTGTCTTCAGACTGGAGCAGCTCCGGCCATTGCAGTCAATTGTGGAGTGAACCAGTAGATGGAAGACCTCTCTCTCTCTCTCTCTCTCTCTCTCTCTCTTTCTTTCTCTTTCTGCCTCTCTGCCTCTCCTCTATGTGTAACTCTGACTTTAAAATAAATAAATAAATCTTTTAAAAAAGAATTATATTTAACTTATAAAGAATGCAGTTGATACTAAAATTATAATAATCCAAATTTTATTGACAGGAAGAAGAAAATATGAAAATAATAAGAAAAATTAATACAATAGAAATATTATATCTAATTTTTATCAGTCTTCTGAGAACTCACTGTAGTTAATGTTTTCCCTCTGCCATGCCTCCTAACTCTACCTCCAAAAGGTTTGTGCTGGCTTCTTTTAAGAGTCAGGGTTTCTGACTCATGAATATGAAAAATAGAGACACAAATAGCTGATGTATTGAATTGCCCTAAGGACATAATGAAGTTATCTTGGCAGATGAATCAAATGATAGTTCTTAAGGAAAAATCAGGAAAATAATCTAATGTTTATACAGCATTGCCAAGAGTCACATCTTTTAAGATTTCAAAGGAGAAACTGCCTGGAAAATTTGATAAATGTATGTTGACATCCTAAAAAAGAGTAGCCATTCAATTACTTCCATACTATATGAGCTGAACCAGGAGATGAAAAGCATATGGCTGGAAAATGCCCCCAAGTTCATGAGGCCCTTGACTTTTCTAAAATATTTGATATTAATATCCTTTTCAAGTTGGTCTCAAAGAATTTCCTCTTGACCAAGAAATCTAAAGGGGGAGGAGGAGACCAACTTAGGAGTTGATTCAGATCAAATACTTGGATCTTTTTATTTATATATTCATTTATTCATTCATTCAGATGGTCAGTTATTAATCAACCCTGCAGAAATTTCATAGGCATTCACTTTACAACAGATTCCATGTGAGGCTTCAAATCAACCAAAACAAATAAAAAAAGGTTTTCCTTTAAGAAACTTACCTTGTATATACTGAGGAAAGGGATTTGACTTCTATAATTACTCACTAGAACACATTAAGACTGACAGGTGCCTTACTAAAGACCTAAAAATGATGTTACTGTGAAGAGGATGAACTAAGCCCTCCAGGATAGAAGACACAAATGAAATCATATTTACAGAGATATAGAGGAAGAGTAAATCTTCACTATGCAAAGTGGAAAGAATTACAGGATAGAAGAAAGAGATACGGTGGCATGAAGCAGCTTGTGGGACTTTGGGGATATTGGCTTAGAAGCCGTGAAAAGAGAAAGACTAGGAAGTTGGAAAGATCAATGAGGATGAACCATGAATGAAGACATTAGATTTATGAGGACTAGGCTAACTTTGTTTTGGAGAATGATGCCATAAAAAGTTTATTTAGAGGCCAGTGATGTCGCGTAGCTGGTAAAGCCACCGTCTTCAGTGCCGACATCCCATATGGGTACTGGTTCAAATACCAGCTGCTTAACATCCATTCCAGCTTTCTGTTATGGCCTGGGAAAACAGTAGAATATAGCCCAAGTCCTTGGGCTCCTGCAGCTGCTTTGGGAACCTGGAAGAAGCTCCTGGTTCCTGGCTTCTGATCAGCCCAGCTCTGGCTATTGCAGCCAACTAGGGAGTGAACCAGAGGATGGAAGACCTCTCTCTCTCTCTCTCTCTCTCTCTGCCTGTCTGTAACTCCACCTTTCAAATAAATAAATAATTTTTAAAAAATGTTTATTTGGGGCCGGCGCCGTGGCTCACTAGGCTAATCCTCCGCCTGCGGCGCTTTCACCCCAGGTTCTAGTCCGGGTCGGGGCGCCGGATTTTGTTCCGGTTGCTCCTCTTCCAGTCCAGCTCTCTGCTGTGGCCCAGGAGTGCAGTGGAGGATGGCCCAAGTGCTTGGGCCCTGCACCCGCATGGGAGACCAGGAGAAGCACCTGGCTCCTGACTTCCGATCAGCGCGGTGCGCCGACCGCAGCGCACCAGCCACAGCAGCCATTGGAGGGTGAACCAACTGAAAAGGAAGACCTTTCTCTCTGTCTCTCTCTCTGTCCACTCTGCCTGTCAAAAAAAAAAATGTTTATTTGGTAGTACAAGAGAGGATGGGGAGGAAAAGAGTGACATTAGTTCATAAAAAATTAGTTCATAAAATTAGTTCATAATTAGTTCAAAATTAGTCAATTAAAAAATTAGGGTAAGAATGTGATCTGTGTGAATTCATTCTGAATAACCATTTTTTCACTATTTCCCATGTACAAAGATTCCTAAAAATGTTTGTGGAAAGCTGAACTAAAATGTTTATTTTAGTGCAAAATGTTTTTTTTTTCTAATTACATGCATTTGTCTAGTCTTCCAAAAGTTGTAGAAAATGCATGCTATGAGAAAAAATGCATGGATTTATAACAATTTTGCAACCAAAATGAAGTTATCTTTTAATTCCAATTTCCATGAACTTTTTGAAGTACCCTCATGTATGATTCATTTGGGATTAACTTTCTACTCTGTAACTGAAATCAAGTGTGAGATCCAGTCCATGCTCAGTAGCCTGTGTGAAATGAATCAAGTCCTTTTATTACTCTGAGTCTCAATTCCCTCCCTTTAGAATGAATAAAATACTTTTTTCTTTCAATTTGTTTTGAAGGTAAATGATGATATTAAAAACAAAAATAAGCATACGAAGTACATAGTGATTCTACCATCAATGTTAGTTGAATTTAATTTCCTTGTATCCACTCTGAGGAGCAAATGAAATTATGGAGATGTATTGGTTGTATACAGGGTTATGCAGTTGCTAGCCATCTTTTATGGCTTTCCTGGCTGAACAAACAGAGCTGGGTCAGAAGAGGAGCACCTGGGATTCGAACTGGCACCTATATGGGATGCTGGCTATGCCACAGCACCAGCCCCAAGATTATCTTGAGCCACTTCAGTTTTTTAGTGAGTGTGTTCATGTATCTCTCTTCTATTCCCTGCGTGAAATTGCATCACTGGCAAATGGAGAAAGTCAGGTACTGGGAGAAGATGGTTTCAGGGAAACATTTGTTTTTAAAGATTTATTTATTTATTTGAAAGGCAGAGTTACACACAGAGAGAAGGAGAAGAAGAGGGAGAGAGAGACAGACAGATGGACAGACAGACAGATAGGTCTTCCATCCAATGGTTCACTCCCTAGTTGGCTGCAATGGCCAGAGCTGCGCTGATCAGAAGCCAGGAGCTTCTTCTGTGTCTCCCACGTGGGTGCAGGGGCCCAAGCACTTGGGCCATCTTCCATTGCTTTCCCAAGCCATAGCAGAGAGCTGGATTAGAAGTGGAGCAGCTGGGACTTGAACTAGCATCCATATGGGATGCAGACACTGAAGGCGGCGGCTTTATTCACTATGCCACAGTGCCCACCCAGAAAACATGCTGTTTTGGATAGAAAGTAGTGTTAGAACTGCCTCTACTTATCCTGGGTCACTGTACTTTCTCCTGTACCTTATTTTAGATTAAATTTATATAATGATATATTTAGAGAAACTAATTGCTTCTTTTTTCCTTAGAAAACAAGTTTTTATTTTTATTATTTTCTAAATATGAGCTTTTGAGATATGTGCGTCAGTATATCTATAATATTTTATATCTAAACTATTTGTGGCACTTTAAACATTGTTGGAAAATTCAATTAGTTAAAAATACTACTGATTCGAGAAAAAACTGGTAAGTTTCAACATTCATTGAGCAATTGCATTGAGCTAGGCATTTAATAACTATGAATTAAACATGAAAATAATTCTCATTTTACAGGTGAGAAGATTAAGGGCTGGTGGGTCTTACACAGTGCTCTAGGTTTACATATATATTTAATTTATAGATTTATTTTATTGATTTGAAAGGCAAAGTTACAGAGAAAGGGAGAGATAGAGAGAAAGGTCTTCCTTCTGCTGGTTCACTTCCCAAATGGCCTCAATGGCAGGGGCTGGGCTGGCTAAAGCTAGGAGCCCAGAGCTTCTTCTAGATCTCCCACAAGTGCACAAGGGCCCTGGGTCATTCTCCACTGTTTTCCCATGCACTTTAGCAGCGAGCTGGGTTGGAAGTGGAGAAGCCAGAACTTGAACCAGCACCCATATGGGATGTGGTGTTGGAGGTGGTGGCCTTACCTGGTGTGTCACAATGCTGAGCCTTGGTTTACATAGCTATTTAGTGGTAAAGCTCAGATTCAAACTCAGGTAATCTGACTCCAGCTCCATCTTCAGGTTCAACCTAAATAACTCAGAAAACTGCATTAATCTTCAAAAATCTTCTAGGATGTTGATTCTAAGACAGTTATGAAGATAAATCTCATTGTTTCACCCAGAGATTTCTTTAGGAATGCTCTATTATTTTTAAATATATATATATATATATATAAATTTATTTTAAAATTTAGAGTTACAGAGAGGGAGAGACACAGAGAGAGAGAGATCTTCCATTCTCTGGTTTACTCCCCAGTGGCTGCTGTGGCCAGGGCTGGGCCAAGCCAAAGCCAGGAGCTTGGAGCTTCTTTCACATTTGCCACAAGGATGGCAAAAGCCAAAACACTTGGGTCATCTGCTGCTTTTCCTAGGCCAATAGCAGGGAGTAAGAGCAGAAGTGGAGCAGCTGGGACTTAAACTGGTGTCAATATGGGATGTTAATGTCTCAGGTGGGGGCTTTATCTGCTATACCACCATGCAGGCCCCTTCCCTAGGAACCATTAAGCTGACTTCAATACCTATTGTTTTAGTTAGCTATACCTTTTTCCTTAGGAAAAAGAGGGTTTATCACTTTACAGTTTTGGAGGTTCACAGTCCAAGTTATGGGCAATCCCCTTAGACTGGTTTCTGATGGAGGCTGGCAATAGTAGGGCACAGGAAGCAGAGAGAGGGAAGAGGGAAGCTTGGCCAAACTTCATTCAAATAGCCAACTCTCATGAGAGGTATTTCCATGGGCAAGCTCCCAATAACCCAGACTCCTCCCCAGGCACACTTCTCAGAAACCATAATTAAGTCAAATCCTCAGCCTTAATTAATCAACCATTTATCTCAATCCATTAACTATTAAGATAATATTTTGAGATTTAAAAGTCTTCATGATTTGGGAGCCAAATCCTGTTCAAGCGTTATAACTGAGAAGGTCCTCCTACATGGGACTACTTAGTAAGGTTTGAACCAGAAAGGCATGGGAGGCTGGCTCAGCTCCTTACTCAGATCACTAATGACCCTAGCATTGGAGCCAGAATGACAGAGAAGGGTGTGCCCATCTCCTGTTGTTCTTCAATTCCTTTGTCCTTCCCCAGTCAAGACTCTCTTATCATCTAACTGGGTCTATTGGACACTATCAGACAGGGAGAGATTGGAGTGCCTAGGGGAGAGGCGAAGCAAAGAACATTAGAAAATGATGACTGAAAGTAAGAACTGAATTGTGCTTGACTAGAATGAGAGAATACTCTGGGGTAGGAAAGCCTGATAATTTGAAAATTTGTGGTGAGGACGAATCTTCCTTTCTTTGAGTCTTGGAGGGAAAGCACACAGCTAAATTCCATCTTTCTGTACCATTCATTGATATTCCTACTCTATATTTTTATTTTTTAAACTTTTATTTAATAAATATAAATTTCCAAATTACAGCTTTTTGATTGCAGTGGCATTTTTACCCCATAACTTCCCTCCCACCCACAACCCTCACATCTGTCACTCCTTTTCCCATTCCATTCACATCAAGGTTCATTTTCAATTATCTTTACATACAGAAGATCAAGTTAGTATATATTAAGTAAAGATTTCAACAGTTTGCATCCACACAGAAGCACAAAGTGTAAAGTACTGTTTGAGTACTAGTTGTAGCATTAATTCACATTGGACAACACATTAAGGACAGAGATCCTACATAGGGAGTAAGTGCACAGTGACTCCTGTTGTTGACTTAACAATTGACACTCTTGTTTATGGCATCAGTAATCACCCTAGGCTCTTGTCATGAGTTGCCAAGGCTATGGAAGCCTTTTGAGTTTGCCAACTCTGATCTTATTTAGACAAGGTCATAGTCAAAGTGGAAGTTCTCTCCTCCCTTCAGAGAAAGGTACCTCCTTCTTTGATGGCCCTGTTCTTTCCATTGGTATCTCACTCACAGAGATCTTTCATTTAGGTTTTTTTTTTCCTGATTGCCTTGGCTTTCCATGCTTAAATTACTCTCATGGGCTCTTCAGCCAGATCCGAGTGCCTTAAGGGATGATTCTGAGGCCAGAGTACTGCTTAGGACATCTGCCATTCTATGAGTCTGCTGTGTATCCCGCTTCCCATGTTGGCTCGTTCTCTCCTTTTTTAATTCTATCAGTTGGTATTAGCAGACAGTAGTCTTGTTTGTGTGATCCCTTTGACTCTTAATCCTATCATTATGAAAAATTGTGAATTGAAACTGATCACTTTGGCTAGTGAGATGGCATTGGTACACGCCACCTTGTTGGGATTGAATTGGAATCCCCTGGAATGCTTCTAACTCTGCCATTTGGGGCAAGTCCAACTGAGCATGTCCCAAATTGTACATATCCTCCCTCTCTTATGAAAAACCCATGGCCCACATCCTATCAAATGGGGAAAAGTTGGAAGCATTTCCACTGAGATCTGGTACCAGACAGGGATGCCCACTCTCACCACTGCTATTCAGTATAGTTCTGGAAGTTTTAGCCAGAGCTGTTAGGCAAGAAAAAGAAATTTACAAATTGGGAAGGAAGAAGTCAAACTATCCCTCTTTGCAGGTGATATGATTCTTTATTTGGGGGATCCAAAGAACTCCACTAAGAGACTATTTGAACTCATAGAAGAGTTTGGCAAAGTAGCAGGATATAAAATCAATGCACAAAAATCAACAGCCTTTGTATACACAGGCAATGCCACAGCTGAGAAAGAACTTCTAAGATCAATCCCATTCACAATAGCCACAAAAACAATCAAATACCTTGGAATAAACCTAACCAAGGATGTTAAAGATCTCTATGATGAGAATTACAAAATCTTAAAGAAAGAAATAGAAGAGGATACCAAAAAATGGAAAAATCTTCCATGCTCATGGATTGGAAGAATCAATATCATCAAAATGTCCATTCTCCCAAAAGCAATTTATAGATTCAATGCAATACCAATCAAAATACCAAAGACACTCTTCTCAGATCTGTAAAAATGATGCTGAAATTCATATGGAGACACAGGAGACCTCAAATAGCTAAAGCAATCTTGTACAACAGAAACAAAGCAGGAGGCATCACAATACCAGATTTCAGGACATACTACAGGGCAGTTGTTATCAAAACAGCATGGTACTAGTACAGAAACAAATGGATCGACCAATGGAACAGAACAGAAACACCAGAAATCAACCCAAACATCTATAGCCAACTTATATTTGATCAAGGATCTAAAACCAATTCCTGGAGTAAGGACGGTCTATTCAATAAATGGTGCTGGGAAAACTGGATTTCCCTGTGCAGAAGCATGAAGCAAGACCCCTACCTTTCACCTTACACAAAAATTCACTCAACATGGATTAAAGATCGAAATATATGACCTGAAACCATCAAATTATTAGAGGACATTGGAGAAACTCTGCAAGATATAGGCACAGGCAAAGACTTCTTGGAAAAGACCCCAGAGGCACAGACAATCAAAGCCAAAATTAACAATTGGGATTGCATCAAATTGAGAAGTTTCTGTACTGCAAAAGAAACAGTTGGGAAAGTGAAGAGCAACCGACAGAATGGGAAAAAATATTTGCAAACTATGCAACAGATAAAGGATTAATAACCAGAATCTACAAAGAGATCAAGAAACTCCACAACATCAAAACAAACAACCCACTTAAGAGATGGGCCAAGTTCCTAAATAGACATTTTTCAAAGGAGGAAATCCTGCTCTATATTTAAGGGAAGTATTGACCCTAAGAATAAGTAACAGATTATCAAAGGCTTCCAAGATATGATATTTTTTTCCTTTTTTTTCTTGACAGGCAGAGTTAGTGAAAGAGAGAGAGAAAGGTATTCCTTCCATTGGTTCACCCCCAAAATGGCTGCTACGGCCTGCGCACTGTGCTGATCTGAAGCCAGGAGCCATGTGCTTCCTCCTGGTTTCCCATACAGGTGCAGGGCCCAAGCACTTGGGCCATCCTCCACTGCCTTCCTGGGCCACAGCAGAGAGCTGGACTGGAAGAGGAGCAACTGGGACAGAATCCGGCTGTTCTAGTCCTGGTAGGGTGCCGGCACCATAGGCGGAGGATTAGCCTAGTGAGCTGCGGCACTGGCCAATTATTTTTTCTAACGGGAGGCTTGTAAGACCTCTGGACATTTCTGTTCACTGATATTTCTAGCAGATCTGCTCTGGAGATATTTCCTGAGAAATCTACCGAGAGGAATTTTGTATTCATTCAAAGCCTGAACTAGATATATTTAACTGAAAACTGAAAAATTACACCTATCTCCATAATGTAGTGGAAATTTAGCCTCTATGTTGCTGTATGCCACAAACCTGATGATTTTTTGAAAGTATTTTTATTTATTTATTTGAAAGGCAGAATTAGAGATAGATTTATCCACTGGTTCACTCCCCAAATTGCTGCAATGACTGCGGCTGGGTCAGGTTGAAGCCAGGAACCAGGAGTTTCTCCCAGGTCTCCCACGTAGTTTCAGGTGCCCAAGCACTTGGACTGTCCTCTGCTGCTTTCTCAGGCACATTTGCAGGGAGCTGGATTGGAAGTTGTGCAGCCAGGTTTTGAACCTGTGCCCCTATATGATGCTATCATGGCAGGCAGCAGTGTAACCCACTATGCCACAATGCTGGCCCCTCCTAACCATGTTATAACTAAAAATATGTGTATCCAATTCTTCCAGGAGCTATTTTTGTATCAATATTCATGCATGTTAGCAATCTTTTATATTCCCTTGGTAAGGCATGAGTGTTTGATTTTGCATCTCCTCCAACTGTTTTGTCTAATCAGTTTCCTTGGACAAGTGGACAGAAGACATTTGTTGAACAGCCTGTGATAAAAGCTGCCAGGAGTGTTTGGGGTTGCTTTTCATGCCAACTTTATGCAATCGCAGAAGAAATTAGATATGCATGTCATACTGAGGGCATCTCATTTTGAGACTAAGCTGGTGCTTTTGAAACAATGCTAATTGTCCAATTAGGGTCTATGTAGACCATAGAGCTCCTTATGAATGAAAATCAAGCATGGATTTCATTTAGACAAATTCCTTGAAGCAAGATTAACAATACACAGGTTGAAGGAAATTGCTGCTGGCAGTAGCCTTTTAAAGATTGTTGCAGCCAGAATTTAATGATTGTATAGTCAAATTCCTTACTTTATAAAGAGAGATGTTAAGACTGCAAAGATGAAATGGTTTCCCTACTGTTGATAGAGGTCTCATGGTCCCAGCACTGTGCTCATGCCCATCCCATGGTCTGTTTTTGGATTTTTATATATTCTTTCATTTTAGAGTTAATCTCAGTGTTGTGCTTAACAGCCAACATGTAGTGATTTATAGTAATAGTACCACATTTACTTCAAGTTTTGCTGGTGTATTCACACTGGGATTCTTTATCAGCTTGTCATTTTTATTTCAGATTGCTTTCTTTTCAATGACTTTCAAAATGAATTTTATCATAAAATTAGTGAACAGGAAGGTTCACTATAAACTATTTGCATTTTCTTGATTGGCTCAGAGACTGGGGTATTGTTCTAAAAAATGTAGCTTTTTTTCTCTCTCAGAATATCAGAATTGATTTCTTTATACCATCACTACAGCATATAACAATTACAAAATTTATACTCAGATATTTAAATCAAGAGTCACAAACTTAAACATTTATATGATATAGGCAGGACTCTGGCAAAAGACAAAAGGACTAACTTATCTGTATTCCAACAAAACTTAGACTATTTCACATTCCATTTTTAAAAATGAAGAAGTCTAAGTAAACCACTGGAAGGCAAGGTCCTGGAAAGGCTTTGCAATCTTGACTGTAATTTAAATCCAGTGTTTGATACACAAATCACTTCATGGATTCCCAGATTAGGACCCAGCTTTCCTAAATCTCAGTGCCAGACTCTTTCCACTCCAACATATGGCTTTTCCTGCCTTCCAACTTAAAGCTGTTCTGTTATTTAAATCCGTCATCTATGTTGGTGAGGACAAATTACATTGAAAAGTTTTTGTTGGCAGTGTGAGTCAGGCAATAATAAAAAGTATTTGGGATTTTCTTGACTTTTCATTTCAAGAACTCATGTGAGTGCATGTGCATGTGTTTTTGTGTGTCTGTGTTCATGGGTTCTATGCTCACATGTGTCTCTGTGTCTGTGTATGTAGATGCATCTGCATGCATGTATACATCTGTGTATTTGTTAGCCTGGCTCATGACCTGAATTTATTTTCTATGTCACCCTCTTAGTTGTATGGGAATAGATTTTACATGCTTCTATAGTTTCTATGTCCATGTATTTGTAATGATTATTTCTCTAATTCGTTGTGGCATATTTCCCGTATGTATAAATCAACAGTTAAGTGCGTTTTTCTTCAATACTATAGATTGGGGCATACTCTAGAGACTGATAAAGTCATCTATCATTTTTTCATCTGACTTTACATATTCCTGAATGGTTGTTCAGTAGACACCAAATATATTTTAATTACATATTTTGTGCTGCCTTTGCCAATTAGGGAAGTGTTAGATTTGATGAAATTTGATAATTTTCACTCTAATGTTAAAAACCAGGATATACCAAAACACACTTTGCTTTTTCTTGTGTAAGAAAAGATTTTCTTCTAGCAGTACTTGTCTGTGCAACTACTCTCTTAAATTTTATTTATTTGAGAAAGTTGGGGCGGATTTTTCATACAATGGTTCACTCCTCAAATGGCTACCACAGCTGGGGCTGGACCAAATTGAGTCCAGGAGCCCAACACTCAATCCAAATCTTCTATATGGTAGCAGGTACCCGACCACTTGAACCATCACCTACTATATCCTAGAATGTGCATTAGCAGGAATTTGGAATTGGAACCACACCTGGGACTAGAATCTAGGCACTCTGGAACCCATGTCCCAAATGGTGATTTAACATCTGCACCTAGAAACCAGTCTATGGTCTTAATATTTTCTAGAGCAAACATCAAAACCAAAGAGGAAATTGATAGACCACTGGGCCATTGTGAGTGAATTTGTGTGACCTTCAAGCACAAATAAGAAGAGAAGAAAAAGAGCTTTATCTTTGCAGAAACTCAACATATATTTGTGAGGATCCAGTGATGCTTCATTGAAACCTACATGAGTATGTTCTAATACTCAATTTAACTGCTTAGTAAAGTCAAACAATAATTAAAAACAGTGGCTACAACCAAATAGTCCTAGGTATAGGAACTAACAGGCTACTGGCTATCTCAAAGATAGCTTAAATTGTCAAGAGACGTATGAATGTCTAGACCAAAGTGGGTAATCCCTGACTCTGTCCACCTACATCATGTCCCACACACTTGGTAGAAAGGAAAGGAAGGGGAAGATTTTGTATGGACATGACATGTGGTACTGATATACTACATTTCCCACAAAATAATTACATATTCAGATGCTTGGTCATTCCAAAGATCAATAGTGATTGGTTTTGGAGCTGTTTAGATGCTTCTGGATGGGGCCAGTGCTGTGGCATAGGAGGTAAAGCTGCCACCTCAGTACTGGCATCTCACATGGGTGCCGGTTTGAGACCCGGCTGCTCCACTTCCAGTCCAGCTCTCTGCTGTGGCCTGAGAAAGCAGTGGAAGATGGCCCTGCACGTACATGGGAAGACCTGGAGGAAGTTCCTGGCTCCTGGCTTTGGATCAGTGCAGCTCTGGCCATTGTGGCCAATTGGGGAGTGAACCAACGGATAGAAGACCTCTCTCTCTCTCTCTCTGCCTCTCCGTCTCTATGTAACTCTGGACTTCAAATTGATGAATAAATCTTAAAAAAAAATGCTGCTGTGATGCCCACATCTCACATTGGAATGCCTAGTTTTTAATTCTCATTCTATTCTTGATTGCAGATTCCTGCTAATGAACACATTGGGAGGGAACAGGTGATGACTCAAGTAAGTACTTGGTTCCCTCCTACTCACATGGGAGACTTATGTTGAGTTCTTGGCTCCCAACTTTGTCCTGACCCAGCTGATGCTGTTGTCGGCATTTAGGAAGTGAAATCAAATGCATTTATGCCAACTTTAGAACTGACAAGAAAAAATTACAAACTAATGGAATGGAAGTCTGAAAAGAGTTTATCTCATGGTGGCTGACAATGTTAAGGACATGAGTGGGACAAAAATGATCACAATTTATTGAAATACCAAAGCTTGTTAGTAGTAGAGGGGGAAATAAATTACTGATCTTCTATTCCAAAATGAGGATCCATTCTGTGATTCATTCAATAGATGTACAATAAACTGAAAACTCATTATATGACAGCCAGTAATCTGGACACTGCGGCTATCATGGGAAATAAGACAGGGTTCTTGTTTTCAAAGATTAAAATCCAATGAAGGAGATAATAAGTTATTCGACTAATTGCAATGTCTGCTGTGGTGAGTACTGAGAGAGATTCAAGTACAGAAAGCCATTGATAGCATAGAGAAGGGGCATGACACATGGATGGAGGCAATTGTACCATTTTTTAAAGACTTATTTATTTACTTGAAAGGTAGCATTGCTTAGAATGAAATCAGTGTCCATATGGAATGCCAGTACCACAGGCAATGCCTTTACCTGCTATGTGCCACAGTGCTGGCCCCTGCTGTACCATTTTTGAAAAGAACCATACTTGCTGAAGTTCTGAAGGATATACTGGCACTTTTCAGAAAATAAGACAAGTGTCTTAAAGACATGAGGAGCAGCAGAGAGTGAAAGTGCAAGAACTCAGAGATAAGGAGGATTAAAATGAGAAATAGAGTGAGTCAACCTTGGTTACCTGGGTGAAATTCAGGCTTACTGATGAGCAGATTGAGAAGTATGAAGTGATAAGAGACCAGCTAGAGATTCACAAGGGACCTTGTTTGCCCTACCTCTTCCCTTTCCAGCACATGTGGCTATATCTGAGCACAAAAGTCAGACTGCCCAAGCTTTCTAATCAGGCAAATCCTGCTATTCTTGGTGTCTGAGTGCAGCCAGACCTGCTAACGCGTCTCACTTTGACCTTTTGTTTTTCAGGAGACTAGTCAGGGTCTTGAAGACTGTCAAGGGATTCATTGACTTTAACTTACAGAGCATCAAGTCTGCAATTAGTTAGGCTTGGGCACTTGGCACTGAGTTTGGCAAAGGAAAAATCCCTCTGCTGACAGGGGAATAGCGTTCCAGAAGGTGTTAGGCTCTCAGCTCCTTGCCAAGATTCTTTAGGCACCAGTACTGAGAGATGAATAGAGCATCAATGTACCCTGGTAATTCAATATTAGGTAAAGACATGCTAGTCCACTTTTTGCCTTGTTTTACTGAATCAAGCTTTTATGAGCAGGACACACTTTCTAATATTTCTGTGGTTTGACTTAAACTCATGTTTGTTAATCTGTCAGCTAGACACTATCAAACAGACCCAATAATCTGGCTCATTAAATACAAACTTGAGCACTATTTATTACTTTAAATTGGCTATCTCTGGATTTCCAAGAATTCCACATGTAGCTGCAGAAACTTCCTTTGTCAGTTACATCAATCATAATAAGGGGGAATCAGATTGTCTAGAGTATTTAAGATGCATTGATCGATGTACTTGCAAAAGATAGCATAATGATCCATGATGGGAGATGAGTAATGCATGATAATTCTAAGGGTTAAATGAGTTATTTTAGAGAATATCTAGAAGAAGATCATGGGTGACTCCCTTCTTTTTAGACTGCAAATAATCAGTTAATGGTTTCCTTATAAAATGCAGTGAGTCAAAGTTGTAATCTGGGGCTGGTGTTGTGGCGTAGTAGATAAAGCTACTGCCTGCCATTCCAACCTCTTATACAGGCACCGGTTCATGTCATGGCTGCTACACTTTAGATTCAGCTCCCTGTGAATGGCTTGGGAAAAGCAGCCAAGATGGCCAAGTGCTTGGGACGCTGCTATACATGTAGGAGACCTGGGTAAAGCTCCTGGCTTTGGCCTTGCCCAGTGCTGGCCATTGCAGCCACCTGGGGAGTGAACCAGCAGATGGAAGATCTCTCTTTCTGTCTCTCTCTCTCTGTAACTCTGACTTTCAAATGAATAAATCTTTAAAAATGTGTAATTTTTTTTAAAATTTTTTTTAACTTTTATTTAATGAATATAAATTTCCAGTGTACAGCTTATGGATTACAATGGCTTCCCCCCTCCCATAACTTCCCTCCCACCCGCAACCCTCCCCTTTCCCGCTCCCTCTCCCCTTCCATTTGCATCAAGATTCATTTTCAATTATCTTTATATACAGAAGATCAATTTAGTATAAAGATTTCAACAGTTTGCACCCACATAGAAACACAAAGTGAAACATACTGTTTGAGTACTAGTTATAGCATTAAATCACAATGTACAGCACATTAAGGACAGAGATCCCACATGAGGAGCAAGTGCACAGTGGCTCCTGTTGTTGACCCAACAAATTGACACTCTAGTTTATGGCGCCAGTAACCATCCTAGGCTGTCATCATGAGTTGCCAAGGCTATGGAAGCCTTCCAAGTTTGCCGACTCTGATCATATTTAGACAAGGTCATAAAAGACAGAGTGAGGATAGTAACCAATGATCCTAAGAGTGGCATTTACCAGGTCTGGACAATTATACAGCATTAAGTGGGGAAGAGGACCATCAGTACACACAGGTTGGGAGTAGAGCCATTGGTGGTAGTGTAGAGGTTATAATTACAAAGGAATGAGGCCCAAGTGCACTAGACAGGGCCTAGAACAAAGGACAGAGTCATTATTAGAGGAGCTAAGAAAGGTGCTGTCTAAGCTACAAGTAATTTTTCTGATTGAGAGGCAAATAGAACCTGATAGAAGGGGCTTGATAATAATCTGGTGGGCTTTAGGCCTTGTAAATTCAGAGGCCCAGACCTATCTATCTCTTCACATGGGGTATATCCAAAGGGAGGTGTGAACCTCCTAGGGGAAGGCACTCTGTTGACTCATTACTTGGCTGGCCTGGGAGGAGAGCTGGCTAGGTAAATGCAGGGGGCATCTCTAACAAGAAATTTACAGTTCTGCCTGCAATGTTGCTGACCCTACTTGGCTGTCCCCTCAACTGCAGTGGTCACTTTGGAAGTTGGGCTGAGTGAAGGGCTTTTCAGCTTAGAGCCAATAAGATCTGTGGCTCTGACCTGGGCATCCTTCGACTCCAGGGCAGGTCCATTTCCAGTGATCCAATTTTTAAATCAGATGTTACATAAAAATTTTAAATAAATTTCACAATTCTTTAAGAAAATGGTAAGTGAAAAATAAGATTTTTGGTTTCTCAGTGACTTTCTGGCAAGAGTCTGGAAATGCTTAAGTAGAGTTATAGGTTGTATCTTCTCACCCCAAAAGATAAGTTAAAATCTTAACCTCCAAGCCGGTGCCATGGCTCACTAGGCTAATCCTCTGCCTGCAGCGCTGGCACCCCGGGTTCTAGTCCCGGTTGGGGCGCTGGATTCTGTCCCGGTTGCTCCTCTTCCAGTCAGCTCTCTGCTGTGGCCTGGGAATGCAGTGGAGGATGGCCCATGTGCTTGGGTCCTGCACCCACATGGGAGACCAGGAGAAAGCACCTGGCTCCTGGCTTAGGATCGACGTGGCACACCGGCTGCAACATGCTGGCCGTAGCGGTCATTTGTGGGGGTGAACCAATGGAAAAAGGAAGACCTTTCTCTCTGTCTCTCTGTCTCTGTCTCTCTCTCTCTCTCTCTCTCTCTCTCTCTCTCTCTCTCTCTCTCATTATCTAACTCTGCCTGTAAAAAAAAAATCTTAACCTCCAGAACATCACATCTTATTTTCGAAGTAGGACTGTAGTAGATGTAAGTAGTGATGATGAAGTAATTCTGTAGCAGGGTGTGTCTCTAATTAAAGATGACTGGTGTCCTGTTAGGAAGAGAAGAGACAGATGCACAGGAAGGCTGCCGATACTTAGAGACAGAATTGAAGTGAAACATCTACAAATCAGGGAAAAGCAATGATGGGCTTCACCAGGAGCCAGGTGAGGGGCACGAAACAGTTTTACTCAAACACCTCAGCAGGAAACAATCCTGTCGGTACCCTGACTTTGGACTTAAAGCCTCCAGAAATTAGCTTGTGGGACTTTGTTATGTCAACCATAAGAAGCTCAGATAAATGGTCAGAGCAGAACTGGAAAATCCTCCCCCTCAGTTATCAGCTTGTCCCCATTTCAGAAGCTGGTCCCTATTACTTTTGCCTGATTTGAATTGTCTCCTTATTTGACAGACAGAACATTCAATTGAGTTTCTCATTTCACAATCAGGGAACTCCTCTTACAGAAATGTTATAAAATAGAAAGCACTCAAAAATTCTCACAATTCTCACTATATAGTATATTGAGTCTAATATATCTCTTGTTTTCTTTGATTATAATGTATATGAATTAGCTGTTGAGATGTGGATGTTCTAGGTCTTCTCTATCATGTGGTATTCATGACAATTTAACAATACCATATGCTCACAGATGAAGGAAAAATAATCCCAGGACAAGTGGCCAAGACCTTAGCCCCATAGGTGGGGTTGCTCAAGGTTCATGGTACGTTCTATTCCTGAGTCTTCCTATTGATTAAGAACAGATGGGCACTAAACTCTAAGAGGCTTGGAAAAATCCTGGTATTTGACGATTTTCCAAGGCAAAGTGAGAGACGATGGTCAGTGTTAGTTTGACTTGGCAATGGCACCAGGCTATTAAAATAATGACAACCAGTAGACGGTAGTAAGACTCAAGGATATCTGCCTTTCGTTCTATTATCTATCAGTTCAGGGTTCACCAATTACATGTATTAATTTGGATTTTAATACAAGCTGAAATTTTCCTGATTGTTGAGTTCATTTTCTTTCCAACTATAGCTGCTACCGGGATTAACTTGTTATAAGAGTTAAAATGAGATGAAAAATTTCCACTTAAGTGTAACATAGGTTATAACAGTGTAGAAACTGAGATAAACTTCAATTCACCACATCCTGATAATGTTTGTTTATTGTGAAATAAAAGCCACACAGCCTTCCTTCAGTACAACAGTGTCCTTAAGCCAATGAAGTGATTTTATCAACTAGCTTCTATAAAGTCATTGAGAACATTGCAGAAAACTCAAGGTAGCATGAGTTTATTTGATTAATTTGTGGCAGTAAATTTGTTGGCCTAAGGCTAGAGTAGTCCAAACTTTCTACATTATGAGTGGAGTGTTCTAATGTGGCACCTACTCTCCCTTAGAGCAAAACCAGCTGCTATCACAGATCCTTAGATGAACTGGAAATAACTAATTGAAACAGAGGAACTAAAATAAGCTTATTTTTGGGTAACTATGAGCTTGGTTTTTAGTAGGTGAACAGCTTATCCCCAAACTGAGGGATGTCAGAACAGAATGAGTTTGTTCTGCTGCCATGAGCCACAGACAAGGTGACCTTGAAGTAGTCTTCACTGTTGACAATGAGAAATGCTTTTCATAAGTTTTGAAACCACTCTTCTGTTTATTAAGTGTGTGACCTTGCAAAAGTCACTTAACTTCTACATGTCATTGTCATTTTTTTTAACATGTGAGAAGCAGCTTACTAGAATAAAACTTAAGTGATCTGGCACTTGAATTCCTAGTGCTGGATCTAATTTAATAATTCTTCTTGGAATGAGAAATAATACACAGAAGTAGGAGTAATAGCATTGAACTTTATTATAAATAGGAACATAAAACCTAGGTCCATCACCAAGATCAGTTGATACTAGAAAAGGTCTATATAGGAATGAAGGATTTTGAAATTGTCATTAGGTATCTAAAACATTTTCCTCTAATATGCAATATTTTTCCCTAAAAAGGCAAGAGGCTATAGTGATACAGTAAGAAGGATATTTTTATGCATTTCAACATCTTTTTCAAATAGAGAGTAAATATAATTCTCACTGTATTACCAACTGTGTTTTCTTGTCTTCGGTGACACCACATTCCTCTGTCTCTGCAGTTCCTTCTGTTTATGCTCCTTCGTTTGTTTTCCCTTAACTGGTCAGCATATGTTGGAGTTCCTTAGGTCTGGGCCTGGGCCTTATTCTCACCCTGTAGGAAACCTCACACACAACCTCAGCTTTAATCATTCCCATATGTCAAAAACTCCTAAATATAAATCTCTAAGACCTGACCTTTACCTAGAGTTTCAGATCTGTGTAACTAACTGTATGTTTCACATCTCCATGTGGCTCTCTTAAAGCCACCCCAAATTCAACACATCCACAGGCAAATGCCTGGTTGCCATCTGCAAACCTGGAAATTTTCCAGGAGCTCCAAATCAGTCAATGCTATTGCCTTCCATCCAGTTGCATAAAGCAACATGTGGCAGTCCACCCTTAAAACCCTTTTTCTCATCTTGAATTCACCAATATGTTTTCACCATGATTATCCTATCCAAGTTACTGTCATGTCTTGCTTGAACTATAAGAATATCAAATCTTCCATTCTTACCCTTTCCAGTCTAATTTCAATTTTCAGCCAAGTGAATTATTTTAATATGTGAACCTGAGTAGCACTTAGCTTTTGGCTTCCTGTGGATGGTTGTGAGCTTGTGTATATTTAAACTTGGAACTCCCATTTTACTGATTTTAGGACGGAAAACCAATTTTGAATATATGGTCTATAAAACTACAACAGTGAAGAGCCTGGGAAAAAAACAGACGGCATAATCAAGTGAATAATTAAGATGGGTTTAATGAAGAAAAAACTATTTAAAAATGTTCTAAGTTAAGGGAAGGTGATGAAGTATTGTAAAGCACCCTGGAGTTAGCAGGAACAAGAAGTTATCATTTTCTCAAGTTGAAGAGGCAAAGGGAGGGTAGTTTATGGGGGTTGGGGAGGGGAGAGAGAGAGCAAGAGAGCGAGTGAACGAGAGAGAGAGAGAGAGAGAGAGAGAGAGAGAGAAACAAGTGTACCACCATGAGAGACCTAAGTAGAAGATAGGTGCCACCAACCCAGGGTGTAGCAAGAAAACAGGTAGAAAACAGGTAGAAGTTTATGTTCTTTCTTCATCACCCAGTCTCCTGATGATACCTCTCTCTAACTGAACACTCCTGGAAGGTGGAGGACAAGAGAGTTTAGTGATAAAGCTTCCAAAGTTTCATCGTGCTGAATACAGAGTGTGATGGGAAGGTTACAGAGCCAACCTAGAGGGACATGTCCTGCATGTAGACTTCCAGCCCAGGGACCTCCTAGTCTGTTAGTTCAATGCCTCATCTCCTTCACATTTCATGTCATACTTATCACTAACACTCTTCCATTTCCACTGGCCTTCCTCATGCAGGTACTCAAATGAGCATCTCAATTTGGAGATGCTTCTTGCTCCAGCTGGAAATACTCTCCTGATGAAATTTTTACCTGGATAATTTCCACCTTTTTTTTTTAATCTACCAGAGTTAATATCACTTCCACATGAAAGCCTTCATAATGCTTTCAAACTATGTCAGGCCCCTATTATATAACTCTGTATTAGCCCAGAAAGCTTTCTTTCATATTGCTTGTTATACATTTATTTATTTATATTTATTTAATTTCTCTGATTCTTGATTACTATCAAACTCCCCATTGAGAGTGTCAGTTCCTCGGCAACTCACACAGTGCATGACACTTGATATCTTTTCACAAAATGTATCTGATGAATGAATTCATTTAATGTGTACTGTAGTGCATAAGAGAAAAGGAAAAAAAAAGTTTAATGGATAGTGCCTAAATCTTTCTTACAGTTATCCTCCTAACATTTGAGAGGCAAGTGAACATTTTTCAAATAGTGCATCCCGGGGCAGATGTTGTAGTGTGGCAGGTTAAGCCACTGCTTGAAACACTCACATCTCATGTGTGAGTGCCTGGGAAGGAGTCCTGCCTCCACTTACCATCCAGATCTCTGCTAATATGCCTGGAAGGCCAAATTCATGATCCAAGTGCTTGGGTTTCTGCTGCCCGCATGGGAGAATCAGATGGAATTCCTGGCTCCTGGTTTTCTCCTGGTACAACCATGGCTATTGCAGGCATCTGGGGAGTGAGCCAGTGGAGGGACGATACATCTCTCTCTTTCTCTCTTTTCGCCATTCTCTCAAATACAAAAAAAAAAAAAAAAAAAAAAAAATCATGGAAAAAGTGTTGATTATAAGAACATAGTACATGTCAATCACAAATTGAATGCTAAAGTTAACAAATCTAATACATAAAGATGTAAATTAGCATGACAATTTTCAAAAAAAGAATTAGGTAAAGAACTATCTAATTGCAAAATCTGTCATGGGACACTTAAAAGTCATAGATCCATCCTTGGCTCACATTTTCTGAGAGGAAGTCAATCAACTTAATGCAGCTTCGCTGAGCACTTTCCAGAGATTTTTCTCCATAAGTGCTTCCTTTGATTTTTGTTTGTCACAGTGTACATACTTATGTTGCTAAAGGAAATATTCAAGGCAAAACAGTGACTTTCATTCTGGATCTGAAGTGGAAATATTTGCCTAAGGCATTTGCAGACACCAAATTGAAGAGTGCTTCCAGGAAGGCTTCAAGAAAAATTTGTTTTCCTTTGTATCTCAGAGAGAACCTGAGAGATTTGACATGAGTTTTTCATTGTGTGTCTTGGTAGAAGAGAGAAAGCTGAGAGCCAATCAAAAGAACACTCCAAGTGCTCAGGTATCGGGCATTTAAGTTATAAGGATTATTTTTGAGAATACTGATTTGTGTGGAGGATTATGTTAGTGAAACATGAATCTATCACCTGCTACTTGTGGTTTTTATATTCCACTTGGGTGGGAAATAAATGGAATATATTTTACTGGCTGATGTAGTTTAAAGGGTGTATTTAGAGCATATGGGGGCCTATATCCAAATCCCTGAAACTATATACTACCCTCCTAACAGTTATTGTGGCTTAAAATATTGGTATGAATTAATTTCATTGCATACTTAGTTCATGATATTTAAACACTGTGTTTTAATATCCCAATGGCTTAGTGAGCATCACTATGATTGGGGTCATTGGCAGGATGCTGACCTTGAGTAGATCAGACCTTTAATCTCAAGTTTGTTGTCTTCAAATTTTATTTAGTATTTTATTTCACAAATTTGTTAGTAGCTGTCCTTCAGAACAAATCATGTAAAATAAAAACACATTTTCTCTCTAGTGTTTAATGTGAACAAAATAGAAAGTTGAAAATCTACTGTTATGTTATTAGAGAATTAATATTTATCAAATAAGAATTATGTGTTAGCTGCAATGTGATTCATTGTGTTGGTTGGCCTGTGACACACCATAGCTGTATAAGAAACTATCCCAGTACCAAGAGGCCTGGAACAGTCATCTATTTTCATGTATCTGCTGGTCAGTTGTGGTGGTTCTGCTGACCTAAGCCAGTTTCTGCTGGGCAACCACACTTTATGGTGAAGAATAATGAGGTATCAGGTGCAGTTCTTCTCCATGTATCTTTTCTCTTTCTTAACCAGCAGGCTTCTATCGTGACAAGGCAATAGCACGAGAGAACAATCAGAAACACCCGGCCCTTAAGGACCTAGGCTCAGAACTGGCTCATGTATCACATTTTTCTATATGTCACTTGACCAAAGCCAATTATGGCCAAGTCCAAACTCTGTTAGCAGTTTACACCCAGCTCCATTACACTCAACACAGGATGATGACATGCCAAATGTATAGATAAGGTGAGGGAGTGAAGGATCGGGGCCAGTCATTCACTATGCCACATGGTGTGCTAATTTTTTATTACAGACAATTCTTTTAGCAATCCTCCGTGAAGGAAACAAAATTGTGCTGTTGTGGTTTTAATGTGCCTTCAAAATTCACAATGACACTTATTCTCCAGTGAAGCATATGAAGAGTGGGGCCCTTAGGATGAGCCTAGATCCTAAGGGCCCCCTCCTCGTTAATGAAATCAAGCCCTTTGTAAAGGAGCCTTCAGACATTACTCAATCACCTTTTGCCCTTCTGTCCAATCCCCTATACCCAGACCCCGCACTGGTGCCCTCCAGAGAATGTAGCTACAAGGAAGCATTTTGGAAAAAGACAGCAGCCCGCTCCAGACACCAAATGTGTTGGTGTCCAATCTTGGACTTCCCAGCCTCCAGAATTCTGAAAAATAAATTTCTGTTTTCTGAAAATTACCCAGTCCCAGGTATTCTGTTATAATGACACACGGAAGAAAAATATATGCATAAGTAAGAGTTGAGAAAACAAAGTCTCAAAAAGTTTCATATCAGTCTCTAGTTCACTAAGTAGCAAAGAAGTAGCTTAGATTCATCTTCAGGTTGCTTTAATGTCAGAGCCCATAAAGTTTCTATTACAGCATCTATTTTAATATTATCATGTTTCTCTTTTTTTTTTTTTTTTTGACAGGCAGAGTGGACAGTGAGAGAGAGAGATAGAGAGAAAGGTCTTTCTTTTTGCCGTTGGTTCACCCTCCAATGGCCGCCATGGCCGACGCGCTGCGGCCAGCGCACTGCACTGATCCGATGGCAGGAGCCAGGTGCTTCTCCTGGTCTCCCATGGGGTGCAGGGCCCAAGCACTTGGGCCATCCTCCACTGCACTCCCTGGCCATAGCAGAGAGCTGGACTGGAAGAGGGGCAACCGGGACAGGATCGGTGCCCCGACCGGGACTAGAACCCGGTGTGCCGGCGCGGCAAGGCGGAGGATTAGCCTATTGAGCCGCGGCGCCGGCCATATTTTATTTTCTAATAAACTGTAAACATAAGTAATTAAGTGTAAAGACATGGAAAACATGTATTTTATTGGCATATTTTCCGGCTAATTTAACTTAAAAAATCTTCTAAGTAAAAAAAGATTTTATATGGCCAGTGCCATGGCTCACTTGGCTAATCCTCTGCCTGCGGTGCCAGTACCCCGGGTTCTAGTCCCGGTTGGGGTGCTGGATTCTGTCCTGGTTGCTCCTCTTCCAGTCCAGCTCTGTGCTGTGGCCCAGGAGTGCAGGAGAGGATGGCCCAAGTATTTGGGCCCTGCACCCGCATGGGAGACCAGGAGGAAGCACCTGGCTCCTGGCTTCAGATCGGCGTGGCGCACTGGCCACAGCCCACCGGCCGTAGCAGCCATTTGGGGGGTGAACCAATGGAAGGAAGACCTTTCTCTCTGTCTCTCTCTCTCTCACTGTCTAATTCTGCCTGTCAAAAAAAAAAAAACTTAAAAAAAAGATTTTTTAAGTTAAATTAAATTAGGAGGAAAAATAGGCCAGAGTTTTAATCTATGTCAATAGACTTTTATTTCTCTCTGAATCTTCACAATCCTTATATGTTAAGCAACACAACAAAAATAATCATCCTGTTTTTAAAAGGAAAAATAAAAATGTAAAATTGTGTTTAAAATTAAAATTCAGAAATCTATTTTACCCTAAAATGCATTAAAATGATTTTTAAAATGGTCTGAATCATGATTATATGGTGGATTCTTTCCCCTTTTTTTCTATTTTCTCAATTTTCTAGTTCAGTATTTTGAAATTTTTTTACAGTCAATATGTTAAAATATTATATTTGTAAATATCAATAATATGTATTAATATGTAAAATAATATGTATTATTTAATAAATGCCAACCATGTTCTATACTCTTAAACCATCTTAATTTATTTAGTACTCAGAAAAATCATGAAAGTTATAAGCTGATTATAATATGTATCTTGTAGAGAAAGAGAATCAAAGAGGCTAACGCATATGATGTGATTCCTACAGCTAACGGAGGCAAAAAACCAGGCCTGTCTGAATTCAAAGCCTGTGCCATTCACCATCTGCCACAATATTTCTCCAGCTCTAATGACTCATAACCAAGTTGGAGTCTAGAGAGGCAATTAATTATAGGCAGAAGGATAGCCTTACATAATGTTGCAATGCACTACATTTGAAAGTGCAGTTTTATAACAAGTGTTATAGAAACATAGTAGGACAAATTTCTATATGGAAAATCAGCTTGGTAGATCAATAGCAATGGAGAAACAAAGAAAAATAAGTATATCATAAATTGCAAACATTAGAAAGTTATGCAAAATAATTTGTAGGAGACTGTACATTTGTTAATTTTACCTCAATATTGCTATGATAAAATTCACCACAAAATCTCAGCGTTGTAAAATAATGGGATTTTATTTAACTCAGGAGTTTGTGGGTTGACTAGGGCTTAAGTGCTCTAGACTAGGTTTGGCTTATAAGAGCTGCTGCTCTTGGCTGCACTCACTAACCCATTAAGAGGTTGGATAATTACTACTGGACATAGCTAGAAAGCTGAACTTTGTATGACATCTTCCCAATCTCCCCCAGGGACCAGCCTGGTAGTGTTATGATGGTGAGAACAAAGGTTTAAGGGACTGAATTAGAAACTCATGAATTATATTAAGAACTTTTCTCAGAATTGGCATTCTATAACTTCTGATTTGCTTGAGTCATCAGATGAAATCAAATGACTAAACTCATGATGGGGAAATATATTCCACCAATTTAGTGGGGGGGGTATTATAAAGTCACAGCCAAATATATGAACACAGAGAGTGAAAAATTGTGGCAGAGGAGAATTCTGGGAAGATGACAGACTAGGAAGCACCATAAACCTCTCTCTTTGGCTGGGCAGCAATTACATGAGCAGAATCTGATGAAACTCTTGGAACTCTGGAGTCTAGTGAGGCTTGAAACATCCAGAGGAGAATACTTGAACAGTAAATTGAAGTTAATGCTAATTAATTGAAGCTTTTAGCACAAGAGAAGTTACCCATCTCCTCAGCTCTGTGGTAAGCAGTTGTACGTGAGTTTCTGGGGTAAATTGACGATGTGCACCTGGGCAAACAAGTCTGCCCTCCAAGTATTGGGGATCTGTGCTCCAATCATCAATCGTTGCCTCTGATCACAGAGCAATAAGCAAAGATGTTGTGGCCACATTTTTTTGCTCTCTCTTATTGTTGCAAGTGCCTCTTTTGCTGGCTGAAGTGACTGCTCAAAGATTTAAAGTGTGGTCCCCTCAATGCTACTTTATTGTTCTATTTTTACCCTTTTGAAAGTCAGACATTAAAGATTAGGACATTCAAAAGCAGTCACACATATGGCAGAAATCAGAAATCTTACCACAAATGTTTAGGGAAGGCCCAGGCTCACAAATGCCTTTCTCAAAAGAGAAAGACTGAAGATTGCACCTTGACTGGTAGTAAGCACAAAGACAGTCCACAACAGTGAAACACAGAAACAAAAACCAGAAAACACAGAAATGGGGAAAATAAGATTTTCATAGTTAACCCATGATTAAATTCCAATGCTCAGTTTTCAAAAGCTAAAGTCACAATATACAAAAAGAAACAGAAATGTCTGACCATTTCAGTAAACAAAAATAATCAGTAGAAATTGTTCCTGAAGAAGACCTGACAGATATACTAGAAAAAAACTTTAAAACAACTGCCTTTAAGATGTTCAAAAAATCTAAAGGAAAACATGAAGAAAGTCAAGAAAATTATGCATGGACAAATTGATATATAACTAAGGAGACAGAAAACCTAAACACAAACAGTAAAGAAATCTTGAAGTTGAAAAATGTAATGACTGAAATGGAAAAAACAGCTCTGGAGAAATTCAATGGAAGATTTTTGATGGGAAGAAAAAAGCAGTAAATTTAAAGACAAAGTGGGAGATACTAATGAAGTGGAAGAGTAAAAAGATTAGAGAAAAGTCAGTTGAGCCTAAAGAACTCATGGAACATTATCACACACAGTGTTTCTTGAAAAAAATTAATATAAAGGGAACAAATTTTATGTATTTCATATATACAGTTATCAGAACATAATGACCCTTCCAATCCTATCCTATCTCCCTCCATCACTCCATTCCTTCCTCCTCCTTCTATTTTCTTTTAACCTTTACAATGACATTTTAATTTACTTTATAATCAAAAGCTTAACTCTCCACCAAATAAAGAATTCAACAAGTAGTAAGTAGAAAAATCACTGTTCCTCAAGAGTATAGACAAGGGCTATAAACAACAATTAAATATCAAAATGTCAATTTCACTCATATACAGTTATATACATTGTGAGTCCTAGAAGGAGAAGAGAGAGAAAGGCAGAGAGAGAGTATTTGAAAATATTTGGTGAAAACTTCCCAAATTTGATGATAAATGAGGACGAGAACAACCAAGGAGTTCATTGAATTACAAGTAGAATAAACTTGGAGACCTACAAGAATAATTATTTTAATCACATCGTTGAAAGATAAAACAGAGAATTTTGAAAGCAGAAAGGGAGAAGTGACTTGTTATATACAAGTGATTCTCTATATCTTATCAGAAACTTTGGAAATCAGAAGTCAACGGGTCATATAGTCAAATTCCTAAAAGCAAACAACAACTTGCCAATCAAGAATTGTGTACTCAGCAAAACTGTCCTTCAAAAGTGAGGGAAAAATTAAAGCACTCCCACATAAACAAAAGCTAAGGAAATTCATTACTATAAGGTATGCTCTGATTCTATCATTTGGGGCAAGTTAGAAACATGCCAGGGGCTTCCAATTGAATCCCATCAAGGTGGCATGTGCCAATGCCATCTCACTAGTCCAAGTGATCAATTTCAGTTCACAATTGATCACACTGATAGGTCTAAGAGTCAAAGGGATCGCATAAACAAGGCTAGTGTCTCCTAATACTAACTGATAGAGTTAAAAAAGGAGAGAACGAGCCAACATGGGAAGCGGGATACACAGCAGACTCATAGAATGGCAGATGTCCTAAGCAGCACTCTGGCCTCAGAATCAGCCCTTAAGGCATTCGGATCTGGCTGAAGAGCCCATGAGAGTATTTTAGGCATGGTAAGCCAAGACACTCTGGCAAAAAAAAAAAAACAAAAAAAACAAACAAAAAAAAAACACCTAAATGAAAGATCTCTGTGGAAAGAACGGGGCCATCAAAGAAGGAGGTACCTTTCTCTGAAGGGAGGAGAGAACTTCCACGTTGACTATGACCTTGTCTAAATAAGATCAGAGTTGGCAAACTCAAAAGGCTTCCATAGCCTTGGCAACTCATGACAAGAGCCTCGGGTGATTACTGACGGCATTAATAAGACTGCCAATTTGTTAAGTCAACAACAGGAGTCACTGTGCACTTACTCCCCATGGAGGATCTCTGTCCTTAATGTGTCATTCAATGTGAATTAATGCTATAACTAGTACTCAAACAGTATTTTACACTTTATGTTTCTGTGTGGGTGCAAACTGTTGAAATCTTTACTTCATATATACTAAATTGATCTTCTGTATATAAAGATAATTGAAAATGAATCTTGATACGAATGGAATGGTAGAGGGAGCGGGAGATGGGAGGGTTGTGGGTGGGAGGGAAGTTATGGGGGAGGGAAGCCATTGTAATCCATAAGCTGTACTTTGGAAATTTATATTTATTAAATAAAATTTAAAAAAAAATAAGGTATGCTCTAAAAGTAATTCTGGAGGAAGTCTTGCAGGTTTAAAGGAAAGGATGCTAGACTGCAACTTGCAACTGGATGAAGAAATAATTATCTCAGTAAAGGCAAATATATGGACAATTATAAAACCTTTGTATCTTTAGGAAGTGAGTGTATAACTCTACCTTTTCTTTTCTATATAGTTAAGAGATCAAAAATTCAATAATTAATCTAGAAGCTAATATTTTTGTAACTGCTTTAAATTATGTAGAAAACATATGCATTAAAATATTCCTTTATGCTTTGGGACATATAATGTATAAAGATGTAATTTTTGACATCACAATAGAAGATCAAGAATAGAATTGCTAAAAGAGCAAGATTATGAATATTAATGAAATTACGTTGGTATAAATTTTAATTAGAATATTGTAAGTTTAGGATGTTAAATATAATCCCATGGCAAGCACAAAGAAAATAGCTAAAGAACAAACACAAGGGAAATGAGAAAGCAATTTAAATGATTCTCTTCAAAACATCAAATAACTTCAAAAGACAGTACTGCAGGAAATGAGAGGGAAAAAAAGGTGTGAAATATATAGAAAACAAATAGTAAAATGACAGAAGATTCTCCTTGTTAGTAATTACTTTAAGCACAAATGGATTAAACTC
The DNA here is from genome assembly GCF_033115175.1 of Lepus europaeus. Lineage (NCBI taxonomy): Eukaryota > Metazoa > Chordata > Mammalia > Lagomorpha > Leporidae > Lepus > Lepus europaeus. The sequence goes on along the minus strand of NC_084842.1, from coordinate 77,765,026 downwards.
TAATCAAAAGATAGAGATGGGCAGAACGTGGCGGAGTGTGCTAAAGCCCTGTCCTGCAGCACTAGCATCCCATACGGGAGCTGGTTTGAGTCCCGGCTGCTCCACTACCGATCCAGATCCCTGTTATTGTGCCTGGGAAAAGCAGCAGGCAATGGCCCAAGTCCTTGGACTCCTGCTCCTGGCTTCTGGTTTTAGATCAGCTCAGCTCCAGCCACTGTGGCCAATTGGAGTGTGAACCAGTAGATGAAAGACCCTGTTGTTCTTTCTCTGTCTCCCTTTCCCTCTCTCTCTCTCTCTCTCCCTCTCCCTCTTTCTCTACCTTTCTCTGTAACTCTTTCAAATAAATAAAATAAATCTTAAAAAACAAAACTAAAAAAAAAAAAACTCGTAATTAAACTCTTCACTGTCTATAGAAGATCCATTTATGATCTAGACACATATAAGTTGAAAATAAAAGGATGGAAAAGGATATTCAATTCAAATAACTACCAACAGAGAGCAGGGTTGACTGGATAAATTAGACTTTAGGTCAATGCTTATCAGAAACACAAATGATTTAGTTGGAAGTTCTCAAGGTAGAAACCCAAACTCTGAAGCTTACAGAGCTAAAAGACCCTGTACTAATGACTTTGTTAAGTTATATAATAGATATTGACTTTATATAATAGAAATTGACTTCCGCATCTATTACAAGGATTACAAATAAAACATATAAGTCACAAGCCTCATAATATGTGCATGTGTATGTGAATATTATTTGAATATATGAAAAAGTTTCCACCATAGCAATAATGGATTCAGGCAAGGATAATTAAACCATTGGGTGAAGTTTTATAGGGCATTATAAAATGCTGTGTTGCACTGAGCACTAATGAACTGTTCTAGAATTATAGGAGGTAAAACATGCAAGACATCTAAATATATCCAATAATTCTGGATTGGATCTTGGACCAAAAAATTAAAAAAGGACATCATTGGGAAGGTTGTCTAAACTTTAGTATTTGCTGTTTGCTAGATAAAGTATGTTTTGAATTTGGTCATAGTTCTGTGGTTAGAGTTAGAGAATATCCTGGGAAGATATATATTGAGCATTTAATTTCAATGGCTCATAATAAAGAATAATAATGTGCTTGAGAGAAGAAACAGAAAGAATCCAAATGCATCAAAAACAAGTTGTGATGTCATATAAAGAGCATTCTGCCCATCATGACATTTTCTCAATTTTCTGTAGGTGTGAAATTCTTCAAAATAAGAAAGTAAAAAAAAAATGAAAATAATTAAAGTCAAAAGCTGTCATCAAATACAATGTGGAACATAATTTGAGGGTACTTCAAAAGTCCATGAAAAATGAAACTAAAAGGTAAGTGTATTTTGGAGCAAAAAATTGTTTGAAATCCATGCATAGCTTTTTCGTTAACTTTTTGAAGACTCATCAAATATGATATCTATACTGAATGTGTACTAGTCAGTGAATCCTATAATTGTGAAAGATCTATTTTACATTGCCTATCAGAACACAGATTTATTTATGTGTATGTACATATAAAATGGAAACAAGCAATTCACAAAACAATACCTATTCTCATATTTCCTTAATCATTTTCATAGATGGTATCATATTGTATTTGTGTTGTATTCCACTCTTTTCTATTCTATTCTACTGTATTTCACTTTTTGAAAACTTCTTTTTGTCTTCCATTGAATTTATTCCATGATCCTCTCATAGGTCACAAGCCACAGTTACATATGGTGAATTTTGCAAATCAAGTGAGATATTAATTATGAGATGGATTTAGCAGCAGAATCACACTGATTATGATTATATGATATATATCCACTAAGGAAAGTGAATTAAAGTTATGTCATTGAGAAAGATACAGTATGTACAAAGAGCATTCATGCAAAGTTGCATAGCTAATTTGTTCTTTTGACTTTGATATTTTTAGAAATCAGTGTATTTATACTATAGAGAACAAAAAACAACAATTTGGTAAAAATAATTGTATAAGAGTTTTTTTTTAATATTGATTCCTAAAAATAGTTATAGTTTAAATCTAATTGCATGAGTTTCAATTAATTTAATATTTGGTACATTTAAGCATTTACTTGTACATCATGGCATGGCACTAGATATCAAACTATAGACATAGTTCCAAAGGATCTATATTTCTTTCTATAAGACAACTTAAAAAATTATATCCTCAGTAATAAAGAGTATGAATAGTTGTTTGAGTTTTCTATGGGACAGGCTCTTTTCCAAGTGGCATATAAACCTCACCTCATTTATATCATCAAGCAAGCTTTTGAGATTACTTTAATTGAACTTAATTTACAGGAAAGAAACTGAAGCTCAGGGACATGAAACTCCTAAGACCACACAACTAGCCTTATGATAAGGTCAGGATTTGAACCCAAGTCCTTTTTACTCCAATGTTTAAATGCAAATGTCTTCAACAGCATATAATATAAACTGGAAGATGCAACTTATGTAATTTCCCTTAGAGTTTCTGGAGGAAGTGTTACTGCCCACACCTTGATTTCAGACATCTGGCCTCCAGACCTGAGAGAGAATAAATTACCATGGTTACAAGACACCCAGTTTTTGGTAATTTGTTATGGCAGCCCTAGAAAATTAATATGGGCAGCCTTTCAAAATGGAGATATGACCTCAATAATCAAGCTTTTCCCTACAACCTCAGTAGAGAAACAATTTTAAGATTTAAAAACAAAATCTGAGGTTCAGGAAGCACAGTTTTCAAGGAAATTTACTAAGACCTATATTATCGAATTGCTAGGTGCAAACTCAATATTCACCATATAATACACAAGGTTTTGTATATAATACTAATAGAAAGATATGTCTTTTTATAGAGTTAGTGCTTCATTTAACATATAATTCAATAACAGCATGACTGTTGATTCTTGAATAAATTCTGTGGCAGAGATTAATCTTGACTTTGTTTCATGTGCACTTTGGTGACTATGGAAAAATAATTGTAGCAGGCCAAGCCATCAGTGCCATTGCTATAAGGGTATCAGCACAGAGGCAGGGGCCAGCTGCTGCTAAGTCATGAACAGGGTGAGTAAAAAGGAAAGGTTTTCTGTGGCCCTGGCTGTGCTCAGAACTCCAAATCTAGTAACACAAACACATCTAGCAAGGGGTGCCCATGACTGCAAAGCACTCAATGCATCAAATCAAAAGAATGAGTTGGGATATACGTTTATAAAGCCAGGATGCAATGCAAGAATTGGAACTTTCAGTCAACATATCTAATGTTTCACACTCAAAAATTGTGAGTGAAATTCTTTTGAAATCTCTTAAATTTTAAAAATATTGCCAACTAATTCAGTTTAAATAACACTGTGCAGGTTTGTACGGAGCATCATCTATGCTTCCTGGACCACGGGGCACCCTCTGTTGGAATAGATTCTCCTTTCCAATTGGGTCTGAGAGCTTCAAGAATCAGGCAGTGAATGTGGAGCCTGGACCTAGGTAAGAATTTTAATTTTCCTCATATGCAGGAGGCACTTTACAATACAGAGCTGAGTTCCACCATGATTCCTTTGCAAGATCAAAAAACAAAAACAAACAAAACTCAAGTAAAATAAAAAACTCTACCAAAGACAGGATATTCAGGGACTATGTTTACAGCTTAGCTATCCACAGTTTATAAGATTAAGGGATATGGAAAATTTTCTTGCTCTGTTGCTTAAGTTTGAGAATTTGGATCATGGATGTCTGGACTAATTTTGTATCCATCCATTGTTGAGCCTGGAGATTTTGATATCTTGCCAGAATTGTTTCTCAGTTTCCAAGGGTTAAATGAGACTACCTTATATTTAATTAACTGCAATAGGAAAAGGCTGAAGCTGTTAGGGAATGGATATTAAGAAGAAACATAGAAAAGCTAGACCTTCCACTACAATAGCACTGGGTACCTATGTTTCTGTTTGTGAGGAATCCAGAGTTGGAAGCAGCCATGAATCACAGGAACTTACTGAGCCCTTGAATGTAGCTGGTTCAAACTGACACATGCTGTTAATAAATGCACACTGGATTTAAAAGACTTGGTCCAAAACCAAGAAAGAAAAAAGTAACATATCTCATGTTGAAACAAAAATATTTTGCACATATCAGGTTAAATAAAATATTAAAGTTACTTTCACCTGTTTCTTTTATTGTTTTTCATGTTGCGGCAAAATTTACAATTCCTGTGAATTATATATGTGGCCTGCATGTGAAACTCACATTTATTTCTATTGGATAACATTGCTTTTGATGGATCATTAATTACATAGCCATTTGATAGGGATCCAAAGCTTAAATTAGTGGTTAATGTTTCATGTGGTATCTGAATAGCATAGTGTCATGTACACCAAAGCACAGTTTATTTTTTATGAATTGGGCAAATACAGTGAACACACCTTTTGCATAACAGGTATTTCTTATATGAGACATCTACAAAAGGTTCATTTAAAGTGTACATTGAAAAAATTATGCATCAACCTCAAAAAATTTTTACACTACAATGAGCTTATCCTTTAATTCCAATTTTCCATGAAAATTTTGAAGATTCCTCATGAATATTTATTGCACATATTTTGTGTCAAATGTCAAAACATGAGTTAGCTGATGAATGCCTGTCAAAGCAATCTTTACTAAGATGAGAAAGTATAATTGTAAGTCATAGCAGAAATTTTAGTTTACACGCTGCATTAGCCACTTTAATCTACACAGTATATTCTGCATAATGAATTTCCATGTGACAGCACCAAGTCCAGATGTAACATTTAGATTATTGCTAAGATTTTTAGATTAATTTATCATGAATGAAAGAGGTATTTGTCTCTCACACAATTTAATTTGCATTCCCTTTTTAGAAATCTTAAAAGCCCAATAGAGGGAACAGTAATGGACATTAAACCAATTCAAAGTTGTAAGCACTTAATTTCCTCATGTAACATGGTTGTCTCTTGAATACAGATGGATACATTAATTTGAAAAGAAAGTACACATTTTGGTTGGCAATGAAGGAAATAGTTGAGATTGTACTATTGAGACAAATGAAGAATCACTTGTCAGAAAATAGTTTCCAACAAGATATTCAAATATTGTCAATTTGGATTTAAATTATAGGAAGAATTGCTGTATCCTTCCAGGAAGACAGAATTTAAATGAATGACATTACTAAGGTGTGCATAATGTTTTTAGTATTATTTTATATACAGTGCTATTTGGGGGTGTTTTTGTAATTGTCACGATCTAATGGCATTTATTTAGTCTATGTTTTCTTCCCTAGATTCTGCTAAAATTAAAGAATTGTAGACTTTAAGATTTGGGAGGAAAAGTGTTTATAGCCAAACTCTGCCAAAGTCATACTGATTCTGATTCCAGAGAATTATTACCTGGATGCTTTTGTTACAAACCATTAGCACTAAGAAATTCATGATCCCATACAGAAGTTCACATCTTACAATCACTTGCCAATTTCAGGCTTTTCTTATTGACAGCTGTACTCTTTACACAATTTCACATTCAAGTTCAAGAAATAGATGTGAAGGGAGGTATCACTTGCTATGAGATGTGATAAATTCCAAGTAGTTCATAGGAACAGTCCAAACACTTTTGAGTGAATAATACTTAAATTATTAAAAAAAAATCCATCCTCAGCAGGATACACAGCAGACTCATAGAATGCCAGATGTCCTAAATAGCACTCTGGCCTCAGAATCAGCCCTTAAGGCATTCGGATCTGGCTCAAGAGCCTATGAGAGTATTTTAGGCATGGAAAGCCAAGACACGCTGGGAAAAAAAAAAAGATGAAGAAGAAGACCTAAATGAAGGATCTCAGCGAGTGTGATCCCAGTGGAAAGAACGGGGCCATCAAAGTAGGAGGTAACTTTCTCTGAATGGAGGAGAGAACTTCCACTTTGACTATGGCCTTGTCAGAATAGGATTGAAGTCGGCGAACCCTAAAGGCTTCCATAGCCTTGGCAACTCATGGCTAGAGCCTAGGGAGATTACTGATGCCATAAACAAGAGTGTTAAATTGTTAAATCAACATCAGGAGTCACTGTGTACTTGCGTCCTATGTGGGACCTGTCCTTAATAGGTTGTCAAAGGTGAAGTAATGATATAGCTAGTACTGAAACAGTATTTTTACACTTTGTGGTTATGTGTGGGTGCAAACTGATGAAATCTTTGCTTAGTATATACTGAAGCGATCTTCTGTATATAAAGATAATTGAAAATGAAAAAAAAAAAAACCTTGGTTTTAAATTGGAAATTACATAGAAAAATAATCTTTTTTTAAAAAAAAAATATCTTGCAGAATCTCGGTCATTAATGTGATGTACACTGTTATTTAATGCTATAACTAGTACTCCAACAGTATTTTTTCACTTTGTGTTGCTATGGGAGGACAAACTGTTGAAATCTATATATATACTAAACTGATTTTCTATATATAAAGAGAATTGAAAATTAATCTTGATGGGAATGGAAGGGGAGAGCGAGTGGGAGGGGGGAGGGTTGCAGGTGGGGGGGAAGTTGTGTGTGGGGGGGGGAGCCTTTGTAATCCATGAGCTGTACTTTGGAAATTTATATTCACTAAATAAAAAAAAAAATCCATCCTCTTACCTAGTCAGGTGATGCACTCTTCTGCTCTGATGTTTCAAGTCTACTGGCTTAAGAAGCTTCATAATAGGCCGGCGCCGCGGCTCAATAGGTCCCGGTTGGCGCACTGGATTCTGTACCGGTTGCCCCTGTTCCAGGCCAGCTCTCTGCTGTGGCCCGGGAGTACAGTGGAGGATGGTCCAGGTCCCTGGGCCCTACACTCGCATGGGAGACCAGGAGAAGCACCTGGCTCCTGGTTTCGGATCAGCGCGGTATGCTGGCTGCTGCGCGCCGGCCGCGGCGGCCATTGGAGGGTGAACCAACGATAAAGGAAGACCTTTCTCTCTGTCTCTCTCTCTCACTGTCCACTCTGCCTGTCAAAAAAAAAAAAAAAAAAGCTTCATAATATAAAGTGGCTTAGTAGCTAAGAATTTTGGCTATGGCATAGGGTGTCTTCGATAAGTTCCTTAGTACTAACTTGGTTATTTGTGCTGAGACTTTATTTAATTTCAAAGAAACTCTGCTTTTTTGTATTCTAGGCATTGCCATATGGACTCAGATTTAATTTGTTAGAGGAGTTATTCTAGTTCTAAACATTTACAGGGCACTAATTTTATCAAACTTCTCACTTTACCAAAACAGCCCAAAAGGATATGTAGAAGATATACAGAGAAAATGACAAATAATTTATTCTCAGAAAGCTTGTCATTAAGTTGAGAGGAGTAGATATATTCAGTTTACGTGGAAGGATAATGGGCTGTAAGGAGTCAGGTCAGTGTGGTGATCAAGGACATGGACTTTGTATCCTCACTCTATCGCTTACTGGATGTTTGTCTTAGATAAGCCATTTAATTTCACTGAGCCTCATCTGTGATCACAGTACTATAAGAATTAAAAGAACATTCATGAAGTTTTAACAGTTGTTGTTGCATAGCAGGCTCCCATTAATTAAGCATAATACATGAATCTTGATACCCTTTCAAAGAAAGAAGGGAATGAAAATCTTTATTACATTTTGACTTGTTTATAATACATTAGAAAAATTGGTGATTTAGGATTTAAAAAGCAATAGTCTCTTATTCAATTAAAACAATTCCAATGTCCCTGAATCAAAGCTCAGAGATTTCAACTCCGTAACTGTTTATTCTAATATTTTCTTTCTTATTTCAAAGTATCAACACAGATTACTGGCTCTTTCTTTTATTGTGATTATGGTTATCAAAAATCTCTTTTATATTTCAAGGAGCTAGAAGTGAGATTTTGAATCTCCTCATCATAAACAGTAGATGTATTCTATTTACATGGAAGGATAATGGGTTGATATATATCAGAGGACAGATATTAAGGAGTCAGGACAGTATAGTGGTTACATATTTAATGTAGTGAATATGCTGATTATACTAATGATGTTATCATTACACATTGTATACATGTATCAACACATCACATTTTACCCCCATAAAGATGTTCAATTGTGGATCAATTAAAAGCAAAAAGAATGGGACAGGGTTTGTGGGGCAATGGGTTAAGCCACCTCTTGAGAATCCCACATATATGTATTAGAGTACAGATTCTAACCCTATTTCCTTCACATCCTTGAAAGCAGCAGATAATCAGGTCAGTGTTTGTGTCCCTGCCACATACATGTGCGAGACCTGGATGGAGTTTTCAAGTTGCTGAGTTTTGCCTGGCCCAGCCTTGACTGTTCCAGGCATTTGGGTTGTGAACCAGTGATTGGATGATCTCCCTCTCTTTAATATCTCTCTCTCTCTCTTTCTGGCTTTCAAGTAGATGAAAATAAGTAAATAAAGATTTTTAAAAATCAAAAAGGAAAAGGAACACGTTTAAGCAGTGAATAAAATAGATCCTGTGTGGCAATGACTGTTCATACCCATATGAGAAGCTTCTGCATTTAGGCCAAAATTGAAGCAACACTCTATCTTTCATACACCCTCAAAATACACATCCCCATAAGATATAAGCAAGAAATAGATGTTTTCTGAAGATGTCTTGGGAGATACCAGAAAGGTCCATGGCATTCCTTATGCCCAAACTTCATGGATTGTTCTTTGAGACAACTGTCATTCTCTTCAATCTCTTTCTGCTTGCCACCCTCTCAGGATCGGCCCCTACAGCTCAGGCAGCACTGGTTCCACCATCTGGCTCCCCACAGATCCCCACATCCTGCCTCCACCTAAAGTTCCAACATGCTTATGGTTTCCTGCTCATACTCATTGCTCATCTCCATGAGGAACTCTCTTCATTTAGTGGGGAGGAGGCTATAAAACATTTATCCCTTTTGAAGAAGAAGCTTGTGGTGGAAAATGTCTCACTACCAACCAACATCAGAGGATTAGTGCCGGATAAGCAGGCCTGATGGAGTCTGTTGAGCTTGTTCAGTAGGCATTAGAAACCACTGCAAGCTTCCGGGTCAGCAAAGTAACAGAATCTGTGAAATATTTCTAAAAAGAACCTACTTGTGTTGGTTAAAACAATTGGAAATGGAATCAAGAGGTCTGAATTTCTTTAATTTGTTCTAACAAAAATTGTCCTTTTTTTCTTTTTGAGTTTGAGTCTTTCCAGTGTAGCAGAGGTTTGAGTTCAATGATTTATTCTTTGTTTCAGATCCCAAACCCCAAATCTTAAAGTAGTTTACCAGATGTCACACCATCCTGTAGATACAGAGTTGAGACAACAAACCCAAGCTCAGGTGCCTAGAGGGTGAGTGGGGTGCCTTTAGAGAGCTTAAAAATCTTGTGTTCCTAACATTCTCATGGCTGGATAGATGAATGAGATCTCCTTCATGACCTTTTCTTCACAGTGTGACAATCAAGGTTGGATTGTATTGCTCTGTTATGCAAGATTTTATGAAAACCTTAGGGTCTGAGCTTTGCCCTGCTGCCTTCTCTGCAGGCCATCCAGCCTTTCCAGGTAAGGGTATAGGGATGGAAATGACATGGCTGACCATGTTCCCTGTGCTGAGCTATGTCCCTAATCATATCAACACCTTGGGAGCTGAACCATCTGACCATTACGGATAACTAATGTAGAATGTAGAGGAGTGAACCAACTTTTCAAATTCCTACAGAAATGGCTGATACCAAGTCTAGAGATACTCATTTGAATGACAACAATTTTTTTAAGGTATGAGGAAGAGAATACTTGCTCTAAAATCAGAATTATGGTTCTTAGGGGAGGCTATGATAGAGGTGAGGTCCATGAAAGGGCCCTTTTGGATAAGGTTAAGAAAGATCACATCTTGCTCTAGGTGATTTACAGGAATAATATGATAATAATTATGTATTTGATTTACATGGTTATCTGCATCCATGTTTTATTTTAAAGTAAAAGATTGTAAAAATTATCCAAAACTCATCAGGATATTATTAGTGTGGGTAGAATTTGACCCCAGTCACAATACTACAAAGTCTCAAAACTGTTCTGCCACATTTGGCAGTAAAAACCTGCAGATTAATACTAAAAACTTGGGCCCACTAAAGGAGAAAACCCTGGAGGTTCCCTATTACTCTTCATCAGTTTTTAATTCGATATCACAGAGGCACCCAAAAAGACAGTCTTATTTTTAAATGTGAAATTGAATAATGAGCAACAACTCTACTAAATTAAGTACTTTGTGTACTAATTCAAAAAAAGAAAAAGAAACACCATATGGTATAAGCTGCTTTTTTGAGTGAAATATTCATTCACAATCTTACACCAGGAATCCACTGGTCCAGTATGTTCAGCTTTTTACTTATGTTATGCTGTGCTTTTAGTTACTCCAAGATAATATGATCTAAGTCCCTTATACAGCGTGTTTTTTTTTTTCTGAGCTATTGAATATTTTCCTTCAAAGTAAATTTGTGCAAAGACCTTTATTTCATGCCTACACTGTGCAGTGCTTGACGGAGAGGAAAAGTCAAGAATTGACTTTACATCCTATTGAAGTTCATGACTTCCCTGCTGTTTAAAAAACATTTTAAAAATAGGAGACCATTAATTACTAGGATTCTGATTATAATTGCCTGGTCTCAGAATTGATGAACAAAGCCATTTTGGAAAGCAATCAATTTGAAATCTAATTTGTTGGCGAAATGAACCATATAAACAAAATGCCACTTGCAGTTTGTCTAAAATGAGATGTGCTTAACGAGCCCATCATCTTCTGCGATCCTCATCACTATGGGTCGCAGCTACCTCAAATGCCATCAACTGGATCCAGGGCACAAAAACTGAAATAGAAACCTACACTATGAGCTGTATGAAATGGGAAACAGATGGCATTACCATCCCTGCAGGACAACTTTTAAGGGCAGCTCTCCGGTGAGAGCAGAGTGGCTTCTATGATCAAGGAAGTACACAGTCATCCATCCTATGTCCTGCACCCAAAGTAGCCAGGATGGTTTAAGAAAATTCATTCCATTCACAGATGTTCAGAATACAAAAAAAAGGTGCAAGAAACTAGATTTGGCAAGAGGGTATAAATTCCTTTTCATGAAATACACAACTACACTCAGATACACATATATGTGTAAAAGGATATATTAGGTCTATGAAACATAATTCATATGTGCATGCATATACTTAAATGTGTGTATGTACATATATGTATATGTGTATCTGTCAGACAAAAGTTGCCATAGCACTCTCTTACTCTTTCATTATTTAAAGGAAAATGAATTTTGCCCATATGGGCTGCCGACACTGCAGGCGGCCTCTATACCACAGCGCTGGCCCCAAGAAAATGAATTCAAAAGTCTTTGCTAAGTCATTTTTGGTGACTTACTGCATCTTTATTACTAATACATTGTGGCTTCTTGAACTCTATTATAAATTAAATGTAATATTTGCAAGTATGAGTTAATCTTAGACTTAAATGTATCATGTAATAAGTTAAAATTTGATAGGCTATGTGTTATTTAGTATTATTTCATGGCCTTACTTATTTAACTTGAATCATTTGGCCTACATAAACTAGAGATTACTTGGAAATAGAGTCATTTCAGGACATTGTAACACAAGTTTGAGGGTGGTAGATGGAGCTAGAGGAGTATCAGCTAGCCACTTCAGAGAGAAAAGTCCTTCTGAGTCAAAAATCTCATGTGTGTATCCCAGACCAGTGCAGCAGAAGAAAAAACGTGTGAGTTGATGGTGATGCTGAATGAGGGAGATGTGCTGCCTGTCGCTCCCAGTAACACTGAATGAAGCTGGGAGGTTTTGTTACTGACCAATAAGGAAGAAGGAGAAATAACTCAAATCTGCCTCTATGTTTAGTGGCTCAGGGAAAGTATTCATGGGCATGATAGGAGAGAGGTATTATACAGAAATGCTGGTGAGGCAAGTTCTCTTTGGAGGGGCTTGGGATCAATCAAGTCAGGGCTTTGGTATCATGTTTTAGATTTCCTGAAAAAGCAGGGGATTGAATGGATGGTCTGATGTCAATGACAAATGTGTTTTCTAAAAGATCTCAACTGGGAGTATTTTATCCTATGGAAATTTATTATGCGTCAATAGAACCTTGCTACTCAAAGCCATGGACTGGAAATATCTGATTCTCTGTGGTGTGATAGGGAATGCACATCCTGGCCCCACTCAGGCCTCCATTATAAAAATCAACATTTTCAAGTCGATTAAGAAACTCTTCCTTAGAGAACTCTTCAAAGTCACTCCTTCAGAGAGCTGGCAATCTTCCTTGGTCACATGAAACTCTGTTAGCAAGAATCCTCAGTTATCCCAAGAACTAACTGTTCTTTCATTCTTTTAAATAACACCAGAAATTACCTCTTTTTTCCTAGAGTTGCTTCTAATTTCCAATAATTAAATCTAACTGATGGCAAACAGGATAGCAGAAACAGACAAATGTATGTGTCCTTTTGTGAAATGATGGAAAAGTGAAAAATGAAAAGTGAGTATGAAATTAATCAGAGACACTAAAATTGTGCCAAATATTGACACAAACTACATATACACATGTGCATATACACACAATATCCACACACACGACATTCAGAACTAGGTCCAGGAGTATGTTACAAGGGTGTTATGAGTTATCCTTTTTGTTTTCTATAATGTAATTTGAGCTTTACATTTTTAATACTTTATTAAGGAAAATTAAAGTAGATATAAAATTAGGAAAGATAGTACAGGAAATCTCCTGTGTCCTTTGTTCAGATTCAACAGCTATCAGCATGTTACCAAGCTTATGTAACATACCACCTCTACCCCTCCTTTATCTTTTGGAGTGGGAAAGTTTTTAAAAGGCAAAGCTGGGGCACAGTCATTTCATTCATAAATACTTCAGCATGAGCATATCTCCCTTTTTAAAGATTTATTTATTTGGCTGGCACCGCGGCTCACTTGGCTAATCCTCCGCCTACAGCGCTGGCACCCCGGGTTCTAGTCCTGGTCAGGGCGCCGGATTCTATCCTGGTTGCTCCTCTTCCAGTCCAGCTCTCTGCTGTGGCCTGCAAAGGCAGTGGAGGATGGTCCAAGTGCTTGGGCCCTGCACCCACATGGGAGACCAGGAGGAAGCACCTGGCTCCTGGCTTTGGATCGGTGCAGTGTGCAGGCCATGGCGACCATTTTGGGGGTGAACCAACAGAAGGAATACCTTTCTCTCTGTCTCTCTCTCTCTCACTGTCTAACTCTGCCTGTCCAAAAAAAAAAAAAAAAGATTTATTTATTTATTTGAAAGTCAGAGTTATGGGGGTGGGATGGGATGGGGTGGGAGAAGTTGTCCATCCAATGGCTCATTCCCCAAATGAGCTGCAATGACCAGGGCTGAAGCCAGGATCTAGGAGATTCATCTGTTCTCCCAAAAGGGTGACAGGGACGCAAGCACTTGGGCCATTTCTGCTACATTTCCCAGGCCATTAGCAGCAAGCTAGATTGGAAGTGGAGCACTTGGAATACCAACCAGCACCCTTATAGGATGTCAGCATCAGAGGTGGTGGCTCCACCCACTACACTATGACATCAACCCCCAGCATGAACTTTTAACTTAGAAGACACTGTTTGATTAGAACTAACAAACTTATTAAGTCTTTCATATTTAAGGATACATAATTCATATTCAATTTTTCTCAGTGTTCTCAAAGAAGTTTTTTTTTAATAATCAGGACCTAAGTATGAATTACTTATTGTACTGGCTTTGTTTCATCTTTTAATTTTTTTGTGTTTTGTAATTGTAGTCCCTAGACTCAATTCGCTTTTTCATGTCACTGTTTTGCTGAAGAGACTGGGTCTATTTTTTCTCAAACTAGACTTGGCTGATTGCTCTATAATGATGTTTAATGCATTTCTCTCTCTTCTGAATTTACTCATCAGCCAATAAGTTAACTTCCAAGAATTTAAACCACTTTCTACTCAAAAATATTCATACTAAATAGTCTATTTATTCACAGTTATTCTTAAATGACGCATCTTTTTACTTCCTTTATATGGCTTGCAAAATTCATTCCTTTACTCATTCTTTTAACAAAACTTTATTAGGAAATGGGATGAAACTAGGATGTGAAATAATGTCATATAGTTTTAATTTGAATACTCATGGTTCAATATAACAAGTGATTAACTTCATGTGGACTTAACTGGAGCCTTCTGTTACTGTGTTTTTTTCCTATGCTATCACAACTATCAGCTTATCTCAAAAGGTACCTTCAGAAATTTGAAAAGTCACTTCATGTTTCCCCTGGGGTTGTCTCCCTCCAGGTTGAATGCCTCTAAGTCTCCCAAGATTTTATCAAATGATATGGTTTCTGAGCTCTCACCTCTTGTTTTGTCGATTTTTCTTTTTAAAATAAAGTGCATGGTTTCTGGAATGACTAAATCTGCTCTGAGATAAAACATAAAGTGGATTCCTTCAATGAAAACTACACAAGGTATTAGAAGCACACAACGGCCAGACACATGGTAGATAGTTGAGAAAACACAAACAAGTATGTTCTTTACCTACAAAAAATTTGGGTTCTGATGGAGAAGATATGTGAGAATAGGAAATGACAGTATGTTGTGATAACACATATAGGAAGTGAGCACAGGTTGTGTAAGAAGGCTCTTAATATATATTGGGGGATAGGTGGGATTTATTTTGATGAGTAGGTAGCCCACGGTGAGGAAGAATTAGCCAACTACTTAGAAAGGGAGATGTGCCTGAGCTCAGAAGTGTAGAAACTAATACTTGTTTGATATGTTTAGATCATAATGTTGAGTCCAGTGTTGGAGTTCTATCACTTTTCATGATCTGAATATCCTGATTCCAAGATCAGAACACTGTTCATCCATGTTTGGGTTGATGTTCCTGTCACTCATTCATTCATCCAGCAATTATTTATTAAGCTACTACTTGGTGTGAGATCACACTTCTGAATTACATAGACCAGATCTCTTCTCTGATAGAAATACATGTGATCCACTGTGTGAAGAAAGAAGAAAGTAACAAGAAAGTATATAAGTACTGCAAAACATTTTTTTAGTTGGATCTGAGGAGATGAAACAGATCTCAAACCTGACTAACAAAAAGGAAGAATTCATGCAAATATCTGAGTAATGGACAGATCTCAAATTAAGACTCAATTTAGTTCGTAAGAAAGGTTTGAGGGTAACACACAATGTGGAGAATTGCACAAGAGATGCTCAAAGCAATACAAAAGATCTGGATCCTACAAGGTGGTGATGTACTTGCTAAGATGATTTCCTTTTATTCTAAAAATGTGAGAGCTAACTTGACTGCAAATGAGACCAGCTTTAAGCAGGGCGGTAATACCATTTAATTCGCACTTAAGAACGACCAATCTGGCTACTGTGTAGGGAATAGATTGGTTGGGGATGGTGGTTGGGAGAGCATCCCAGAAGCCAGGTTAGTGAGGCAGAATAAGATGGTGTGGTCAATTCTGGGATTTCAGAGACAGCGCCAAGGGAGGCAGTGATATGCAAGCTTAATGTGGGCAGTGCTAGGATAGGGTTGCATGAGATAGCGACGCTCCTAGCAAGAAAACTCCCAGAGGCAGCAGCATGGGGCCACTGCACAGAGGGAAATAGGCAAGGGAGGTCACAGGGGAAGGAAGGGAAACCCAGAAGGGGCCTGCATGTCTAGGTGATGTCACTCAGCACCAAGGTGGGGAGTCTACAAGTCGAGAGTTGTGAAGGGCAGCAGTTCAGGGTCTTTATAGCTCCAGGGTTTGTCTTACTTATGGTTAGCAGATGCTAGGTACAGCTTTATGGAGTATGTAAAACAGATTGGCTCTAAATGTCTGAGACTGGGAATTTGTGGGATATACATCTATAAAGCAACCTGAGTACATAAGAATTTGAATTTCTCACAGTGTGCTTTGGCCTAGAGGTCCTAGTCTGCTTTGAGGTTGGAAACAGCATGAAATATTCTAGGCTATCTCAAGCCCATTTATGCAATAGATTGAGTTAGTAGAGGTAGAGAAGAGCTGGCAGCAATATGTGCTGGTAGTACAAATACATAAATAAGAGGAAGAAGAAAATTAAGGATTTTTTAAAAATTGTTGTGTGCTGTTATTTGCTGAGAAATGTAATGGGAGGCATCTGTAGGTGTTGCATGTGTTTGTGTTTGTGCAGTAAACAGATCAGTTCTAGAATGTTGACATGATGATGAAGTTTGAAGCTCATCCTTCAATCACTGCCAATCCCTAGTCAGCAGAGAAGAAAGCACAGGCCATCACACATCTGAAACGCCCACCCAGCTCTGGCAAACATCCCAGGGCAAGCACCTCACCTTGCAGCCAGGGCTACTGGAGGGAAAGATGAGGAGGGTGAATCTATTGATATCAATCTGTTTCACCTCAAAACACAGTTTCAATGGAAGGAATTGCAGGCATGAAAGTGCTTTGCCATGTCTCAGGTGAGGTGGCTTGTATTTTAAAACATTCCCTCTAAATCCTATTCAGTATAATAAGGAAAGAAAAGCAGCCACTTGGAAACAAACAACAGGAAAAAACAGTTTGGGTATAAAGGCAGAAAAAGGAGAGAAGAAAGACTCACTAAAGTAAGCTCTTCCTGACCTGACATGTATCCATCTCCACCTCTAAATCAATCAGACACAAGGAGCATCTTGACCATAACCACAAATGAGCCCATCTAACTTGTTGGGACTTCTCAATCTGCCCATATGCCCAGAATAACTCAGTATGATTGATTTGTGATGTTCCAGGGGTGGCAGTAGTAGGCAACCAACAGCACCTTTGCAGAACACCCAACCAGTGCAAACCAAAGTCTACCAAGGAGGATAAATCACAATTGTAGGCCCATAGAGAGAAGTGCCCTATGTTGAGGAGAAACCACCATGCCTTTCCAACCCCATAATAGTATCTGTTGAGCTCCTGATGGACAGCTGGCTGGCAGAAACTCTTCCAGCCACAATGTCTCTCTTCTATTGTACCATAAGCTCCTAATAAACCTTGGATGCATGGCACATTGGGCTCTTGGCAATTGCTATTTACAATGAGACAAAGAATCTGGGGTTCATAACTGCATGGCATATTGTCTACAAAATAATACCAAAGAATCTATTTTTCAAAAGCTAGAAGAATAAGTGAATTAAGATGTAGAATACAAGGTCAATGTACAGAACCAACCTTGAACAGCTGGAAATTGAAATAAAGACACTATTTACAATAATCCTAGACACTTGAAAAACTTAGGGATAAACCTAACAAAATAAGTGAAAGATTTCTAGGCTGAAATAAGCAAATAATGCTGTGAAAAATCAAAGAAGACATACCACTTAGCATAGCTAAAAATAATTATAAAAATAGATATGGAGATATTATGCAAAGCCAAAGTTTCAGAACATCTAGAATTCTTGTCCATCACTGGTGAGATACAAAAGCATGTTACCACTTGGGAAAAGCAATTTATCAGTGTCTCACAAAATTTAGTATATATTTACCTCAAGAACCAGCCATTGTATTTCTAGGCATTTACTGGAGAGAAATTCAGGCAATTGCCACACAAAAACCTATTCGAAAATTTTTATAGTAGCTTCATTCATAATCACCAAAAACTGGAAACAACTTAATTGCATACCAACCAGTATATGTAGCAACAAATTGTGGCATTTCATACACTGGAAAATGGCCCAGCATTAAGAAGGGAAATACTATTGATATAGACATTAACCAAAAACAATCTTAAATGCATGGAAATGAAAGAAGCAAGGAACAAAAAGCTATAGATGATTTGACTACATTTTATGACATACTAAAAAGAAAAAAATTGTAAATACAGTAAATACACACATGGCTGACAGGAAATGTATTTTGGCAGAAAAAGATGAACTAAAGAAGTGCAACTCATTAAGAATATAGTTGTAATACTTATTAAAGATTTACATGCATTTGTTTTAGAGTTAAGAAATTCTTCAAGGGTTGTTATGAAATACAATTATCGCAGATCTCTACACTCTAATTTCCTCTAGCCACAGGCAAGTCAAAGTGAGTAATGGTAAAGCTCATTGAAAGTTGTGGGTTCTTTTCCCATTAGCCCTTTGTTGTAGATTCCTAACTTACCTTTTAGACAGAGAGCATGGTCTACAAATATGTATTTCTTTGAAGTATATCAAAATGTACCTTTTCATACTTTAGATGTGATCAGTTGTGTAGATGTCTTATTCACACTTCAGACATATGTAAGTATTCTATTATGGGGACAGTCCTACATATTTTCATTCTTTTTTTCCAAATAAACTGTATACATGTTTTTGCCTTCTTGGTCTACAAATTATTAAGGACATTTGGATGCAAGGTAATAGATTTGTTAAATTCTCCTTTCCACATTGCAGACTGAACATTTTCCCTAGGTATGTCTTTCACTTCAGTACTTCTGCAGCTGTATCAGAGCCCTTCTATAAGCTGGGTATTACACTTTTAACCACAGGGCTCACATTTTAAACTTTAGAAACGTTAATTTAAAATATCTGCCTCATTATAGTCTTATAGACTCATGTTTCTTATTCATATTTTCAATTCCATCTGTTATTTCTGCAAACATTTCAACCATAGCTACTTTATGTTCTGGATCTGATCATAATACTATTTGTAATCCTAAAAGTCTGTTTCTGTGATTTATTTCTCTACTCAGGGTACTTCTTTTTTCCTTAAGAATTGTTAATATTAGCTTATAAACTTTTATTTGTGTGAATTTAATCTGCAGAATCTATGTGGGTCTGAGTTATGGACAAACTCCTTTATAGAGAATGTACCTTTCCTGCTGCCAAGAAAATGGAGGTGTCACTATTCTTGGACCCTATGAAGTAATTTTTTGGCTTGGGTTTTCTAGACCAAATAGTAGTATAATTACACATGAAGGCAGACCTCACATACAATTACAATGGTTAGTAATTTTCCTTCCAGCGTCAAAGCCAAGATAAACAAATGTTTTTGTCATCTTCTTTGGTCAGTATAACACTTAGAAGTTCCATAGTTTAAAATGGCATGTCCAGTCTAACTTCTTACCTTGCCCAGGCCATGGTCCTCTCATGTGACAGTAAACCCCTAACCCTTAGGCCTCTGAAATCAGCCAACACCTCCTGGATGTATGTGTTACATTAATCCTGTACCATTCTTGTTTCACTTCTTGTTTTTTTTTTTTTTTTTTTTTTTTTAGATTCATTCATTTATTTGAAAGGCAAAGTTATAAAGAGGCAGAGAAAGAGAGAGAGGGAAAGGTCTTCCATCCACTGATTCACTCCTCAAATGGCTGTGTTGGGGCTGGACTGATCCAAATCTAGGAGCCAGGAGCTTATTCCATATCTCCCACTCAGGTGCAGGGGGCCAAGTTGTTTTTGGTAGTGGAACAGCCAGGACTGGAACCAGCACCCATATGGGATGCTGGTATAGGTGGTAGTTTTACCACCTACACCACAGTGCCGCCCTTCCTGGCTGATTTTGAATCTTGAATATTTCTTCTACTTGAATATTGTATGACTTTATAAGATGAGGTATTTTCAATATGTGTCTGCTCCATTCTCAAGAAACATATATGGAAATATTTGTATTTCAATATCCTTTTAATTTTAATTCTTTCTCCCCTTGTTTCACCTGATAATAGTACTGAATCACTATTCCAGATACTGTACAGATTTTAGAGAACAACACCGATCTCAGCCTTGAGGAATGCATCATAAGAATTGTATTGTCTTATGAAATAAGGTGGCAAGTTCTTATGAAATAAGGTGGCAAGTTCAAGTGCCACAAGAGGAATACAAAGCAGGAACAAGAGGATGAATGGTCTGGAACATGCCATTTGGGGATAAAAAGAGGCTGACTCCTAAAAGTTATCACTACTTTCCTCTTCCTTAATGGAGTGGAACCTCTGCCCATGACATATGCAGTCTTTGCATGGCTGGTTCCTCTTTCTTTTTTTTTTTATTAAACTTTTATTTAATGAATATAAATTTCCAAAGTACAGCTTATGGGTTACAATGGCTTCCCCCCTCCCATAACTTCCCTCCCGCCCGCAACCCTCCCCTTTCCCGCTCGCTTTCCCCTTCCATTCATTTAAAGATTCATTTTCAATTCTCTTTGTATACAGAAGATCAGTTTAGTATATATTAGGTAAAGATTTCAACATTTTGCCCATATAGCAACATAAAGTGAAAAAACTACCATTGGATTACTAATTATAGCATTATATAGCAATGTACAGCACATTAAAGACAGAGAACCTACATAAATTTTTTTCAAATTAATTAATTTTCTATGCCATTTCCATTTTAACACCAGGTTGTTTTTTTTTTTTTCATTTCCAATTCTCTTTATATACAGAAGATCACTTCAGTATATAATTAGTAAAGACCTCATCAGTTTGTGCCCACACAGAAACGCAAAGTATAAAAATACTGTTTCAGTACTAGTTATAGCATCACTTCGCTTTAGACGACACATTAGGGACAGATCCCACATGGGGTGTAAGTACACAGTGACTCCTGTTGCTGATTTAACAATTTGACACTCCTGTTCATGGCGTCAGTAATCTCCCTAGGCTCTAGTCATGAGTTGCCAGGGCTATGGAAGCCTTTAGAGTTCGCTGACTTTGATCTTATTCCGATAGGGTCATAGTCAAAGTGGAAGTTCTCTCCTCCCTTCGGAGAAGGGTACCTCCTTCTTTGATGGCCCCGTTCTTTCCACTGGGATCTCACTCACAGAGATCATTCATTTAGGTCTTTTTTTTTTTTTTCCATGATATCTTGGCTTTCCATACCTGCTATACTCTCATGGGCTCTTCCGCCAGATCTGAATGCCTTGAGGGCTGATTCTGAGGCCAGAGTGTTGTTTAGGACATCTGCCATTCTATGAGTCTGCTGTGTATCCCACTTCCCATGTTGGATCTTTCTCTCCCTTTTTGATTCTATCAGTTAGTATTAGCAGATACTTGTCTTGTTTGTGTGATCTCTTTGACTCTTAGACCTATCAGAGCTATCAATTGTGAGCGGAAATTGATCACTTGGACTAGTGCGATGGCATTGGTACATGCCATCTTGATGGGATTGTGTTGGAATCCCCTGGCACATTTCTAACTCCACCATTTGCGGCCAGTCCGATTGAGCATGTTCCAAATTGTACATCTCCTCCCTCTCTTTTTCCACTCTTAGATTTAACAGGGATCACTTTTCAGTTAAAATTTAAACACCTAAGAATAATTGTGTGTTAATTACTGAGTTCAACCAATAGTACTAGAACAACAACAACAAATACTAAAAAGGATAAAGTATTACATTGTACATCTAAAGTCAGGACAAGAGCTGATCAGTTCATTGTTGCTTATAGTGTCCATTTCACTTAACAGGTTTCCCCTTTGGCGCTCAGTTGTCACCGATCAGGGAAAACAAATGATATTTTTCTCTTTGGAACTGGCTTAATTCACTCAGCATGATGTTTTCCAGATTGCTCCATCTTGTTGCAAATGACTGGGTTTCGTTGTTTCTTACTGCTGTATAGTATTCTATGGAGTACATGCCCCATAATTTCTTTATCCAGTCTACTGTTGATGGGCATTTGGGTTGGTTCCAGGTCTTAGCTATTGTGAATTGAGCTGCAATAAGCATTAATGTGCAGATGGCTTTTTTATTTGCCAAATTAAATTCCTTTGGGTAAATTCCAAGGAGTGGGATGGCTGGGTTGTATGGTAGGGTTATGTTCAGGTTTCTGAGGAATCTCCAGACAGACTTCCATAGTGGCTTAACCAGTTTGCATTCCCACCAACAGTGGGTTAGTGTCCCTTTTTCCCCACATCCTCTCCAGCATCTGTTGTTGGTAGATTTCTGAATGTGAGCCATTCTCACCAGGGTGAGATGGAACCTCATTGTGGTTTTGATTTGCATTTCTCTGATTGCTAGTGATCTTGAACATTTTTTCATGTGTCTGTTGGCCATTTGGATTTCCTCTTCCGAAAAATGTCTATTGAGGTCCTTGGCCCATCTCTTAAGTGGGTTGTTTGTTTTGTTGTTGTGGATTTTCTTGATTTCTTTGTAGATTCTGGTTATCAATCCTTTATCTGTAGTATAGTTTGCGAATATTTTTTCCCATTCTGTTGGTTGCCTCTTCACTTTCCTGACTGTTTCTTTTGAAGTACAGAAACTTCTCAATTTGATGCAATCCCAAATGTTAATTTTGGTTTTGACTGCCTGTGCTGTTGGAGTATTTTCCAGGAAGTCTTTGCCTGTGCCTATATCTTGCAGGGTTTCTCCAATGCTCTCTAATAATCTGATGGTTTCGGGTCGTAGATTTAAGTCTTTAATCCATGTTGAGTGAATTTTTGTGTAAGGTGATAGGTATGGGTATTGCTTCAAGCTTCTGCACGTGGAAATCCAATTTTCCCAGCACCATTTATTGAATAGACTGTCCTTATTCCAGGGATTAGATTTGGATCTTTGCTCAAATATAAGTTGGCTGTAGATGTTTGGATTGATTTCTGGTGTTTCTATTCTGTTCCATTGGTCTATCCATCTGTTTCTGTACCAGTACCATGCTGTTTTGTTTCTGTACCAGTACCATGCTGCCCTGTAGTATGTCCTGAAATCAGGTATTGTGATGCCTCCGGCTTAGTTTTTGTTGTACAGGATTGCTTTGGCTATTCGAGGTCTTCTGTGTGTCCATATGAATTTCAGCATCATTTTTTCCAGATCTGAGAAGAAGGTCTTCGGGATCTTGATGGGTATTGCATTGAATGTATAAATTGCTTTTGGGAGAATAGACATTTTGATGATATTGATTCTTCCAATCCATGAGCATGGAAGATTTTTCCATTTTTTGGTATCCTCTTCTATTTCTTTTTTTAAGGTTTTGTAGTTTTCATCGTAGAGATCTTTAACGTCCTTGGTTAAGTTTATTCCAAGGTATTTGATTGTTTTTGTAGCTATTGTGAATGGGATTGATTTTAGAAGTTCTTCCTCAGCCGTGGCATTGCCTGTGTATACAAAGGCTGTTGATTTTTGTGCATTGATTTTATATCCTGCTACTTTGCCAAACTCTTCGAAGAGTTCCAGCAGTCTCT
Organism: Lepus europaeus; assembly: GCF_033115175.1. NCBI lineage: Eukaryota > Metazoa > Chordata > Mammalia > Lagomorpha > Leporidae > Lepus > Lepus europaeus. The sequence continues at coordinate 77,741,892 of NC_084842.1, read as the reverse complement.
TAGTAGAGTTCTTTGGGTCCCCTAAATAAAGAATCATATCATCTGCAAAGAGGGATAGTTTGAGTTCGTCCTTCCCGATTTGTATCCCTTTAATGTCTTTTTCTTGCCTAATAGCTCTGGCCAAAACTTCCAGAACTATATTGAATAGCAGTGGTGAGAGAGGGCATCCCTGTCTGGTACCAGATTTCAGTGGAAATGCTTCCAACTTTTCCCCATTCAATAGGATGTTGGCCGTGGGTTTTTCATATATTGCTTTGATTGTATTAAGGAATGTTCCTTCCATACCCAGTTTGCTTAGAGTTTTCATCATGAAAGGGTGTTGTATTTTATCAAATGCTTTCTCTGCGTCTATTGAGAGAATCATATGGTTTTTCTTCTGCAGTCTGTTAATGTAGTGTATTACGTTGATTGTTTTGCGAATGTTGAACCATCCCTGCATACCGGGGATGAATCCCACTTGGTCTGGGTGGATGATCTTTCTGATGTATTGTTGCATTCTATTGGCCAGAATTGTATTGAGTATTTTTGCATCTATGTTCATCAGGGATATTGGTCTGTAATTCTCTTTCAATGTTGCATCTCTTTCTGGCTTAGGAATTAAGGTGATGGTGGCTTCATAGAAAGAATTTGGGAGGATTCCCTCTTTTTCGATTGCTCTGAATAGTTTGAGAAGAATTGGAGTTAGTTCTTCTCTAAATGTCTGGTAGAACTCAGCAGTGAATCCATCTGGCCCTGGGCTTTTCTTTGTTGGGAGGGCCTTTATTACTGTTTCAATTTCTGTGTCAGTTATTGGTCTGTTTAGGATTTCTATGTCTTCCTGGCTCAATTTAGGGAGGTTGTATGTGTCCAAGAATCTGTCCATTTCTGATAGATTTCTCTGTTTGCTGGCATACAAGTTCTTGTAGTAATTTCTGATGATTCTTTTTATTTCTGTGGTGTCTGTTGTTACGTTTCCCATTTCATCTCTGATCCTATTGATTTGGGTCTTTTCTCTTCTTTTTTTAGTTAGTTGGGCCAATGGGGTGTCAATTTTGTTTATTTTTTCAAAAAACCAGCTCCTCATTTGGCTGATTTTTTGTAATGTTTTTTTTTTGGATTCAATCCTGTTGATTTCTTCTCTGATTTTAATTATTTCTCTTCTCCTACTGGGTTTGGGTTTGGTTTGCTGCAGATTTTCTAGATCAATGAGATGACTTGAAAGTTCATCTATTTGGTGCCTTTCCAATTTCTTGATGTACGCACCTATTGATACAAACTTTCCTCTTAACACTGCTTTTGTTGTATCCCATAGGTTTTGGTATGTTGTGCTGTTATCCTCATTTACTTCCAGAAAATTTTTGATTTCTCTTTTAATTTCTTCTATGACCCATTGTTCATTCAGGAGCATGTTGTTCAATCTCCATGTGTTTGCACGTGCTCTAGGGATTCCTGAGTTGCCAATTTCCAATTTCATTCCTTTGTGGTCTGAGAAGCTGCATGGTATGATTCTAATTCTTTTGAATTTGCTGAGACTTGCTTTATGGCCTAGTATGTGGTCAATCCTAGAGAGGGTTCCATGTACTGCTGAGAAGAATGTAAAGTCCTTAGATGTAGGATGAAATGTTCTGTAGATATCTGTTAGATCCATTTGGGCTATAGTGTCATTTAAATCTACTGTCTCCTTGTTGATCTTCTGTCCTGTTGATCTGTCTATCTCTGAGAGTGGAGTATTGAAGTCCCCCAGTACTATTGTATTGGGGTCTAAGTCTCCCTTTAAGTCCCTTAACAAGTCTTTTAAATAAGCTGGTGCCCTGTAATTAGGTGCATATACGTTGATAATCGTTATATCTTCCTGTTGAATGGATCCCTTAATCATTATATAGTGCCCCTCTTTGTCTCTCCTAACAGTTTTTGTGGTAAAGTTTATGTTGTCTGATATTAAGATGGCTACGCCCGCTCTCTTTTCATTTCTGTTGGCGTGGTATATCTTTTTCCAGCCTTTCACTCTCAGCTTGTATGGATCATTGTTGGATAGATGGGTTTCTTGTAAGCAGCAAAAGGATGGGTTTTGTTCCTTAACCCAATCAGCCAATCGGTGTCTTTTAACTGGACAGTTCAAGCCATTAACATTCAATGTGACTATTGATAAGGAGTAACTTTGCCCTGCCATTAGCCAAAGATACTTTCTAATATATGGTTTGAGATACCTGTGATCTTTTGGTGTGAGGTTTCCTACCTTTACCTTCTTTCATATTGGTGACCGTGTTTCTGTGTTTCTGTATGTAACACATCTTTAAGCATCTTTTGCAGGGCTGGACGAGTGGTGACAAATTCTTGCAATTTCTGTTTGCTGTGAAAGGTCTTTATTTCACCTTCATTCATAAATGAGAGCTTTGCAGGATATAATATTCTGGGCTGGCAGTTTTTCTCTCTTAGCACCTGGGCTATGTCTCGCCATTCTCTCCTAGCTTGTAGGGTTTCTGAAGAGAAGTCAGCTGTGAGTCTAATTGGAGATCCTCTGAGAGTAATCTGGCATTTCTCTCTTGCACATTTTAGGATCTTTTCTTTGTGTTTCACTGTGGTGAGTTTGATTACGACATGTCGTGGTGAGGATCTCTTTTGGTCATGTTTATTAGGGGTTCTATGAGCTTCCTGTATTAGGATGTCTCTGTCTTTCTCCAGACCTGGGAAATTTTCTGCTAGTATCTCACTAAAAAGGCCTTCTAATCCTTTCTCTCTCTCCATGCCTTCAGGTACTCCTAGAACCCGAATGTTGGGTTTTTTAAGAGTATCCTGTAGATTCCTGACAGTATTTTTTAGATTTCTGATTTCTTCTTCTTTTCTTTGGTTTGCCTGTTTCCTTTCCTGTTCTCTGTCTTCTAAGTCTGATATTCTCTCTTCTGCTTCGCCCATTCTGTTTTTAAGGCTCTCTAATGTGTTTGTCATTTGATCTATTGAATTCTTCATTTCATTATGATTTCTCGTCACTATCAGAGTTTCTTGTTCCACTAGTTGTTTCATTTCATTTTGATTCCTCCTTAAAATTTCATTTTCATGAGAGAGATTTTCTATCTTGTCCAGTAAGGATTTCTGTAGTTCAAGAATTTGTTTTTGAGAACTTCTTAATGTTCTTATCAATTTTTTGAGATCTGCTTCTTGCATTTCTTCAATCTCCTCATCTTCATAATCTTGAATTGGGGTGTCTTTTTCATTTGGGGGTGTCATAGTGTCTTCCTTGTTCTTGTTAGCTTGGTTTTTGCGTTTGTTATTTGGCATGTTGGAGATATTTGGTTTCTTCACTGTGGTGTTTTTTCTTGTTACACTATGGCTCTATATTAAGTGGACTGTCTGCTTTCAGTGGAGCCTTAGAGGCTTGAGATGAGTGTGGACTGAGAGCTGTGTTTGGTTCCTCAGGGTTGAGGGTGTGTCAAAGAAGACACTCCCAGGTTAGGTGTGGTGAATCTCTCTCTTTTTTGATTCAAAAGGGAAGTAATTCCGCACAGCTGAACGTAATTGGAGGTAGTTAGCAGGCAAATGATATACCCACAGGAGCCAGAGATCGGAAGCTCTTTCCCAAGGACCACACAGGGAATCTCTGCTGCCCTCAGTGTGGGCTCCAATTCTCCTGCAGTCTCCCACTGGGTTGCCAAGTTAGATGCTAATCTCCTGTTATTTCACCCCTCCCCCCAGAGTCAGGTGTTTCTGCTAGGCTCAGGGCTGGTGCAGACCTGAGGTCGCCCTGCTTATGACGTATGTCCAAAATGGCGCCTGCTCTGTCTTGCTCGCCTTTGAGAGGTGAGCGGAGAGAGAGAAACTTGTGTCCGTATCGGTCACTTTTTTATTTTTTTCCTCTCAGCATTTGCTGATTTTACAGGTCTTTTTTTTTTTGTAGTTTTATCCAGTTCATTACTTAATGTATTGCTTAATCAAGCATACAGGCTATTGTTATGACACAAGACAAACTCATTGGTCACATTTCTGGTAGCTTTGGCCATTGAGTCACCCAAAATTGGACAACTTTAGAGGCTCTAGTACTTACAGGGTTTGAAAGTGTGGGTGCTTATGCCCTTACTGCCTACATTAATCCATAGCTCTTACCTCAACCTCAGTTGAACTTAGACATCAATAAAAGTCACAGAAGATAATGGCATACATGGAGATTAAACAACAATGGTAACAAAAATGAACTCCTAGTTTTTTCTAAACTATATAAGGACCTGTTAGAAGTGTTCAGAAAATAGTTTCTGGATTCTGCTGTGAGGGCGTTTTATCACTTTGCTATATTTATGCACTCATCAGACACACAGACTCACAATCTCAAATACTTTCATGACAAAATGAAAAGCAAGTGGCTGACACAGTAGCATAATGGATAAAGCTGCCGCCTGCAGAGCCAGCATCCCCTATGGACACCAGTTCGAGTCCCAGCTGCTCCACTTGTGATCCAGCTCCCTGCTAATGCACCTGCAAAAGCAGTGGAAGATGGCCCAAGTGTTTGGGTCCCTGCACCGTGTGGGAAACCCAGAAGAAGCTCCTGGCTCCTGGCTTCAGACTGGCTCAGCTCTAGCCATTGTGAGCATTTGAGTAATGAAACAGAGGATGGAAGATTCTCTCTCTCTGCCTCACGTTCTCTGTAACTCTGTCTAATAAATAAATAAATAAATAAATCATAAAAAAAAAACTAAAATAGATTACTATTTAGAAATGATAAAACTGGGTTATGATATGGTGGACCAAAGAAATGACATGAACTAGGTTAATTATTTCTCAGGATACAGTTTTTAAAATGTTTATCCAAGCAATGGGGAAAGGAAGAAAGAACACTCTAATCTGCTAGTGTTTGTCTCAAATGCCCAGAATAGCATTCGAGGAAATCATAGGTGTTCATAGGTGCTGTAATGATGCCGAAGCCAAAACCTGGGATCTCAACACAGGTCTCCTTATGGTTGGCAGGGATCCAATTACTTTTACTGCCTATCAGGGTCCACATTAGCAGGAAGCTTGAAACAGGAGTCACAGTCAGGAATTACACCCACCCCAATGTGAGATACTGGTGTCAACCATTCCTCCAAACACCCATTCCAGGATAGAATTTATAGAAAGAGAAAGCTGTTTCATAAGAAGGAGGAAGGATTCCCTTGGCTTGTGATGCACCTTGGTTAGAATATGCAGGATGATTGCCTCTGAGTTTGACACTGGGCACAGTCTTGCCCTCTGAAGGGGAGTATCAAGTCTGTGGCACCAGTCACAAGTCTCCAATTGATGCAATAAGCAACAAAGGAGCCACTGAGGAGCTGTAACCACTGAAGTACTGTTAAAAATGGAAGGCAGGAGAGCAGTTCCAGATGTATTGGGCTGGGTTTTATCTGCGGGCTGCGGATCTTCCTGATTCTTCTGGATCATCCACAAAACTGTCCGTTGACTTTCCACTGCTGCCGCGGACACTGAAGTTTGTGTTTGGAGAAGGAGGCTGAATAGGATGTGGCTATGACAACAAACAATTCCCCCTCCTGATGGAGTGTGCCAGGCTCTCAGAAGGCATAACACGGTTGTTAAAGTTTGGTGAATAGCTTCAGTCACCGCAGAAGACTATTGGGGTTCCCATAGAGAAGTCATCAACACAGAGTAAGAATTCGGCCAATTATGCATCACCTCATCTGTCCTATTTAGATGGTAGCTCCATGCAGCATGGACCATGTTTTTCTCTGTGTATTGAACAGTGTTTAGGAAATCCTTGGTGCTCAATAAATACTAATCAGGAGCTTGTTTCTTGTCCCTATCAACCTCCCATTGAGCTGATCTGAGAAAGAATTAGCTTTGAAGTTTCTTGTCCTTATGCCTTTTGACAAACAATATGGGGGCTCAGAGAAATGAGAAAACATGCACTGTCTTGGAGCTGTGCTTGTATGCGCAGATGACAAATGTTGCAATGTACTGTAAAACGTTCATGGAAAGAGGAATTAGAAGACAAGTGTATTATGGTGCAAACATTTTTCAAAATGCATGAGTAGCCTTCAACAACTTCATGTAACATATATTAGGAATAAAATTATGCAAGGATGTCAAAAGCTTTCGCACCAAAATAAATTTATCTTTTAATTCATTTTCCATGTACTTTTTGAAAAAACCCTTGTGTCACCATTGTAATATGGCTGAGGGTGATGGGGCATATTTAGCGGGACTATGTCATGAGAAAAATAATACTTCCATAAACATTGCATTCTGATTTCTCTCAGAATGAACACCTGTTAATGCTACTATTGAGCCATCTTCTGAGCTGAGAGATAGAACACAATAAGCTTTAGTTCAATTTAATCATTCTTGGATTTTACCGCATACATATGGAAAAACAAAGTTTAGGTGGGTAGGAAGTGAGATGATAGAATAAAAAAGTAAATGGGATAAGACTAAGAAAGACTTTATAATTTGAGGGATAACCTGTGATGACTTTAATAAAGCTTTGGCTATAGAGAGCTGTGTCTCTATTGACAAATGACTCTGCTTTTTATACTGTAAAATGTCACAACTTTTGCATCAGGGAAGACTTTATTCACACACCTTTTTATAGGCATCTAGATTCAGGCAAAAGACATAGCAAATAATATGCCACAAGCGAAAGAAGGCATCCGAATTACCTCATGCATGTAGTATGCACACACATGTGCACACTGTGCAAGTATCTCTTATGCCACAAGAGAAACCATGACTTCCTTTACATACTAGGGAAAATTTCAAAGTGTTGTCTTTATTGAAATCAAAATATCTAACTTTACTAGACAGATAACTAAAGATGATAAGAATCTTTAGAAAATGTTGTCATCGGTGAAATGATGGCAACTTTAGCTTTTTTCATACTCATAGCTCTCCCTCTCCCTCTCTCTCTCTCTCTCTCTCTCTCTCTGTGTGTGTGTGTGTGTGTTTTTCCTTCTCCTTTCCTCTCTCCATTTGAGCACTTCAATTATAAAAACTATTGCATCTTAAAGCTTACAAAGATGAAGGCTTGTCTATGACTTTGATTCGGTAAGCCACTAAGTGTCTCTAACATTGCATAACATACAGAATGAGTGTAATTTTCTTTCCCTTTTTCTAAAGAAAGTAGTTACATTTCTTTTAAGGAAAAGGTAAAAAAAGCTAAGTTATACTCTGGAAGGTAAAATAGTTCTAAAAATGATGATAGGAATTTAGGAATATCTTGGTCTAATGGTATTGGATAGATATTGGGGGATTTTTCTTTTCTAAAGTTCCCATTTTGTTATTGGTTCCTTAAACTTCATCTATGCCTAATTTAAAGCCAAAGAGTAGGTTCTGAAAACTGTAATAACTAAAACGTGGGTAGTCACTGAATACACCGAGTAATCTGTCACCTAACTAATGAGTCCTCAGGTTTAACTGCTGGAGTTATAGTGTCTCTCTTAGGCCTGAGCTGCACAAGGGATCAGATGATGATTAGGTTTGTGTTCAGGGTTCTATGCCATATGTCCTTAAGAGAGTGACTGACAGATCAAAGGGGTTCAAAACCCAATACATGTATTTTAATGGAAGGCTGAAGAAAGTGGAGAAATATTTCACTCAGAACAAAGAAGGATGCGAAAATATGTGAGTTGCAAAAATTAGATTGCCCATCACTGTAGTTGCCTATAATTGTAAATGATAAATCAAAATTTACAGTGACTTGGAACTGAGGATAGTTAAGTCAGCTATTTGGGTGATGAGCTTTTTGAAAATTATTTTTACCTATTTGAAAGGCAGACACATACACATATACACATAAAGGGGGAGAGAGAGAGAGAGAGGGAGTAAGGGAGGTGGGGTGGAAGGGAGGGGGAGAGAGAGAGACTGAGAAGAGACTGAGAGACAGAGAAAAAGAGACAGAGGCAGAGGCAGAGACAGGACAAGATATTCTATCTGCTAATTCACTCCCCAAATGCCTACAACAGATGGTGCTGGGACAAGCCAAAGCCAGGAGGCCAGAACTCAAACCACATCTCCCACGTGAATGACAGGGCCCCAATTAATTGAGCCATCACCTGCTGCCTGCCAGGGTATGCATTAGCAAGAAACTGGAACTGGAATTGGAGTCAGGTCCCTGAACCTAGGCACTCTGATATGGGAAGCGAACATCCTAAGTGGCATTTTAACTGCTGAATCAAACACCCACCGTTCTTTTCTAAAATAATTGGTAAATATATCAATCCATGCCTGCCATTAAAACAAAAATAGCTGAGACTGGGTAATTTATAGGACCAGAAATCCCCCACCCCCATTTTTAAAGGCTGACAAGTCCAAAATCATGGCAAGCAAGTTCAGTGTCTGAAGTCCTATTCCATGCTTTCAGGTTTGTGTCTGATTGCTGTGTCCTCCAGAGGAGACAAACCTTAGTCTTTACATGGTGGAAGAGACTGAAGGGAAAAGGGACCTCCTTCCATCCCTTTAGTAAGTCACTTGTCCCATCCATGGGGACAGAGTCTTCATGGCATCATCACTTCCCCAAAGGCCATACTTCTTAATACAGTTACAATGGAGATTAAGTTTCAACAGAGAAATTGTGTGGAGCATTCACACCAGAGCACTGAGGCCTAAGTGATGACACTGAATAACATGTTTAAATGTGAACAGTGGACAATTAAATATAAAAGCATTACAAAATGCATAAATGTGAACACTGGTCTTTAGCGCAATACCAGAGAGCAGTTAATTATAGCAATCAGATCCATTCATTCAGTTAGACTTTCAATAAATAATTACTTAATAAGTAAATAATAAATAATTATTGAATATATGAACTACATAACAACTAGGGCATCTGGGGTTGAATGAGCATTTTATCATCTGAACCCATGGATTTTAGTTTCAATAGAGACAGACATTAGTCAACCAACTACAAAGTTGGCATTTGGTAACATTAATGGGAAGTACCATAGAGTAGATATATAGAGTGCTAAGAGAGTATATGCCTGACAGAGAATGTGAGACGTCCTGATGGTGGGTGGTCATGAGAGGTTTCATAGAAGTGATATTATCCTGAAATGTAAATACAAGGAGAAAAAGGAAGAGAATGGACCAGGCAGAGGAAATAGCAAGTGTGAACATGACATGGTAAGGAATTTCAGGGTAAAAGCATATAGACATATTTTTGAGAATGAAAAGATGCCTATTGGAACATGAGGCAAAGTGAAGGTGAAAGAAAGGAGAGACTCTGTAGGCTTTGATACGAGTCGTGGATTCTATTTTATGACCAAGGAGAAGACACTAAAAGCTTTAAGTGGATGATTAGTGTCCTAAGTGTCATCTTTTTGCACAATCCTGTTGATGGTAGTGTGGACAATGGTTCAGAAGGCAATGAGGAGAAATGTTTTAGAATACTATTGATGGGGCCAGCACTGTGGTGTAATGGATAAAGCCGCTGGCTACAGTGCTGGAATTCCATATGAGCACCCGTTCACGTTCCAGCTGCTGCACTTCCGATCCAGTTCTCTGCTATGGCCTGGGAAAGCAGTAGAAGATGGCCCAAGTTCTTGGGCTCCTGTACCCACATGGGAAAACCTGGAGTAAGCTCCTGGCTCCTGACTTCAAATTGGTGCAGCTCTAGGCCGTTGTGGTCAACTGGGGAGTGAACTAGCGGATGGAAGACTCCCCTCCACACACTCCATCACTCCATCCCCCCACCTCTCCTCTCTCTGTGTAACTCTTTCAAATAAATAAGCAAATCTAAAAACAAAAAAGAAGAAGAAGAAGACTATTGAGTAGCCATCCATCTATAATGGCTTAAGCTGCCCTTTCAAGATCCCTAAAGAAACTATAGGTAATGAGAAGAAAACAGGGAACTAGTTACTTATATTTCATCCATGGTTCTTTTTCACATTCCAGGCTGTTTTCAAATCCTGGTGGACTGGGTTGAACACCATGGAAACCACTGAAATTCCCACGTTTTTCTAATTTCAGTCCAATTGAAGAGGCAGGCTTAAGTGGGTTGTTTCAAGCTCCCATTCAATTCTTTTTCTTTTCTTTCTTTTCTTTTCTTTTTTTTTTTTTTTGACAGGTAGAGTTATAGACAGTGAGAGAGAAAGAAAGATCTTCCTTCCGTTGGTTTACTTCCCTAATGGCCGCCACGGCCGGCGCTATGCTGATCAGAAGCCAGGAGCAAGGTGCTTCCTCCTAGTCTCCCGTGCGGGTGCAGGGATCCAAGCATTTGGGCCATCCTCCATTGCCCTCCTGGGCCACAGCAGAGAGCTGGACTGGAAGAGGAGCAACTGGGACTAGTACCCAGCGCTTCAACTGGGACTAGAACCTGGGGTGCCGGCGCCGCAGAAAGAGGATTAGCCAAGTGAGCCACGGCACCAGGCTCTCCCATTCATTTCTTATATAAGGCCTTGACTTGGGTGTTAGATAGCCACTGGTACCCCTTCACACCTTATACCAGGTATATGTACAGGCTGAAGAAAAACAGAGAATCTATTCAATAAGAAATTCAGAAGTTAAAGGGCCTTTAACTTTCTGTTCAGAGTGAAATCTCCAGATTTCTCCTGCATAACCCTGGGCTCCCAGATGCAGTTGGCCCTGTTTCCTGTTGTAGCTCCTCCTCCCAGAAGTAAGGTGACAGGGCAGCTCTGAATTCAACCTACAAATTGAAGTATTGCTCTCTTACAAACACTGCAAAAACCCTGTGAGAAAACATCATTATCATCCCCAATCCTGCAGGGAAACATCTAACAACTGGCCCAGATAAAAAATGAAAGGAGTTTGTAATTTTCCTTTTGGGGATAATACTAAATTTTGTAATCTTTAAATAGAAAGATATTTGGGATTTTTTGTTCATTTATTTACACAATCACCAACTATTTGTTAGTATCTTCTACACATCAGGAATATGTACATGAGTGTGAGAGCCTGCATGGAGTTTAGAGATATTAAACAAAAACTCTTAATTATTCAATGGTATTTCTTGACTTCGGACTGCATACAAACAATGTATTAGGTCATAGAGCTAAACATATAAGATATCATTGCTTCCCTCAGAGAGCTTAGATTGAGCATTGGTGGAGGGAGATGATAAATAGCAAAGCAAACAAACTGCATATGTGTTTGTGTGTGTGTGTGTGCATGTGTATATGTATATAAAACAAGTGTTGAAGGGAATGTCAGGGGACCATAAGAGAGAATGATCATGAATCAAAGAAGCCTAGCTGAGAGATGGTGTTTAGCTGAGAGTTAAATAATTACAGGGATTAGCCAGGCTGAGCCTGGGAACATTATCCCCGCAGAGACATTAGCACTACTGTGAAGGCTTATGTGCAGCGCTGTAGAGTGTGGGTACTTACAGAGCAGGAAGTTAACATGAATAAATAGATTGTGTTCCTAGCTGGGGCTAGAGAGGGAAAGGGAGGGCCATCCTTTTAAAGTCAGACTCAGTAATTTTTTTAAGATTTATTTTTATTTATATGAAAGGCGAGTTACAAAGAGAGGGAGAAGGAGAGAGAGAGAAGGAGGAGGAGGAGGAGGAAGGGAGGAAGAAAGGAAGGCAGGAGGGAAGGTAGGGAGGGAAGAAAGAGGGAGGAGGAAGAAAGGTAGAGTAGATGAGGAAGGGGAGGGAGAAGGAGAGGAGGAGGAGAGGGAGGAAGAGAGGATGGGAAGAAGAAGAAAGAGGAGGAGGGGGAAGAGAAGGAGGAAGAGGAGGCAGAGAAGGAGAAGGTAGCAGTGTATGTGTATTATAATATAAAGAAATTCAGAATAGATTTGAAAATAGATATCTATCAAGGTCTATTTTAATTGTGAGTGAAAACTTCTTACAACAACAACAGAAAAGTATTTTTTTCATATAAATTAATGTGCACACTTTGTAATGTAATCCCCAAACTAAAATTATTAGAGGAAGCCTATACAATCATATGTAGGTGTGAATCGCCTTTGCCAACAGATCCAAGTAACATGTTCCCAGTCTCAGCCCTCATCAGGAACTTTACCTGGGCCGAGGTCATATGCTGTCTAGGTTAGGAGAAAAAACTCTTGCTGGGAATAAATACAAACACGAGATAAAATGTGAATACCAAAAAATTAATTTTATTATTCCATTGTAAATATGCAGATTATTTTTGTTTATTATTCTATTTTCTGTTTGTTTATTAAGGTTTTTAGAACATTTATGAAAATTTTGACTTGAGAAATCTGTAATAAACTTGAATTTGGGGGGATATTCAGGTTGTTAAATCTATACGTGTTTGAGTTATAGTTATATGTAAGCATGTGAATGGAGAATAATATCTACCTAATAATTAATATATTTACCTTAGGAAAGAGTAGCCCAATGTCACCCAAATGTTCAAGGGAGAGCCACTCCCAAAGAGTTAATTGAGGGAGAGATGTTCCTTCTGGGAGCTTGTATGCTTCTCGGCATGCCTGAATTTAATAGCACATATTACCCTGCAGAGCTGTTGGGTTCAGTTTACCTCGTCATTAATTTATTTTCTCCCTCTTCTGCATTTGTCTAGTCACACAACTCATTTATATGTTCACCAAACATTCATCAAGTGCTGACTTTAAGTGAAGGACAGTGGTGACACTTGGGTATAGAAAACCAAATAAGACCAGGGCACTGCTGTCAAGGAACATTCAGGCCAAGGGAACTTGGAGATAAATTAATGTTGTCACAGAAGCTATAGCAAATTCTGTAACAGAGCTAACCTGGAAGGGTGCTGGAGCATCAGGGAGGGGGCACCTTAACCATCCAAGAGGAACAAGGAAGATTTTCTAGAGATAGTTGAATTTTCCTAAGAAGAGTATCACCAGAAGAAAAAGCAGGGCTGAAGACTGAAAAACAGGGCTGGCATGGGCCATTCATGAGATAACAAATAGATCAGTTTTCTTGGAACTGAAAGTCCATTTATTCCAAATCGTGATCACTAGTTATGTGCAGCATCCTCTGGCAGACCCTGAGAAATGCAAAGGTGAACAAGAAAAATGTTTTTCCTAATACCTTGGAGTTTACTAGGAAATGACTAGAAAATTAGGCACAGACCAAATTATGAGAGGATTTTTATATTAAGTTTAAACATATTATCCTGCAGAAATAAGAATTACAAGGTCAATTAAGCTTTGTTTAAGAAAGATCAACCTGATTGACGTGCAGAGGATGGGTGCCAGAGGTGGAAGTCTTCAAAATTTGACCCATGAAGATAACTTAGGAGGCTATTCTATGAATTAAGATAAGAAGGGATGAAGCCTGGACTAAGGCAGAAAGATATTGTAGATGAGAATAACTTAGAGCTATTAAGAATGTAGAAGCTATAGAATTTTGAAGACTAGGTAGTCCTGGGGGAATCAAAGAGACAAAGGAGCCTGTCTTGGGTTGCTATGTCTGTGTTGTTGGAATTTGTTAAGAATGAGAACGCTGGAAGCACACTTGTTAGAATCTGTAAGTTTCTATATTTATGTATTCTGTTCTCATGCAGTTAGAGCTCTTTGGAGACAACAAGAATATCTAAAACTTTCCTTATAATTTCTCATCTTCCCATGCTGTAAGCAGTCTTCCCCATGTATGTTAGAAACTCAATGAATAATCATCTAATCAGTTGAAAGTTGTGTTTATTTTCTCCCATAGAGATTGCTGAAGGATTTCAGTGTTCTTTTCTAAACTTTGTATGAAAACAGATGGTGACTTCTGGCAATTTGAAGTGTCCCCTTTTACTGAGAAGTTTAAATCAAAACTATAAGTTAAAAAGTGAATACAGTTCTTTATCTCTGTATTATATTTCATGGAAAAATACAAAAATCTTTGACATATCTAAACAAATAATACTTGTTTTTTTCTGAATTATGAGTCTCAAAAAGTTACTGATAAATTAAATGTAATCCTATTCTATATCATAATCCATAATGTAATCCTATATTTTATAAATTCAAGGATTAATGGCTAACCTCTAACAGCCAAACAGCCCTTTCTCAGGAAACTACCTCTCAATGGAAGAAAGAAAAGATATGTAAGTGTTAGGGTGATGCCCATTCCAAGTTTTCTTCCAGGAATATTTCATTTGAGATTGCATGGGAGGAGGTTAAGGGGCATTGCAGAAGTTCCACGATAGAAAGGCACAGTGAACAGTCAATGTTTTCAGTGATAGCAGTGTGCTAACTGGGTAGTCTATGCTGGTTCCTCCTATCTGCTAAACATACACTCCCCACTTGGTTAAATCTGCTCATTTTCTTCCTATCTTCTTCTTCTATTTTAGGACAGTGAATAAGACTGGAAGAGCTCAGGCTAGCACCACTGGAATGCTGTTGCTTAATAGCAAACTAACATTACAAAGGTTTAAGGAACTTGAAGTTAAAGGGGAGCTCTAATTTACAAGTTAGCAAATCAATCAGTGATTGTTTATTGGATATTAGATTTTGGTAGAGTCATGCATTTATGAAGACAAAGGAAACACTTAGGTAACAGATAAATCCCCTTCAAGGTATTTAACAGTGCTGAACATTAGCAAATGGTAAGCTATCCAGAAAGTCTATCTTTGGAATCATTCTTTTGAAAGCATAATAGAGTAAGCTTCTCTTCCATATAGCTTAGCAAGTTACCTTAATTATGATGCTTATTTTTTCTTTTTCTCTTTTTGTAAGAGTAGGGCAGGTAAAAGTCTAAATATGATATATTAAGAAAGTGAATATTGAAGTAAAATTTCCCAAAGACTTCATATAACGTGACATCATCCATTTGATGTCATGGGAGAATTAGGTTTGCTCTTTTTAATCATCTAGAAATGAGCTATGTGGTATACACTGAAAATTACAAGGAAGGCATTCTCTGAAAACCTATTTATAGAGATAGCCACAGCTTAAGGCAGAAGAGACTTGTCTGACTTGAGAGCTTCAAGGCAAGAGAAGACATCAAAGTCTCCTAAATGTAGCTGTGGCCAAAGACTTCCCCTGCTCTGTACAGAGAGCTGATTATGGTCTGCCAAAGTGCAGCAAGGTCATTTCTGCACACAAGTCCAGTCTTTCCTTATTGAAGGTTTATGGGGCTTGTAATGTCAAGATCCATGAATTTCAGGGACTGTACTTGTCCTTGGATCAGATTTGGAAGCAGCTTTTGATCAGTGAAGTGAAACAATTAATTATAATAAATAATGCTACTGGAAGTCCTCACACAGTCAGCTAAGGAAGAAGCAGAGACAAAGAAATAAAAATAAAGCTTTCTCTGGCAGAAACTTGTCATCTGGCTGCCTGGACCCCATCCTATTTGGCTGTGCCAACCACAGCTCACTAAGTTGTTGAGGAAAGACACAGTTGCTCCGTATTCTCTGCCAGTTGTTACATCAGGTTCTGGGGTAGAGAGTGGGGGTAGGAGGGGGAGGTAGAAGGAGGTTAAAAGGATCAGAGAGGAATGCAAAATTTCTTTCTATTCATCTGCATTTGATTGCTTTGTGCCCTGAAGCACATGATTTAATTATTTCATCATTGCCTCAGCTTCCTCAGCTACCAATCTCATTGAGAGCAATAAAGTTATTCAGCCTTTACAAAAAATGCAGACATAATAATTTTTGACTCAATGAATACTTAAGGCTATAAAATTGCCTCCTTGGATGACCACATCCAATTGAAAATACCAACCTAGGGTTTTCTCAACAATTAAAGTAAAATATAACCTTATTCGAGCTGGAAAAAAAAACAAACAAACTCTGCTTGAGTTTTTAATGACATATACTTGTTGTTTGTTATCTACAATTTATATTTGTCACCTCTTATCCACATAAGAATCTTCTGTGTGTATGTTGTTTTCACCAAGGAAGCTCAAGAAAGCCATGAGGTAGTGTACTGAATTGACATTGTAAAATGTATGGAGAAGGGGCAGGAATGGCCCTGTAGAATGGCCAGAAATAAGTACTTGAATTCCCCAAAGATAAAACAAATTACGAGATAGAACTGCAATGGGAAGTGCTGCAAATGCTGACCCCAGGCCAAAAAGCCTGGAGGAAAGGTGGGGATATGTTAGAAATGAACCAGGAGGCCCAGGAGTGCCTATGAAGTGTAATTTCCTTGGAAGGCCACAGAAGGAGGCACTGGTTCTGTCTGACAGTATGAGAGCCTTCCCTTTAAGTTTCTGTGTGCCCTTTTATGTATGGCTGTGGATACATGTCTCTCTCTCTCTCTCTCTCTGTGTGTGTGTGTGCATTTTAATTTAACCTCTTTTATTTTTATAATTTCTTCTGATAGTGCTTACAGAATCCAAATCATAGTACCTTGTAAACTTCAATGGGTTAATCCTAAAGCTTACTCTTTTCATCATAATTGGGGACAATGAAAATGCTATTTCACCAAGTTCTTAAGTGGAATAAATGGGTATGCAGCACTTAGCACAGCGACTTTGAAGTTAGTATGTGGTGATTGTCAACACGTGTATATTTCTTTACCTACCAACCTTTCATTTTGTATATACACGTTCACTTCCTTAAACCCAAGGTTTGCAAGTATGTTATTTTTTTGTCCCCCCATATTTCTTTAGGTAGAAAAAATTGTGTTGATATGATGGTGTGATGAGGTTAGCAGGGAGGGAGAGAAAGGGAGAAAGAGCAGTTGGAAAAGTTGTTATGAAGGGATACCAAAAGGTAGTATCTATTCAATATTTTCCTACTTATATGGAGGTATATAAGGTGGACACAAGTCGCAGGATTATAACCAACAGAGAAATAGACAGTATAGAGCCTTGCGCTGTAGCTGGTTGGTTTTGCCCAAAGTCATGGATAGAGTGTTTTTTCCATTAAACAAATGACTGGTCAAGGCCGACCACTTGTAATAAACTAGTGGTTGAGAAGTTATATGTTTTTTTTTATGACTTTTATATTATGAGAACTTCCCAAGTGCATTTTTGCTTTTATAGAAAATGCACTCACTGTTACTCACCAGGAAAATCAATAATATTCACCCTTATGATCTTATTGCCTTTCAGTGTTTAGGGTGAGCCTTGTTGGGCTGTCCATCAATTCCTCAGAGTTAGGAGCTGCTGAAGGGGGAGTATGATGAAGAGGACAGAATGGGTTTTAGTGTTGACAGTGTGACTCTCATTCTTAATTTCCCCACTTAGCAGTTATGTGACCTTGGGCAAATGGCTTTATCTTACTGATGCCAAGTTTCCTTATCTTAGGAAATTAATACCTATCTCCCAGAGGTGCTGTGAAGATTAAATGGGGCGAAGCATATTAAACATCTATCACAGTATCTGGACCAGACTAAATGCACCATTAATGTGAGCCCAATTGCCTACCGCCCTGAGATACTAAGGATAAATTCAACGGGGTTAGATGAAATGATCTTTAAGTAACTGCCCAACTCTAAGATTCTGTGACACTCAGGTCACAAAGCTCACAGGAACACTGAGAAGTAATGCCTTCAATGGCAGGTGTGTGGCCTCACTCTGCCTTCTGTAAATCACTTCATGGGTAGGAACACAGGTCATCTGACCTCTTAGGGCTTGACATTTTTCAAGTGTTAATGGGATGTTCCCATTTATGTGATAATGATTGCTGATATTTTAAAATAAAGGGCACTATACATTCAGAAGTCATTAATCAGTGTGTTTTTGCTACATGAGGATGGATTTAAGCTACAGAGGGACAATAGACTTTAGGGATTGGAATCTAAGACAGTCATGTTCCAGATCCATTTCCTCCGCTTGGGACAATGACTTAATCTCTTTGATTTCTACTTCCTTTATTAACAAAACAGAGATGATATGCTGAACTCACTGGATCCCATGAGGGTTCAATGGAAAAAAAAAAAAAACAAACATAAACCCCCTCTACACACAGTTCCTGCCAATGAAAATTAAGATACTAAAAGAATGGAAAAACAAGATAATCACAGTTAATTAGCATATGTGCATTTGATGCTAGAATTTCATGTCTTAAAAAAGTTTTCTACTAATAACAGAATGGGAATACCCACTATATAAGAGTTTTAATGTCTTCCTTTTCTTTCCTTTAGAAAAAGATCTAAGATGCTACAAACTTTGTCTGGATAGAGTCAAAGAGTAAATATTTTAGGATTTTCTGGTTTCTGTTGCAACTGTGAAATGCTACTCTTGTGTGAAAACTGCTACAGAAAATTGATAAATGAGCAGGAGTGGGTGTGCTGTGAAAAAAATACAGAAATAGGAAAAAATCTGGATTTGATTTAGAAGTCATAGTTTTCTAAATCTTGCTTTAAAATGTTTATTCATTCCATGATAGCTATTAAATATCTACAATATTTAAAATCTTATTTTTTGGGCCGGCGCCGCGGCTTAACAGGCTAATCCTCCGCCTTGCGGTGCCAGCACACCGGGTTCTAGTCCTGGTCGGGGTGCCGGATTCTGTCCCGGTTGCCCCTCTTCCAGGCCAGCTCTCTGCTGTGGCCTGGGAGTGCAGTGGAGGATGGCCCAAGTGCTTGGACCTTGCACCCCATGGGAGACCAGGATAAGTACCTGGCTCCTGCCTTCAGATCAGCACGGTGTGCCGGCCATGGCGACCATTGGAGGGTGAACCAACAGCAAAAGGAAGACCTTTCTCTCTGTCTCTCTCTCTCACTGTCCACTCTGCCTGTAAAAAAAAAAAAAAAAAAAAAAAAAAAAAAAAAAAAAAAAAACTTATTTTTTTAATTGCTCAAGATACAAAGATGAATTGGTGTCTAGTAGGGGAAAATAAAACAAAGTTTAAAAATTAAAACCAAAAATTTCTATTGCTAGAAAAAGCACAGAGTAAATTAAAAATAAAAAAGTAAAAGAATGGCTATAAGCCTATGTCCTGGGTTAAATCTCTCATTATGTGACTTTGAGCAAGTCACTCAAGGATTCTAAGCATCAATTTGCCCTAGATATGTCAGATGGTGATAACAGTATCTATTCAAACCGCGTTGAGGGAATTAAGCAAGGGAAGACACATGAAGCACTGCAAATCGGTAGTAAACACACATAAGTTGCCATCATTCAGAAGACTGAGGGAACACTTCTGGTCACTTCAACTAAGCAATTCCCACTCAAGCCACAGTGAACTAAACCATCATTTATGTTGCTCTCCGACCCTGGTCTAACCTCTTACATATTCATCTTTAAGGAAAGTGGTAGATATTTCCACCTTTTGGAAGAATACTCCACAGTTACAGAATTGATAACAATATTCAGGCAGCCCCTGCATGTAAAATTAAAGTTTTGCACTGTTTCATCATGAGCTGCCCTTCTCAGGATAAGTCTATTGCCTCCCATCATTCTCTGAGCAAGTTTTGCTCACAAGCATAATGTAGGACATGGTTCCCAGAAAATACTGTATTGAGCCATGGTTCAATCAGAGGTTTGTCATTCCATCTCTTCCTATCTTGTTATGATAGACATTTGCCTATTCTATTAGTCAGTTTTTGTTACTACAACAAAATATATGACATAAGATACTTCTGTAAAGAGGAAAATTTATTTAGGCTCACAATTATGGAGCCCCTTAATCTCAAGATCAGATTGCCATATTGTTCGTGCATCTGGTGAGGGCGTTCTTGCTAACCAAAGTCCTGAGGTGATACAAAGCATCACATGCCAACAGGAAGAACGTCCATAGGGTCTCTAACAAAGCCACCAAGATTCAGTCATGGGAGCTCCATCATAATGACACAATCCGAACCAATCACCACCTCTCAAAAGCTTGACCTTCAAATATGGTAGCTGGGTTAAGTTTTCACCCTTTTAGTACCATTAGTGTAAGATTTTAGGAACAAACTTTTATCATATGGGCCTTTGCGGGAGAGTCAACATCTAAAGTTATATCCAGTACATAACACCTACTAACTTCTTTGCATTCTCTGTTACTACTGCTATGTAAGGGTATTAGGATCCTTTCTATGAATTGTAAATGTTCTCAATCTATAGGCAAGAATATCACCAGGAATATATTTTTATCAGTGTAGACCTAAAAGATTTCACCATTTTACTTTTTTTTAAAAATTTATTCTTTTTTTTTTTTTTTCTTTTTTTGACAGGCGGAGTGGATAGTGAGAGAGAGAGAGAGAGAGAAAGGTCTTCCTTTTTGCCATTGGTTCACCCTCCAATGGCCGCTGCGGCCGGCGCATCGCGCTGATCTGAAGCCAGGAGCCAGGTGCTTCTCCTGGTCTCCCATGCGGGTGCAGGGCCCAAGCACTTGGGCCATCCTCCACTGCCTTCCCGGGCCATAGCAGAGAGCTGGCCTGGAAGAGGGGCAGCCGGGATAGAATCTGGCGCCCCAACCAGGACTAGAACCCGGTGTGTCGGCGCCGCAAGGCGGAGGATTAGCCTGTTAAGCCATGGCGCCGGCCACCATTTCACTTTTATAATGAGCCTGTTTCTTATTTTATTCAGCCTATTAATTTTGTTGCCTAAAATAAATACTCCTTGTTTTCTCAGGCTTACTGACGATACCCTCACATAACTTCATTGCTATTAGGTTGAACCATGAAAATTGCCATTTTTTCTAGGTTAAATGGTTACATATTAACAATTTCATATGGATGAACCAAATGCTATTGTTGTAACTATTGTTGTGTAGTAATTTCTCCTTTTAAAATGTTTATTTATTTGAAAGGAAGAATGAGGAGGAAAGAGAGAGAGAGGAAGATAACACTCATATCTGCTGGTCCACTCCCCCAACAACCACAAATACTGGGTCTGTGTAGGCACTGAAGCCAGGAATGGGGACTGGAATCCACATCTCCCACATGGATGGCAGGAATCCAATTACTTCAGCCATCACCATAGCAGGAAGCTAGAATCTGGGGTTGTAGCTGAGCAGCCACAACTGGGAACTGATCCCAGTCACTCCAGTGTGGACTGCAGGCATCTTAACCAGTCTTAGCTGTGAGGCTGGCCGCCTACCTTAATTACACTTTTTGATTAGGCTTTGAGATGAATAGAAATTCCCACCATTGGGCAGAAATACTGAGGTCATGATTCTTTATTTTTTTGTTTAAAAATTTTGTTGTATTATTTTTATTTTACTTAGTTTTTAACAGATTCAATGTAGTTTGTAGATACAATTCTAAGAATATAATGATATTCCCTTTCTCACTCCTTCTCACCCACTCTCTCCCTCCTACTCTCCCTCTCCCTATCTTTCTTTCTTTCTTGTTTCATTTCTTTCTTTCCTTGTATAATTTTTGAAACAATATATTTTTAATTTCATTACAATCAAAGGCTTAATACTTCACCAAATAAGAAGTTTCACAAGTGAAAAGCAAAGACCCTAGTTTACTGGAAATATAGACAAGGGTTTTAAACAATAGTTGAACAAAAAAATGACCATTTCACCTAGATACAGTAAATTTTAAAGTAATCACAGGTCATTGAAACAAAATATTCTTAACCTTTGGTTTGAGAAAGATGCCATGATTTGGGAATAACGTTGTGGCATAGCAGGTAAAACCACTGCCTGTGACACTGGTATCCCATATGGACACTGGTCCATGTGCTAGTTGTTCCCTTCTGATCCAACTCTCTGCTTATGGCCTGTGAAAAAACAGCAGAAGATGGCCCTAGTGTTTGGGCCCCTTCACTCACCTGGGAGACCCAATGAAGCTTCTAGCTCTTGGCTTCGGCGTGGCCCAGCCCTGGCTGTTATGACTGTCTGGGGAGTAAATCAGTGGATGGACAACCTCTCTCTCTCTCTCTCTTTCTTTCTCTCTCTGTCTCCTTAAAAATAAAGAAGAGATTGCCAGATAAAGAAGAAGGTATAAGGATGCAAGACGGGGCAAGAGTTGTACAAACAGGTTCAGATTCAGGAATGGCCTTGTTTTCTTCTACAAGAGTGAGAAGTCCAGTAGATGGGGATTACATGGGTTGTGTGATGTAGAATATACAAAGCATGTGAATATGCATGTGCATGTGTGTGTGTGTTATGCATGCATGGTTATGCAAGTTTGGGAAACTGGTAAGATTTGATGAGAACTGAATCTGGAAAAGCATGTTGGGACAAAACTGAAAAAAAAAAAAAAAGGCCTTGTAGACCAAGATTATGAAGTGGATTTTATCTTAAGAGTTTTCTCTGCTGCTCTGTAAACACTGATTTGTGGCAGGGAAAAGAAATGATGGATGAAGAGAATAGCTACTAGTTACGGAGAGACTGCTATTTGCCTAATACTACGCTGGATTCTTCATACAGCTCCCCTGTCACTTTTAGGCATGTGGCTATTTCTTTCATTTTTTAAAAGTATTGTTAGTTTTTTAAAAAATAATCCATGTATTTTACTTAACATTTATTAGCAATAATTATAAATATTTATGGACTAAAGTGTGAAATTTCAATACATACTTACATTGTATATTTGTTAAATCAGGGTAATCAATATTTCTTCCTCCTTCCCAGAGGAAAAAAAAATCCAGTCTTAGAGCTTGTGGGAACACATACTCTGGTTTCTAAAAACTGACCCTCACTCTATTGTTTTGGTAGGCACCAGTGCCCCATTCACTGTTAAAAAGTGTCTGTCTTTAGGGAGAGGCATGGTGATACAGTTGCTTGAGACAGCTGCATGCCATTTCAGAGTGCCTAGTATCCAGCCCAGATAGATTCCAGGGCCACTTTCCTGCTGAGGCCCACCTTGGGAGGCAGCGGGTATGATAGTTCAAATACTTGAGTCCTTGCTACCCATGTGGGAAGTCTGGTTAGAGTTCCTGGCTCCTGGTTTCACCTAGACCCAGCCCTGGCTGTTGTGGAAATTTTGGGGTGTGAACCAAAGGAAAAAAGATCTATGTCACTATATTTCAAATAATATTTAAAAGCCTGTCTTTGTATGACATGTTATGTTTTTGTCCTACTTGGGGTTAAATCAAGTGTCAGGACAAAATAAATTGGGTACATCTGATAAGTGGGAGCTCTGAATTTTGAATCCACAAGTTACATTAACGTCCGTATGACAGTTTCTCTCAAATTGTCCAATATGTTTATAGATGCATTAAATATTTACGTAATAGTTTATTTTATTTTTTTAAAAAAGATTTATTTATTTATTTGAAAGAGTTACACAGAGAGAGAAGGAGAGGCAGAGAGAATGAGAGAGAGGTCTTCCATCTGATGGTTCACTCCCCAATTGGCTGCAATGGCCGGAGCTGTGCCGATCCGAAGCCAGGAGCCTGGAGTTTCTTCTGGGTCTCCCATGCAGGTGCAGGGGTGCAAGCACTTGGGCCATTTTCTACTGCTTTCCCAGGCCATAGCAGAGAGCTGTATTGGAAGTGGAGTAGCCTGGACTCAAACTGGAACCCATATGGGATGCCTGCACTGCAGGCAGTGGCTTTACCCGCTATGCCACAGCAGTGGTTTTACCCGCTATGCCACAGCACTGTCTCCAATATTTTATTTTTAAACAATTTAGGCATGAGTATTTTAGTTTATTCTGTTAGATTTATCATTGGCATGATAATCTGTGTTGGGGGGAAAAGGCTAGCCTCAATCTATAGAAAATTGAAAGAATGGCTATCAGGCAATTGTTATACAAACATATTCATTTATGGTGACAAAAACAGAAAGTTTTCCAAAATATGGTGGATGATCATTAAAAATATTTACATGTCTCTGTGTGATACAGGTGAAGAGGCACAAAGTTCAGTTATTTTCAGTCAGTTCCCAATCACAGTTGAAGATTTCCATTAAATCAGTAGTTTTGGCCCTGGCCATGTCCTTAAGAAGGGATCATATCTGCCTTCGACTGCCAAGTACCACGATTACTGTGTGTGTGTGCTTTCTCTCTGCCAATCAAAGCACAATTATGACTCAAAAATTTAGGAAAGTGTCATGGTCTCTGATTTAAGTTTTGAAAATAGATCACATTCCTTTTGGGTAATTAGGCTGCCTGTGTATGTACCCCTCAGCAAGCTTGCTATTCATTGCTTTGTTCTAGAGTAGGTCAAGTGTGCTGTCACTTTTCTTTAATTACATTTTTCCTGGAGCTTTTTAGTATCCAAACTTGTCTTGCTCTATCACACACAATTGATGTTATACATGATCAGCAAATTAACACACTGCCAAAACAATTTCCTGTGGGTGTTAGGCAGTCTGATCCGAGCTGCTCTAAGCTTCACCACAAATGAGTAAGTTTAATTTGAAAACTATTTAAAAAGAATAGATGAAGAAATGTATTTAACTCTTATGTAGGATGTAATATTCTCTTACAGTGAAGTTATGGCATGGGCTATGGTATAAAGGGCTATGATTCTGGGAGTTGTGACCCCCAAGCCTCATACTTTTTAAGAAATTTGCACGTAGAAGGGCTTCTGAATTGGGCTTAACAAATATTCACTAAATACCTGCTATGGTGGCCCTGCTGCAGGTATAAGACTCCAACAGAATTCTTGCCCATAAGCTGGTGAAAGCCCCATCAAATCAAATTGAACTGAATTCAAATCCTATATCTCAGGGTCGGCGCTGTGGCGCTGTGGGTTAAAGCCCTGGCCTGAAGTGCCGGCATCCCATATGGGCAGCAGGTTCTAGTCCCGGCTGCTCCTCTTCTGATTCAGCTCTCTGCTATGGCCTGGGAAAGCAGTAAAAGACGGCCCAAGTCCTTGGACACCTGCATCCACGTGGGAGACCTGGAAGAACGATGCAGCTCTGGCCATTGCGGCCATCTGGGGAGTGAACCAGCGGATGGAAAACCTCTCTCTCTGTCTCTACCTCTCTCTGTAACTCTTTCAAATAAATAAAATAAATCTTTAAAAAAATCCTATATCTCAGGTTTATTGATTTTTGAAGGAAAAAATATTTTTATGATTATAAAAGATAGATTAGGAAATTTTTTCAAAATTCCAACAATAACACTGAAAAAAATCACCATGCAGTTTTGCTAACTGTTAAAGTCAAATCTCTCTCTCAATCTGTAAAATTACATCATGCTTGTGTTTCTACTAGATCTTGATAATTTGTACCTTTTTTTCTTACCATTAACAAAACATGTACTTTTTTCTAAGCTATTAATGTTCTTTGGAAATATTTTATTAGCTTCATGGTTGTCAAAGTTATGGATGTACTATCATTTACTTAACCCTTCACTTACTTGTGAACATTTACATTAGCCCTGATATTTATGGATTATTAGTAACTGTGTTAGAAGCACTTTATGAACTAGTATTTCTCTTTGTTTTGTCTAAGTTGTAAAATTACCATTACTGGTAATGAAATTAAATAATTATTTTTATCTGTATATTAGTACCTGCTCATAATTTTAATGGAGGGATGATTGAAATAGGACTAGAAGGGGCCTGCACTGTGGCACAGTGTGTTAACGCCCTGGCTTGAAGCGCCAGCATCCCATATGGGCGCAGTTGGAGTCGCGGCTGCTCCTCTTCCAATCCAGCTCTCTGCTATGGACTGGGAAAGCAGGGGAAGATGGCCCAAGTCTGTGGGCCCCTGCACCCACATGGGAGACCTGGAAGAAGCTACTGGCTCCTGGCTTCAGATCGGCGCAGCTCCGGCTGTTGCAGCCTTCTGGGGAGTGAACTAGCTGATGGAGGATCTCTCTGTCTCCACCTCTCTCTGTAACTCTGTCTTTCAAATAGGACAGATGTTTAAAGGTAAAAATAAACCTATTTTCTTATCTTTAGAGGCAGTAGCTTTCAAATTTTTGCTGTTTTTATATAATATTTATGGTTCTATCATTTAATAGCATGTTTAAACACTGCTATCATTTTGAGATCATATTTATTCTTTCTGTCATAAAGGTTTAGTTTTTCATAAAACTTTTCCTTATCATCATTTTCCCAACCACTTCTCTTATTTATCCAATATAAATATGCCAAATGCAAGTGACATCACTACTTATTGTTCACATTATTATATAAGTGTCATGAATGGTTTATAAATATCACAATATTTATTATGTAAATATTCACAGGTAGGTCAATTTTTATATGTCAGAACTTAAAACTTTTTACTTTGTCTGGCATTTATGTCTTTATTTTAATTAATGAGTTTTCCATGGACTAGTGACTAATTCATCCCCATATTTTCAAGCAAAGCTATAAAGTGGGCATAAACCAAACATATAACGTAAGCTGTAGCTTTTATTTATTTATTTTTATTGCCAATTTCCTTCCTGTATTCCTCTGATCACCTACTTGAAACAGGGCAAGTTGTTCCAAGGCAACCTTAATTCCTGCAACCACAAATCTGTTCTCTGTCTCTATAATTATCTGATTTCAGGGATGCCATATAGATGGAATCCTACAGTATATGACCTTCTGAGATTGGCTTTTTCACATGTAGTATAATTCCTTTGGGATCCTTCTATATTTTTTGTGTGAATCAATAGTTTTGTACTTTTAATTATTGCTTGGAATTCATGGATTGATACACCATAGTTTGTTTTGCTATTTACCTATTGAAGAGCATATGGATTATATCCAGTTTTTGGCTAACTGAATGTTAATTTTCTAGAAAACTCATGCCCGTGTTTATTTTCGAAGCCAGTATTTTTGTCAAATGTCTGGTCCCTGATTTGAGAGTAGACAGGTTTTATAACTTACCAGTATATGTGTTCTCATAACTTATTATAGTTCTACCACATCATTGCCTCAGAATAAATTGGATTTCTCAATGACTGAGATGTTCCAGATAAAAAAAAAATAATTACTTGGAACCTCAGAGATCCGTGTGGGTTCTGTCATGGCTTCAGAGAATTGATGGGACTTACCATGTTCTTTGGCAAATAGATATGATATGATCAGTCATCAGGCATTGAGGAAGTTCCCCTTTTGTTAAGTTAAAGGCCCAAATCTATCAGGGGAGGCATGTTTAAAATGACTGAGTAGATCAAGTTGTGCAAACAGCAAAGTTCATGTAGATAATCAAGGGAAACAGTGTAGAAAGAGAAATGGAGACCAGACTGTAGATGAGCTTGAATGACCAGCTAAAAACTGATGTTTTTCTTATAGAATTTTGAAAGCCATGTAAGATTCATGTTTGGGGAATGACTGATGAAAGCTGCATGTTAGTAAAAAAAAAATGGTATTTACTTCAAGTCTACAGTTATTTATGTTCAGATAATATGTCCGTTTTTTGGAATGTGGTGGGAAAATCCCAAGTGCTATTTGATTATCATTTTTGGATAAGCAATCATCACATTAGAAGTCAGGGTTCATGAACAATTTCTGTTGCCAATTACAGGAAGGATCTATGATGGGGAACGAACTGTGAGGCTGTCACCAGAACTCTTATCAGGCAGAGAAGGACCGAGACTAGGATATTTCAGGTTCTTAAATGTACAGCCATTTTAGCCTTTCTTTCTGTCCTGTCAAAGCCTCCTAATGACAGTAAAATAATGCCAGTTCTTTTGACTTTTGTACTTTCCATATATTTTACAGGTTATATGTCATTTCATTCTCACTTAAAGCTTTTATGAAGTGCATTTTTACTCTCGTTCTAGTGATGAAGTGGCATGGTGTTATGCATGTGTCCTTAGAGGCTCCAAACAGAGCAAGAAAATGCTACTTATGACAGAAAACCAGAGGGAGAAGGAGAAGGGAGGGAGGGACACACACACACACACACAAACACACACCACAGAGAGAGAGAGGGAGAGAGACAATCATCAAGAGCCATCACTACCCCAAAAGGGCAGTAAAAAAGTAATAAAGAGGCCACACCTGGAAGGAAATCAAGTGTGCAGAGCAGGAAGGGGATTGGAGTGAAATAGAACAGATGACACAGAGAGTCCTGGGCAGGGACTTTGAGAGGACAGCATGGCAGTGCTGATGGTCATTTGCCTCTTGTCCCTGGAATAGGAATAGGTTTGCTCAACTTGAAGAAACAATAGTTTCAGATAAGACCTTGAAATGTGAGACAAATGTCCCTGGGAGAAGAGACCTGAAGACCAGAAGTCACCCAAGGGTCCCAGGGCAGATGGCTGCAATAGGAGCAGCGGCTGCAGGGAGCCCTCTGGAAAGTCAGGGGATTTCCAGAGAAAGAGAGGCAATGGCTCCTGTGTGTATAAGCATTTTTGAGGAAATGGTGCAGTCTTGAGTCCAAAGGACTGTCTAGCAATTGGAAGGAACCCACACACACTGTGGAGTGAACTGCTTTACTCAAAATCCGCTGCTTCCTATGTCAATCACATTTCAAGAACACCTTTACATCAATGTCTAAATAGCATTGGATAAATCATCTGGATGCCATGGATAAGAGGATCGGACTCACATACACAGCACTGTTAATCATCACACCCTCTGAATTTCTGGGCTACCCCAGGTTCATACCCAAAACAAAGATGAAATTGGCCCTACTACACTAAGGCAAGAACTCTTCCCATCACACGTTAACCTGCCTCATGCCCTTGGGATCTTCCCAGAGCTTCAAGCAGGACTCAGCTTGGGGAGGAAGATTCCTCCTCAGGGCTGCACACAGTGATTCTTGGCTGTGAGCTCCACACAGCCAGTCACCTGCACTCCTGACAACCCAATCAACAGGAAAACACCTGCCCATTCCCACTTCCTTTCTGGACAATCATGGCTCTGATCAGGAGTGGAAGTGGACTGTCCTTCCTGGAACAGATAAGGGTTCTTGGTTCTTCACTTTAGTTAAAAAAAATTAGGCTGTAAAGGGGCTGGCACTGGCAGGAGCCCAGCCAAACATCAGCTGTTACTTTGCAGCCTCTGCCAAGAGATGGTCATGAGACACACACACAGGCCTAATCCGAACGCACAGGAGAGCCTGCCAAGATGTCCCTTGTGCTTGTGAAAAAGGACCAAAGAGCCATCAGTGGATGGCTTCTTTTTGAACTAGATAGAGCAGTTTCTGGGATGGATGTTTGGCTTAGTAGCTAGAACACCATTTGAGAAATCCACGTGGCACATTGCACTGCTTGGATTGGAGTCTCACTGCCTTCACAATTCCAGTTCCTTGGAAATGTGTACCCTGGGAGGCAGCAGGTGGTGGCTCAAAACACTGGGTCCCTGCCACCCACCTGGGAGACCTGGATTAATTTTCTGGCTTCCTGGCTTCAGCCTGGCCCAGACATGGCCACAGTGGGCATTTGGGGAGTGAGGGGAGATCTTTCTGCCTGTCGCTCTCTTTGTGTCTCTGTTTTTCTCTCTTTTTCTCTCTGTTTCTGTACCTCTCAGCAATAAATAAATGAATAAACAAATAAATAAAAATCTAAAGTCCAGTTTCTTTCTTGTGATAGGGAAGAGAGTATTTTTAATACTTGGCTGATTTAGAAATCATGCCAAATTCATTTCAGATGTGGATGGCAGACTGGCTAACTATGGGTCTGATATTGCCTGAGGCCTGTTTCATAAGACTAGTGAACTCAGGATTGTTAGGAATGATGAAGAAGAAAGAGGAGGAAGAGAAACAGAGACCACTCATGATGTGCAATACCTCACATGTTTATCATCAGGGTCTTTACAGAAAAGTTTGCCAACCACCGGCTTAGGAGGCAGAACACGTGTGCTGGAATCATCCCTGAGTGTAGGCACGGATTGCTGCCTGGGCATCCAGGGAAGAGTGGTTGATTTTGAGGTTAAGTGCCCTCACCTGGGGAGCATGGTGCCTTAACCTTCACTAAAGAGAAGCCTTGCAGGACCAAGAAATGAACTTTACAAGTGCATCAACTTAACAGTGGACATACTATAAAGATCACACTTACATAAAATTCAAAAATAAACAAAACTCTAGGAGCTGTGTGGCATACGCCTACTGTTTTGTATTTTGATGGGTGCTTGTTATGTGGGTATGCTTGTTTATTAAAATCTTTCAAAAATTTTATTCCCTTAGAAACATTTTTCTTTTTTTAAAGGTTTTTTAACATTCATTTTCTTTATTTGAAAGGCAGAGTTACAGAGAGAGAAAGGGAGAAATGGAGGAGAGAGATTTTCCATCCACAATTTCACTTCTCAAATGGCCACAACATCTGCAACTGGGCCAGTCTGAAGCCAGGTGGAAGGAGCTTCTTCTGGTCTTCCACCTGAATTCAGGGGCCCAAAGCATATTAGCAGGGAGCTGGATGGGAAGTGGAGGAGCCAGGACTTGAACTGGCTCCCATACAGGGTTCTGGCACTGTAGTCCAGGCCCCTAGAAATACTTTTCTAAATGTACATTATGTTTCAATAAGAAGAGCATGTAACAAAGATAACTTTTTTTTTTTCTGGTAGGCTACTTATAAAATAATGTCTTGTAGGAGGTTTCCCCTTGATAGAAAAGGGAACAAGGCAATATTCACTAGTTTGGCTTAACCAAATCCAACCTGTTTCCTTCCTTATAGCCCAATGTTCTTGCCATTTCACTGTGGTATTTTGCCTCTTCTAGGCCTGGAGAGATAAACACCTTTGGCATGATGGTGACCAGAAGGTGATTTAAATTGTTCTTGGTCTGTGATATGCTGATTTATTTATTAAAATATTTACTTATTTGAAAGGCAGAGTTAGAGAGAGGCAGAGGCAGAAAGAGAGAGAGAGAGGTCTTCTATCTGCTGGTGCACTCCCCAGATGGCCGCAATGGCCTTAGCTGGGCTGATCCTGAAATGCTATTAAGGACCAGGCTCCTTGTGATCTGCCTCTGACCACTCCTTTCTCCTACTGGCTGTGTCCTCTCTGAACACACTCCCTGGGCCTCTGGGCTTTTCCTCCTCACAATTCTGGCCTTCTCCTCCTCACCAACTTGGGAAGTTTCTGCCCAAGTATCTCTTTTCCCGTGTTAAACCTCCCTGGCCTGTGTCACAACAGAAAGGATGGGTGTCTACTGGGAATCACATGTGTGCCTCTGTGAGAGCCTCCTTGACACACAGGATTAATTATTTGTGTTTCCCTGTCCTGGAAATGAAAAAAAACTGTTCCTTTTTTTTTTTTCGGTCATGTCTCCAGGGCCAGACACCAAGGTGGGACTCAAAGAGCATTTTTTGAATAGTAAAGGGAAAGTGAGGCGTTTGACACATGGACTAAGACTCCTTTAGGGCACCTGCATCCCATATAGGAGGGCCTGGGTTTGCGTCCCAGCTTCTGTCCTGATTGAGTTCCAGCTTCCTGCTAGTGTACACCCTGGGAGGCAGTAGTGTGGTCACAGTACATGGGATGTAAGAGGGCTGGTAGCATGCTGGTAGCAGTGCAGACGTGCAATGAGTTCCACCAAGCTTCCGGCTTTGGTGCAGTGCAGCCCTGGCAGCTCATTTTTCAAATAATTAGAAAGGAAAGGTGAGTTCTTATTACTTGAAATCAATGCTTTATTATATTATATCAAATTTTTTTCTCAATCGTGTGGTTCCCACTAGTGAAGTGATATTTCTACACCAATTATTTGTTTTCTTTTAAAATATAGATTTATGTGAATTATTTTAATCACATATAGTGCCTTGATTTTAAAATGAAAAATTCATTTGCTATTTAGAAAGCTCAAAAGTCCAAGATTCAGTGAAGTTTGAAAATACATCATAGTATTATTACCTGCTTCTGGAACATTTCTGCTCAGAATGATCTGAGATGTGATACCCAAAATTCCCACTAGATGGCAGGGTTCCCATTCCAAAGGGAGCGCTATCTTTCTTGTTTCAAAATAGAGCTTCCAACAAACAGAATTTGAAATGTTTATTTGTGCGAATATAAATATGGCACATGTGATCCAGTTTTCCACTAGGTTCCGTGTTTTTAAGTGATTATCAGCTAGTTTTTTTTTTTCAGACAGATTGAGGAAGTTATTTGATATATAGCAACATTCTTTCCAAATAATCAAAGTTAATCCTGATTTCAGCTTTATAATCAGACATTACGTGTCCACAGTGTCATTAGCTGAAAATATTATGGAGCTATTCATTAAGAAGTGTATTATTGTTGAATACACTTCCTCCAAGTCGTCAGCAAGTGCAAGAGTGAACATATCTGGAATTTCTTTTCAGTTCCAAAAACCAAAAGTAACACTGGCTAAATTCCATTACTCTGGCCAGTTGTGACCGGCTGAGCCCAGAAATTATAAAGGTAAATTGAAATGAATTTCCAGACACGTGAAGGTGCTTTAAGTATGTGTGGTCAGTCATTGTAAAAAAAAAAAAATGGTGTATATACAAGCAAAGTTATTTTTATCATTACCAGTTATCTTGATTATTATTATTGCTGACTTTTTTATTTCTGAAATTTTCAGAGCAGTGCCTTCCAAGAAACTTAAGAGTCAAGGAAAAGAAATCTATTTCCTTTAAATCCAAGAGCAGATTTGCTGTTTTAACCAAAAGAAAATTTTCCATTTGCAAAGTTCATACTGCATAACACTTTGTTAAAAGAGAACAAGGAATCAGCCAGAGTTGTCTGAATATTTCCGATTTTCTCATTTTCAGCATTTACCAGAAATTGCTAAACTTTCTATCTTAAACCAATTAAAATTATCCCAAGGCAGAGATATTTGAAGGAGAGTCCTTCCTTCCTTCCTTCCTTCCTTCCTTCCTTCCTTCCTTCCTTCCTTCCTTCCTTCCTTCCTTCCTTCCTTTCTTCCTTCCTTCCTTCTATTTGTGAAGTGACACAACTCTCTGAAAAGAATCCCTCTTAACATGAAACAAAATGATAAGTCACAGGTCTTGGGGTAAAGAATGAAACAAGCACACAAGAAAGCTATCCTCCCTCCATAGCAACGATGGGGCTAGGTTATACTTGAGGCTCCCTCCCAGCCCCCAGCCCACCCCCACCACGCTTTGTGATGGACAGTAGGGCTTTAAAAGCCCTCCCCAGCCTCTGGGCACTATGTAGACACAAAGTATTTTAATACATCATGAGGTCCCTAATCCTACTGTATCATAATGCATCCCAACACAATAGAGATGCATGCATGCTTAATTTCCATAAATTACACAGCCAGACGTTTTCATAAAGACAAATTCCAATTGCAAACTATTAAACCTAGTTCAGTGTTCTTTGATGTCTCTGGGAAAGATCGTGGGGGAAGTTTAAGCATTCCCACATGGGAATGTGCTCCTCAGAGTAGGTGAACAGAAACGAGGGAGATATGCCCTTCATATCTCTTCATTAACCCAAGTTAATATGCTTCTCTGAGATGGAAGTTGGTCCCCTTTTCAGAGAATTAAAAGGAAAGAAATTCTAAACACTGGGGACACACTAACGCTCTTTCCACAAGCTACACAATCAAAGGAAAGTCTGAATCAAAAGCAAGTCGGTTTCTCTGAAGCGGTGACTTGATTTCACCCTCCAAGGTGGAAGCCAAGTCTAGCTGCCCCCTAGGCTATACTGCCACAGATTGTTCGATGTTATTTTTTTTTTCCTTTGTTTCTAAGCTCTCTCCTTCCAAGGTCCCTCACAAGTTCGTGGTTAGATGAAAGCAAGTGGCATCTAAGGTCTCTCCCGCTCAGGTATCAGGGAGTTTTCATCATTTAGTTGTGGAACTTCCTGCGCAGATCTTGTTCGCAGCATCCTGTTGACATAATTTAACATCTAGGTTAGAAAGACTTCTGGGAGCCTTCTCTCTTCCTGTTTACTTTCACTCGCTGGTGGAGCCCGGTGCTCAGAAGCGGGAAGCCGGCTGCTTTTCAACCTGGAAGCCAGATCACCTCCTCCAAAGCAAGAAAGGTGTGAAAGCAAACAGAGGAAAGCAAATACAGCGGCTTTTTAGCAGGGCTCCGGTGCTGCTCAGGCTGAGTGATTCAGAGAGTGAGAATTCTGAGCAGGGGGCAGGATGGAGACTGGGGATCCATTTCTGGGTCCTGCTGAGCTGGTCCTTCACAGGGTGGCTTTGTTGTGAGCTGTGAAGCCTTATGAATTCCTGGAACCCCCTGCATACCCGTTTGCACATGAAAGTGCCTTCAAACACAAGAGAGAGCTCTCAGATTAACAGCCACCGACTGCAATGTTGAGTTGCAAGTCCCCTTAGTTCTATAATCTCTCCTGGTGGGATAATCCCTGCACACTTCCGGGAAGAGGATTTCTTTCTGTGTTTGCAAATGCAGGCTGGAGATGATGGAAGTCTGGACAGAAATCTCCAAATGGGTCATTTGAGGTTCAAATAAGTCAAAACGTCACAACAGAGAAGTAGCTGCAAAGGGGCCTTTAATAACAACTTGCATTGTGAAGGCCCTGCAGAGCAGCTGCTGATGGCCCTGGGCTTGTGTTATGCTGGAGGCTGAGCCTAGGAGCCTGAGGCACTCGGGGAAGGATGGAGGAAGTGGGTCAGCGGCCAGGTGACTTGGAAGCAGGGCTCTAGGACTGCACTGGTCAGGGCAGACTTGGCAGCCCTGTAAGTGCATGGCTAGTGGCAAAGGGACACAAATCTCAAGGAAGACAGTCCAATCTGTTAAATTCCTGGTGACCTTCAAAGATAATATTAAATCCCTTTGTTAAGCCAACAGCAAAAAGCCCGGCATCTGGAAGAAGCCGGGACAGGGGTGAGCCAGTGCTCAGATGGAGGTGAGTGCCCAGCATCTGGACCTAAGCTCAAGCAAGTGAATTCCTAGGCAGTCAATCCACACCCTTTCATTTTGTTTCTTCTAAGTAAATCTTGCATAACCTGTTAAAAGTTATTATCATCAAGTAAAATACCATAGTCTTTTTTTTTTAAAGATATATTTATTGATTTAAAAGGCAGAGTTACAGAGAGGCGGAGAGAGACAAACAGAAGTCTTCCATCCACTGATTCACTCCCCAAGTGCTGACAATGGCCGCAACTGCGCGGATCCGAAGCCAGGAGCCAGGAGCTTCTTCCAGATCTCACACACAAGTGTAGGGGCCCAATGACGGGGGCCATCTTCTACTGCTTTTCCCGGCCACAGCAGGGAGCTGGATAGGAAGTAGAGCAGCCAGGACTCAAACCAGTGCCCATATGGGATGCCAGCACTGTAGGTGACAACTTTTACCCACTATGCCACAGTGGCAGTCCCACCATAGTCTTTTTTAACAAGATGGAAACTTACACATTATTTTATTCTACTGTTTCCAAACCAAATCCCAATTTTTGTGGATGAAATATGAGATTCAAAACTCAGATTTATAAGAAAAGTGTGCTTTATGTTTTGTAATTATATTATTAATATTATAGATGAATGATGATTTATATGTTTTACTTATAATTATTTGCATAGGCATTTTGTCATCTATTCAAGTGTATAAACTTAATGATACCTATTTAGATTTGCTGTACATTTCTTTTGCTCCTTACCACTTGTTTGTAATAATGTAGTGCGTCTGTGTCTTGATACCTATATCTTTTTGATACTAATTACATATTTGTTTTTGAAAAAAACTTACATTAATTAAAAAAAAATTACTTAGCCTTATTTTGGCAGAAGTGAGCCCGATTTTTATTTCCTCAATTATATAAAGAATCATGGGCAGAAACTGTAGAGAATTGGTACGACTTTCTCAATTCACTTTAATGATGCTTCAGTGCCCTTAAAATTGATGCCTGGGGCAGATACCAGCATCCCACATTAGAGTGACTGGGTAAGAGTCCCAGCTCTGCATCTGATTCTAGCTTCCTGCTAATGCCCATTCTGGGAGGAAGCAGGTGATGGCTTAGGTGCTTGGGTCTCTACCACCTACATGGGAGACATATGAAAATAAAATTCAAAACTAAGCATTAAGAAAAGGAAAGGGTTGTATATAGTTCTTTCCTTTTACTTCCTGTGCAATGAAGTGTGGGAATGATGGTAGCAGCTTGCACAAAATGTTGATCATATCTGATGCATTTACTAAATTAGGTATTATTGAAGCAATAACTTGCTAGCTGGGTGGTCCTCAGCATGACAGTTAACCTCATTGAATCTGAAATTCACACCTGTTATTTGGTGTGACTTGTATCTATCATGCAATTTTATTTGGTAACAATGAAATGCATTATCTGTGGAACTACTTAGCAAACATCCAAACATAAGATCAATAAACAATAAATATTAATGTCAGCTAACTGAGGTTTTATTACTTCTAATAGTTATGTTATCAATTCTTGTATACTTTCTAATACTTTCAATAGTTTTTCAGTTGATTAGTAGAGTATAGAACTATTTGTGAATTATGTTCTCTTTCACAAAAGTGTTTCATGTCTTCTTTTTCTAAGGTGTTGAGAAGATGTTCAGTCTTATTTTTATAGCAGGTTGTCTTATTTCATTTGGGCTGCTATAACAAAATGCCTTAAACTAGGTAACTAATAACAAAATAAATGTATTGCTCACAGTTCCTGAAGCTGAGAAGGCCAAGATCCAGGCAGCAGCAGACTAGGTGTCTGCTGAAGGGTTGTTCCTCATAGGTTGTAACTTCTTGCTGGTCCTCACATGGCCAAAGGGGCAAACAAGCCCCCTCAGACCTATTATAAACAAGGACACTAATCCCATCCGGAGGGGCTACCCTCATGGCCTCATTAACATCCACTTCTTAAATCTGCACACTGGGGATTAGATGTCAACAGCTGAATTTGGGGGAGGATACTAACCTTCATATCTTAGCACAGGAAGCCACCTTAGTATTAATTTTGACGGGTTATATTTTAATGTCTCTGTTGGTTCACCAGTAAATAGGAAGTTGATTGTAACTGCTTAATATTTATCACATTAAGGAAGGACTCTTACTTTACTGAAGGTTTTTGTTTTTAAGTGGAATTATGAACTTGCTTTCAGAACACATATATTTCTTTGCTCCTGTGAGCTACTACACTTCTGGATATTAATGAATTGTTTCTTATTCTGGATAGGCCTTAACTGGCTCTTACCTGGTATTCTTTGTAATATCCATTGAAATTGACTGGTGTATCTGTCAGTATAGACTAGATGATTTTATGGTTAAAAGCAATCTCAAGAATCAGTGATTTCAAATAACAAAGACTATTTCTTGCCTGTAATAGTCAGTTAGTTTGTTCTGTGTAAGTTTCTAGAGTAGCTGCTGTCCATCTGCTGAGTCACTGCTATATCTCTCCATGGATGCAGCTGCCACACCCACCAGGCAAGAGAAGGCAGAGACCAAAAAATCAAGCACTGTGGCTGGCGCCGTGGCTTAACAGGCTAATCCTCCGCCTTGCGGTGCCGGCACTCCGGGTTCTAGTCCCGGTTGGGGTGCCGGATTCTATCCTGGTTGCCCCTCTTCCAGGCCAGCTCTCTGCTGTGGCCTGGGAGTGCAGTGGAGGATGGCCGAAGTCCTTGGGCCCTGCACCTGCATGGGAGACCAGGAGAAGCGCCTGGCTCCTGGCTTCGGATCAGCACGATGCGCCGGCTGCAGCGGCCATTGGAGGGTGAACTAACGGCAAAAAGGAAGACCTTTCTCTGTCTCTCTCTCACTATCCACTCTGCCTGTCAAAAAAAAAAAAAAAAAAAATCAAGCACTTGTAATCAATTGCTGCATTCCAAGAATCATGTTACTTCCTGCTCACATTTTATTGTCTATATGAAAGTCACATGACCATGACTGATTTCTATTATTTTAAAGATTTTATTAGTTATTGGAGAGGTAGAGTTACAAACTCTACCTGTAACTCAGAATTACAGAGAGAGGGAGAAACTCTGTAACTCAGAGGTACAGAGGGAGGAAGAGACATGAGAGCAAGGCCTTCCATCTGTTGGTTCACTCCCCAAATGGCTGCAACAGCCGGAGCTTAGCTGATCCGAAGCAAGGAGCCAATAACTTCTCCCATGAGGATGCAGGGGCCCAAGCACTTGGGCCATCTTCCACTGCTTCCCCAGGCCATAGCAGAGAGCTGGATTGGAACAGGAACAGCCAGGAGAAGATCCCACACCCATACGGTTGCCAGCACCACAGGCAAAGGCTTAACCTATTGTGCCACAGCACCTGTCCCAGATCATAACTAATTTCAAGAAGGCATGAAAATAAAATCCTTCTATGTGCAAGAAATAGGGACAAGATGAATACTGGTGAACACCAGCAAAATCTGCTCTAATGGACTAATATTCTGCTGAGGATGTTTATACATTCATTCTTTATTTTAATTTTTAAACTTTTATTTGTAAGTGGAGAGACAGAGATACAGAAAGATCTTCCATCTGCTTGTTCATTCCCCAAATGTCCACAATAGCTGAATTGGGCCAGGCCAAAGCTGGGAGCCAGGGACTTAGTTAAAGAAATAGAGACAGAGCTCCCATTTGCTGTCACTCTCCAAATGCCTACAGTGGTAGGTTGTTGGCCAGGCCAAAGCTAGAAGCCAGGAATCAAATCCAGGTCTTCCACATGGGTGGCAGGCATCCAACTACTCACCTGCTGCCTCTCAGGTGCATATTAGCAGGAAGATCAAATTGCCAGTGGAGCTGGGACTCAAACTCATGCACTCTTGTATCACATACATATATATCTCAACTGGCATGTTAATCTCTATGCCAAATACCTGCCCCTATACATTCATTCTTAAGAGAATTTTATATGTTAAAATTTCTTGCGCTACTTTTGTCAAATTAATTATTAGGATTATGAAATATGTATCACAATAAAAGTGGATTTATATTTTTCTTCTAAAGATTTCTAAGTTTATTGATAAAATATATTTTATATAGCTAGGCTTTTATGGAATTACCTTGACTAATATTTACTCGGAATCTCTATGTCTTCTTGTGATAATTATTTCTTTGCTAATTTTATAGAGAAATATTTATTTAATTGTGATTTTCAAGCACATCACAAAGAATGAATATTTAATTTTTATTATTTCTAGTCACTTCTGCTCTAATAGCGCATTTTCATTTCATATGTTCATGTTTTTCTCTATTTCTATGGTTAAACTTTACAGGAACCTGTCTATTATATGCTGTCCTTAAAGAACTGTTTCTGAATATTTTATGTGTATCTTATCATCTCACTTACTATAGTTTCTTTTCTCAGTATTGTTTTGATAAGCAAAATGTAACACAAAAGCATGCAAGAAAAAGTGAATTTTCTTCTAATACTTGTCCCTCAGTCACACATTTGCCTTTCTCAGATGCTAAATCAATTTTATATATGTTTAGCAGAAATACTTTAAGTGTAAACATATTGTAATTGAATAAATGTGTTTTTTTAGGATTCCATTTATTAAACAAATGAAATTTTATTCTATGTTTCATCAGGAACTTCTTTGGCACATAAAGATGTGTTTTCAAATCATTTTATGTCTGTACATAGAATGTTATTTCACTCATTTCTATTGCTACACAGTGTTAGCTTGTAATATTGAACCAATATTGATTTGTCCGGTCTTCTGTTAGATTTGGGCACTCCTTGCACGTTTCCCAACAGCATCATGGTACTACAAAATATGACACTGAGTTTGCTTGCATATATGTCCTTTTATACACATGCCAGTGTACATGCAGAAGAAAACACATGGGAGTATAATCTGGGACAAAGGGGAGGTAGCATATCAACTTTTATAGATATAGTCAAATTGCTCTCCATAAAGTTGTTCCAATTTATGTTCTCAGGAGTTGTGTATGAGTACTTACGTTTCTGTAGAGAATCAATGTTATCAAATTACTGTATTTGATTTTTTCTAACTACAGTTAAAAATCAGATTTAACTGTAATTGTTATTTAATTTTTTTCTTAGTATGAGTGAAGTCAATGTTTTTTATTTAAGAGATACTTGCAATTCTATTTCTATGAATAGAGTGGGTTTGTAGCCTCTGGTCATGTTTTCTACTGGGATATCATTCTTTTATTGTTTCAAATGAAATGCATATTATTATCTTACCTGTGATAGGAATTGCACATAATATTCATTCACACTTTATTATTTTCCTTTTGATTCTTTCTTATAGTGACTTTTTCCAAGTGGATTATTTCTTATGTATTCAAAGCTATTAGATATTTTTATAGCTATTGTATTTTAGACACACCTAAAAGGTCTTTGAAGCTCTAATATATGTATTTTTTAAAAAGTATCATCCTTTGTTCTGAGTCTTGAATGTTTTTTCTCTATATTGAAAACTTCAATTCACGTAGAATTTATTTTGATATGAAGTGTGAGGTATGGATCTGACTTGATTTTCTTCCAGATGGTAATCTAGTTTC
Organism: Lepus europaeus; assembly: GCF_033115175.1. NCBI lineage: Eukaryota > Metazoa > Chordata > Mammalia > Lagomorpha > Leporidae > Lepus > Lepus europaeus. The sequence continues at coordinate 77,702,001 of NC_084842.1, read as the reverse complement.
TTCAACACAATTTATTAATAATGCACATTTTTATCTTACTTGAAATACCAAATCTATCATATATTAAATTCCCATATGTATTTTGTGCTATATGCGGACTTATATTCTGATGCACTGATTGATATTTGTGCATATGAATGTATTAACACTGAACTATTCTGATTTTATTTTTAATGTACTTTAATATTTATTATGACTAATCTCTCTTCATTCTTCATCCTTATCATAGGTTTTCTAATTATCTTTATTTTTTTTTCCACTTAAACTTTAGAGTCTGCTTGCCTAGTTCCAGAAACAAATTTGATCTGTACTTTTATTGAAAGCGTGAGAAATTTACAGGTTATTTCAGCCAGTAGTATAGTATACCTTCCCATAGATTCAAACCAATTTGTGTTGCTTCCACAACACCCTCCTTGGTGTATGAGCAGAGAAGCCAGAATTATGAGAATCTAAAGGTAAACATCTAAATGAAATAGATAAAAAATAACATAAATGTAAAGACTTCAGAGAAAAAAACCTTTTAATGAAATCTATCATTAATAATCTTATGGAACTAATATAATATATTAGACCTGAGGGGAGAAGAAAGTATTGTTAAAATACATTAGATAACAGAAATGAGGTTTTGGAAATTGTTATTGAATTAAAAGTGCAAAACTTCCTAGAGGTACACCAGAAAAATTTGAGGCATTCTCTCTTACAGGAATGAAAAGTAGTAAAAGAATATGAGGGTTTTTTTTTTTTTAATCTGATATGTTAAAAATTGGAAGAATACCCTTGTCTATATCCTTAGGGAACAATGAGTTTTCTACTTATTACTTATTGAATTCTTTCCTTAGTGGAAGGTTAAGCTTGTGATTATAAAGTAAATTGAAATATGTCACTTTACAAATTAAAATAAAAATAAGAAAGGAAACATAAGGGGGGGTGAGAGTCAAGGAGGGAGGGAATGTAGGGTAGGTAGTAACATTATGCTCTTAAAAGTGTGTATATGAAGTACATAAAATTTGTTCCCCTTACATAATTTTTTTTTTTAAAAATGGAAGAATAGGGATTTCAGAAAGAGAATAGAGAAACAGCATCTAGGAAATAATCCACAAAAACATGAAACAAATCACTCTACATCTTGAAAAGGCCCTCTAAATAAACAATGCTATAGTTTGTATTGCTTATCTGATTCTGTATAACAAGTCACCTAAAACAGTAGATTAAGACAAAAGCAAATAGTTCTTATCTCTCATGGTTTCTGAGGGCCAGCAGTGCAGAGGTACCTTGCGTGAGAGCCTCTCTTCTATGTATCTCTTGAGGTTGTGGTCAGAAGTTGGTCAGGGCTATTGTCTTCTGAATGCTTAACTAGGGCTGGAAGCCCCCACACTGCCAAGGTGGTTTCTTGCCTGGACAGCAAGTTGGCCCTGGTTATTGCTTGAGCACTTCTGTTCCATGTGAGTTGAGTGATTAGATAATTGTTAGTATATTGCCTCCAAAGCAAGAGACAGCTTGGTGCATCTGTGGGTCGTTATGGATCAAATTGTGCTTCCTACCCACAAAGGATATATTGAAGTTCTATCTAAAAGATAATGTTAAAGCTCTGACTTTATTTGGAAATAGGGTCTTTACAGAGGGAATCAAGTTAAAATGAAGTCATCAGGGTGCACCTAAATTAAACATGATTGATGTATTTGGTAAAAAGGAGAAATCTGGACAAAAAAGACAGACGTGCGCCCATGGGAGGTGCAATGAAGACACAGAACACAACGTAAAGATGGAGGACTGGAGTTATGTAACTTTTACAAGCCAAGGAATTGCTGAGGCTACCAGGAAGTAGGACAAAGGCATAGGAAAGATCCTTCTTCGATGACTTTAAAGGGGGCATGACTGATAAAACCTTGATTTCTGACATCTAGATTCCAGCACTATGAGACAAGAAGTTTCTGTTGCTTTAAGTCATTCAGTTTTTTGTGCATTGTTAGCTTCCTTGGGGAATTAACACAACATCCCTCTCCATAAACAAAGGAAGCACAACACAACACAAATAATTTAATCTGTTTGGGCTGCAATAACAAAATGCCACAGGTTGGGCTCCTTACACCACAGAATTTCATTTCTCATAGTTTAATATCAAGGTACCAGCAAGTTGAATTCCTTTTGAGGTCTCTTCTTTTGGCTTTTATTCAGCTCATAATGAGAAGCGCTTGCTGTCCACTCAGGTGACTTGTCTCTCCATGTGCACACACCAAGCTAAGGCCACGTGAGGACATGGTGAGAAGGTAGCCTTCTGAACCAGGAAGAGGGCCCTTACCAGAACTTGACCATGGGCTTTCCATTCTCTAAACAGAAGAAAATAACCTTCTGTTGCTTAAGTCTTCTTGTTGTATTTTGCTATGGAACCCAGCAGAATAAAACAAGAACCAGCCCCTTTCCTACTTTTGAAATTGATCTGGTCATAGATTGAATGGCATGGAGTGCTACCACCTTGGAGTGGGGTCTAGTTCAGGGCAGAGTACTATATAGCAGGTCCAGGTGTGACACAATGAGCTTTGTTTTGGGGCCTTGTGACTTTCTCAACCCTATGGTGTTGAAATGTCAGTAGTGGTGGGCTGGGACCTGGTTTGAAGTTTGTGATAAGCTCCGATGAAAGAATTGCATCACAAATCCCTGGGACTCTGAAGTAAAGTGAGTGCACTGGTTATATATAACATGTACTATATAAACACTGACTGCGACAGCTTTCTAGCTGCATCACTGAAGTACTAGTACAGAGAAAACACCCCAAGATATGGGGACCTACAGAATAGGAGGCACTGCATCTGCTCAGAGACTATTTTTATATTTCTATGTCCACACAAGAACAGGAACAGGGGTCCAAGAGCCAAAGTGTGGAAACAGGAGTGGTTCTATTTACCACCACACCCAGTGAACCACTAGGGGACACTGTCATCTCAACCAGGGATGGAGTTGGATGGAGTTCCGGATCTGAAGGAGGACTAAGACATAGTGAGGGTTCCATTGAATTATTTTATAGCGGCTACCAGGGCGCTTTGGTTTCTTTGTTCCCAGGGACCAGCAGACAAAAATAGGAGTTGCCATATTGTCATAAGCAATTGGCCCTGATCAGTAGGAATGAGAAGGGCTGCATCTTTACAAAACTGGCAGGGAGGAAATGTTTGTGGAAAATGTGTATTATGAACACACTATGCATTGGTTTCAACATTTTTTTCATCAATGTAAACTTATGTTTTAATGCCATTTCTAAGAGCTTTCTGAAGCACCCTTACATATATGAAATCCAGATGATCTACAGGGATGCCTCCATTTGCTCCTTTGCTTCTTTATAAATAAAAATGGATGTGCACAAAAATCTTGAACTGAGGAGAGTATAACTATCAATTGTTCAGAACAGTTTGAAGATTTGGGTCATACCTTTGAATTATGCCACCAAAATTTGCCAAAATGATGATGTAGAGTGATGGGAACTTAAAGAGCTGAATATAAGGTGGTGAAGAAGAGTACTTGTTATATTCTCAGATAAACTGCTGTTACATGGACTAAGCTTCATCCTATCACATGCCTGTTCTGTCAGGCAATACCTCTTATAGACTGTGTTGAGCATTGTGTACTAGTGTAGGCTACAATCAATTTCAATTAGAGCTTCTCATTCTGAAAGAGTCTTATTCCAAAAATTAATGTTTGGAAAGCAAGAATAGCTAATCATTATTACCCAGCCTATTATAATATATAAATAACATTTTCATGGTTATAATAATGTATATATGTTTAACCATGTTGAGAAGGATAATACAAATATATGTGTGTATATGATTCTATGCATGTCTTAGACCATGACACTGGAAATAGAAACAGATATTCATTTTCCACAGAGAAGTCAATACATAAGTTCGAAACTGGAAAAAGCAAGCCATAGCAGTAAAAACGTGCTATGAAATTGAAGATAAATAAGACTATTCAGCTTGAGGCATTAAGAGTGACTGCTTTTGGAGAAAGGGAAATGAGGCAAGGTAAGATTACTCTCTGTTCTAAAAGCAGATATAGTGTCCTTTGAGTATGTGAATGCCTATTTATGATTGAAACATAAACAAAAACATATCTGATGATCTATGGGGTAGATGCATATTTTATGCTAATTTTCTTCTTGGGTCATTGCTCCACTACCTCTTTACAATGATAATTTAAGAGCTGAAGTTTAGCTTTATTAGTATTAAATTATATATTTTAATTTTGTTTATCTTGTTCATATTTAATTTTATATTGTAATGATCTTATATCAGGTTAACATTTTTGATGTAGCTTTTTGTTTTCTCTCCTCTTCATTCTTCCCTCCTTCATGATCATTTTTCTTCCTTCCTTCCTTTCTTGATCTTTCCCTTTCTTCCTTTTTTCCCTCCTGGCCTTCCTATATTTCCTGCCTCACTTTGTCTTTCTGTGCTCCATCACTTCCTAACCTTCTTCCTTTTCTATGCTTCTTTCCTCCCTCGCTCCCAGTCCTCCTACTTCCTTTCTTCTTCTGATCCTTCATGTCTAAACTTAATTTTGTCATTCCTGAGTTCTTTATTGTGATTTATTTCTACACAGCTGGACTAAACCTTTGGATATTTTTAATAGCACAGAGAGGCAAATGGGCACCTGCACATGGTGATAAAATTCCAGAGACAGCATCATGCAAACTCAAAGTTATGACATAAAATGTGTCATATTTCAAATAAGTGAGAATGTTGTGCTCTGAATATTGGTGTTCAATGACCTGAAAGCTGTCTTCAGTGATAATGAAGCCCTGATGTTGAATATGCATATGAACAATCAGGATAAAATAGAGGCACAAGTTAGGAAGTGAGAAGCAATTTTTAAAGTTCAGATATTACTTTCTTTTTTAAAATATTTTTAAAGATTTTTATTTATTTGAAAGGTAGAGTTACAGATAGTGAGAGAGAGAGACAGAGAGAAAGGTCTTATATCTACTGGTTCACTCCCCAAATGGCTGCAATGGCCAAACATGCGCCAATCGAAGCCAGGAGCTTCTTCCATGTCTCCCATGTAGGTGCAGGAGCCCATGCACTTGGGCCATCTTCTACTGCTTTCCCAGGCCACAGCAGAGCTGGAACAGAAGGAACTGCTAGGACTAGAACCAGCACCCGTATGTGATGCCAGCATTGCAGGTGGAGGTTCAATCCACTGTGCCACAGCTCCAGCCCCCAGTCTTTTACATGAATATAACATCATAATTTAATTACTGCAAGTAAATATTTGTTCATTATAAGTGCATCTATAAAAATTTGTGATATCAAATTTGCCAAAAATTTACTCTTGGGTATTATGAAATACAGCACAAGAAACTCTTAAGTCATCTTACAGTCTACTTTAATTCATGTCTTTGGGGAACAAGTGTTAGAATCTGGGCTAAGAATGAGGAAGGCCAGGCAATGAGAGTACATTTTCAGCACAGTCTTAGGTTGGAGAATAGGGGTTTTGGGAATGAAGGACATAACTGAAGGGGGATATGGTTGTGACAGACTGAATGTTTGTGTTCTCATCAATTTCATATTAAAATTCTGACTCTCAGTATAATGATATCAGGAGACTGGGCTTTTAGGAGGTAACTAGATTATAAGGCTGGAACCTTACAGAATGAAATGAATGCCTTTATAAAAGATATCCCACAGGGATGGGCACTTGGTACAGTGTTTAAGTTGCCACTTGGGGATTCCCACCTTCCAAATGAGAGTGCCTGGTTCAAGTCCCCGATGTCAGCTTCCGTTCCAGCTTCCTGCTAGTGCGCATTCTGGGAGGCAATACTGATGGCTCAACTGCTCAGGGCCCTGTCACCCACGTGGGAGATCTGCATTGAGTTCCAGGCTTCTGGCTTTGGCCTGAGCAGGCTTTGACTATTGAAGGCATTTGGAGAGCAAACCATCAGATGTAAGCTCTCTCTCTTATTGCTTCTCTGGGTTTCAAATGAAATGAAAATAACTAAGTATTTTTAAAAATGATACCCCAGAAAGCTTTCTCTTCCTCTTTTCATCATTTTTGGATACAGTGAGAGATTGGCAGTGTATACCTCAAAAGAGGATTCCCACCAGAACCCAGCTATGCTGGCACTGTGATCTCAGTCTTCAGCCCCACGAGCTGTAAGCATAAATTTTCATTGCTTTTGAACCGCACAGTCTATTGTACCTTGTTGTAGTAGTCTGAGCTGTGAAAAACAATGGCAAAATAATCAAAACTGCAGTCAGAAAATATCTCTCTTATAATTTTACTGTCAATCAGTTCTTGATGACGAGACAGACAATTTAGTGGAACACTTTCCTTTTTACAACGGAGGGGCAGTCTCCTGTTCCCACACTTTGGAGGCCCTGTCAAATTTCTACTTCTCTGGAATTCCTTTTTTCATCGACCCACTCCTTCTCCTGGAATCCCTTGGGCCTACATCTGCCATCAACATCATTGTTACCATCATCATCATCCATTAACTTATATGGAAATTATTTATTTGAATGTATAGGTCCACACTGGGCTCTACTGCTTGAGGGCACTGTTTAAGTTTTTCAATGGTATTTCCCTCTACAGTCTGGTAGAGTATCTGGAACACAACATATGACCAATTGTGTAGCTGGGATTTGAAACCAACACTCTTTATTACATGAATAAGTGAATAAATGAGAAACAGATTCTCTCCCAGGTTTACCTGGGCAGTGGGGTTTGGGAGTATATTTGGTATAACTTTCCTTGTTTTCACATATTTATTTTTATAATGGAGGAAATTTTGTGCTATTTCACAGAGTAGAAGATCATATTTCAAAACTGAAGCCATAATTTAGTAAATTATCATCTATCATTCTGTAACTTGCTTTCCAGACATTTTTTTAATCATCATGTCTATTTGTACTTTGCTTTGAGAGCATGAGGTATTTAGACATTAGGCTGGGGCATAACGATAAGACTATAATGAGTGTTGTCTAGTTAGGGGCACAGAACACATTCTTCTAGTCACTCCATGATACACTGAAGAACATCTCCACTTCCCTTAATTGAAACGTTCTTAAAATTACAGAATCATGTTTCCTCACTGACATTTTGACATAATTGAGTGAAGTGATTGTGTTAAAACAATAGAAAGTAAGACCCAGTCTATGCCTCTGTGGGGTGAATATTCTGAATTGTCAGGATATCACAACTGCTCCCAACTGTGCTTTCATCAATCAATCCGAAGGAGAAGCCACAGAGTTTACTGTGGAGCCTAATTTTCAGAAGTGCCTGCTTAGATGTTTGTTAACCAATGAAGGCGTAACCTCATATTCCCTGCAGTATTGCTGCTCTTCCTGTGGGCAGCCATTTCTCTTCATGTTATTGAAACAGAACCACAGCCTCTAAAGAGTTTGTTGTAGGAAGTTATTCAATTCTGCAGCAAACTAATATTTCTATGCCCTCCTATGGAGATATCTCAAATGTGCTTTTCATCCCTCACACCTGATTTATGCAAAAAATCTTGCTCTGGGGGCCGTTCTGCTTTTTAATGAATTCACTTTGATGACAACTAAACATGGCAGGTGTTTCAGGAAGCACACAGAGCAGTTCATCCAGGGACAGTTTAGCTTTAAAACTCTCTCACATGTGTAATACCTCTGAGCCTAATATTTTGGGTGGAATGTGTAGATTTGGTTTCTTTTTGTGTTTCTTTGTTTCAGAAACATTGTCTCCCAATTTATCATGGGCTTCATTTTTTGGACTGGAAGTGAAGGAAACTTTAGGTTGACACTGCCAAAAAATAGCCACCAGACAATGCTGGTGTCACTGATTAATATCCATGTACCTCAGATCTGGAATCTTTGAAGTGAGTTGGTGGCAGTGGAATGGGAAGCTTGGATGTGATGATCTCTTCAAGGTTTCAAATACCACTGCTGAGCTGACGATTTGCATATGTGGATCCTCAATCCAGTCAGCCATCTATATGGCTATCCTCATTGAAGTATTTCCTCAAGTATCTCAAGGCCAGCATGCAAACATAAGCATCTTAACAGGTTTACTCTGTTCCTGTTGACTGTGAATAATGCCAACCTACCATGAGTTACTCAAAAAGATCTCTATACCATCATTGGTGTTATGACTATATATTTTCTACTACACATGGTACCATTTTCCCTAATTCCATTCATGACAGTTGAGTTAGATTGGCTCTGATTAACTTAAAAGTGTATCATTGTTTGCGACAATGTTTGAGTGATACTTCTTGACATATTTTCCCTTTGAATACCTGAACTGTTTCACTGCTAAGGCTTGATTGAAGGAAGAAATGAGAGGGACATGACAAAAGAAAATGGAATACAGAAAAGGGGAATGTAGAGCGCTCGCTTTGGGTTGGATGTCAGCTAGAGAAAGGAGAACTGGAGAGCAAGCAGTCAGTGCTTCCCACTCATCCTCTTTTGGCAGAAGCATATCCTTGGCTCTTTATGTCATCGATTGGGGAAATTCAAACTCTGCATTTAGCAAGACAGTGTATTCCTGTGATGCATGGGATGTACTTTCTACATGACTAAAGAAGATATCAAGATGGATTTAGTAAGCTCCCAAAGCCTTTAAACCTAAGGTGTTATAGGAAAGTACAGAAATTATGAAAGAATGAGTGTACCAAAAGAGGCCTGGAGTTGGGATGAGGAGGTCATAGGGCCAGGGGATTTGGGAACCTATATCTAAAAGCCAAGACATAGATGTTAAGAGTAAATTGAATGTGGGACTGGGCATTGTGGTGCATGGTAAAGCCACTGCCTGCAATGCTGACATCCCCTATGGGCACCGGTTCACATCCCGGATGCTCCATTTCTGATCCAGCTCCCTGCTAACGGCCTGGAAAAAGCCACAGAAGATGGACGGAATGCTTGTGTCCCTGTAACTCATGTGGGAGACCTGGAAGAAGCTCCAGGCTCCTTGATTTAGCCTGGCCTAGCCCTGGTTGTTTAAGCCATTTGGGGAGTAAACTACTGAATGGAAGATCTCTCTCTCTCTCTCTGTCTCACCTCCTCTCTCTATAACTCTGACTTTGTAATAAATAAATAAAAGGCTTTTTTATTTAAAAATGAGTAAATAGAATGTGAACATTAGTTTTTTTTTGTTGTTGTTCTTGTTTGTTATTGTGTATTTCTAGAACCTAGAACATTACTGGGTAGATAGTTGGTATCCTCTCAAAATTTAATGAACAAATAGGTGAGATAAGATACCAAAAAGAGGGTCAGGTGTGGTGGTGCAGCATGTTAAGCCACAACTTGGGATGCCTACATACCATATCAGAGTGCCAGGTGAGTTCCCACTACTCTGCTTCCTATACAACTTCCTACTGAGGAGCCTGGAAAGGCAGCAGATGATCACTCAAGTACCTGTGCCCTTGCCACTCACATAGAAGACCTGGATGGGTTCCAGGCTGAGCCTGGCGCAACTCCAGCTCTTCTGGGCATTTGGAATGAATTAGTGGATGGAATATCTCTCTCTCTCTCTCTGTCTCTCCTTCTCTATCACTCTGCCTTTCAAATTAATCATCAGTCAATGCTACAAAAGTATCTAAAAGAAGGAGATAAGATCCAATGCACATCAGTGGACATTATCACTTTATACCCAGTGATTAGGTAGTGTAAATTGCTATCCTGTTATATTATTAACATAAGACTTTGGGAACCAAGCCTTTAACAGATGGATTTTTTCAGTAATATCCAAACTAAAGTTTTATTAGAAGAGGCTAAATTATCTTTTTTTTTTTTTTTTTTTTTTTTGGACAGGCAGAGTGAACAGTGAGAGAGAGAGAGAGAGAGAGAGAGAGAGAGGTCTTCCTTAGAGGCTAAATTATCTTTAATGAACATTTTTTCTTTCCATAGGAATGGAGACATGACAATATGAAATCAATTACTGATGAGGAATGGTTAATTAACTTTAAATCATTACAATTGCTGATATCTTCAGCCTTCTTTGTGCTTCTAATTTTGTTTCTCTGTCAAACCTTTTAATGGCTTCACATTACATGGAACGAAGTTTACCATTCAGACACTGCATGGCCTCATCTATTTCTTCAGTCATATTTCTTGTCTTCTCTTTTGCAGTCTCCATTTCAAGGCCACCATGTTGGGGACATGGCCTAGGAGAGAGTGACTGTAAATTTTTCTCTCTCTCAGTCATGGAATTCATGTACACACTGAATCTCATGTCATGAGTAACTATTGGCTTTCCCCCCAAACCATAAAACCTTTAATTACTCTAGCTCCTCATTCACCCTCCACCTCTTTCCCATCCCTTCTACTCTCATGAACATCTATGTACTAAAAATTTCCTTTGACCCTCTCTGGGAATCCCTTCTTTTCCTGTGGCCTAGAAGCAGCTATGTATGCTCTTCCTTATGCTTACCTCTTCCTTGTACACACCTCTTCCTCAGTATCTATAATACTTTCCTTTTCATGTAGAAATAATTAGTATTGTAACTTGTCATGTTGAGTCATGGGTTGTGTCTTATCCACCTTTCTATCTCTAGGACCTAGCGTTGTGCTCTTGGACACAATAGGATAAATAATATTTCCTCAAGGATATCCTCTGTGGTTTTTTCCAGCTCCAGTGAACTCAGATAAAAAAATATGTATTTTCAGGTTAGCAACACACTGGATTGAGTTTTAAAAGAAACCTGTTGGACAATATGCCCTACCTGATATTGATTAAATTTCTCAACATTTTCTAGATCTAAGTCAAACTAGTGCCCACGTACAGATGTGACACAGTGGACAAGACGTAACTATATTTAGATCATGGTTCTCATTTTGGCCACACCCTAGCTAGGCAAATTTGGGAAAGGCACTAGACACAATCTGACTTCAATTTGTCATTCACTTAAGGAAAATAATACCTATCCATAACTAGTAGCTTACACGTTTAAATTGTGCTAATTTATGTGGCTACCCTTTGGGGATTGTAAAGCAATAATCTTTCCCAGAATAATGTCTTTTGGGAATTTCTTTGAATCTTTTTTACTCTTCCTTCAAAGCAGAAACAGGAAATAAATCCTACAGTAAGATGGAGAGTATAGATTGGAGAATAAAATAAGAAGCATTTTTATAACTAGTGTTGTAATCATTGCTAAGAATGGCTCTCGTTTTATAATGAAACATGATTCTGTGAAATAATAGCTAAATGTCAAATGAAGGTTATTTCATTTAAAAAATATGCTGTTTTAGTCCAATCAAGCAAGGACAAGCTCTAGCTTCTCTTGCTATTACAGAGACAGCTATTAGTATTTTTTTTTTAGTTTATGCAATTTTCTTTGGCTGGAGGAGTTTCTGCTATTCTTTATTCAGCTATTCGATGTTAAAAGAATTTGGCTGGGGTTCTTGATGCTAATGAAAAATTACATGTTTCATTACAGATTGTATGCTACAGCAATTCTATAGTGTGTGTGTGTGTGTGTGTAATTTGGTTATTTCAAAATGGAGAAACATGTTAAGGAATAAAATGTTGTGAGATGTTTTGTCTTGATAATATTTAGTGAGATGCAAAAGGTTCTACTGCAAAACTAACTAGTCAGAAACAAGCACTACATTTAACAAGTGAGTTTGGGCAAATAATTTAAACTGAGTATGTCTAGTTATGCAACTAAAGTTGTAATGCCTCAGCCTTATCGCTCATGTGTTTCGAAGTGAAAAATAATTAGATAACTAAAATAAAACACCTTAAAATGAAAGGTACAGTGATACATGAAGCACAGTTTATTATGAAGCTCAGGACTCTGCGGCTGCCACACTGGCCCATCTTGTGTCTCTATCAGTTATTAACCAGATAACTTGAAGATGATTACTTGTAGAGCTCAGCTTTCCATAGCCCTTTACATAAGAAGGAGGAAAGGATTTGCCTTACATTATTGTTAGGAGGAATCTGTGGGGTGACATTTGTAAAAAATGCATATGACAAACACTCAAATAGTAGCAATTCTAAAATACTCCCCTTCAACCATGCCTCTAAATTCAAACAAATCAAGCATATTTTTTTTTGGAAAAATGAGTTGAACACATTCTGACTTCCCATTCTTAATTCCTTTAACTTGCCTTTTTTTTTTTTTTTTCCTTAACTTGCTTTTGATTCTTGCTGTAATGGTTCTTCTGTTTGTTGTTGTTGTTGTTGTTACTTGGTTGTTTTAAAAGGAAGTACCTGCATTCAAATCTTGATAAATCGTGGGATGCCTCTCACTCATTCTTCCTTCTCTTTCCACATTGACTTAACAAATGGAGAGGAGGCCAAAGGTTTCTGAATATCACATGCTGGCATACATCCCTAGCACATGCCTTTATAAGAAAAACAAACTCCATTTTACTTTTATTTCTTATTATTTGATTTTTCTTCTATTTAGGCAGAATTTAAGGCTAGAAAAATCTGATAGAATAATGCACATAGCAGCAAGCACGTTTTTGCTAATCCATCACAGCTTTTCTCCATACTCCTTGCTGACAAGTATGAGTGAAGACTTCACCAGCAGAGTATTGATAAATATCTTTGGAGTCTTTTCAGCAAATACATAGAAAACTGCTATATGTCAGCTGAAGGCAGTTATTTCTACTTCTTCCACATTTCTTCCAACATTTCTATTATTCTTTTTGCTCTTTAAAGGCGTATTCATGTATATTTTCTATCAAGGCATATATGTGTATATATCTGTATGTAAATATATGCACATGTACATAAGGGCAGATGTGTGTTTACAGGTGTGTATACATATTTATATATTCTGAAACCTATTTCTCAATATAATATATGGTCTCACACACAATTCTAGAGTTTTAGACTTTTGAGAGAATATTGGAAGCCTACATGCTTTTCTTTCCTGAATATCCTTTCAAAATTTTCTCCCTGGTAGTAGCAAGCTCTGCTTCATTCCCAACCATATTGGCAAATGACTATGTGAGTAGTGTGTCCTGGGATTGATTCTTAATCTTTCTTTATAGAAATGCAACATGTTGAATCGAATCCATCTGTGGAAGGATGCAAGGTAGACCTAAAAATAGCTGAAAGATGCTTAGAGAATCCCTGTTTAGTTACTTCCAGGGTTCAGAGGAACTAGAGGCCCTGCAAGCAAAGACATTGGAGATGTCCAGACGTTCACCAATGTATAATATGGAGAATCCAAGAGGTTTATTTCTTGTGCTACCAGCAATACTCTCTTTTTCATTTCGCTGTCATTCTTCTAATTATGGAAATAAATATTTTAAAAAAGTATTTGCATATTAATTCTTGTCCCAAATGTCACAAAACCGATGCCTTAGTAGGAAGATTAGCATATCAGTTACATGAACCATTGGTCATCCAGCCACCAACCCAATAACACTTGTTGAATATTTACCATGAGAACAAAACTCAGTGCCAGGTTTAAGAAGAAACATCATGGAACAGATCCAGTACATGCCATTAAAATGTTTAAAGCCTACTGGGGCTAAAAGACAATCATTAAATGGGCTGCAGTTCAAGGTAAGAAATATTAAGTGTCTTGAGGGAGACATGAAAGAGACATAGTAAATTACCACTAGGGTACAGTCAAGGGAAAGATACTTCTGACTGAATCACAGATTGAAGAGAGAAGAAAGCCTTGACTCAACACTAATGAAGCAGATAAAAAATTAAGATGTGAGGAATTAATTTTCTTGGAGGGTTTTATGTATGAAGGAGGTAATAAGAGGTAAACCTAGAGAAAAGGGCTGATTTTGAAGAACAGAGAGTATTGGAGTATAGAATTTGGTTATGAAGCAGTTGGGAGTCATTGAATATTCCATGCAGAGAGGCAAAGGGAAGAAAATGAGTCCATGAAAACCACTTCCTTGGATGGAGGGATGTGTTATTAAATGAGCTAATAGGGGATTTTAATCAAAGGTGGTAAACAAAGAGTTTGAATGCCACTGGGATGATGGAAACACAGTGTATATTCACATATGCACACACACATACACACACATTGTAAGGAATCAGATGTGATGTTTGAGAATATAGTTAATTATAGTGATTGTGGTGGAAGGCAGGTTGAGAAGTATGATCTTGATTGGAAATCATGATTGTGGAAACCTTTTTAAAATTAAATATATATTTTTAGGTTTTATAGCTTTTTATTTATATAAGGAGACATAGCATCTACAATTTAGTCAATATTTCTGGAATCAATGAGAGAAAGATATATAAACTTTATAGGATACAAGCTTTATTTCCTGGCATTAACTATAGCTACACTTAATATATACATACCAAGGCATATCAAAGGGAAATCTGCTTGTCTTACAATTTGAATATATATACTTCACTTTTGAAATATATATTTATACATAAATTAAAAGAGATTGATCCAGTAAAGGTAAAAAGAGTATGACTGCCTTAATTTTAACATTTGCTTTACCTTACATAAGTTTTTTACCTCCCTCTGTTTCAATTTCCCCCATCTTATAGAATAGAGATAATAGAGAAGGTAGTTCAGAGGAACGTAAGCATTACTATGCATTAGTGCATATAGCATTTAGAACAGTCTTTGTCACTTATATTAATGTTTGATTATTGTTATTACACAAGAGTCTACTATACAGGATTGCATGATCCCTTTAAAATTTGCATTTCACTTTAAAATTTATAAAGCACATTCACATACAATCATCTTATTGTAACCCTATGTTTCCCTCTCACACCCTCTTTGTTGTCAGACAGGAATCTTAGGATAGGTTAGGTTAACTGACCTGCCTAAATTTCAAACTCAGATATTTTGGTGAATAGCCATAATTTCCAAATGTCATTGGGTAGCAGACATTGTTTCAAGAACTGTGTAAAAATAACCTCATTTACTTGCTCTTAAGTAGGAGTAGGAAACAGTGTCAGAGATGTGAATGTCTTACTGAAAGTCACACTTTCAGTGAGCTATAAGGAGGGAAGTTGAAGTCAGGCGCCTGTCTTCAAAGCTGATGCTCCTGTCCTCAAGCTAGAGGTATCCTGACCTGAAGTAGGATGAAGAGGGAGAAGTGGTCATTTGGTAAAGTTGGAGGGAAGTCATTGATCAGTGTGTTCAGCAGACAGCTTCTTAGACACCACAAATCTCAGAATCCGCAGGATTCCTGCTGGAGACTGATGACCTCCTAAATTGTGATAAGGGAGAGTTAGGGCCTCTCCTCCACCTTCACTTCTGAGCGTCATCTCTTTAAGTCCAATGGCCCTGCTCTGTCTTGGCTCTGAGTAAACAATTGCGGCCATAAACTCTCCAGGAAGGTGCAGAGAAGAGCTGTTTTCCATCAGGTCACTGTAGGCAGCTGAGGCTGCCAACTTCCCATCAAACCCTCATAAAAGGGTTTATGAGGCCTATAAAATGTTCCCTACTCCTGTTAGGGGAGAAGAGGATGGCCATCAGAACCAACTCATACTGGCTTCAATTGCTTCACTTCCATACATCAAACTCCTTGGAAAACCAAAAGCATGCCACAGCCAAATAATAAAGTGGTCTTTGTGCATTTCTGTGGTGTTCCTTTTCTAGGCCTCCCATGTCCTGTGATACACAATAGGGTTTGATTTTTGTGGAGAGCAGTACTATGTGGGGAAGCTGGCAGCACAAATTACTGAGAATCATGTCTTCTTTTGAGAGCTGGAAGCATATTGGTTGCAGAATGGATTCTGTTTTTCCCCTATGACATTGAGAGAGAAGGGAAATTCCTGACAATTCTTTATGGCTTCTCAACTACAGTTGGACATGGAATCTGCTCCTATTTGCAGTTATGACCTGGGTATAGTTAGATAGAAGAAAGCATGCCCACCTGGTTAATTGGGTTCATAAAATTCAATTCATCCCACTACACTATAATCTCGTTAGGGATAGACATTACTTTTATTTCTTTATCTGAAGTGTCTACGAGTATGGCTGGCATTGTAGTGTAGAGGGTAAAGCTGCTGCATGGGGTGCCAGCTTCCCATGTGGGCACCAGTTCCTGTACTTGCTGCTCCTCCTATCCAGCTTTCTGCTAATGGTCTGAGAAAGCAACAGAAGATGTCCCAAATACTTGGGCTGCTGCCACCCACGTGGGAGCTCCAGATGAAACTCCTGGTCATTGCAGTCATCTGGGGAGTGAACCAGCAGATGTAAGATTCTCTCTCTCTTCCCCTCCCCCCATAATTCTGACTTTCAAACAAATAAATCTTAAAAAAGTGCCAGAGAGAGAGAGAGAGAGAGAGAGGACCTGTTCAATAGAAGAATTACTATAATTACATGTGTCAGCCAGTATATACTGAGTTATGCCATTGAAAAAAATACAGAATTTGATGATTATTTCTCATTCTCATTACAAGTGGATCTCAAATGGATTGTTGCATATCATCTATACTCTGAGACCCCGGTTTACAAAGCAATCTCTCTGTGCACATTCCCAGTCTCTTCGCTGAAGCAGAAGAGGACAGTGATGTGAAGAACTTTCTGGGGTGCCAGTTTTTTCATGAATGAGAGCTATCTCATGTTCACTCACATTTCACAGACCCATTAAAATGAAGATCCAGTTTGAGTTTAAGTGGTTGGGGAGTTATAATTACCCCGTGCAACATCACTTTGTTAATCTTCTTTATGTTTTGTCAGTTTAGTATTTATTTGCATTTGATGCCTCTAAGATATAATTTAAGGGATGTGCTAATTCATTGTAATTTCAAACAGGCACAAGAAATAAAAAACAGGTGTATTTGGGCACTTGAGGATGAAGTCAGTGGCAAGACAACAAACCAATATTGATGATTTAGGAGGGAAAATCTTCATTGAGGTCACGTTTTGTGCTCAGCATCCCAATCTTACACCTCTATATTCTTGAATAATAAGAATCAGTGCTCAGAACAGTGATGCCTTTAACACAACGAATATCTTCAATCATTAAAGATAGACTCTGTTATTGCCATCAGCTTGTATGTACTAAGGCAAAGCCAAAACTTGAGGGACTGTATACTGCTAATGACAGGATTGAGGACAAATAAGGTTGGAAGTAGATTATTTCTCACAGACCCCAGACAAAAGGCTAGTCCAACCAACATGTTGTTGTGTGTCTGGTGATATCCTAAGCCTAGATATCAGTTCCTTGTGACATACAGATCTAGAAGTCAATATATGGGTGTTATTATAAGTCACTAAATCTATAACAGCATTAATCAGAAATAAAAAAAGCCATGGGAACATAGTTTATGAATTTTCTCTTTATGAAATTTATATTATAGTGAAGGATATGTAATTGCTCATAATATTTATTTAAAAGGCAGAGTAGCAGAAATATCTATATCTATATCTGTATCTATATCTATATCTATATCTATCTATATCTATATCTATATCTGGAGAGAGAGGGAGGGAGGGAGGGAGGAAGGGAGGTATCTTCCTTCTTCTGGTTTAATTCCATCTACTGATTTACTTCTATCTGCTGGTTTACTCCCTAAATGACTGCAACAGCCAGGTCTGGGTCTGGCTGAAGACAAGAGCCAAGAATTCCTTCATGGTCTTCCGCAGGGGCCCAAGTACCATTCTCTGATGCCTTCTCAGACACATTAGCAGGAAGCTGGATTGGAAGCAGAATAGGCAAACAATATGCAATGTAAGAATTGCAAGCAGTGCACCACAGTTCTAGCCACTCAATTTTTTGTTTATTTTTCTTTCTTAATGAGTGTATGGACATTCAATTACTTAACTATTACAAAAAACACATAATGTTAATTGTATGCAGACATTGATATAAGTGCTTTATATACATGTAATTAATCCATACAACTATCCTGTGCCATTACTTACTGCTAACGATATTACATATTATCTCTTTTTTAAAGACCAGGACATAGCCTGGTGATTAGGAGAGAGATTGACAACTTGTCAAAGATTGCAGAGCTGGTGAATTCAGAGCTGAGATTTAAGCCAGGCAGTCTGGTTTTAGATTCTGATAGATGAACAAGTGCCCTTAATTGCTTATCAACTGTAATAAATGGCATCGTGGACAAACCATGAGTGTCATGTGAGGGGATGTGATGCAGGGGCATCAGGAGGGACTTCTGGAACGCTGTCAATTTTAAGCTAAATTGGAGGGGGTCTAGTAATTAACCACGAGAGAAAAGCCTGGACAAATATTTGAAACAGAACAGTTTGGGGGGCTTCCAGTGTAAAATATGGGAAGCTGACCCATCTGTCAGTCTGTGCACAATAGATAAGTCTTTTGTTTTCATCAAGTTTTAATACTTACGAGAGCTTAAGGCATACACAGGTTTGATTATCCCAGATTAGGAATCTCTGGGTAATGACAATAGCTATTCTACTAGTTGGATGGCCACACAAGAAAACAAAACAAATCAAAATGCTTTTTTTGTTCTTCCTCAACTGGAGTTTGAAAAACTATGGTCTATAGTACAAATCTAGCACAATAAAGGACTATGTAAACAAAATTTTATTGGAAAACAGACTCATTTATTTACATGTTTATGGCTACTTCCACACTGCAAGAGTAAGACTGAATAGTTGTGGCATGGACGATATGGCCTGCAGATCCAAAATATCTGCTATCTCTTTTGCCTCACTTTTGTCATAGAATGAAGGTGCCAGTATTTGAGAGATGTGAGGGAAGTGTGGCTGTCTTCTTGGAACTATACCTATGGAATGTATAAAATCTGTTCTTTTTATTATTTATTAATTTTTAAAATTAAAAAAATATCAATTACACAATACAGTATTATGTTTTTTTTTTTTCCAGGAATAATGTCCAGACCATTTTGTTGGCTTTGAAACACAAAGAAGCTGGCAGTGGGCTGTTTGAGTGGAGATTATCTGTGTGACTGGCTGTGCCTTAAATCAGTACACCTGTTTTACTGAGTAAGTACAACATTTTTTGAAAACACAATGACTACATATTTTTATTCATGAGAGAAAACATTTAAAAATTCTAACAAGTTTAAGTAATGCCTGAGTTTCTGTTACAGATAAAATAACATGCTAATGAAGTAGCATACAAACACACTTAAAAGTAATCTATAATTAGTTGTTTCTTCTTGTGAATTTCAGGATAAATTAGATGAAATATATGAAGGTGACAAGAGATCATTGCTAACATTTCTCTCCAAAGCACGTATATTTGTTCATGTTTTTAGATAATTTAAACATTTAAAATTATTTAGATGGTTGTAATAAATGAAGGTCTCCAAACTTTGAATTATTTAAAATATAAATCTTATAACTTTGCCACTTGTCTTTTCCTACACCATTGAATATAATAAACTAAGGGATATAATGATCATTTTAAAAACTCTGGACCAAAATAAGACCTATGTAGAGAAAAATGCACATATAATGTGTCCAACTCAATATACTCTCATAAATTCAACCCTTACATCATGGAATAGAAAATCATAAACAATTATGGAAGACCTCTGTTCTATTTTTTGGTTAAAAATCACTCACAAAGTCAACCCTATCCTCACTTCTGACATTACACATTTTTTGTATGATTTTATTTATTCTTTTGTGCCTTTTGACCAACCTGATGCTTGATTTATATAGAGGTAATTTATTCATTCTTATGGTTGTAAAGTTTTTCATTAGTAAACATATATTTACTTTCATTCTACTTTGAAAACGTTCTGGGATAATTTCTAGGTTAGGGAAATTATATAATTCAATGAATATTCTAATATATTTTTGTTGCTGAATATACACACACAAATGCACATATATATTTCTAATTTTTTGAATATGAAAAATATAATATATGCATATATGTATAATAGAGTCTCTGTACAATGAATTACCTTCACTTTATATTATGTCTTACCAATTATAAAAAAGGGTCACTCATTCTGAATAATGAATTTATAATGTCTATGGTTACAGAATTATTAAACCTTGTATTTGGGAGAAGCTGAGAGGTCATCTCCAGGATTAATTTGATGGATGAGTCACCTCACTAACATTGTCAACAAATAGACAGCTAGCTTCAGTTGAATTACCTCTAGGTAAAAGACATACACTTCCTGAAGAGGAAACTACTTGGATTTTTACAAAGCCCTAGCTGTAAAATTGTATTTCTTATATTAGGCAGAACTATAGCAACCACTTTTACTCTTTGCTACTAGTTCTATCCATAAAAGACTTGTAGACTTGAACTTATTTATCTTCAAAATGGTGAGCTCCAAATAGAGACAGTCATTGTGCCTCTTCAGCATTAGCCATCTTTCTCTCTTTTATATTGGTAATTGTTTCTTGAGTCTTTACAATAACACTGAGCAAACACAGTGTAGTGCAAACACTACACTGACACAGTCTAATTTGTCACCATCTCCTTTAGATGCTGATTTTCTTTAAAATTTTTAAAGATTAGAAAACTGACACAAAGAATCAACAAGGGATACAAGGGAATCAGGTATTTCAAATAATGATTTGATTACATTTTCCCAGAATTTCTTAAATGGCCTTATCACTTTTTGGAAACATTAAAGTCTTTAACAGTACCATGTCAAATATCAAATCAAATCTCCTAGAAAAATCACTGATACAATGAGAATAGAACACATACTGAATAGAATCATATTTAACATGTTTTTTTTTTTATGGATGGTTTAATTATTTTAGCAACCATGTTAAATTATTACATCAGTTGTGAGATGAGGCCCACCAATGTCTTACAATAATTTTCATGCATTCATTCAAAAATCATTTGTTAAACATGTAATGACCAAATAACATACCGTTGTTTCAGTTCCTGTTATCAAGGACAATAGAAATGGTAAAGGAGATATCTTTGGTGAACTTCAAGTATAAGACATATAACAATAGCTGCAAGATGGATGAACAGAGACTAGCACATAAAAGGAGCACCTAACCCATTGTGGCTTCTTATCCCATGCAATATCAAGCCTTGGAATGAAAACACACAAGAATTGTGTCAGGGGGAAAATGCTGTTAGATGTATGTTGAGTAAGTGGAGGTAACTGGAGTTTTGAGAGGAGGATGATTCGTGGATCCAAAGAACAGATTCTGAAAGACTCTCTGAATACACTCTGAATTCAGCAGGACATCAGTAAAATGTTTATGAGAAAAGTGACATGATCCTGTTGGGTGTGCCCAAAGACCCATTATGGCAGCATGTCACTCCACTGTACATTCTATTTCACAGGGCAGCGTATATATCCTTAACAACTTCAATTTAAACATCATTTCAGCAATTAATAGAGAAGGAAAACAAATGAAAAAGACTTTTTTTCTGAACCAGATTTTGAAATTTTTTCTTCTTTCCTGGCTCTCTCTCAGATATTAATTTCAGACTTCAGATATTTGTTTAATCTTACTGGTGTTAGGAGATTTACTATCTTTGAAAACCAAGTGTGATATAACGTTATTTCATATTAATAATGCTGTCTTAGCTTGGTTTCTGACTTTTGGATACTCTTTGGAATATGTAGACAATCTCTGGAAATGGGACAAGACCTTCACAGCTGTGCTTGTGTTAAGTGGTTTCAGTCCAAAAATAATCATATTCTTGTGTTACCATAGGGCATTGGGCTTTCTTTTGTGTTCAACATTGATTTGGATCTCTAAAACTTAGTGTGCCAAGTTTGTCATCAAACTCCTGGAACTCAAGAGAGAGAATGGAATTTGAGGTTATTTTTGCAGAAACAGAACTTTTTATTAATATTGGAAAATAGCCACGTTGATTCAAGGTAGGGTGGGAAAGCAGCCCACGTCTCTTTCAGTTTTAAACAACATGCAATCTCTTGCTAAGTGCTTTACTTCAAAGAGATGAAAATGCATAGTGTTGGGGTGTCTGAAAATCAGAGCAAGAGAGAGGTAGAATGATGTCTTTCCTCCAAAAACTGTCAGGCCAATATCCCAAGCAGGCTCATTTGCCTACTGCTCTTTGGCATCCATCATACCCTGCTCTTTACATCAGTCAAATTGTCCAGGTGATAAGCCCAGAACTTGAATCTGTGCCTGCATTTTCACATTTGGTTTGATTGCCCTAAGTCTCCATTACCATTCAACAGGCTGCCACTGGTGTGAAAGGAAAGACTGAGCCATCAAAAAAGTGGATTAAAAACTACATTCAGCTTTCCAGCCAGTTCAGCTTACCTGCACACTACGCTGTCAGTGCATGAAATGAGAGCATGTGCAAAAATTCTGCCTTGTTGGTTGGCACCTTTCTTTTATTTCTTCTCTTACTCTGTGTTACGAGTTGAATTGCATTCCTCCCTAAAGAGGTTGAAGTCCTAACCTCCACCACGTTGATGTTAAAATCCAGAGTTTGCTACTTCATAATGCCTCCTTATTTGGTAATAGTTTTGTTATAGTTGTCCTTCATAAAGACAAAGTTATAATATAAGTGGAAATTTGGACATAAGAGCTCTATACAGATTCTTCTGTAACAACTTCAGAGGGTACAAAGTCCTGCCAACTCCTTGACCTTGGACTTTTAGTATCCAGAATGTGAGTGAATATATTTCTGTCCTCTGATCTATTCAGCTTGTGGTGCTTTGTTATAGCATCTCCAAACTTTTAACACTGTTTTGCCGACTATCTCCTTTCTTTTTTTTAATATTAAACTGTATTTCATTAGCATTCCCATTAAGGTGAAGGTAAATTTTATACCTTGGTATCCTGGCCTGAAGAGCAGTGTGACTTTCCTCTCCAGCATTATTGCTCTGCCTTGAGCTGTCTTATTACAAATGCTTTACTGAATCAAATCCAGTACTGAGACCACGAATCAGTATCAACTAGCTAAATGGTGAACACTTGGTATTTATGCCTGGTGTAGTGGTTACATTAACTCAAAATTCCCATAGATCACAATAGATCCTTCCCCATAGCAGGCTAGATGGCCTATTTTAAAGAGTTTTGGCATAGCCCCTAAATTACTTCCAACAAACAAACTAGTGTCATAATTCATTTTTAGTACCCAGGCCTGGTATATTATCCTTAACGCTAGAAATAAAGTTTACCAACTTGGCATGTAAGTGCCTTTAGAACTATCAAGATCATGTGAGATTAAGTTAATCATACCTCTATTTGGAAGAAATCAAATTACTAGTTCACAACATTCTAACAGTTGTTACGTATTCTACAGAGATGTTTGAATGTTAACTATGTGTAGCACTCTGTGCGGATGTTAAAAAAGAGAGTTTTTGAACAGTGAGGTCCTCTACATATTTAACTGAGTGATGGAGAAATATTAACTCCTTCAAGAGTTCATTATTTGGAATGCATAATATACCTGGCCCTGTGCTATGCATGGTCAGTACAGTAGACTGCTCTTAGGAGCTTTAACTTGTGGAAGAACATATTTTCAGTTCTTGAGAAACATGTACTCTAGAAAAGGGATGAGACAAATGCAAAAAGTAATTATATAGAAGTCATTTGTGAATAAAAACATCCAAACTAGTGAATTTGACAGGGTTCATACATAGGAACTGAGTGTGTGTGTGTGTGTGTGTGTGAGAGAGAGAGAGAGACTTTCTGTAAGGAATTGACTCATGTAAGTGTGAAGGCTGAGAAGTCCCCAGGGGCTGCGGTCCAAAGGCTGGAGGACCAGGGGAGCCAGTGTTGTGAGCTGCAATCCATGTTTGAAAGCAGGAGGAGACCAATGTGTTATCCCAAGACTGTTATGCAGGGGGAATGAATTCTCCCTTACCCAGACTTTTATTTTATTCAGGCTTTCAACAAATTGGATGAAGCCAATACACACAAGGGATGCCTGGCTCTTCTCAATTTGTTGATTGAGATACTAATTTCTCCAGAAATGCCCTCATAGACACGCCCAGAATAATGTTTAAATATCTGGGCATCCCATGATCCAGTGAAGGTGACAAATGAAATAATCATCACAAGTCCATCCCTTGTCAACTTGGAACCCATATGCATCTTTTTCAACTTTACATAGTCTCTTATAAGACAATTGTGGGGTCATAATTCCCCTAAACGTGACTCAACTGTCCTGTGCACAGACAAAAAGCACCAGTCCCTTCCAGGAGAAGTGAAATCCCTGAGTGATGTTTCTCTTTAGTATTTTATACTGAAAAAATTGTGCTGTAAAGTTAATCACACTTAAATGGCTATGGTATAACATGAATACATCCTATGTTTGTGTGTGTGCATATGTATATGTTATATATTATATAATATATAACACATACATATTATATAATATTATATATTAATAATATAGAATATGTAATATCATATATATAATATTATATATAATATTATATTATTATATATAATATATATTATATTATATATTATATTATTATATATAATATATATTATATTATATATAATATTATATATATAATATTATATAATATGTATGTGTTATATAATTATATATTTATAATATATATTTCATATACTAATATATAATATATATTATATATAATATTATATAATACTATATATTATTCTATATTATAATATATGTATATATATTATATAATATATAACACATATACACATTATATATATGTGAATATTCACAATTATAGTCTTTGTTTCTGTAACTGTTTATTTGGGTCTAGCTGACATTTAAAATCATATTCTTCCTGTAGCAATTTTGAATTCAGTAAGCATGCCAGCAGGTTGTGTTTTTTTATCTGGTAGGGAATCATTAGTAAAGTAATTGATCATTGATAGTGCTTTCTTATAACTTTCCACTGACCTTGACCACAGAACATGGAAATAAGCTTCCTTGGGGCTGTCATTTTTACACAGCTAGTTAAGCCACCACTTGCGACCCAAATATCCCATATTGGAGGGCTGGTTTGAAACCTTGCTACTTTGCTGCTAATCCAGCTTCTTGCTAATATGCATGCAAAATCAGTAGAAGATGTAGGAAATGAGAATGGAATTTCTGGCTCCTAGCTTCTGCCTAGCCAGATTTAGTGGTTGTGGATGTTTAGGAACTGAACCAGCAGATAGAAAAATCCCTCTCTTTTTGTCTCATCATCCCTCTGTGTCAATCTACCTTTCAAATAAATACATAAACTTTTAAAAATGTCCCACCTCCTAGACAGAATGGGATGGGGGTTGGGTTCCTAAGGCCCATGTTTTTTTCCATGTGCAGCCTGTATGGGAGTTCTCCTGGGTTGTAATGTCATACCTGCAGGTTTCCCAGCCTAGAGTTGCACTCTGATATCTCGACAGTCGTGGGGTCTTGGGGATCTCCACAATTGCAGCTCCACAAGGCCTTGTCCTAAATGAAACTTTCTGCAGTGGCTATATCCCTGCAGCAGGTTTCTGCTTGGCACACAGGCTGTCCGTTACATCCTTTGAAATCTAAGTGGAGGAAATAATGTCTTTATGGTCCCTGCACTCTGTGCACCTGTAAAAAGAGCATCACTTTTACCCAGCCAAGGTTGACAGACTGCACCTTCTGAAGTAGTAGCTGAAGCCATAGGCAGGGCCACTTGAGCCCCAACTGGGGTGATGGAGACATACTGTACCAGATTGCCGAGAGCAGACCCTTGAGGTAGTGTGAAACAGCAAAGCCTGAAGTCCCATGGGTGCCTCTATGGAACCTTTGACCTCAAGCCCGTACTCAACTAAATGTTTTCAGAGTTGTTCTCTCATTGTCCGGATGAACAGCATCTGGCTTCCTTCTTTACATACTGATCTTATTAAATGGTTGCTTGGCCAGCACCTTGGTTTTCTCATCTAAGCACACTCTAAACATTCTTTAAATGAGCAGACTGAAAATTTTGTAAATCTTTTTATGTTTGATTTGCCTTTTTATATCCCAATTTCAGATCATTTATCTCCTCTTATATTTTACTATCTGCCATTAAAAGAAACCACATATCACTTTGATTTCTTTCCTGCTTAGAGATTTCTTTTAGCCAGAGACCCTAGTTCATCACTCAGAAATCCTGCACTTTAACATCCTAGACCATGGATACAATTCAGTCAAGTCTACTACAATTTCCAATATCTTGTTCCTTATTTATGTTTAAAGCCTCATCCATGATGCTGTTAATGCCAATATATTTTTTTTAACTTTTATTTAATGAATATAAATTTCTAAAGTACAGCTTATGGATTACAATGGCTCCCCCCCGCCCCATAACTTCCCTCCCACCTGCCACCACCCTCCCCTCTCCTGCTCCCTCTCCTCTTCCACTCATATCAAGATTCATTTTCAATTACATTTATATACAGATAAATTTAGCATATATTAAGTAAAGCTTTCAACAGTTTGCACCCACACAGAAACACAAAGTGTAAAATACTGTTTGAGCCCTAGTTATAGCATTAAATCACAATGTACAGCACATTAAGGACAGAGATCCTACATGAGGAATAAGTGCACAGTGACTCCTGTTGTTGACTTAACAAATTGACACTCTTGTTTATGGCGTCAGTAATTATTCTAGGCTCTTGCATGAGTTGCCAAGGCTACGGAGGCCTTTTGAGTTTGCCAACTCTGATCATATTTAGACAAGATAATAGTCAAGGTGGAAGTTCTCTCCTCCCTTCAGAGAAAGGTACCTTCTTTGGTGACCTGTTTTTTCCGCTGAGATCTCGCTCACAGAGATCTTTCATTTAGGTCATTTTTTTTTTTTTTTTGCCAGAGAGTCTTGGCTTTCCATGCCTATAATACCCTCATGGGCTTTTCAGCCAGATCCGAATGCCTTAAGGGCTGATTCTGAGGCCAGAGTGCTGTTTAGGACATCTGCCATTCTGAGAGTCTGCTGTGTATCCCACTTCCCATGTTGGATCGTTCTCTCCCTTTTTTATTCTATCAGTTAGTATTTGCAGACACTAGCCTTGTTTATGTGATCCCTTTGACTCTTAGTCCTATCATTATGATCAACTGTGAACAGAAATTGATCACTTGGACTAAAGAGATGGCATTGCTACATGCCACCTTGATGGGATTCAATTGGAATCCCTTGGCATGTTTCTTTTTTTTATTATTAAACTTTTATTTAATGAATATAAATTTCCAAAGTATAGCTTATGGGTTACAATGGCTTCCCCCCTCCCATAACTTCCCTCCCGCCCGCAACCCTCCCCTTTCCCGCTCCCTTTCCCCTTCCATTCATGTAAAGATTCATTTTCAATTCTCTTTGTATACAGAAGATCAGTTTAGTATATATTAGGTAAAGATTTCAACATTTTGCCCATATAGCAACATTTGGGGCAAGTCCTAATGAGCATGTCCCAAATTGTACATCTCTTCCCTCTTTTATTCCCACTCTTATATTTAACAGGGATCACTTTTCAGTTAAGTTTCAACACTTAAGAATAATTGTGTATTAATTACAGGGTTCAAACAGTAGTATTAAGTAGAACAAACAAAAAAATACTAAGAGGGATAAAGTATTATGTTGTTCATCAACAGTCAGGGCAACAGCTGATCAAGTCACCATTTCTCATAGTGTCCATTCCACTTCAACAGGTTTCCTTTTTGGTGCTCAGTTTGGTGCTTTAGTTGTCACCGATCAGGGAGAACATATGATATTTGTCCCTTTAATGCCAACATTTCTATCAGCATTCTGGTCACAACCACCTAAGAAATATCTAAAGATTTTCAGATTTTCCCAATTTCTTTTTCTGAGAGTTCATCAGAATCACCCTCAAGTCTCTAACAACAATACAGACTTTCCTAAGCCTGCTATTCAAATTCTTTCAGACTGTATCCATTACCCAGTTCTAGAGCTGACTCAACACTTTCAGGTATTTGTTATAGCAGCACCCCACTCTGATTTTCCATCTTAGTTCATTTTTGCTGCTATAGCAGAATACCTGAGACTGGGTCATTTACTAAAACAGAAATATATTTCTTACAGTTCCAGAAGCTTGGAACTGAATTCTTAGATAAAAGGGTTGATATCAGGCTAGGGTCTTCTTGAGTCATCCTATGGTAGAAAGTGGAAAGGTAAGAGAGGTAGAACAATGAAGGTATATTGCTGCCCTTACCAGTGAAAGCAAGTTGCTAATGGCCTATTAAAAGGGATGGATAAAAAGGCACTTGCATCTCAATAGTTACATATCAAACAACAGAGAGAGTGTTAATTCACTCAAGCCATTAAATCACATCTGGTATGGCAGCTATAGATGTAGTCATCACTTCATTAAATTTACCATTACCCATTGTCATTCTCCAAGATCCATGTGTCTTAAAATCAGACAAAATACACAAATTAAAAGAGCATGTGCTGGGAATTATCACATATAAGTCTTTAATAGGGCCACTAATCTCTGTGGATTCCAAGAATGAATATTACTTTTGGTTTACCATTTTTCTGCACAGAGGAAGTGCTAGTTTTGAGAGAGAGAGAGAGTGGGGGGGGGAGAGAAGGAATATGAGAGAAGGTAGGAATTAGCTCACACTGGAGAGGACAATCTTTGCTGTACTAAGTTTACTGAGTCAAATGTTAATATTATCCAAAAACACTCACAGACACAATCAGAATCATCAAGAAAGGTCAAAATTATGTTTAACCAAATTTCTGTGCACTCTGTGATCCAGTAATGTAAAATTCACAATCTCATAAAATCAGTTTGGAAAAAACAATCTAAAATGGAAAACTTTATTTTTAAGGCAATAATTCTTCTACAAGTAATCCTATGCAGAAGTAAAAATGTGAGCTTTAGGTTTTGGGTTTTTTTGCACCCAATTTTATGTATATTTATGGATAGAATATGCTGCCTTTCTGAGCATTATTTTTTAAAATATTTACTTATTTATTTGAAAGTCAGAGTTACACACAGAGAGAAGGAGAGGCAGAGAGAGAGAGAGAGCGAGAGCGAGAGAGAGAGAGAGAGAGAGGTCTTCCATCCACTGGATCACTCCTCAGTGGACCACAATGGCCAGAGCTGCACTGATCTGAAACCAGGAGCCAGAAGCTTCTTCTGAGTCTTCCCACATGGGTGTGGGAGCCCAAGGACTTGGGCCATTTTCTACTGTTTTCTCAGGCCATAGCAGAGAGTTGGATCAGAAGTGGAGCAGCCGGGACTCGATCTAGTACCTGTATGGAATGCCAACACTGCAGGCAGTGGCTTTACCCACTAGGCCGAAGCGCCAGCCCATCTGAGCTTTATTTTTAATGCAAGTAGACTCAGGATAATTAGCCTAGGGATCATTAATTTTTGTTTTAGCTAAGAGATTCTATCTTAGAAAGTTAGCTCAAATGAGAGCAAAAGGCCAATGATAAACACATCTCAGATATTCTCTGACTGGATGATAGCCTATTCCTCTTATCTATTTGAGACTCAGTCATCTCTAATAATGTCAGCTCTAGGGAACATAATTAGTAACAATAGAATATATGTGTGCCTTTGCTATGCAACTTTTTGTCCTTATTGTGTTTTTTCAACTTACTAAGTGCTTATATTTCCCCCTACATTATGTGTGTGTTCATTTGGGAGCAAGAAGGAGAGAGACATGTATAGACAGATGGAGAGGAAGTTCCCTCTACTGATTCACGACCCCAATTCCCAGAATAGCCAGTCCTGGGCCAGCCCAAAAGTGGGAGCTGGGGACTCAATCAAGGTCTCCCACATGGGTAGCATTGACTCAGTTATCTGGACCATCACCTGCTGCTTCCCAAGGTGCACATTAGAAGGAAGTAGTAATCAGGAGCAGAACCGAGGCTTGTCCTCTGGCACTCCAATATGGGATGTGGGTGTCTTGCCATGCTCAGTATCTAAGCCAGGCTCCCCACCTCCTCTAGATTTTTTAGATGACAAGTGTTCCTGATCATTTAGTTGGGGGGTGAATGTCAGATATGCACCTGACTCCTTAATTTGAGGATTTAAGCTCCAAGCTTCTACAGTACATCCCCTAAAGTGATGTTCTGACCCTTCAATCTTCTGAATTTTGGCGTCATTTGGAAAAAGGTCTTCAAGAATATAAGTAAGTGAAGCATCTTGAAGTCAGGTCATACTGGATTTAAGATTAACCCTAGATCTGATGACACTCATCTTTGCAATAAGCAGAGAACACCCAGACACACAAGAGAAAAGGCCAGGTAAAGACCAAACCAGATATTGGCATCACAAAGCTCTAAGTCAAGGAACACTGGAGTCCCTTAAGCTAGAAGAAGCAAGGAAGGATTCATTCCTATTGGCTTTGGAGGGCACGTTGCCCTGAGAATATCTTGATGTCAGATTTCTGGTCTTTAGGAATGAGAGGATAAATTTTATAGTTTTAAGTCATTAGGTTGATGGCAATTTTTATGGTGAGTGTAGAAATATTATACAACTTCAAATCTGTGAGTCTTAAACATCATAAGAAGTTTCTTAAATACTGACAGGAGGGCCTGAGCCCTCCTGAATGAATATGATATTTGTACTGCAGACCATTTAGTTGCCATCAGTTCACAGGAAACTGTACTTTCTGAGAATGACCCACCCTGTACCACCATGGCATTCACAATCCTCCGCACACTTGGTAACTTCCTCAGCTGAAGACCCAGAGTTCCATCCTATGTGCTCCTTGGAAAATCCTTGTGCTGATTATTGCTGAGAAATTACTGACAGAATGGTGCAGTGATTCTGTATAAACTTTTTGATCTGTAAAACAAATGATCAATAAAACACAATAAGCTAAGAAGTTAAAGTTAGTCAAAGTGTTTATGTAACTGTTCCTTTCTCTGATCAGACTTCTTCAATTGGATGACAGGAAGTTGAAGCTAGGGCTGCAGTAGAGTATGTGGTCTCAAATCTCAGTTTTGATGTCTTTAATGTCTGGTTTTACCATAGATATGTGGTTTGAAGTGAAATAATCCTTTCTAGAAATTTGTTTTTCTGTAATTTTAGAAATCACTTGTTTTTATCAATGGTCTAGATAAATAGAGCTGTAAATTTTGGAAATCCCATGAAAATATGATGACATAAATATGAAGAAAACTTAAATCTACAATCTCACATATCTTAGTAAATAAAATAATTTCAAGGGGGGGGGTATTTTCTAGCCTGTAAAAAGAAAATATAAATCACATCTACTTTGTAAGAATCTTTGTGGGATAAGCTCAAAAATGAGATGTACCCTATTACAGTCCTTGATATAGAGAGGTGTGATAGATGGTGTTTTTATTTTTGCTGGTATATTTAAATGAACTGAAATGGACTTTTCTTTTTGAATTTCATCTGCTTCTTTTGTTTCTCTAAGTACATGTTTCTCATAAACAACTTTTTAGCAAGACATTATTCTGGGATATTCTATATTAATATACTTCCAAGAATTTTTGTTAGGTGTTTATTTAGAAAAGATGTTCAGTCATTATTTAATGAGGTGATCATAAAGGCAATAATTTAAGTAAGGAAAGACAGTGCACCATGGCTAAACAATAATTATACCTCTGCACTTGCCTGATTGGATCAAGAATGCTTTTATTGGGTTCCATACAGAAGAGAAATGAGGTTTCTTCCTTTTGAGTTCCAAGGACCATATGCAATGGAAAATTATTCATGATTTCTCATTTTACTGAGTTCTTCAACAGTGTCTATTTTGTTTAGGATTGGAGACCAGGGTTATTCCAAAGGAAAGAAAAATCTCTGACACTATTTGGCCTTAATTCTGTGGTGTCAATTATATACATTTTTAAAGATTTATTTATTTATTTATTTGAAAGCCAGTTACACAGAGAGAGAAGAGGCAGAGAGAGAGAGAGAGGTCTTCCATCCACTTGTTCACTCCCCAATTGGCCGCAACAACCAGAGCTGCAGGAGCTTCTTCCATGTCTCCCACATGAGTGCAGGGGCCCAAGAACTGGGGCCATCTTCTACTGCTTTCCCAAGCCATAGTAGAGAGCTGGATTGGAAGTGGAGCAGCTGGGTCTCAAACCGGTGCCTATATGGGATGCTGGCACTTCAGGCCAGGGAATTAACTTGCTGTGCCACAGTGCCAGGCCCAATAATATACATTTAATTAGTAGACAAAGATGCCCCAGACCAGCTTTTCTCCTTCTTCCTAGAGCTTCCATTTTTAAGAGATATCTCTGAAGACCATTTGGATATTTCTGTGGAGTCTTAATCACAGATACTTGGAAAATTATTTTTGTAAGCTATAAGATTTCCTACTTCATTAGAATATAACAAGCAATATTCAATAAATTATATGAGGACAATGCTATGGGAAAGCTATCTTAGGTCAAGACTCTTAGGATGTCAACTGATACAAATCAGTTTAATAGGTAGCTAGAATTTCTTCTGTAATTTTTACAATAGGAAGAATTCACATTTGCTAAATGCTTTGTGGTTTTTTGAATACATTAAATGTTTTCATATTTTAGCTCATATAATCCTCATTATATATCCATTTAAAGGGCAAGGAAACTGGAATTCAGAGAAATATATAATCTAATGCCTCATAGTTCTTATTAGTAATAGCTACTAATTAAGAAAAAAATTATTGCTAACAATAGAAACCAACAATAATACAGTAGTAACATCAAACCTTTTGAATAAGATAGTGTATATCATTAATTCCAGTCATCTAGGCATTAGGTTTTTATTATCTTCACTATATGCTTAATCAAATAATTTTTCTCACTAAACTACTTGGTAGTTTCACATGCATGTGATGCTTAAAAATGGTTGGTAAAGCTAAGTATTTGGCTAAGCTTCACTAACACAAAGTAATACTCATACTATCATCCAAAACATTGCATTATTGAGTGTTGACATAGAAAATTGAAATTTGATACCTGTTTCTACATAAAATTACCCAAAAAATGAGGTCTTAAAAATAGCACATATTTATGTTCTCAAAGTATTTTTAAGCAAGAGTATGGGTATAGTTTTCCTGTGTTCTCTGCTTTAGAATCTTCATGATGAAGAAATCTAAATGTCAACAATAACTAGGGTCTCAAATGGAGAAGGATGGCTTTGAAGCTTACCTAGGAGATTGTATGCAAAATTGACTTCTATTGCAGCTATCGGACTGAGGGCCAACTTACATCATTAAAGCAGGCAAGAGAGAGTAAGTTACCAAAGAGGAAGTAAAACTAATTGTCGATATTAGATGGAAAGAATTATCAAGGGTCCTTGTAGAAGTAATCTATCCTTACTCCTTTCCTCTTCTTTGGCCATTCAGATGTTTCGGAACAAAGTTTTGCAGCACTCTTTTAAAATTAATGAATTAATTATTTTTATTTATTTGAAAGGCAGAAATGGAGAGAGAAGGAGAGAGGGAAGGGAGAGGGAGAGACAGAGAGAGATATCTCCAATCCACTCTTATACTCCTCAAGTGTCATATGAGTTGGGGCTGGACCAGGCTGAAGTTAGGAGCCAGGAACTAAATATGGCTATCCTGCAACAGTGACAGGAACCTATGTACTAGAGCATTACCTGTTGCCTGCCAGGGTGCACATTATCAAGAAACTGGAATTGGGTGCAGAACTGGGACTCAAACATAGTCACTCAGATATGGGATGCTGATGTCCCAAGCTAAACATCCACCTCTATTGCAGGGTTCTTTTTTAAAAAAAAGTTCGATTTAGTATAATTATAGAAAATTTCCCCAATTTGGAGAATGAAAGGGATGTTCAAGTACAGGAAGCACATAATACTTGTAATATACATGACCAAAAAGATCTTCACCACCACATATTGTACTCAAACTTTCAACAGTAATAGATAAAGAAAAGAGTCTAAAATGTGCTTGAGAGAAATGCCATATTACTTTCCAATTAGATTGACATCTTACTTCTCATCAGAAACTCTAAGGCTAGGAGAGAATGGTAAAATATAGTCTGAATCTTAAGATAAAAAAAAAAAAAAACTTGTCAACCCAGACTACTGTACCCTGCAAAGCTCTCATTTATGAATGAAGATGAAATAAAAACCTTCAATAACAAATAGAAATGGAAAGAATTTCTCCATACATCCAGCCTTAAAAAGATGGCTAAGGATGTGCTACACACAGAAACACAGGAAGAGCCATCATAATGAAAGAATGTGACAAAAGAATATTTCCCAGTAAAAGTGCAAAAATAATCCAAAGTACACAATATGAATATTTATGGAAAATGGCAGGGCCAAATCATTACTTACCATAAAATACATACTGACTGAATGGATTAAAAAAAACAAGGCTCATATATTGACTGCCTAGAAGAAACACATCCCATTAACAAAGACATAAGCAGACTGAAAGCGAAAGGATGGAAAAAGATATTCCATACTAATGGAAGCAGAAAAGGGCAGGTATAGGCATCCTAACATCAAACAAAATGGCTTTCAACACCAAAAATGTTAAAAGAGGAAGGACACTATGTAATGATTAAGGGATCAATTCAACATACAGATATGATTTTAGGGTGCCTGGCTATTTAAAAGAAATGTTAATGGGTCTAAAGGGAGACACAGATTCCAATACAATAGTAATGGGGGGCTTCAGCACCCTACTTTCATCAATGGGCAGATCAACTGGAAAGAAAATCAGAGAAGAAACAACTGAGCAAATCGATACTATGGACGAAATGGACCTAATGTTATCTACAGAACTGTCAGCAGACAGTGGCAGAATACACATTCTTATTCTCATCAGTGCATGGAACTTTCTCTAGGATAGACCTAATTTTAGGCCATAGAGCAAGTTTCAGCAAATTCAAAATCATACCTTGCATCTTCTCTGAACCAAACAACTGGAAACAAACAACTCAAGGACCTCTAGATTGTATGCACACACATGGATAATGAACAATATGCTCCTGAATGAGCAGTGGGTCATAGAACAAATCAAAAGAGAAATAAAAAAATTTCTGGTGCCAGCATCCCATATAGGCGCTGGTTAAAGTCCCAGCTGCTCCACTTTGGATCCAGCTCTCTGTTATGGCCTGGGGAAGCTGTGAAGGATGGCTCAGATCCTTGGGCCCCTCCACCCACATGAGAGATCTGGAGGAGGCTCCTGAATCCTGGCTTCTTATCATCTCAGTTCCAGCTGTTGTGGCCATCTGAGGAGAGAACCAGCAGATGGAGGACCTCTCTCTTCTCTTCTCTCTCTCTCTCTCTGCCTCTCTGTAACTATGCCTTTCAAATAAATAAATAAATATTTAAAAAAACTTATGGGATACAGCAAAAGCAGTGTGAAGAGGGAAGTTTATAGCAAATGGTGACTACATGAAAAAATGAAACGATACCAAATAAATGAGCTATCAGTGCTACCCAAGACCCAGAAAAACAAGAATAAACCAAGCCAGAAAATAGTATGAGGAAAGAAATAATTAAAAGTAGAAAAGAAATAAACAAAATTGAAAATCAAAAAGCAATACAAAATATCAGTTAAATGAAGAACAGGTTTTTTGAAAAAAAAATAAACAAAATGTATACACCTATGGCAGAGCTAACCAAAAAAAAAAAAAAAAGGAGAAGATCCATATCAATAAAATCAGAGATGAAAAAGGAATTGTAACAATAGATACCACAGAAAGAAAAAAAATCATCAGAAATATTACTATAAAGAGCTGTATGTAAACAAATCAGGAAACCTAGAAGAAATGGGTAGATTCCTGGACACATACAATCTACTAAAATTGAGTCATAAAGACACAGAAAACCTAAACAGACTGATAAACAAGACAGAACTTGAATCAGTAATAAAGACTCACCCAACAAAGAAAAGCCCACGACAAGATAGCTTCACTGCTGAATTCTACCAGACATTTAAAGATCTAATTTGAATTCTTCTCAAGCTATTCAAAACAATTGAAAAGGAGGGAGTCCTCCCAGCTCCTTCTATGGAGCCTGCATCGCCTTAATTCCAAAACCAGAAAAAGATACAACAGAGAATGAGAACTATAGAACAATACCCTTGATGAATATACATGCAAAAATCTTCAACAAGACATTAGCTAATTGAATCCAACAACACATCAGAAAGATCATTCATGCAGACCAAGTAGGATTTATCTCTGATATGCAGGGATTATTTCAACATTCACAAATTAATAAACGTGATACATCACATTAGCAAACTGAAGAACTAAAACCATATGATTATGTCAATAGCTGCAGAGAAAGCATTTGATAAAATACAACATATTTTCATGATGAAAACCTTAAGTAAATCAGGTATAGTAAGAACATTCCTCAACACAATCAAGGCAATTTATGACAAGCCCACGGCCAACATCTTATTGAATGAAGAAGAGCTGGAAACATTCCCCTAAGGTCCGGAACCAAAGATGTGCTCTCTCATCATTGCCATCTAACATAGCCTATTTTAGTCAGAGCTATTAGGCAAGAAAAAGAAATTAAAGGTATACCAATTGAAAAGGAGGAAGTCAAACTATCCCTTTTTGCAGATGACATGATTCTAAATATAGGGGATCAAAAAGTCTGCACTGAGAGAATATCAGAACTCATAAAAGAGTTTAGTAAAGTGGCAGGATATGAAATCAACACACAGAAGTCAATAGCTTTTGTATACAAGACAATGCCATAGCTGAGAAAGAACTTTTACAATCATTCACAATATCTACAAAAAGAATTAAATGCCTTGGAATAAGTTTAACAAAGGACATCAGAGATCTCTATGATGAAAATTACAAAACACTAAAGAATGAAATAGAAGAAGACAAAAAAAGTTGAAAAATGTTCCATGTTCAATGATTGAATCAATATAATCAAAATGTCCATGTACTGAAAGTAACGTATGGATTCAATGTGATCCCCATCAAAATATCAAGGACATTTTTCTCAGATTCAGAAAATATGATGCTAAAATTCATATGGAAAGATAAGAGACCCCAAATAACTAAAGCAATTTTATAAAACAAAAACAATGCTTGAGCCATCACAATACCAGATTTCAAGACATTACAGGGGAGTTATAATCAAAACAGCCTGGTACTGGCACAAAAACAGATATGTAGACTAATGCAATAGACAGTCTCTTCAATAAATGGTGCTGGGAAAACTGGATCTCCACATGCAAAACTATGAAACTATACCCCTACATTACACCTTGTACAGAAATCTACTCATAATGGATCAAAGACTTAAATCTACTATCCTATACCATTATATTATTACAGGCCACAGAAAAAACTCTGCAGCACATTAGCATAGGCAAAGCTTCTGGGAAAAGACAATCACAGGCAATCAAAACCAAAATTGACAAATGGGATTACTTCAAACTGAGAAGCTTCTGTAATACAAAAGAAACATTTAGCAAAGTGGATGGTAACCAACAGAATGGGAGAAAATATTTACACACTATGCCACTGTTAAAGCATTAATATCCAGACTCTATAAAAAGCTCAATAAATTCAACAGTAACAAAATAAACAATCCAGTTAAGAAATGGGCAAAGGACTTGAAGAGACATTTTTCAAGAGAGGAATTTCAAATGACCTACAGATACCTAAAAAAAAAAAAAAGTTAGAAATCAGTAGCCATCAGGGAAATGCAAATCAAAACCTCGATCAGGTTTTACCTCACCCCCGTTAGAATGGCTCTCATACATAAATTAACAAGCAACAAATGCTGGCAAGGAGGTGGGGAAAAAGGTACCCTAATCCACTGTTGTGGGTAGGGTACTTAGTGCTGCCACTCTGGAATACAGTATGGAGATACTCCAGAAAGCTGCTTATAGACCTGCCATATGATCCAGTCATCCCACTCCTGGGAATTTACTCAAACCAAAATAAATAATACGAAAGAATTATCTGTAACCCCATGTTCTTTGCAGCACAATTCACAATAGCAAAGATATGGAATCAACCCAGATGACCATCAACGTTGACTGGATAAAGAAATTATGGTATTTATTGACTATGGTATACTACTCATCTGTAATAAGTTGAAATTCTGTCTTTCGCAACAAAATGGATATGACTAGAAACCATGATACCTAGTTAAATAAGCCAGTTCCAAAATACAGATATCATATGTTTTCCCTGATATGAGGCAACTAATATAGTACCTAAAAATATAACATATTGGAGTGAAATAAAACTTTTGATATTCGATGATTATTTATAGCCCTTTTCTCTACTGTTGAGGAACAGTGTATTTTTCTTTATAGTACTTGTTGAACTCTTTTTTCTTACTGTACAGTTAACCGTACAATCATTAAGTAAACTCAAAGTAGATCTTTGTAAAAAATTAAGAGTGAGAATTGGCGAGGGATGAAGTAGGGTTAGAGCTTTGGTGGGAGGGACCGTAGGGTAGGAAGTATCACTATGTTCCTAAATCTGTATATATGAAATATATGAAACTTATATAATAAATAAAATTATAAAAAAAGAAAAAAATTATTTATTTATTTGACAGGAGGCAGAATGATGGTAGAGAGTGAGAGGTAAAAAGAGAGAAAGAAAAATCTTCTATCTGCTAGTTCACTCCCCAAATGGCTGCAACAGTCAGGATAGGGTCAGGCTAAAGCCTTGGGCATGGAATTCCAGCCGGGCCTCTCATATGCCTGGCAGGGGGAATGGTACATGGACCATCTTTTCTGCTTTCTCAGGCACATTAACAGGCAGATGGATTTGAAGCGCAGCAGCTGGAACTAGAACCAGAGCTTCATTATTGCATGCCTGTATTGCAAGCAGCAGTTTAACACACTGCACCACAATGCCTGTTAATATTGCAGTATTCTTGATACCTTGCTGGTAATAAAAGAGAGGGCAAGAATTCCTAAACCGGGTTCCCTGTCAATGCAACCTCCTTTCTGGTGCCTGTGACTGATTTTTTATATCATTTTATATATACAGTTCTTAAGTATTCACAGATTATAGACCATACCTCCTGTTGTCACATTGATGTATGTAGCCTATATAAAAAAATAGACTTTTCTTTTAGTTTTAAGTTCATAGCAAAATTGAACAGAAAATACAGTTTCCATATGGCCTCTGACCTTACACATGCACAGCCTCTGTCAATATTTAACAACAGAGTGGAACGTTTTTCACAACTATTGAGCCTAAGTGAGAGACCATTATCACTCAAAGTGCATAATTTGCTTTATAATTCACTTATGATTTTGTACTTTCACTGGGTATTAACAAATGTATAATGATATATATCTATCCTTATTTTATTCTAAAGAATATATTTACTACTCCAAAAACTTCTCTATAAAGTATTCATCCTTTCCTCCAACAACTGGCAACCACTGATCATTGTACTGTCTCTATATAGTTTTTTTTTTTTTCCTTTTCCTGAATGCTATAGATTTGGAATCATGCGGTATGTAGTCTCTTCACATTAGCTTCTGCCATTTAAATATGCATGTGAGTTTTATCCATGCCTTTTCATGGCTTCATAATCATTCCTTTGTGCTAACATATTTTAGATGGACACATTCAACTACTGAAGGGCATACTGATTGTTTCCAACCTCTGACAATTATGAGGAAAACTGCCACAATCATTCACATGTAGGCTTTTGTGCCGACATCAGTTTTCATCTCATTTGGGTAAATAAGGAGCATGATGGCTGCAGCACATAGTAAAGAATACTTAGTTTTGCAAGAAACTGTCAAACTGTCATTAAAAGTGGCAATGCCATTTTGCATTCCCATCAAAAATGAATGACAGTTGCTGTTGTTCCACATCCTCACCAGATCATCATTGTTCTGGATTTTTGTCAATCTAACAGATGTGGAATAGCATGTCATTGTTGTTCTAATTTGCAGTTCTACAGTGACATATGATGTGCATCTTTTGGGAAGGTTGTGTGCTACATGTCTATCTTTTTTGCTGAAGTGGCTGTTCAACTTGTGGCTCAGGTTTTAATCAGGTTGTTCATTTTTCTTATTGTTGAGTTTTTGGAGCCATTTGTATATTTTTGATAACCATCCTTTATCAACTATGTCTTCTACGAATGTTTTTCTTTCCATGTCTGTGACTTGTTTTCTCATTAACAGTGTGTCTCACAAAGTATATTTTAATT
The DNA here is from genome assembly GCF_033115175.1 of Lepus europaeus. Lineage (NCBI taxonomy): Eukaryota > Metazoa > Chordata > Mammalia > Lagomorpha > Leporidae > Lepus > Lepus europaeus. The sequence goes on along the minus strand of NC_084842.1, from coordinate 77,662,130 downwards.
TTAAGGAATCCTAGTTTAGCAAATTTTTTTCATGGGTTGTATCATTAGTGTTATATCTGAAGTCATCTTTATACTCAAGGACATCTGGCTGTTATCTTCTAGTAGTTTTAACATTTTCTTTTAAAATATATGATGTATCTTAAATCAGTTTTTTGGGGAAAGTATGTAAAGTCCATCTTTAGAAATATTTTCTTGGGGCTGGTGCTGTGGCTCAGCTGGTTAAGGCCTGGGCCTGAAGCGCCAGCATCCCATATAGGCACTGGTTCAAGACCAGGCTGCTCCACTGCCAATCCAGCTCTCTGGTATGGCCTGGGTTAGCAGTAGAAGATGACCCAAGTCATTGGGCCCCTGCACCCATGTCGGAGACCTGGAAGAAGCTCCTGGCTCCTGGCTTCAGATCAGCTCAGCTCCAGCCATTGCGGCCAATTGGGGAGTGAACCAACGGATAGAAGACCTCTCTCTCTCTCTGCCTCTCTTCTCTCTGTGTAACTCTGACTTTCAAGTAAATAAATAAATCTTTAAAAAATAATTTCTCCTGAATATGGCACTACCACAGGACCCAGCCATCCCACTCCTTGGAATTTACCCAAATGGAATTAAAGGGGAGAAAAAAAGAGCAATTTGCACCTCGATATTTGTTGCAGCTCAATTCACAATAGCTAAGACATGGAATCAACCTAAATGTCCATCAACAGATGACTGGATAAAGAAACTGTGGGATATGTACTCTATGGAACACTATACAGCAGTAAAAAACAATGAAATCTGGGCATTTACAACAAAATGGAGGAAGCTGGAAAACATCATGCTGAGTGAAATAAGCCAGTCCAAAAGGGACAAATATCATATGTTCTCCCTGATCAATGGCAACTAAATGAGCATCTAAAATGATACCCATTGAAGTGAAATGAACACTATGAGAGACAATGACAGGATCAGCCCTTGTCTTGACTGTTGAGGAACAACTTACTATTTTATTCCTTTTAGTATTTTTGTTGTGGTTGTTGTTGTTGTTGCTCTGTTTGTTCTACATAAGACCACTGGTTGAACTCTGTAATCAATGCACAATCATTCTTAGGCGTTTAAAATTAACAGAAAAGTGATCTCTGTTAAACATAGGAGTGGGAATAAGAGAGGGAGGAGATATATAGGTTGGCACATGCTCACTCGGACTTACCTCCAATGGTGGAACTAGAAATGTGCCAGGGAATTTCAAATCAATCTTACCAAGGAGGCAGGTACCAATGCCAGCACACTTGGTAAAGTGATAAGTATAAATATACAACCGATCAAAAAGATAGGGTATGTGTCGAAGAGATTTCACAAATAAGACCAGTGTAAGCAAATAATGAAGGATAGAATTAAAAGGGAGAGAATGATCCTGCAGGGGAAGCAGGACACACAGCAGACTCATAGAATGGCAAATGCCCAAAACAGCACTCCTGCCTCAGAATCAACCCTTGGGACATTCGGATCTAGCTAAAAGGTCCATGAGAGTCTCACAGGCATGGAAAGTCATGACACGATGGCAAAAAACAATCTAAATGAAAGACCCTGGTGAACAAGACCCCAGCAGAAGGAACAGGCCATCAAGGAGAGAGGCGCCTTTCTCTGAAGGGAGGAAGGAACCTCCACTGTGACACGGCCTTGACTAAACAAGTTCAGAGTCAGTGAACTCAAGGGACTTCCATAGCCTAGACAGCTCATAGCAAGAGTCTCGGGTGATTGCTGATGTCATAAATAAGAGTGCCAATTGTTAAATCAACAACGGGAGTCACTGGGTACATGCTCCCCACGTAGGATCTCTGTCCTTAATGTGTTTTACTATGAAACTTAAAAACACTACTAGTCAAACAATACCTTATACCTTGTGCGGTTGTGTGAATGCAGCCTGTTGAAATCCTTGCTTAGTATATACTAAGTTGATCTTCAGTATATGAAGGTAATTGAAAATGAAACTCGATAAAGGGCGGGATGGGAGAGGGAGAGGGGAGGGCCATGGGAGGGAGGGAGGTTGGTGGGGGGAAAGCCACAACAATACAAAAGTTGCACTTTGTAAATTCACATTTATGAAATAAAAAATAAAAAAAAATTCTTTTTGCATATGGATGTCCATATATTCCAGCATTGTTGAAAAGGCAGTTCTCTGTTATACTGCCTTATTTCTTTTGGTTGACATTCAATGATTATATTTATGTGGCTCTATTTCTTGTCTCTCAATTATATTCCATTGACATATTTGTCTACTCTTTTACTAATACCATATTAACTTGATTGCTATAGCTTCATATAAAGTTATCAAATAAACCACTTTCCTCCTGCTCCTCTTCATCTTCACTTTCATCTTTCCTTCTCCTCCTTCTCTTCTTCCTTTATCTCTTCCTTCTTTTACTCCTGCTTCTCTTTCTTTGCCTTCTTTTGTCCATTCATCCTTTATCTCTGTCTTCTTTGTCTTTTTCTTACACTCCTCCTTCTCCCTTTGTCTCATTTTTCTTCTCTTATTAGCATGAATTTCTAAAGAACCATACTATATATTTTAATTACTTAGACTATTCACATTCCCAATCTGTACTACCTATACTATATATTTCAAATTTATTGCAATTCTACTATACATTTTCAGAGAAGGCAAAATACACAAAATAATGATACAAATTTTAATGAATATTAGTAAAATTTTCTTTGTATTTGGTTAAGAGATATTGGAAAAGAAACAATAAAACTATTTTTATAAGAACAATATGAGTAAAGAATACAAATATGTAATGAGACAGACAAATTCTTTTTCTAGTATAAACATCCTGCCTAGGGAGATGGGTAGATGCTGAAAATTCCACTAATTAGTAAACCTCAATAAGTCAGCACTTCTCATGAGTACTTTTAAATCAGGATGTTTTGAGGGAAGATACAAGGCTAAATATTGTTTTAAAGATTGGTGTGGTGTGAAAAGAAAAACTATTTATTGAATAATGTGTATATATTAAGAAGTAATTATAGTGTGTCTATTAATGTGCTATCTACTGTTACCATGGAAATAAGTGTGACATAGCACTACGTTTATAGAGGCCATAGTCATTAGTAAAGCATATCTTATAAATCTCATAGCATATTACTTGGGAACTTCTATACTGTAAAGAGTCATTAATAAATGTGCCTTGGAAAAGGATTCTTTGGTTAAAGAATTTTAAAAATACTATGTAGTCTAATTACCCTTATAAATTCACAAAGCTCTTTAGCTCATTAAAAAGTGAGATTTCTACAATTAAATATATTTGTAGTCACAGGTATTTACTCAAATTTGCTTAATACATTGTTTCCCAAACATTTTCTCATGAAACTCAATTTGTAAATGCCAACCTTATTATTTACTCTTGGGTGATGTTCCCTGCAAAAAAAAAAAAATAACTTTAAAATACAATTTTATCAGAAAAAAAAAACAAAGAACAAGTTATGTTTTTGTGTCGAGTTATAAATATAATGCAAAAGTTCACTGGAAAGAGCCTTTTTTTCAATGTTCTTTGAAAATTGATTTATTTATTTGAATGACAGAGAGAATGATAACCTTGTCCGGTTATTATATGAGTATTAGGCTGAATAACAATATGTTTGTAATGAATAGTTTCTATATCTCAATGGCAAAGCACAGTGTAAGTGCATTCTTTTTTTAAAAAAAAAAGATTTATTTATGTACACAGAGAGGAGAGGCAGAGTGAGAGAGAGAGAGAGAGAGGTTTTCCATCCACTGGTTCACTCCCCAGTTGGCTGCAATGGCCAGAGCTGTGCCAGTATGAAGCCAGGAGCCAGGAGCTTCTTCTGGATCTTCTACGTGGGTGCAGGGGCCCAAGCACTTGGGTCATATTCTATTGCTTTCTCAGGCCATAGCAGAGAGATGGATCAGAAGTGGAGCAGCCAGATCTCGAACTGACACCCAGATGGGATGCTGGCTCTTCAGGCCAGGAGGTTAACCCACTGTGCCACAGCACCAGTCCCAATAAGTAAGTGCATTTCTTGATCATATCACAGTTGCAATGCTGATTATCAGGAAAGCATTGCTCTGTGAAGTGGTTCAATGAGCCAGTCTTCTCACATCCGTATTCTGAAGCACTGAGACCTTTACATGATCCTGTGTATCCCATTACTATGTGAAGGAAAGAGATCCATAATGGAAATTATGTACATAGTTTTGAAGATCAGACTCAGACACGGTAGACTTCACTTCTGCCCATATTTCATCATCCTTGACCTGATTACATGATACCACAATTAGTAATGTGTCAATCAAGAGGAAAAGAACACAGATATGAGTGATGATTTCAGTTTCCATTAATAATTCTGAATATCATTTAGAAGAATACTCTGGGGTGAAATAGATATTCAAGTCACGTGAATAAAGAGCATAGGCTGACAAATGAAATAGGTTTTTGAGAAATGTTGAGAAATCAAGATGGCAGGTGATCCTGATTTGGAGCATAATCAAAACATGAAACATTTCATATTTATTTATTTGCCAACATTTCCTTTGTTGACTTTAAATAGGCATTTATAGTATGCTTAGGATTTTTGGCAGAGAAAAATACAAAAAGAACATCCTATCCTTTTGGAATGTGAATAAGGAAACAAAATCATATTAGTTTATCGATTTCTTTGTTTTAAAAATCAGAAGGATATCAAGCATTAGCTATATTATTAAATTAGGTCTCCCTGTGGATCTATACATTTCCCTATCATACTTTGTGCTCACTGTGCCTCTTTGCTCAATGTATCTCTGAATTATCCAGGTGCATCTGTACTCTAAGTATTATTACCTCTTTCTATGCTTCTAAATAAAGTCAAGAGGTATTCCACTTAGATTTAAAATGGTATGGATTAGAAGAAGAGTTTTATATCTACTTTCTATACAACCCAGCCAAACTTATGAAGACATTTGCTATAGTCACAGGTCTCTGGCTTAGACAGTTTCCTTACTTTTCTCTGAAACAGCTAGAGCAGGGCTGCAATGACCTTCCAAACTGTGGGCTTGGTACAAGATTTATTACGCATCCTCACAGTTGACATCTCTCTTGTTTTGCTCCTTTGGTTTCTGTGAATCCATTTCTGTTTCCTTTCGTACAGTCAACTTTAACAATGGCTCAGAAAACACAGCCTGGAGAAAATACAATCTATTGAAGAATTGGTGCTGAGAAAACTGGATATATACTTACAGAATATGGAAGCCTGAAATCCACTCAGAGTTTTTATGCCATGCAAAAATCAACTCAATGTGAAACAATGATCTAAATATAAGACATGAAACTATGAAAATATGGGAAGTAAAATAGGGAAAACACTTCAAGGCATTGGAATAGACAATGATATTTTTGGATAAGACCCCTCAAATAACAGCAACAAAAACAAATATAGATAAAATGAGATTATTTGAAACTAAAAAAACCTTTTACATTACAAAGGAAACAATCAACAGAGTGAAGAGACAACTGACAGATGAATTTGGCCTTATCATTTATCAGCTTGTGATCAATTTATTTAAATATCTAAACCTCAATTTCCCTATTTATTAAATGAATAAAGAGCTTCACTACAGGATTGATATAAGAATGGGATTGTATTTCTAAAACACTTCATCTTGTTTTTTAAATGAAAGTACTATTTTATTTTTAAATATTTTATTGATATATAATTGATATATTTAAAAATTCACATATCTAATTTTCCCAATTTGTTGGCATACAGCTCTGTATGGTAATTTAATGATTCCTTTATTTCTGTGGTTTTTGTTGTTACATTTCCTTTATATCTTTGATTTAATTGATTTGTCTTCTCTCTCCTTTTTTTGGTTAATTGGGCCAATGGTGTGTCAATTTATTTTTATATAAAACCAGCTCTTTGTTTTGCTGATCTTTTATAATTTTTTTGCTTTCAATTTTGTTGATTTCTTCTCTAATTTCAATTATTTCTTTTTTCCTACTAGTTTTGGGCCTGGTTTCTGCAGTTTTTCTAGATCCTTGAGATGCATTGATAGCTCATTTTTTTGGTGCCTTTCCAATTTCTTGATCTAGGCACCAACTGCTGTAAACTTTCCTCTTAACACTGCTTTTGCTGAGTCCCATCAGTTTTGATATGTTGTATTGTCATCTTCATTTGTTTCCAGAAATTTTTTCATTTCTCTTTGGATATCTTCTATGACCCACTCTTCATTCAGGAGCATGTAGCTCCTTGGTCAAATATAAGTTGCTTTTATGTGGTTTTGTCCTGCAGTGCCCACATTGTCAGAATGGTGGGGGGACAGCATTCCTCAATAAGAAGCTCCAGAGACAAGTTTAGGTGAATATGTACATTTATTAATAATCAGGCACAAGCTTTTAAAGGGTGGGCAAAGATGGAGTAGCTAGTTCAGGGCAACACTAAATCTATAGGATAAAGCCGATATTGGTGCCTCTATGCTTCTCCAATCAGCTTGAAGGTTATGTAGCCTATGTAACCTTCCAGGTAGTCTTTAGGGGTTTGGGCCACACCCAATAACTGTTTTCCTGGTTGACAATTACAAGGCCCTTCAACAAGAAGTGGGGGTAGGTGAAATGTGCCTGGGGCTCCTGCTGCCTGCCAGCAACCAAGTCATAGGGTCCTTCCCGGGAGGCATGGTGTGCCAGGGCCCCTTAACCTCCTGCATGGGCCAGGCAGGCAGTCTCCCACCGGGGCACAGGATCACCCACATCTCCCCTCTCTGTTTTAGGGCAGACTATCTCTACGGCCAAAATCCCATCCAGTAGTGCAGCCTTTCACTTGGCAGATGTGACCCTGTTTAGCATGGCCTGGAAAAAAACAGACCAATAAGCTGCAACTTGCAATAACTACTACTGCAATAATCAATGCATACGGATGGAACCAAAATGTCACGAGTACCCCCTAGTAACTGACCTGTTACAGTCTACCAGTCCTTGACCAGTCCCCACCAGTAATCGACCTGTCTCAGTCTACCAGTCCCAGACCAGTTCCGGTGTAAAGGTGACAACCTCAGGATAGAAATGCGGGTGATATTAAGCTTTGGGTTAAATTGAAGAATGCATGAGAAAACTCCCATCCCAAGGGCCCCTGATACAGGATGATAAGTTACAATATCAAGTTTCCCAGTCCAAGTGACACAAACAGCTGTGTAGTGAACACCACACTGGGGGCACACAATTGGACAAGGGAGACTTGGTTATGGCCATACCAGCTACCATAGTGACCAGTCCAAGGGCCCTCTTAGTCCTCTCTATCAGCTGCCTGACCACATCCTTGAGGGGCTAGTTCCAGGGTCCAGTCCAGTTAATGTGCATTTGGAGAAATCTCCAGGGTTGTCTTGGGACCCAGCCTGGTCACATGATGCAATATGTGGTTCCATACTAGTACCTGTGTTTCATATGTGTCTCCAGTGACCCGGGCTTCTTTTCATTTTTGTTATTTATCCTTAAAGAATGATATCATCCAAATATTTTTGTGATCACAAGTTTAAAGCATAGCTCTAGCCATCATTTTGGCATTCCAGGCAGCAAGAGGTCGGAAAGGTGAGTGCAATCATATGGGATTGAAGTGAAGTAATTTTCATGTACTTTCCCCAATGCTCTATCAACAACTATGCTTACATCTCACTAACCAGAATTCAATCACATACATGCTTCCAGTTATAAAATTTGGGAAATGAAAATTTTCTTTGTTGACATGTAGTCCCATATCAATGTTAGGACAGAAAAAGTGGAGACAGACGCTAAAGACACTTACTCATCTAATGCAATGAGTTAATTTAAATGAAGATAGTAATTCCAGCTTGGATTGGAATATTTAAATTCTGTATTGGGCTTTATAAATTAATGAATCCTATGGGAAATATAGTAAGGATCAATCTGAGATAATTGACAGAGATTTTAGAAAAGGTAAAAGGCCAACTTTAGGACTAAATTGTAGCCAAAATTACTATTAATTAGAGGAACAATCGCCTGCCACCCAGAATTGGTAAAATGATGCTTGAAAATGTTACTGGAGTCCAGGAGCTAGAGATGCCCACCAAGAGCTTGTATATCAGGACTGGGAGTTTCTTGGAAGATGCTGCCTCCATAGATAAGATACAGCTGCAACCAGACACAAGAGAGAGGCAGCAAAAAATAGTCTAGATTTTTCTCTCTCCTGTCTTCAATCTCCCATCATTGTCTCCTTCTCTGCACATATCCAGATGCCTGTTGACAAAGGAGGTTGATAAACATCTTTAGGATTACCCCACTGTAAATTTGGAGTTGATCTGAGAGAAAATGAGCAAATATCTGGTCCAGAACCATGGTAGTGGGACAAAGGTAAACAGCATCTAATTAAATGTAACTTTCACATATTTCTAGTAAATTAATATAGTGTAGTGGCCATGCACTTTTATTTAGAAGTAGATTAATGAGATACATCCTTGTGGTGTAGTGGGTGTAGCTGCTGCCTACAATGGTGTCATTCTATATGGATGCTAGTTGATGTCCTGGCTGCTCCATTTCCTATTCAGCTCCCTGCTGATGGACTTGGAAAAGCATCAGGAGATGGTCCAAGTGTTTGATCCACTGCTACCCACATGAGAGATTTGGATGAGGTACCTGGCTTCAGTCAGGCCCAGCCCTGGCCATTGTAGCCATATGGGGAGTGAACCAGCAGATAGAAGATCTCTCTCTTTTTCTCTGTCTCTTCCTCTTTCTCTGTAGCTCTTCCATGTTCCAATGGTAGCACTTACAGAAAGCTAAATAAACTTCCTGAGACTCAGATTATTTATGAACAAAATGGAGGTGTTTAAAATCATAGTCACTTTCCTCAAATGATGACTGTGAATGCTGAAGGACATGCCTAGAGTACTTTAATAAGTTCAGGGAAAAATGGAGAGAAAAGATAAATGTATTTCAGTTAAAATATTTTAAAATCCATGCATAAATTTTTCATAATACATTATGTCCCTGAATGTTTAATGACCCCCTCATATATATATATATATATATATATATATATATATATATATGAAAATACCTATATAACTATATTTTAAGGGTCAGTTTGAAAATGACTTATTAAAAACCTACCACATGTCAGGTACCGTCCATGTGCTTTACCTACATTGTCTCATTGAGCCTTCCTGAAAATATTTATAGCTAGGGTCATAGAGAGCCATTTACAGTAGAATTTGAAAAGCATAGCTAAGAATTTTGGCTACAGAGATTGACAGGGACATGACTCTAAGAAGCAGGTAGATGTTATTAGAGAGACTTGATGCTTAAAAATGTGAGAGTTTTTTGAAGTGATTTGTATAATTTATGGACACAATAAAGTATAAGTTTTATAAACATTCAACCTCTATGCCAGGATGAGAAGTTAATTGGAGGTGAGGGGACATGGGAGATTGGAGACAGCAGGATTACAAATACAAGAGGTGCTTAATTGTTTTTCACATCCACTTTAATCTTATAGTTCACATAACTAAAATGGCTTATTACCTCAGTGGGAAATCATGCTGAACACAGGCTTTAAAATAGTTGCTTCACTGAAAAGATTTGCTAAAACTTGATCAGGATTAAATCAAGAGTTTCCATAGAACTTTTATTGATTTGTTTTTGCAGGTTAAACTGTAACACCTTTATGTTACTGAGGGTAAGAATTAAGTTTAGAGCCATGTTCATCCTGATTAGTACAAAATACACCTGTGTGAGAATGATTGTAGGGCATGGGCATAATGTGTCTTTCATTGAAGTTGGCAGCATTGCATTCTGTGTTGCAAGTTTTTGTATGGCTCTCCCACATCTGTTTCACAGTCTGTTTTTGGTTATGTGATGGTTGCATTTCCAGAGGTAGTTATAGAGGGGGAGAAGAAACACCTCTCCCCTCTGGAAAATCCCAAATGTGTTATGGAGATGTAGAACATGGATATTCTCAGAATCATAAGAGCAAGCAAAGGTAAATATTTTTACTATGTTATTTGAAGATGTTTACTGATAGAAGTTGCTGCACAGTGTCCTACACTGGGAAAACCTCATGAGCCAGGATGAGCCAGGATTGGGAGAGTCCTCAGGAACACTCCAGTGTCTCTATAACCTTTCCTATATCTCAGGGACTAGAAGATCAGGAACTACAATTCTCAGATTTGTTTTCTAGCTTGTTTTTTTCTAATAAATGCTGCTGCATGATTTTTAGAAGGTGGAAAAGAACAGAAGCTGTGACACTTTCGTCAGGACTAGGTAGTTCCTGAGGTTGATTCAGCAGATGTGAGGGTCAGGAGAGGCAACAGCTTCTAGGGACTTTATTTTTCCAATCTTTAAAATTTATATAAGCTGAACAAATTTCATGATTTCATATATTCAGTTTTAGGAGCATACTAATACTTCCCACCCTCCCCTCCCTCTCATCCACATTCCCACCCTTCCTTCTCTTTCCTTTCTTATTCTTTCTTTTATTTTTTACAACATATTTTTAGTTATTTTATAATCATAAGCTTAAACATCCACTAAGTAAAGGACTCAACAAATAGTAAGAAAAAGAAAATTGCTCCTCAACAGTAGAGACAAGGTCTGTAAACAATAATTGATTCTCAAAATGTCAATCTCACTTCCGTACAATACACAATTTGCTCTCTATTAGTTACCACAGATCAGGTAAAAACATATTGTATCTGTCTGTTTTGTGACTGGCTTATTTCACCAAGTATAATTGTTTCCAGTTGCATCCATTTTGGTGGGAAAGACAGGATTTCATCTTTTTATGGCTGAGTAGTGCTCCATAGTGTGTGTGTGTGTGTGTGTGTGCATGTGTATAATTATATATATGCTATATATAATTATATACACTATATACTATATTTATATACTATATTTCTTTATCCAGTCAACATTTGATGGACAATTGGGTTGATTTCATACCTTAGCTGTTGTGAATTCAGCTGTAATAAACATGGGGGTACAGATCACACTTTCATGTGCTGATTTCATTGCATTTGGGTAAATTCCCAGGAAGCGATAGCTGGGCCAAATGGGAGATCTATTTTAAAGTTTATGAGGAGAGGAGTCTCCATACTGTCTTCCAGAATGGTTGCACTAGTTTACATCCCCACACAGAGCATTAGGGTACCTTTCTCTAACATCCTTGGCAGCATTTATTGGATGTTGATTTCTGTATGAGAACCATTCTAACTGGAGTGAGGTAAAAGCTCATTGTGATTTTGATTTGAATTTCTCTGATGGCTAGTTATCTTGAGGATTTTTTTCGTGTATCTTTTGGCATTTGAATTTCCTCTTTTGAAAAAATACCTGTTCAAATCCTTTGCCCATTTCTTAACTGGATTGTTTGCTTTGTTGTCATTGAATTTCTTGAGCTCTTTATAGATTCTGGATATTAATCCTTTATCAATTTCAGAGTTTGCAACTATTTTATCCCATTCTGTTGGTAGCCTCTTGACTTTGCTAAGTGTTTCCTTTGCAGTGCAGAAGTTCCTTAGCTTGGTGTAATCCATTTGTTAATTTTGTTTTGATTGCCTGTGCTTCTGAGGTCTTTTCAGAGAAGTCTTTCCTATGCAAATGTCTTGCAGAATTTCCATAATGTTCTCCTCTAATAATTCGGTGATATCTGGTTGTAGATTTAGATCCATCATCCATTTTGAGTGATTTTTTTTTTTTTGTAAGGTGTAATGTATGGGTCTTGTTATATACTTTTGCTATGGAGATCCAATTTTCCCTGCACCATTTGTTGAAGAGATTGTCTTTACTCCAGGGATTGATTTTTATCTCCTTTGTCAATTTTAGTTGGTTGTAAATGCATGGGTTGATTATTGGGGTTTCTATTCTGTTCCATTTGTCCACATGTCTATTTTTGTGCCAATACCAGGCTGCTTTGATTCTAATTGCCAGGTATTATGTCTTGAAATCTGGTATTGTGGTGCATCCAGCTTTGTTTTTGTTGTTTAAGATCGTCTTAGCTATTTGGAGTCTCTTTTGTTTCCATTTGACTTTTAGCATCTTTTTTTCTAGATCTGAGATAAATGTTGTTGGCATTTTCATTGAGATTGCATTGAATCTGTAAATTGCTTCTGCTTTTTGTGGACATTTTGATGATTTTAAATCTTCCAATTTACAAGTAAGAGAGATTTTTCCATTTTTGGGACTTCTTATATTTCTTTATTTAATGTTTTGTAATTTTGTGAATTTTGTAATTTTGTCCATGGCTGACCTGGAGATTCTAAGCAGGCTGTTAGTTTTCTCTGAGCCTATGGATATTTTTGCTGTTACAGTATTGGTCAGCAGCCTAAGTCACAGTTGATGTCATTTTTAATGATTCAATCCTACAGTATCCCCTAAACTCAAATTTGCCCCAAATCTATAGTAGCTGTATATTTAGTATGAACTGGAAAAGTGCTTGAAAGGCGTTGGTTCATCCTTACAGGCTTCTTCCTGGGCCTGTTGTAGGTTCAGACTCCTTGTCCTTTGTCAACAAATGCCACAATGCTATATCAGACCTGGTATCCGCAGTCCACCAAGACCAGTTCATCCTGGAACAAGGATCATAGCTCACTTGCTGTGGTCTGTCTGCTGTGGAGGTGAGTTCACTACCCAATGCCATACCTACCAGTGGCTGTTGATTTTGGCTTGGGTATAAGGCTGCTCAGCTGGAATCACAGAACTCCAAAGGGCATTGAGGCAGCTCTGGAGGCTCTGTCTGTAGGCATTAGCCAGGAGACAGAGACTACTAGGACTCCTTAGCGCTGGGCTATATCAGCCTAGCACTTGGTATCAAAACAGCCCAATAATTGCCTGCTATCTGCCTAAAGTTAGAGGAAGGGTTCTAGAGGCAGCCTTTCCATTATTAAGGCAGGCACTTGCTAGGTCACACCTAGGTCTCACAATCACCAGGACCTGTACAGTCTTGAGTGTAATACCAGTTTCAGGTGAAGTTGGTGGTTTCAGGCTAAAACAAGTTCATTCTATGAAGCCATAGGTTTCTATCTGCTACTGGGACAAGTCCAGGGACTGTCTATGGGCACCTACTTAGGGACAAAATTCTTTTTTTTCTTCTTTTGACAGGCAGAGTGGACACTGAGAGAGAGAGAGAGAAACAGAGAGAAAGGTCTTCCTTTTCCGTTGGTTCACCCCTCAATGGCTGCTGTGGCCAGTGCACCACGCTGATCCGAAGCCAGGAGCCAGGTGCTTCTCCTGGTCTCCCATGTGGGTGCAGGGCCCAAGGACTTGGGCCATCCTCCACTGCACTTCAGGGCCACAGAAGAAAGCTGGACAGGAAGAGCAGCAATCAGGACAGAATCCGGCGCCCCGACCGGGACTAGAACCCGGTGTGCCAGCGACGCAGGCAGAGGATTAGCTTATTAAGCCATGGCACCAGCCATGGGACAAAATTCTTTAGCTTTGCCAAATCTTGTTCTTTACCAACCCAGCTCTGAGTCGCAAGACACAGTCTTTCAGCTCCTTCCCCTCTGGACTGCTCACACTAGCTGTAGGCTGGTTATACCTTGGTCACCAGGCCCTGTGATGTCCCAGGATTCCTGCCAGGCCTGCCCAAGGCCAATACTTACACACACCAAAATTCCATTCCATGGGAGCAGGTATATTGTTGTAAGAGACTTGACAAGAAAAACAAATTACCAACAGCTTTCTGGAAGTCAGTAAAACAGATTTTCAGCCCATCCTACATTCTTAAAATAGAGTACTTCATGAGGTTAGCATCATTAGAAAGAAAATTCAGATTATCTGTCTTCTTATGTATTTTTAAATGTACTTTAACTAAATAGAGTTTGATGTTACAACTGCCTCTGATTATGCACTAATTACTTACTAAATTTGATTCAGAAGAACAAAGCAGTTTTGAGTTATTCAAGGACAAAAAATCTTAAATCCTCAAAATATACATTTTTTTTTTTACATTCCTGCTACTCAAAAATAGCTAACACATATTTTTTCCTATTTAAGAGGAAAATCTCCCAGGCTAAGGAATTTCTTCCAAGTTTTGGCAAGAAAACAGTTTATGCTTTTATGTGATGTTCTAAAATAGAAAAAGGTTAGAGTAAGGCTATCTCCTTCATTGCAAAATTCCTTTACTTAATAGTATTTCCTAGCTTGACTTCAACTCGACTTTCCTGAAGTTTCATGACCCTTGATAAGCTATCAACATTGGTTTTCTTTTAACCAAACTTTTGGGATACTTTTCATGCTATATAATTTCTTTGAAATTCACAGTATTATTTGCAAATTGAAAGTTCTAGCAAACTCTCCCATAAAGATGGTTTTCCCCAAAGCCTGTGTGTCTTATAAAAACCCGCTTCTTAAATATTCTTAGCCGCTTCTGTGGTTTGTATACTATCCCCAAAGATTATTTCTGTAAAAATACAAGGCTTAGTCCTTCACTTGTTTCTCTCAAGTAAGTCCTGTAACATCAAAAGAATCCAACATATTTGATTTCCTATAATTCATATTGTTTACTCTCCCCTTTGTTCTCTATCATTGTACTGTATTACATGCTCACTATGCATTTCTTTAAAACTTGACTGAAGTAGAAAAGAGGTGAAGTGAATTGTAAAAATTCTTCATTACTTCCCTACACGTAATGTGTGACATTTCTCAGTTACTTTGGGTGTTTCTGTTGAGTTTGACTACCATAGAATCAATCTTGGGCAGCAACATAAATTGGGGAAAAAAACACATTTATTGACAATGATGCAGTTTTCTAAGTCCAGGGGACCTAGTTGTGACCCAGAAATCCTTTCATAATATAACTCCATTATAATTTCACATTTATGTGTCCTTCCCTGCTGGATCGCAAATTCATGAGGGCAAAGGCCTTGTTTATTTCTTCCACCCTCCTATATTAACACCACAGCACAGTGACTGGCAAAGGCACTCAATGGATATTTATTTAATATGAGTTTACCTATTTTCATGGGGAAATAGTTTCATTTCTAGCTCTGTTTCAACAGGTGCCTCTGCACAATCTGGTTTGGGGAATTCAGAAATCCAAGTCACATCCTCAGCTCATGATCAAGCAGAGAATTTTCTATACTTACTATTTTATTTCATTTAAACTAAGGTTTTTAATTCTCTTAGTTCTCCTGTGTTAACAGATGATTTATATCCCAGGATATATTACTTGTACTTACTGCTATAAGTTTGAAAACTTTATTTAAGATTGGAGTGTCAGAATATTTTAAATGCCTGTGACTTCTCTCATCCATCATATCAAAATTGGTGCAACATTTTTGTCTTTCATAGCCAACGGTAACATGCAACGTATCAGAGATGTGAATCAGCTCAGGTAGCTTCATGAAACCTGATTCAGGAAGAGTCTACCCGTAACTTGAAGCTGTTGATTTTCTTGAAAATTTATGACCTTTCCAATAAATGGGATAAAATTTTTTTAACTAAAGGAATCTATACATCACCTAAAGACACACAAAAGAAAAATATGTATTTGTATATAAAAGTACCTTTAAAAATTATGTGTCTTAGTCAGTTTGGCATGTTATAACAAAATAACAGCGTGCTTGGCTTATCAACAGTGGAAAAGCATCTCTCACAGTTCAGGATGCTGTAAGGAGAGTTTCTGGTGTGGGGGCACTCTGTTGATCAAGGTTTTCCAGAGTCGAAACCAAAAGGAGATACCCATATGTATCGAAGTATAACTCGTATTTGTGTGTTTTCCCTCCTGGATTATAAATTAATGAGCGCAAAGGCCTTGTCTATTTCCTCTACCCTCTAATTTTCACAGCCTAGCTCAGTGACAGGCAAAACACACAGTAGATATCACACGCACACACACACACACACACGTCTTCAGCAAGTTCATGGAAAATTCAGTTTTGTCATTCTATTTTTCCATGGACTTTTTGAAGATTCTCTATCTGCCATATACATAGTATATATGTATTGAAGCATATAAGAAGTCTTCAAAAAGTTCTTAGAAAATGTATATTCTGAAAAAAAAATAATGCTTGAATTTCAAAAGCTTTTTCACATAAATAAACTTATTTTTTGATTTAAGTTTTCCAGGAACTTTGTGAAATGTCCACATACACATACACACACACAATATTCATGTATCCACCTGTTAGTTAGCTCATCAGTTTATGGAGGCCTAGGAGTCTCACCATCTCCTGCAGTCCCACAGCAGTCTCTAGGCTGTTGGTGTTATTCAGACTGAGTTTGAAGACCCAAGAACCATGGTGGGAGTGCTGGTGAAAGTGTTGGTGCTCTACTGTAGGCCCTGGAGTCCAAGAGCCAAGAATACAGCTATGTCAATATCCAAGATCAGAAGACAAATGTCCCAGCTCAAGAAGATGGGGAAAACCTCTCCTTTATGTTCTTCCCCTGTCTTTCTGCTCTACTCAGGACTTCAACAGATTGGATAATGTCCCCCAAGTTAATGAGAAAAATCTTGACTAAGTCCACTGAAACAAATGCTAGTCCCTTCTGAAAAATCCTTATCAAAGACACTCCAGAAATCCTGTTTTATCAGCTTTCTTTCCTTAGTCCTGTCAGTTTTGACTATAGAATTCACCACTCAGAGGCACTTATCACATATGAAGGTTTTATGACCTACCTCCTAAAGACCCATTTTCTAATATGGGTCATTATAATATGGAGGTCAGAATTTCAATGTATGAATTTGATGGGATGCATAATTCAGTCCATAATAGTAATATAATGAGAGATTATTATAATTTAAACTAATATTATTGATATGGTAATTATAGGTAGCCTTTATAAACCACTTTCACTAAAGCAAATTGGTATGACCATAGCAAGCTGGCTAATGAGTAATTATTGAATTCAAATTATTTTTAAATATTTATTGAGCTTGTATTTAGCAAGGAAACTGATCATGTATTTAAACTGTATGCATTATAAATAGTTTATTATTAATTTGAATATTAATTTTATTAAAAATTTTAACTTAAAAATTTCATATTATATTGTTAAATGAAATGAATAACTTGGTCAGAATATGTAGCACATAATGGCTGTTATTCAGCTTTAAAATTTCTATGCAAGTCAAGAACTCCTAAAAATAATAACGATAGTAGCAAACTTATAAATCTTAGGGATTCTGTTTGTATTTTTGCTAATCTATCTTTTTAAAAATTCATAAATATCTAATAAGCCAAGGATAAAATTAACTTTACCCCTTGTGTTTACAAAGACATGAGACTTCAAGACTGTCCAGTCACCAAAATGGTATTATCCTTAAAGTAGTTTGACATGACCACAGATTAATCTGGAGTCATAGCTGTCAGGTATTTCAGGACATCATGGACTTTGTCTAAGGCCACTCTTTGGAAGTCTCCTTTGTCACCTATGCTCCTGCATCTGTAGATTCCTGGGTCTTTATCTCTTCCTTCTTACTTCTACAGCATGTCACCCTCACCTCCACATGGCATGAAAATATTATGGCCTACCTCAGGACTTAGGGAAAGAAGAGAAGTTATGTGAACTCAGAAAGATATATGGTATAGTCCCTGGAGTGTCAGTAGCTTTATGCATCATCTCAATTTCTTCAATTTATACCCATGTTGTTTTTAGATGGGTGAAAATTCTGTCCTGTTGATGGTTGTTCATTTCCTCCTATCAGGTGCCTGTGAGATGTTATCTGTGGTTGGGACAGAAGTAGTTGGAGCATCAACAAGACATAACCCAGTGACACACATTGGTTACTAGTGACCAATTTCCAAAATGATAGTTTTAATTTATTCCTTTCTAAGTCCATACAATTAATAAGTTTGGAAAATAATCAGAAAAATTATAGGAATTTTTAAAAATCTTTATTTATTTATTTATTTATTTATTTATTTATTTATTTACTTGAAAGTCAGAGGTAGAGAGAGGAAGAGAAAAAAAAAAAAAAAAAAAAGAGAGAGAGATCTTCTGTTCACTAGTTTACCCCCGCAAATGGCCCCAATGGCTGGGTTTGGACCAGGCTGAAGCCAGGAGCCAGGAACTTCTTCTGGGTCTCCCACATGGGTGCAGAGGCCCAAGAACTTGAGACATTCTCCACTGCTTTTCAGACACATAAGCAGGGCAATGGATGGGAAATGGAACAGCTTGTTCTTGTTGAACGGATACCATACAGGATGCCAGCATCAAAGGCTGTGGCTTTACCTGAGAGGCCACAACATAGGCCCATTATAAGAGGCCAAAATTGTAAGAATTTTGAGAAAATTTTTGCTAATTTTTTTCTGATTAAATCCTACATGTCTTTTCTTTTTTTTTTTTTAAGATTTATTTTATTTATTTGAAAGAGTTACAGAGAGAGGTAGAGACAGAGAGAGGTCTTCCATCTGCTGGTTCACTCCCCAATTGGCTGCAACAGCTGGAGCTGAGCTTCGAAGCCAGGAGCCAGGAGCTTCTTCTGGGTCTCACACGTGGGCGCAGGGGCCCAAGGACTTGGGCCATCTTCCACTGCTTTGCCATGCCATAGCACAGAGCTGGATCAGAAGATGAGCAGCTGGGAGAAGTGGCACCCATATGGGATGCTGGCGCTTCAGGCCAAGGGCTTTAACCTGTTGTGCCACAGCGCCAGCCCCCAAAATCCTACATTTATAATGAACTTGTAAATTCCTGGAATATCCACTTCTCACAATAAAACACAGTCCTAAAAAATTATTCTTTCCTAGTGTATGAGGCCATACAAAGAAGCCTACCTTCTGCACGGATTCACACTGTGAACCTACCAGAGTGTTCATGGATATAGGGAAAGAAATGAAAGATGCAGTGGTGTTAGAATGTTTGCTTCTTTGAGCTGCAGTTACAGAAAATGTGTGGACTTTGAAGATATACAACTGGATTGGAACAAAACAGACAATCAAACAGCAAACTACTCCAACTACTTCTTTATCTTCAAAACCTGGGATAAAAATCTGTACCCTTCAGGGTTGAAAAGTTTGGGCAAAGTAGCCTGTAATTCCCAAACTAAAGGTAGCCAGCTAATGTGTCTCTTTCAAAAACTTATATAATGCACAATCATTAATTTCTTCTTTGAACTCTCTTTTCCTCTATAAACCCTCTAATTAGAACCATAAAGGAACTTACATGTCAGGTTTACACTCCCAAGTCTAAAATATGGAACTCAATAAAACATTACCGAAAAATACTTGCAGAAAAAAAGAAAAGAAAAAAAAAAACCACATCACTACATTTTTTGAGAGCTGAAGATTTTTTCTGATGTTCTGATTATGTGATCTTGATGGAAATTGAAGAAACGTGTGAAGTGATTTAGTAATCATGAGAATGATTGTTCTATGTCTTGAATGAACAAGAATGTAAACTGCCTTGGGGAGAAGAGTTATTTATTATCAAAGAACATGCACGCTTCTCTTCAGCACTGCAAGAATTTCCCATTTGTGCATATTAGTTCACATATCTACAACACTAGTTAGATCAGATTTTCTTTGCTTTCATCATTTTTAAGTTAGAGATAGCACTGACATTGGTGTTTAAAAGCATGGGCTGTGGGTTCCATAATTAGTTTTTTTGTTTGTTTGTTTTTATTTTTGACAGGCAGAGTGGACAGTGAGAGAGAGAGACAGAGAGAAAGGTCTTCCTTTGCCATTAGTTCACCCTCCAATGGTCGGCTCGGCCGGCGCACTGCGGCCGGCGCACCACACTGATCTGAAGGCAGGATCCAGGTGCTTATCGTGGTCTCCCATGGAGTGCAGGGCCCAAGCACTTGGGTCATCCTCCACTGCACTCCTGGGCCATAGCAGAGGGCTGGCCTGGAAGAAGGGCAACCGGGACAGAATCTGGCGCCCCGAACCGGGACTAGAACCCCGTGTGCCGGAGCCGCAAGGCGGAGGATTAGCCTGTTGAGCCACGGCGCCAGCCCCATAATTAGTTTTAATTATTTGAGGATTAAGAGATGCTAAATAACTCAACAATAGAGGTAGAGACACTTTCAATGTTACAAGATGCATACATATGAAAGTCACTGTTGTAATACTGGTTTGCAAGAAGTTATATCTCGTGTGTGTGTGTGTGTGTGCACACACATACAAATATTTCAGTCTTTTTCTTTTCCTTTTTTAAAAAGATTTATTTTTATTTATATGAAAGGCAGAGTTATAGAGAGAGAGGTAGAGCCAGAGAGAGAGAAGTCTTCCATTTTGTTGGTTCACTCCTCAAATGACCACAACGGCCAGAGCTGAGCTGATCTAAAACCAGGAGCTTCTTCCAGGTCTCCCATGGAGGTGAACAAACCCAAGGACCTGGGCCATCGTATGCTGCTTCCCAGGCCATAGCAGAGAGCTGGATAGGAATAGGAGCAGCCGGGACACGAACTGGCGCCCACATAGGATGCCAGCGCTGCAGGCTGGGGCTTTAACCTGCTGTGCCACAGCGCTGGCCCCAAATCTTTCAGTCTTAACTCGTGTCACCCTTATATTAAAGTTCTCAGATGCTCAGGATACTACTAATTCAAAAATTGCGCCCAAACCATCAATTTAACGTAGCACATGAAATAATTAAACATGTTTCAATGAAAGTACAACTCATTCATGGATAAGTGAAACTTTACTATATAACTTACATAATCACATTCAATAAGTTATTACAACAATGGGCAATGTATTTTCTCACCTATAGGAACTATTTAAGACTTGAACATCTTTTGAACACCCATGTAACATTTGGAGAATTTCCCACATTCTAAATTTTGCCTCTCATAAGTGAGCACTTGGGACTATCCTCCAGTCTTCTTTGAAGTTGGATTGAGGCATGTGACCAGGGCTTCAAAAATGAAACCTACAATTTGAGAATCAGATCACAAATTACTATGTAAGTAGGTACTGCCTAGATTTGCTTTTTTCCTAGGGATATTGGCAGGGACATCTAATTTCTAGTGTTTCCAATCAGGGTTTCCATATGACATATAATTTTATTCATTAAAGCAAAAGACATTTTAGATGGATTAAAGATTCACATTTTAAAAATTAGATTTTTAATGCAAGTACAGAAAAGTGAATTGCAACTAGTCTTGGAAGGAAAAAGCATATTAACTAAAAATTTATTAACATGAAATTTATATTATTTTCTATGAGTAATCAACAAATACAGCATAAAGCAGATTGATTTCTTTATTATATAACAAACTCTCTTAAGACCTATGACAACAAATGATTAAGTTAATGATAATAATTTCAGGTTGAAAGCAAAGGGTTGAGAAAAGAACATTTGTAAGGAAATTCCAAATGTTAAGTTACCACATGTACTGATGTAGCTTGATGATTTGGATACAATTTTTAGTTAGTCGGATACTGGAACATTTAGGTAGTTGAATATACTGTTAAAGTCAGCCAGGAAAGAGACTTGCACATGGGTGCACACAAATACACATGTTTAATAACTATTTGAGGAAAATATTCAAACTCAGTAGGGGAAAAAAGAAATTTATATGAAAACCATAATGAAAAGCAATTTCTTACCTGTCAAATCAATGGTTGCCTTTCAAACAGAAACATCTAGAACTATAGTAGAAGACTGTTAAACTCTGAACAGGTGGAGAGAGTAAAAGCTAATGCAAACTTTCTTAAAAACAATTTGGAAATATATTTTTAAATATTAATGTTTTATGATCTATAAGTCCCGCCTTCTAGGAATATTTTGTTAAGGAAGTAATATGAAATATCCTAAATGATTTATACATAGCATAGTTACTGGAACATTGAAATTCCTTAAACACTCAACAACAGAGAAAATGTCAAGTGGATTATGGGCGTTTCCTTAAAGTGAATATTATAGAATGTTAAGATTATACTTAGGAAGAATTTTCAACAACATGAAGAATAAAATATAATTGAAATAAGAATAAGGCAAGAAACTTATCTCTACAGTCTGAGCTCAAGTATGTAAATCGCAGAGAAAAGTTGGGAAGGATGTTAGCAATAATTACTATGGGAGAGAGTTGTAACTATGTTCTGCTTTTTACATTTTCATATTTCCAAATGAATTTTTATAGTTATGAAAAGTATTCTCGGCTGACGCCATGGCTTAACAGGTTAATCCTCCGCCTTGCGGCGCCTGCACACCGGGTTCTAGTCCTGGTTGGGGCGCCAGATTCTATCCCGGTTGCCCCTCTTCCAGGCCAGCTCTCTGCTGTGCCCCGGGAAGGCAGTGGAGGATGGCCCAAGTGCTTGGGCCCTGCACCCGCGTGGGAGACCAGGAGAAGCACCTGGCTCCTGACTTCGGATCAGCGCGATGCGCCGGCTGCAGCGGCCATTAAGAGGGTGAACCAACGGCGAAAAGGAAGACCTTTCTCTCTGTTTCTCTCTTTCATTATTCACTCTGCCTGTCAAAAAAAAAAAAAAAAAAAAAAGAAAGAAAAGTATTCTCTAAAATCATGCATGTCCACAGGAAAAAGTAGTTCAACTAAATTTGGGTTAAAAATAAATGTTAAGTTAAATAGTCCACGTTGGGAACAACTTGCTTGATGAAAAAATTTGTTTTTCCCGTTTCCAGTGCCAAGATTGTTTATTTTAAACAATGCTTTTATCTGATGCCCTGCTTAGAAACTTCACTGGCTCCCTGTTTCTTATGCCTTCACATCTAACTTCCTTTGACTGTTTTTCAAGGTTTTCCATAATTTTGTTCTGTCTAAAATTATTTCTCATTACTCTGTCATCTACTTGTCTAGATTCCAATGGGTATTGAAATCACTTTTGAAACTACATATTTTCTCATAAAACACACATCTACACACACACAACTCCTTAAACTGTCTGTGCATCAGTGAGAGAGGAATCATGTTGTCTCTTCTTTCCTGCAACGAATTTTGGGCTGTCTACTATGGATCAGCTGCTGTTCTCACTACTGGGGGTATAGGGTTAAAAAGGTTAAGGGACCTGCCCCCATGTAACTTTTTGCTAAAAAGAAGTTATTGTGCAATAATCTTATAAAGAACACCACTTACGAGACTACTTATATTTTAAAGTCTAGTCTTAGAACTTGCTTCAGAACCAAATTAATCTGGCACTTTGTGGGAAAGAGGAGTTTTATTGAGTTCTGCAGTTTCATCTTTACACTGAATATTTATAAGAAATGATTATATAAAACACAATATTGTATCTTCTGTAATTGTGTAAAGTGATATTCAGGGTGTAATTCCATTGTGCCATTCTTCTACAGCTAGATGCAGGGTTTACTTTATCATGTATTACTTAATAAAGTTTTGTTTCTTCTGAGAAATTTGTTGGTTTACTCCTCTCTGACAAGGATAGGACACGACACATCGTTTTTCCTCAGCTGTTGGAGTGGTGATAGTCTTTTGTTCTCAGCCAAGACCTGCTGTGGATATCGCCTTTAGCCAGAAAGAGCCTCCTTGTCCAAGGGTATGTTCTTACTCCTAGGCCAGGCCACATGTAACACTCATCTATAGAAGCAGAGATGGAAAGACCCAGCTCCTTTTTCTTGAGAAGAAGAATGGTGCCGAACATTCCAGATCAAGAGCACTGTAGCTCATATTTCTCCCCTCAGCCCAAACCTGGTCATTCCACCCTCACAGGTGTTGTCCTCTAATATTTCAGCAGTCCCAGTTTTCACTGGTATATCTCTGGCGTTTTCACCAGCACTAGCTGATGCAAATTTTAGTCTCAGTGTATGTTTCCCAGGAAATCCTACTTACAATAACTAACAAAAAATAAAAATTGAATATTCTGTATTCATTACTCATAGGTACACTCCATTGGGTCAACTTCCCATATCACATTATATCCTTGAAGATGGTGTATTCGTTGATATCCATTTATTTCTTTATTATTTTTAATTTTTAAAATTCACATTGTATATACTTATGTCACACCATGGTCTCCATTTTGCCATAGATTTCTGATGGGCTTTGACTGTGAGCTATACATCTTACTTCTTTATAGACTTCTTTTTACTCTTGTTTTGGAAGGTTATAATCCTAGAGTTGTATCTGATACCCTTTTTCAATGATCCGAATCTTATTTTCTGTTTGCAGTAATCATTCAAAGTGATGACAACTTTAGCAATATCTTTGGGAGATATAATTGTCCCCATAAATATGAAACTACTGACTTGTTTACTTTTCAACCTATATCACTACATGTGCCAAAAGTACAGCTTTACTGTGTAGACTTTATAATCTTATATTTGCAAGAAGCAAAACTTTTTTCCATATATGCTCATTTCTGTTGCCACTTGAAAAATGTTGATCTGCCTTATGTCCACAATTCATCTTGTGTTTGTATTCCTTTTCGAGGCCTGCTTTACCAAAACAGCACATACTTTGTGCCTTAACAATAGAAATTTATTCACCCAATGCTCAGGATGAAGAAGTCTGAAACCAAGATGTTGGCAGAGCCATACTGTGTCTAGGGAAAGAGCCCTCCTTTCATCTCCCTACCTTCTAGTAGTGGCTACATTGTCTGGCATTGTTCGGTTTATAGCTACATCACTGCAGTATCTTCCTGCACCAACACATGGCCTTTTCCATATATGTCTCTTTGTCTACACATCCTTCTTATAAGGGCATTAGTGATACCGGATCAGGAGACACCCGAACCCACCGTGACTTCATTTTAACTTGTTTACATAGTCAAAGTCCCTATTTTCAAATAAGATTATATTCACAGGTACCAGGAGTTAGGACTAGAAGGTATCTTTTTGAGGGAAGATATTCAGCTTATTACAATGGTATATCTGGTTCTCAGCTTGCTCTCCTGATCCAATAAGACAAATATGATAGAGGCCACCTAATAGTAAGTATCACCAGTTGAGTAAAATTAGTTTTATTGATTGATTGAAATGTGGTTATAACTAGGAGAGGTTATAGTGCATTGCATTAAATAAAAAGAGATTCTTGAGGCATTGCATTTCCCTGCTTGTTTGATGCCCTCATAATCCCTTTCTCTGCCTCTCCTTTGTCTAATGTGTTGTATTAGTTTTCCATTGCTATAGTCAAATGAGTCTGAGTGCTTTGTAAAGGTGATAGCTTGGGAGGTTGAAAGTCCAAGGTTTAGTGGCCTTATTGATGTAGACTCTGATGAGAACATAATGTTTGGGAGTATCATGGTAGAAGGATGTGTGAGATGACCCAGTGGGGTGAGACAAGAATTCAAAGAGCAAGATGGGATCAGACTTACTCTCTCTCTTTTTTTTTTTTTTGACAGGCAGAGTGGACAGTGAGAGAGAGAGACAGAGAGAAAGGTCTTCCTTTTGTCGTTGGTTCACCCTCCAATGGCCGCCGCGGCCAGCGCGCTGCAGCCAGCGCACCGTGCTGATCCGATGGCAGGAGCCAGGTGCTTCTCCTGGTCTCCCATGGGGTGCATGGCCCAAGCACTTGGGCCATCCTCCACTGCACTCCCTGGCCACAGCAGAGAGCTGGCCTGGAAGAGGGGCAACCGGGACAGAATCCGGTGCCCTGTCCGGGACTAGAACCCGGTGTGCCGGCGCCGCAAGGCAGAGGTTTAGCCTAGTGAGCCACGGCGCCAGCTCAGACTTACTCTTTTACAACTTATCCTTTGGGAAGCTAACATGGGCTCACAAGACCACTTTAACCTCTTCCAAGGGCAGCATCCCCAGTGACCTAACTCTTTCTCAGAAGAACAGTCTTCTTAAGGGTCACCACCAACTTCTCAGCAGTACTGCACTGGGAGCCAGATTTCTAACACATGAACCCTAGGGGTAAACCACATCCAAACCACAGCACACATGCAGGGTGCAATATTTTCACAGATTTATATAATCTCTAATCACCAACTGCACCTCCAATTTCAAGCTTCTTTTATCTGTTTTTTTTTCTCATCCAACTCCCATGTCTTGGGTATCAATTTCCAGGATTGTGTAAAATTAGGAGTGTCATTATGATAGATCTTCACTTTTTAAAAATACTAGATGTAGTTGATGATGATGATAATGATAGATAGAGAAAGAGAAAGAAAGAACAAAGGAAATAAGGAAGGGAGAAAAGAAAGGAAGGAAAAGAGAAAGGAAGGAAGGAAGGAAGGAAGGAAGGAAGGAAGAGAGAAAGGAAGGAAGGAAGCAAAGAAGGAAGGAAGAAAAGAAACGAAACGAAACTTGATTAGAGGTGATAGGGTGCCCAATTACTTCTGGTTCACTCCCCAAATGCTCATAACAGCTGGAAACTCAATTCAGATTTTCCACATAGGTGGCAAGGACTCAGTTACTTGAGCTGTCATCTGTTGCATTAGCAGGAAGCTGGAATAAGGAGCCAGAGCCAGGAACCCACCCATTGCACACTGGCGTGGGACACAGGGATCTTTTTTTTTTTTAAAAAAAAGATTTATTTATTTATTTGAAAATCAGAGTTACACACAGAGAGAAGGAGAAGCTAGAGAGAGAGAGAGAGATGTCTTCCATCAGCTGGTTCACTCCCCAGTTTGCCACAGAGGCCAGAGCTGCACAGATCTGAAGCCAGGAACCAGGAGCTTCTTCTAGGTCTCCTACACAGGTACAGGGGCCCAAGGACTTTGTCTATCTTCTACTGCTTTCCTGGGGCATAGCAGAGAGCTATGGGGGGGCAAACAGGACTCGAACTGGTGCCCATATGGGATGCCAGCACTGCAAGAGGCAGCTTTACCCACTATGCCACAGTGTTGACCCCAGGCAACAGGGATCTTAAGTACTAAGCCAAGTAAAAGTCTCTCTTCATTTTCTACATATCTAAAGCCACTAAAAATGAATATAGATTGTTATTTCAGGCAGATATTAATAGATGTTTTCCAAAATATAGTAAAGGAATGCTCCATGGGCAGATAAAATTCTGAAATACGGTGTATTAAGTCTCTTCTTTCAACTTCACAAGGTCTTTAGAGTATTTGATTTTATTAGAATTTTCACAAGAAACCAATAAAACATGTGTAGTTCAGTTTAAATCAGCATTTCCCAAGTGTATTAATCACAAGGCATATTGAAGAATTTACTTACAGTCTCTGTCTAGGCAACAAAATAAAATTTTTCATCACGGCATGATTCCCTACACAGAAAGTTTTTCTAGATTAGTCTGTGATCCAACAAGTTAGCGTCCATGATAAGAACCTCAGACAATAGCACTGTTTCAAAAGAAAAGACTCATCACTTTTTGGGATTTATGTTAAAAAATATTGGTTCCAGTAATAACTCTTATTATTGACTGATATTATATGTACAGGTTTATGATGCATTAACTGCAAAACCTTTAAGAAAAGACATGATGCAGATATGTGTAGAACATTTAGAAATAGTCATAATAAAAATTTTAAAACCAAGTAAAATAATTGTTTTCAGAACTAGAATATAAAATGTAATTTAGAAATATATGACATTATTAAAGAATAAAGCCCTACAACAAAAAAGAAAACAATAAGTAATAAAGCTAATCTATTGGTGTCAACCTGAGTTGCCTCTATGAGAAAAGCAAAGATCACCTGTTTTGTTACAAGCTATAAGAATACTGGCTCTGTGGCATAGTGGGTAAATCCACTGCCTGCAGTGCTGACATTCCATATGGGTATCATTTCTAGTCCTGGCTACTCCACTTCCGATCCAGCTCTATGCTAAGGCCTGGGACAGCAGTAGAAGATGGCCCAAATGCTTGGGTCCCTGCCTGTGTGAGAGACCTGGAAGAAACTCCTGGCTTCTGGCTTTGCATCGGCCCAGCTCTGGGGAATGAATTTGCCTTTTGGGGAGTGAACCAGAAGATGGAAGACCTCTCTCTCTCCCTCTCTCCCCACTGCCTCTGCCACTCTGTAACTCTGCCTTTCAACTAAATAAATACATTTTTAAAAAATACTAGAATGAAAGTATCTCTAAATTATTCCCAAAACTGCATGCATACATTCCTTTCCTTAAATAAATTTACCTCATAATTATTCTTCCTTAAAGCTGCTCTTTTTTAAAAAAAAAAGCAAAATAATTATTTTAAGTTTTTCTCCATTGCAATGAACTTAAAATTCATTCATGTAGGTACAAATTATAGTGTAAAATTGCAAATTTAGGGAATGGTGAAATATACTCTTGTGCGCTCTCTCTCTCTCTCTCTCTCTCTCTATATATATATATATATATTTATATATGTGTTACATATATATATATATTTATATATGTGTTACATATATATATATATATAATTATAAAATTGCCACAAAGGCTGAGTTGGAAGCTTCAAGTTTGCATGAATTTTCCTATACTTGTAATGTGTACAATGAATTTAATTTTTCTTGAATATTAAAGTGTGCCAACTGCTATGGAAAAAAGAAAGTCTGTTCCAGAGTCATTTTGCCTGAGTTAAATTACTTTTCCACAATTACAACTATGTGTCTTTGGCCAAATTACCAGATATGTTTGGTTTCCTCATTTGTGAAACCATTGTAATGATGATAATACCTAGTCATGGCATCATTACAGAGACAGAGATGGAGTGACTTATGTAAAATTCCTAACACAGTCCCCAGCGCACAAATCAGTCTCAACACGAAGTCTCTCTTTGTCTCTGTCTCTCTGTTTCTCTTATTAATACCAAAATCATATTGCTTGATGGGTGCCCCCATTTCTTTCCATCTTAGATTTGGAATTTGATCCTAATCTGAGAGTTCAACTGTTGGAGCTCTAGATCTCATCCTGGGACTCCCCATGTGAGAAGTCGGGCAAATCACTTCTCCCGTCAGAGTCTCTGCTTTTATTTACCTGTAAAATGCACACAAGATGTCAATGGTCTCCTCAAGTCCCCAAATTTCACAATCAATTTAAAGAAAATCCAAAAGCTACTTTGCGGTGAAATAAACCTCATGTTGTCCTAAAGCAGCACTTTCACTGCCACAAGCTGTGTAGCACTTCCTCTTCCTGGGGTAGTTTTTACGTTCTGCTAGCTGTTGTTGTTGCAGCTCAAAACATTAGTCACCATGAAGATGACCTTTTAGGATGCCTAAAAGACATTTTAAGGAAAACAAGAAAATGCTAAAATTTTACATTCACTGCACATGCACAGGCTATGTTCGTTCATTTCCCTATGGACTTAGAGACAAGGCGGACTAGTGAAAGTAAGGACATGGAACTGGAGTCATAAAACTCAAGTCTGCTTCTTGGTTCTTCCACTTTTCAGGAGCTCAAGTTCTCTCTGCCTCACTAGCCTCATGTGGTGGATGACGTTCTAACTTCACAGAGTTAGTGAGATATGTATAACACACTCATAAAACAGTGCCTAGTGTAATGTAGCTGCTTAACGTATGGGGCTCTTATTGCAAGATAGTCCAATATTTTTACAGAGGAGAAAAGTGAGACTCAGATTAAAATAACTGACCTGGAAACCTCAGAAATAATTAATGATAGAGCTGTGAATGGATTTAGGTTTTGAGCCTGATTATTCTTTCCTTTCCTTAACAATTACATTCTAGCAAGAATAGCTGTAAAACCAATCTTAGCTGTTTTAGTCATCCAATTTGACTAATCCCACAAAAGCCTTAAGTCACTTTGGCTTAGTTTTCAATATGAATTAATATTTTGAAGCAAAATCTCTGATTCAGTGATTTTTTTTTCTGGTTTGTGAGATATAGAAGGAAGTTTATATGAAGATAAAAACAAAAATTCAAATTAATTAATTTCAAGCATATTTTGGAGAAAAGTTAAAAAAATACATTTGACTTTTGGAAAAATCTGTCTCTTGTTCCCTTCTTGTTTATCCACAAGGAGGTTTTTAACAGACCTCAGGCATAGATGCATTTATTCATGAAACTGTATTTCTCTAAAACCTGTCATGTTCGAGGTACTGTTCTGTGTGAAGAGGAGGCATTAGTGAGCATGACAGTTAAGTTCTCCTTTCATGGATCTAATACAGATGTTAACAAACTCTGGCTCCAGTCCAAATCTGGCTTGCTCTTCTTTCTGAAAATGAAGTTTTATTAGAATGTAGTTGTGGTAAGTTATTACTGTTTTTCCCAATGGCTGCTTTTGTATTAAAATGGTAGACTTAAGTAGTTAAAACAGAGATCCTATGGATATACAATATTTAGTATCAAGACCTTTACAGAAAATGTTTTTGGATCCTTGATCTAGCAGGATGAGACATTCATCAAACAGATAAATAAACAAACAAGATAAATTCAGGTACTGTGATAAATAGAAAGATATCAGGGAACAACTTTATATTTTGTGTGGTTATTGAATGTCTTTCCAAGGTGGTGATGTTTGAACTGAGAGAAGAATGACAAGAAACTGTGAATCATGGTAAGAACCATAATGGCATTATTGCTTCTGGAAACAGGACCAGCAAAGGACTGATCAAGAATGGCTGTGGTGGGTGGGCATTTGGCAAAGCAGTTAAGATGTCACTTGAGTGGAATGCCAGCATTCCCTGTCAGAGTGCCTGGAGTTGCAGTCCTGGCTTTGATTCCAAATCCAGGTTCCTGTTAATGCACACCCTGGGAGGTAACAAGTGATGGCTTAGGGACGTGGGTTGTGGTCATGCAAGTGGGAAACCTGGATTCGATTCTGAGATTCTGGCTTTGAATTGACCCAGCCTTACCTGATGCAAGCATTTGGGAAATAAACCGGAGTTTGGCAGATACCTATCTCTGCCTATTTGTCTGTCTGTCTTTCAAGTAAATAAATAAGTGAATATAAGGAACTACTATGTTTAGAATGCTATGAATGAGATCCAGGGCAGTAAGAGAGAAGGTCAGGGATCTGCAAAGCTGATTCACATGGGCATCAATGTGAGGAAGAGTAGCATTTGAGCTGGAAAGTTGGGGAGTGCTGACACCTGTTAAGTCATGTTTTTACTTGTCAAAGATCAAATTCAGTGCTCATAGGGAGCAGAGCAAGGTCACCTATCCTGTATGGATAGCAGTTCACATATGTATGTATTTTCTCCTACTATTACTTCTCTTGCAACTCAGTAGACAAGTCTTGATAATTCTGGGCCTCCATTCTAGACTCTGAGAGGGAAATAGCAGGCCATGCCCCATTTTCCAATCAGTGTCATTATTAATAAAGTTGTACTGTGTTGTAGTTCTGATTGGCTTACTGGGTATTCCCCAATTGACTACTACCAGAATGTGTAGGGGCAGGCATTTGGCACTGTGGTTAAGACACCAACTGGGAAACCCACAGCCTATATTTTTATGTCTGGGTTTGCATCCTTGCTCCACTACCAAATCTGACTTTATGCTAATATAGACTCTGGACAGCAGCAGGTAATGGCTCAAGTAGTTGAGTCCCTCTACCATTGTGGAAGACTTGGATTGTTTCCCAGCTCCTGGCTTGGGGTTGGTCCATCCCCAGTCATTGCAGGCATTTGGGAGTGAATCCCTGGACAAGAGCTCTTGTGCTCTCACTCCTCTCTCTCTCTCTCCCTCTCAAACAAGACAAAAAATTTTTGAAATCCAATTAGTTATATTTAAGACAAGAATTTCATTCTTGTTGAATTCAAGAACTATTTGTATTCTGTACCTGAAATAAGGTCAAATAAAGAGCATCCCTTAGATGCACAGGTCATGACAGGTCCTATTTTTACACCAGGTAAAATCAGGATCAAAATTCATCCCCTTATGATATAATTTTTATTATTATTCTGAGAAAAATTTCACTCCAGCTATCCTTTATTCAGCAATTCTTAGTTCATGTCACATAATTACCAACTTTTTCTTCTTCTTCTTCTTCTTTTTTTTTTTTTTTTTGACAGGCAGAGTGGACAGTGAGAGAGAGGAGACAGAGAGAAAGGTCTTCCTTTTTCGTTGGTTCACCCTCCAATGGCCGTTTCGGCTGGCACACCGCACTGATCCGAAGCCAGGAGCCAGGTGCTTCTCCTGGTTTCCTATGCAGGTGCAGGGCCCAAGGACTTGGGTCATCCTCCACTGCACTCCTGGGCTACAGCAGAGAGCTGGCCTGGAAGAGGGGCAACCAGGACAGAATCCGGCACCCCGACAGGGACTAGAACCCGGGGTGCCAGTGCCGCAGGCTGAGGATTAGCCTGTTGAGCCACGGCACCGGCCCCTCAACTTCTTTTAACTTTGTATTTCTTCAGAGAGCCCACAGCATATTACTAGGGAACATGACATTCAGCACATTAAATAACTTACAAGGAGCATAGATCTGACACTAAAGCAGCCCTGTTTGAGGTTTAGACTCTTTGGTTCCAAAGTCCTTACCCTTTTCTGTATATTGCAATTCCTCATACTTGAAGCTGATGAATAGCAATCATTGAAATCTACCAGTAAAAACATAAGACTATCTAGGAGTGACTTGAGTCCTCTGTGGACTGATCAACTTTTCTATTATTATTTCTGTTCTACATTTCTCAGAATCAAGCATAAAGAATTCTATCAGAACATATGTCTCCAATTCCCCGCTCTTCACCTTTGTCTTCAAAAACCTCTGGTAGCCATATCATTTGAAGAGCTAGCATTAGAAATTCAAAGACTTTATTTAATTATGTCCTTTATCATAACAAATTTTGTCCATTCAGTCACAGCTTCTATTGACTCAATAGGAAAAAATTATCTTAGACAGCTATTTGTCAGTAATCAACTAAGTATTTTTCAGCTAGATGCTGGAATTGTTAGAAAGGTAAAGCTATAACTTCAAAATCTTTTATGTCTAAACAGATTCTTTCTTTTTATTCTTCAAGTCTGGGTGAAGGGCTTGGCATGGAAGAAGTAATATGATAAATAAGCAATTTTTATTTTATTCGAAAAATTAATTTCTTGTGGGCAATTCTCTCAAGTGGAGGGAAATTTGAGGAGCCTTGGCAATTGAAGTAGCAAATCACCATTCTTCATTAACGTTAAATAAAATGCAAGTGTGTGAGTTGGAATTCTGTATATTAACCATACTCTTCTAATGGTGTTGCATGATTTGTCTCCTCTTCCCTCTCTTAGTAACACTGTCTTTCAAATAAATAAATAAATCTGGTAGTGTATTAAATAAAAAGCCCACTATTCCTTTACACATTTGGAACAGCAAAAATGTGAATTAATTTTCATTTTTCATCTTTCAGTCCTTGAACAAGTTTCAGGATGTTTCTGTAACAATGTCAGTGAGATGGCTTTGGACAATAGATATGTAAGATGCTGAATTTTCAAGTTTGGGGATTAGTGAGTAGTCAGATACAGGCAGAAAGGGCCCTGCTTCTTCAGGCTGCTTTTACTGTACAGATGGAAAGAGATACTTGCATATAAATTATTTTGTTTTGTGGTGATTTTTACGCACAAAAGCCTTTATCTTTTATTCTGACGGTCATTTGATGATTTAATGCCTAAAATTTTTGATTCTTCAATTAGGTAATTTAACCCCATGATTTATGATTATCCTCAACAGTTGTATTATTCAAATATAAGTCACCACATGAAAGAATTTCACTGAAGTGGAATCTGGGGAGAGGTCACTATGTATAGTTCAGTCACAAACACAGGTATTGATAATTCATATAAAATTATAAATCATGTTTCTTGACCCACTTTTTCCATATTTATGGATAGAAATGGGCACTGAGAACCCTTTCTTAGTACAAGGGCTCAGAGTTCACATGGTTCATGGTTTACCCTTTACCCAGTGGAAAGAGATTTAATAAGTGAGAGAGATGATTCCTTCCCTTCTCCCCCCAGATTCCTTAATGATATGATGTTAACTGTTTCTGACACTTGTTTAGGTGGTACAGTTTCAAAGGTTTTTTTTTCCCTCCAAATTTCATGTTGAAACCTAATTTCCAATATAACAGGACTGGGAGGGTGTACTTTTGGGAGCTGCTCAGGTCGTGAGGTCTCTGTCGTTGTGAACGCATTAACGCCGATATAAAAAAAGGGTTTGTGGGAGTGGGTTTTTTCTCTCCTGCTTTTCTACTGAGTGAGGACACACAATTTGTCCCTTTTTGTTCCTTCCATCTTTCTCCATGGGATGGTGCAGCAAGAAGGCCTGTATTGGATGCCTTCACCGTGCTCTTGGTCTTTCCAGACTCCAAAACTGCAAGAAAAATACATTTCTGTTATTTTAAAATTACTGTGGTGTTAGTCTGTTGTAGCAGCACAAAACGGGCTAGGACAAAGGGGCTCTGCATTTCAGAAAATCAAAAGCAACTTGTTTAATAGACCTCTAACTCTTGATATCCATAGGACATCATTTTTGCCCAGCTCCCATTTTACTCAGTTTTGTGACTCAGATTCCCATTTGGTTTCTTTTTTAGGAATGAAATTAATTAGGCTAGAAATTTAAGTGCACTAAAATCTCCCCCCCACCATAGGAAATGTAAGAGCTCAGGTTGAAACTATGGCTGTTTGGCACTAGACCCACATTTTTTGCATTGCAATACACTGCCTTTGTATATTCCTCTTAGACCAGACTGGCTCAGCCCAAGCTTTCAGAGGCATAGATCCCCAGCTCTCCTTTAGTTTCTGTCTGTCAATCATCCCTTTCATAATTTTCAATGTGTTCTACAGGTGAAAGGAAAACAGAATCCTCAGCTGAAACTGTTCCACTACATGTTAAATTTTAATTTGTTTTAGATGAATGAACAGGAACACATATATACCAAGCCTCTGGTATTCAAACTTACAGAAACCACAATGAAGATAAGAAATACCATTTTCACGTTAAAATCTCAATTAACCATAAAAATCTCAAGATTGGAAGGGATCTTAAGAGGTACTAGGTCAGGGGCCAGCGCCATGGCTCACTTGGTTAATCCTCCGCCTGCAGCGCCGGCATCCCATATGGGCACCAGGTTCTAGTCCCGGTGCTCCTCTTCCAGTCCAGCTCTCTGCTGTGGCCGAGAGGGCAGTGGAGGATGGCCCAGATGCTTGGGCCCCTGAACCTGCATCGGAGACAAGGAGGAGGCACCTGGCTCCTGGCTTCAGATTGGTGCAGTGCCAGCCATGGCGGCCATTTGGGGAGTGAACCAACAGAAGGAAGACCTTTCTGTCTCTCTCTCTCACTGTCTACAACTCTACCTGTCAAATAGAGAAAAAAAAAAAAAAAAAAGGAGGTACCAGAACTAATCCAGGTATTTCTGATGTTAGCCTACGCAATCAACTGCTAGCATAAGATGGGTGCCATTCTGGCGAAACATGTAGCACATCATAACTGTGAAATTTTATCCAGTGTTTCCCATTTGTGCAAGATACCATCCCACGTGAATTATTGATACAGCCATATAATGTAGTCTTAACCTAAAATATACAGTGTATGCAGTCATAAAGTTATAACCTGTAGTAATCCATATAAACCCTTATAGACCTCACAATAACTCTCTGATTAGGTTTTTTTTAAATAAAAATCATTTTAGTTGAGAAATAAGGAAACTCAAGCATAAGGCTTATTCGACCTCCTTGAGGTCAAAGCTGACTTACTGATGGTTGGGATTTGACCTCAAAAATGTGGTTCTAGGACTGACATACTACATTTCCTAATGGGTTTGGAGAATAGATCATTCACCCTTCAGAAAACAATCTTTGCACTACTTTGGCAACCTTATTTGTGAATAACATTCTTTTATTATCGCTTTCAACATCTTTTTTCTATTATATAGGGCATACTATTGATTTCTGTGTATTTGCTGTTTTACTGGGTAATTTATGGCCTCATTTATTAGTTGTAATAGATTAACAGTGATGCCTTCTGAGTTTTCAGGAATATAATCATAGTGTCTACAAATGAGAATACTTTGTCTTTCTCCACATTTTTGTAACCCATATCAGTTTCCTATTTTATCAGATTCAGTGTAATGTATGTTTCTTAAAAATTAGTTGTAATGCTGAAAGTGTGGAATTTTAAAGCTGCTATAAGTAGCTAAGAAGCTTTTCAGGTATAATGTAGTAATAATCTGGACTAAAATGAGGGCATGGAAAAAATCAATATCTATTAGGGAGGAGTTTTATATTAAAACCTGACTAAACCTGGGGGCACAGGCTAGGAAACAGGAAGGATTTTGTATCTGAAACATATAAATCTAATGGATAGCAATCAGAAAATTGACTCCATTTTAAGTTAAAGTCCACTGATCTATTTGTCCGAGATGGGGAGACTGGAAGCAAAAAATTAGAATGTTCAGTTTAGAAACAGGTTTTTTTTTTTTTTTTTTTTTTTGATAGGGAGAGTGGACAGTGAGAGAGAGACAGAGAGAAAGGTCTTCCTTTTGCTGTTGGTTCACTCTCCAATGGCCGCCGCGGTAGGCGTGCTGCGGCCAGCGTACCGCGCTGATCCGAAGGCAGGAGCCAGGTGCTTCTCCTGGTCTCCCATGGGGTGCAGGGCCCAAGCACTTGGGCCATCCTCCACTGCACTCCCTGGCCACAGCAGAGAGCTGGCCTGGAAGAGAGGCAACCGGGACAGGATCGGTGCCCCGACTGGGACTAGAACCCAGTGTGCCGGCGCCGCAAGGCGGAGGATTAGCCTAGTGAGCCGCGGCGCCGGCCTAGAAACAGTTTTAAGAATATATACTTAAAATAAATTAACATATATATTATTTTTATAGCCATCCCATAGTCTGTTATTTAGTATATCTTACATTATTTAAAGTTAGCATATTTAGTATATCTTAGATATTTAGTATATATTACATTATTTAAAGTTAGCATAAAGCTTATCCAATTTTTAAGGTAATATGAAAAGCAACATATTGACTCTTCCAGTGTTTTAAAACATTGCAACATATAGCACAATGTTTTCAAAATTTAGTCCATTTCATAATAATTAGGATAGTTCTTTAAGGCCCCAATCTGGCAGATTCTTAATTTAATTTACTTTAATTAATTCTTTATTAAATTATCTAATTATTTGTTTAAATAGAGAATGAGATTCTACTCTTAAGCTATCAGAACTGATAATGTGGATAAATCAGTTCACAGTTACATTGTGAGTCTAAGTCTTTACAGTTTGTACCAGCACTTGAAATTCACATACTGTGTTTGGTACACAAACCCCTGCCATTTAAATAGCAAATTTCAATAACTTTTATGTTTTTCTGAACAGGACCTGCTGTTAAGTTTTTCCATACCCCTGTCTATATGGTTCTGACTTCTGAGAGTATCCTGAATTACTTGCCCAATTAACAACCATGCCACTCTTCTAACTCTCTTCTGGCCCAGGGCGGCCCTGGTCCCCAGTCGCAGGGTGGTGAGCGCTGGGATATGCATGTCTCTTACAAGTACAGGATGCAGCCGCATCATTCTCTGAGCTGAATGAGGTTCCCAGAAGCATGCAGGTGAGGCAGCTTTCCTGTCCACATAAAGCAGCCTCCATGGTAGTCCTCAGCTTACAGAAATATCCTCTTTGCTAAGCTTGCTCTCACAACCAAGGAGGATTCAAAAAGAGTGAAAGCCAACAAATAAAAAGTAAAGAATGATAAAAGACCATATTTCAGCAGAAAAACAGGCACAGGTTACAAATAATCATTTGGAAAAGATTTTCAACTTCACACATGTATTGTTTTCTCTTTGATATAACATTTTTAATTCACATTATAGTCAAAGGCCTGATGCTCCACTGAATTTTTACCTTTTGTTTACTGAACTCTTTATTTAGTGGAGCATTAAGCCTTTGACAATAATGTAAATTAAAATATGCTTTCTCAAAAATAATAAATAAAATATTCTGTCAATAAAAATAAAAAGCAAATTAAAACAATTAAAAATGTATGCTATTTCTATTTTGCTCAGTCCCAAAACCGAAAAAGAGGCTGAAAAATTATTTAGGTTGATCTAGTTTGTAATAATAAATATATTTTGTTATATCTTAGCATAAGGAAAAAAAAAAAGCTCTGATGTACAGAGCTCCTGGGTAGTTCCATAGTTACCAAAAAAAAAAAAAAAAAAAAAAAAAAAAAAAACAAAAACACATTCCTAGCAAAACTGAGGAGTAATTATCCCATTTTTATAGGATCTAGTAAGAATTTACCTTCTGAAAGAAGAATGGAGATGGGTTTAAAAACACAATAGTGAACCAGAAATATTTTGCTACCAAATATCTTGGATTTGTTTCCTTGAAATTAGGTAGACATATTCTGCCTGTTCCTTGTTTGACATTCAATTTGCATATGACTGGGAGTACTGACTGGGTAACAATGTCAGAGATGCTTGGCTAGTCAGGGAAGACTGGTGCTGAGTCATGGAACCTGTACATACCATAAACAAGCTTCTGGATTTGGAATCAAAACACAGGGAGCTCAGCTGGCAATCATCACTGGTAAATTCAACTTTGATTTTTGCCTCTGATTCTGTGGGTGTCAACAAGTTATGATCTGGATCTAGGAGAGTTTTCTCAGGTTCAGAAACTCAGAATTCAACCATGGAATCTGCATGACACATCATTGTAACAGCCAGTTTTAAGAATAAAATAAGCAAAATAAATATAACCCATTCCCCCAAACAGACCACGATCCTGCAGAACAAGTAAAAGCAAATAGTATCCTGAACACAACCTCAAAGCAGGTAAACCAAGTTGTGTCAGTCATTGGCAGAAGCTTTGGAGTAAGTTTGTACTTCCAGCACCTGATTAGAAAGAAACATCACTGATTTCCATGGAGAGCTTCCAAAAGCTACACTTAGAAACAGTTTCAGAATATTGCCTTTAATGTATTTTGGAAGAAATTTTTGCAATGGTTGTTTTTTTTTTTTTTTTTTTTTTTTTTTTTTTTTTTTTTTTTTTTTTTCCTGGTGAAAGAAAACGGAAGACCCATCTGTTTTTATATTTCTCGGTTGGTCCTGTTGTTCCTTCATGGGAGCAAAAGAAGTATGATTTTTCTCTTCTTTCAAAGATGCTAAGTGGAGGTTATTGCTGTCTTTATTGTCTGTTGCATTCTTAGCACTGCCTAGCTCCTATTAAGTTGTGTAGGAGCCCAACAGGGGATTTCATTATCTATTTTTTGTGTGTGTTGCCATTCTTGTTTTTTTCCTGTTTCATTTCTTTCTGAAGACATCTTCATTTTTATTTTGCTAGGATGTTTCTTTGAAAAAAGAAAGTATAATCCTTTAAAAGTATATCTCATTCAGAGCATTGAGGAGAGAGAGATTAATAAATTGAGAGGAGGGCCGTGAATTGAGAAAGCTATAACTCCAAAAACTGCAATTGTAGGGGAGAGAAAGCAAGAGACAGAATGGTAGATAGTGTGAAACAATCTAGGATAGAACACTGAAAACCTCTATTCAGAAATGCAACAAATTGGATATTCCCTTTAGTCTGTCAATCTCCTATTCTCAATTCTTATGTCCCATCTCTTTTCCTGATGCTCAGTCTGAAGTATTTCCTCTCATGAAAAGAATGGAGTTTTTCAAACTCAAGAGCCTAATTAGGAACAAGGTTTTCCATCCTTTCACTATTGCATTGTAAGTTCAACAT
This sequence comes from Lepus europaeus, assembly GCF_033115175.1. Taxonomy (NCBI): domain Eukaryota; kingdom Metazoa; phylum Chordata; class Mammalia; order Lagomorpha; family Leporidae; genus Lepus; species Lepus europaeus. The sequence continues at coordinate 77,622,825 of NC_084842.1, read as the reverse complement.
CTCTTTTCTGCTCTATTTACAATGGAGGCATTTATAATAAAGAGTATCACAGTAGGACGCTGCCGTCATTGGTAGTATCAAAATGAGAACTGTAGAGAGAAAATAGACATAAGTTCAAGTACTTCTGTGTCCATTCTTTCTAAGTGTTTTTGTCTAATGAAATAACAAGCAGGCACATACCATATTGGAACTGCACAAAGTGGAGCGTGAAACATCTCGACAATTTAATGAGCCTTAAATTTGGTATTGGAAAAAGGGTGCTCACTTCCAAATTTTGATACCACTCTTACAGGCTACTTTTATTTATCTTACAGGCAGAAACAAAATGAGAAATAGAGATGTCAGAGATGACTTGGAAAAAAGGAAGAGTTTTTATGGGGTGGATGTACAGAATATTAGTTTTAATCACACACAATAATGTTTCTCAAGCATTTCTTTGATGTTTTAGCTTGCATGAAAATGGCCTAGAGAGTATGATTGATTCTTGGATCATTCCCCAGAAGTTCTCTGAAAGAAGCCAATCGCTTGCACTTCCATTATGCTTCTTTGTCATACCAGGGCTTCCAGTTTATGCATGGACTCTACTTAGAATAGCAAGGATGGGAAGCACAGTGTTTCTACAGAAAAGAATCTTTTAGGGAAAGAGACGCAGAACAGAGAGGAGGCAGTATAGGAACCTACAACCAGAATGAATTTATTCAGAGAAAATAAATCCGCAGAGGTAGGTGACCAATGGCCAGTGTACACATTGATGGAACAGGTGGCAGGAGGCCCTGACCCCAGGCGCTGGGCCTTTTTATATCTTAGGAGGGCTTGGGAAAGGTGTGGGAGTAGTGGGCAGCAGAGGGGGAATTCCTGGAACTGGTCTTTCAAGTGGCCACAGGGGCCTCCTGAACTGGGGAGGAATGCTGGGTGGGGTGTAAAGGCAATAGGGTGTGTGAGTCCCAATTCAAATTGAAGGGCAAGGAATAAATTCCGATGTTATCTATATTTTTGGCAGTGTGGGAGAATGGTATGGCTATGTCAGAATCAAACTAGGAAATTCCTGAAGTGTTAAACTCTTCCTCGCTCCTTTCTCTCATTTCATACGAAAACTCTGTGCCTTCACTTCGTCTTTGACAATTTCCAGTCAGAGTTTTTGTAGAGTCTATCCCCAAAATAAATATCTCTTCAGTTTATCCCTATCATTTCCCCTGCATTTTAGTTCAAACCCTGATTATTTCTACCCCAATTTTAAATGATGTATTGAGTGATCCACCAATCTCCAGTCATGCCTCGATTTCATGTGATCATAGTCTCTTCTTTTTATATTAGATCTGATTAATGTTCTTCTGATTAAAATCCAACAAAGGCTATCCTTCAGCTAAAGAGTAAAGGTCAAGCTTCTTACTCCTGATCCTTAGGAACTTCTTTGTCTGTCCCTTATCCATTGTCGAGTATTCTCTGCATCTATGACTCACTCCAACCCTCAAAGCAATACTTGGTTAATCTGGCCCACAAGCTGAGCTACTAGTAGATTCTTGAACATGCCAGGCTATCGTCTTTCTAGCTGCAGCATCCTTACTTTTCCACCAGCAGGCATTTTCATTCATCCTTCACAAATCCAAGTCAGACACAACTCTTCTCTGAAATTTTCTATAATTTCAAACAGTCAAATGGATACAACCCTTCCTTTTCTAGGGTTACTTATCAGCTTGTAGTAATTATTTGTGTAATTTCTTCATCTCTAAAGTAGTGTGATTTCCTTGAAAGTGGGCCTCAAATGCAATTCATATGGCATCAAGCACAATGTTTGCTTAAGTAAATTGATTGTAAGATGGAAATAGGGGCCAGCATTGTGGCACAATGGGTGAAGCTGCTGCCTGCAATGCTGGCATCCCACACAGACTTGATGAGCTTCAATGTCTCCACTTTCCAGCTAGCTTCCTGCTAATGTGCCTGAAAAGCAGCAAAAGATGGCCCAAGTGCTTGGGCCCTACCGCCAACACATGGGACCTGGATTGAATTCCAAGCTCCTGGATTTGGCCTAGCCAAGCCCTGGCCACTGTGACCTTTTGGCAAGTGAACCAGAGGGTGGAAGACCTCTCTCTCTCTTGCTCTCTCCCTCTCTCTTTGTCTTTGTTTATCTCTATCTCTCTGTTTAACTCTGCCTTTCAAATAAATAAATGTCTTTTAAAAATGAGATTAAATCACAATGGAAGATTTTTGTGTTTTAGATAAAATGGGAGTAAAGAAAAGAATTCTATTAAAGTTTTTAAGGGTGTAGAGTTATATGATGTCTTTGCTGAAATGAAGCAGTTCAGTCAAATAGGATATCCGTCTTGTTAGAAGGCTTGTATGGATCACTGTGAGGAGCAAGAAACACTTAGCAACCACAGAGTATGTCTTTATGTCTTTGTGTTTGCCTTACAGCTCAAGTGTGTTGTTTAAATGCTCAGTACAAATATTATCAATTGTATATAGAGCATGCAAATTGCTAATACTTGTGTTATTTTATTCTGGCTGTGCTGCTATACTTTGAAAAACTATTGAATATCCTTTACCTCATTAAACATGAAGCCTAGAGCAAGGCTCAGGCTTTACAAGTGTCTATTTTCCTGTTATCCAAAAGGAAATAAGTAACTTTATAAGGGAAAACACAACATAACACTTTCTCTCTTCCTTCTCTCCCATCTGTTTGTGTACACCAACCAGAGATAAGAAAAGCTTGGTTATCATAACATCACAGTCCATTTTTAGGTATCTCTATGATGAGGGGCAACTCTTAAAAGACTTCAACTGTACTTTGGAAATTTATATTCATTAAATAAAAGCTTTAAAAATAAATAAAAAAAACAGAAAAAAAAGACTTCAACTGTAAGCAGGAATACAAGTTATAAATCCTATGTAAATAGTTCAGAAGAAATTCATTGGGAGAAATAACACAACAAAGGAAGGAAAGCATTAGACCCAGACAATGCCCTAGAGCATGTGGTGCTATGATAGATCTGTTTCTGAAACATATGACCAGAAGTTTTGATTCTTCATATGGCTCCAAGGTAATCTATGGGCATCTCCTAGCACATGTGCCATCTTGTTTTTCACAGCCAAAAATCTCATTGAAGAGAGACTCATTCAACTTCTCCAACCATCTTCAGTCTATTAATACTCTTAGGTTTCAACATGGGTTCTACTCTTGAGGAAAGGAATGGAATAGGATTATTAAGCTAATACTCAATTCTGATTTTATAAAAAGTACAGGTATATGCTAGTTGTGACACCATTCTCTTTGGTTCGTTTGACCCTAGATCCTCTTCCAAAACTATCATACAGATCAGGGAAAAGTTCATATCTGTTGGGGAATTTTTGGCCCACTTCAGTCCTTGTGATACCGCCAAACTTCATATTGGAAAATATACTAACAATTATAATCTTGGGACGCCTAGTGAATTCACCGTTGAATGGAAATCAAGAGTATAGAGGATAACTGGTTCAATTTCATTGTCCTTTTTAGGCACTTCTCCAGATGGGAAAGATGAAATCTATCCTGTGGGTTATTTGTGTGATGGTGTCCTTCACTGCCTCCATTCTCTCAATTCTGTTCTCTCTTTTGTCTACAGCATCATCAGGGAAGGTCCATACATTCTAAGCATCAATAACTGTAATGATTAGGAATTTACACTTCCATATGTGAACATTCCCTACCTGTAAATATTTTGACTTTTAACTCTTAGCACAAACCTAATCTACTTTGAAACTAAAAATCATTTAGTATTGGGAAAATGCTACCAATTCCTTCCTACTTCTTTTTTACATTATTTATTTTTCTCTTTAAGCTCCTTTTATTCTACTCTGAATATTTTCTGTCTTAAGTTTTCCTACATTTCACATATTTTATGTATATTTTTGTGTTAATTAAATTCTTTTTCTCTTGTACTTTAAGATGAGAGTGAGAAAAAGAGAAAGAAAGAAAGAAAGAGAGAGAGAGAGAGAGAGAGAGAAGAAAGGAAGAAAGAAAGAATTTCCAATCCATGATTTACTTCCCAAATGCCTGTAGCAGCCAGGGCTGAGCCAAGCTGAAGCCAGGAGTCTGCAGCTCCATGTAGGCTTTCCCTATAGGTAGCAAGGGCCCAAGTACTTGAGCTAGTATCTATTGCCTCCCAGGATGCAATGCAAGAAGCTGCATTGCATGTACAGTGGCTAGGATTTGAACTGGTGCTCAACTTGGGATGTGAGTGTTCTAAGCAGTAGCTTAACCCTTTGCACCACAACTACCACCCTTAAGTTAATTATTAATGATTAAATGTTAAAAAAAATTCCATTAATGAAATATATAAAATCCAGAAAGTTTTAAATCCATTTAAATTTTCCTAAACTGAATAAAGTTTTAAATTTTTAGTATATATGTATATGTGTTCACAGAGATGTGTTCTGAGTGCCACAAAACAAAACTGCAGCTTCTAATATTTTCAATAATTGTGCTTCTATTAGTGTAGCATAAGACTATCAAAGTTTTAAACTTAGAGTTTATAATTTATCATTATGTATTAGCTTAAATGTAACAAGAACATTCCAGAGTATTTTCTTTAGAAAAAAAAAGTATCACAATTATGCTGTTTGTTTTTTACTTTCACATAGAATGTTACACAATCTCTATCCATTACTTTAGTAACATTCTGTGTTTGGCTACTTGTCATTAGCACTGGTCACTTTACCATTTGTTCATTTGTTTTTGTCACTGATTCAAATGTTGGGCAGAATAGGCTGTCCTATGGCAAATATTTCCAGGTTGAGAAGTTGATTTTTCAAAACCAAATATAAATGAAATATATTTTATTTGTAAAATATACATGTTTAATAACTCATGATAATGTTCAATTAAATTTATTTTTTAAGGATGTATTTATTTGAAAGTCAGAGTTACACAGAGAGAGGAGAGGCATAGAGAGGGAGAGAGAGAGGTCTTCCATCCGGTGGTTCACTTCCCAATTGGCCGCAATGGCTGGAGCTGCGCTGATCCAAAGCCAGGAGCCAAGAGCTTCTTCCAGGTCTCCCATGCAGGTGCAGGGGCCCAAGGACTTGGACCATCTTCTACTGCTTTCCCAGGCCATAGCAGAGAGCTGGATCGGAAGTGGAGCAGCTTGGACTAGAACCGATGCCCATATGGGATGCCAGTGCTTCAGGCCAGGGTGTTATTCTGCTGTGCCACAGCACCAGACCCTGCAATTAAATATAAGGATGTGAACTTTAATCCGTATATGAGCTTTAATCAGTATAATATATAATACCAACAATCTAAAAGATAAAAAAATTCAATCCTTTCAAAATACAAGAAAAATGACTTTAACAAAATTCAACATGAATTCATGATGAAAATACTCATTAAACTAGAAATAGAAAGAAACTTTCCCAATCTGATATTGGGCATCTACATAAAAAGATAGTCAACTTCTTAATTTGTTTACATTATTATTATTTTTTATTAATGTAAAGGAAGCAAATTTCTTATATGCAGTTTTAAGAGTGTAATGAGGGCCAGCGCCATGGCTCACTTGGTTAATCCTCTGCCTGTGATGCCAATATCCCATATGGGCTCCTGGTTCTAGTCCTAGTTGCTCCTCTTCCAGTCTAGCTCTGTGCTGTGGCCCAGGAAGGCAGTGGAGGATGGCCCAAGTGCTTAGGTGCCTGCATCCGCATGGGAGACTAGGAGGAAGCACGTGGCTCCTGGTTTTGGATCGGTGTAGCTCTGGCCGTAGCAGTCATTTCAGGGTGTGAACCAACGGAAGGAAGACCTTTCTTTCTGTCTCTGTCTCTCTCTCTCACTGTCTAACTCTATCTGTCAAATAAATAAAAAAAGACATTTTTTTAAAAAAGAGCATAACGATACTTCTCACCCTAACCTCCATCCCTCCCTAACTCCCACACTCCCTCCTCCCTACTTTATTATTTTTCTTTTAATTTTCACAATAGATACTAAAGTTCTTAAGGTTAGAAAACTAAGCTTGCCCACTAAGACAGAGAACCAGACATATATGTGCATTCTTTTTTTTTATTAAACTTTTATTTAATGAATATAAATTTCCAAAGTACAGCTTATGGGTTACAATGGCTTCCCCCTCCCAAAACTTCCCTCCCACCCACAACCCTCCCCTTTCCCGCTCCCTCTCCCCTTCCAATCACATCATGATTCATTTTCAATTCTCTTTATATACAGAAGATCAGTTTAGTATATATTAGGTAACGATTTCAACAGTTTGCCCCCATATAGCAACACAAAGTGAAAAAAAATACTGTTGGAGTACTAGTTATAGCATTAAATAAGAGTGTACAGCACATTAAAGACAGAGATCCTACATAATATTTTTTTAAAAAATTAATTAATTTTCTATGCCATTTCCAATTTAACACCAGGCTTTTTTTTTTATTTCCAATTATCTTTATATACAGAAGATCGATTCAGTATATAATTAGTAAAGATCTCATCAGTTTGTACCCACACAGAAACACAAAGTGTAAAAATACTGTTTCAGTACTAGTTATAGCATCACTGCACATTAGACAACACATTAAGGACAGATCTCACATGGGATGTAAGTACACAGTGACTTCTGTTGCTGACTTAACAATTTGACACTCCTGTTCATGGCGTCAGTAATCTCCCTAGGCTCTAGTCATGAGTTGCCAGGGCTATGGAAGCCTTTAGAGTTCGCTGACTTTGATCCTGTTCTGATAGGGTCATAGTCAAAGTGGAAGTTCTCTCCTCCCTTCAGAGAAAGGTACCTCCTTCTTTGATGGCCTCGTTCTTTCCACTGGGATCTCACTCACAGAGATCTTTCATTTAGGTCTTCTTCTTTTTTTTTTTTCTTTTCCATGGTGTCTTGGCTTTCCATGCCTACAATACTCTCATGGGCTCTTCAGCCAGATCCGAATGCCTTGAGGGCTGATTCTGAGGCCAGAGTGTTGTTTAGGACGTCTGCCATTCTATGAGTCTGCTGTGTATCCCACTTCCCATGTTGGATCTTTCTCTCCCTTTTTGATTCTATCAGTTAGTATTAGTAGACACTTGTCTTGTTTGTGTGATCCCTTTCACTCTTAGACCTATCAGAGCCATCAATTGTGAGCTGAAATTGATCACTTGGACTAGTGAGATGGCATTGGTACATGCCACCTTGATGGGATTGTATTGGAATTCCTTGGCACATTTCTAACTCCATCATTTGGGGCAAGACTGATTGAGCATGTCCCAAATTGTACATCTCCTCCCTCTCTTTTTCCACTCTTAAATTTAACAGGGATCACTTTTCAGTTAAAATTTAAACACCTAAGAATAATTGTGTGTTAATTACAGAGTTCAACCACTAGTACTAGAACAACAACAACAACCCTATGTACTCAACTGATCTTCTGTATATAAAGAGAATTGAAAATGAATCACGATGTGATTGGAAGCGGAGAGGGAGCGGGAAAGGGGAGGGTTGTGGGTGGGAGGGAAGTTTTGGGAGGGGGAAGCCATTGTAACCCATAAGCTGTACTTTGGAAATTTATATTCATTAAATAAAAGTTTAATTAAAAATAAAGAAAACAACAACAACAACAAATACTAAAAAGGATAAAGTATTACATTGTACATCTAGAGTCAGGACAAGAGCTGCTCAGGTCACTGTTTCTTATAGTGTCCATTTCACTTCAACAGGTTTCCCCTTTGGTGCTCAGTTGTCGCCGATCAGGGAAAACAAATGAAATTTGTCTCTTTGGGACTGGCTTAATTCACTCAGCATAGTGTTTTCCAGATTGCTCCATCTTGTTGCAAATGACCGGGTTTCGTTGTTTTTGAATGCTGTATAGTATTCTATGGAGTACATGTCCCATAATTTCTTTATCTAGTCTACTGTTGATGGGCATTTGGGTTGGTTCCAGGTCTTAGCTATTGTGAATTGAGCTGCAATAAACATTAATGTGCAGATGGCTTTTTTATTAGCCAAATTAATTTCCTTTGGGTAAATTCCAAGGAGTGGGATGGCTGGGTTGTATGGTAGGGTTATGTTCAGGTTTCTGAGGAATCTCCAGACAGACTTCCATAGTGGCTTAACCAGTTTGCATTCCCACCAACAGTGGGTTAGTGTCCCTTTTTCCCCCACATCCTCTCCAGCATCTGTTGTTGGTAGATTTCTGAATGTGAGCCATTCTCACCTGGGTGAGGTGAAACCTCATTGTGGTTTTGATTTGCATTTCTCTGATTGCTGGTGATCTTGAACATTTTTTCATGTGTCTGTTGGCCATTTGGATTTCTTCTTTCGAAAAATGTCTATTGAGGTCCTTGGCCCATCTCTTAAGTGGGTTGTTTGTTTTGTTGTTGTGGATTTTCTTGATATCTTTGTAGATTCTGGTTATCAACCCTTTATCTGTAGTATAGTTTGCAAATATTTTTTCCCATTCTGTCAGTTGCCTCTTCACTTTCCTGACTGTTTCTTTTGAAGTACAGAAACTTCTCAATTTGATGCAATCCCAAATGATAATTTTGGTTTTGACTGCCTGTGCTCATGGGGTCTTTTCCAAGAAGTCTTTGCCTGTACCTATATCTTGCAGGGTTTCTCCAATGCTCTCTAATAATTTGATCATTTCGGGTCATAGATTTCAGTCTTTAATCCATGTTCAGTCTTGCTTCAGGCTTCTGCACGTGGAAATCCGATTTTCCCAGCACCATTTATTGAATAGGCTGTCCTTATTCCAGGGATTAGTTTTGGATCTTTGATCAAATATAAGTTGGCTGTAGATGTTTGGATTGATTTCTGGTGTTTCTATTCTGTTCCATTGGTCTATCCATCTGTTTCTGTACCAGTAGCATGCTGTTTTGATAACAACTGCCCTGTAGTATGTCCTGAAATCTGGTATTGTGATGCCTCCGGCTTTGTTTTTGTTGTACAAGATTGCTTTGGCTATCCGAGGTCTTCTGTGTCTCCATATGAATTTCAGCATCATTTTTTCCAGATCTGAGAAGAAGGTCTTCGGTATCTTGATTGGTATTGCATTGAATTTATAAATTGCTTTTGGGAGAATAGACCTTTTGATGATATTGATTCTTCCAATCCATGAGCATGGAAGATTTCTCCATTTTTTGGTATCTTCTTCTATTTCTTTCTTTAAGGTTTTGTAGTTTTCATCATAGAGATCTTTAACGTCTTTGGTTAAGTTTATTCCAAGGTATTTGATTGTTTTTGTAGCTATTGTGAATGGGATTGATTTTAGAAGCGGCCATTAGAGGGTGAACCAACGGCAAAGGAAGACCTTTCTCTCTGTCTCTCTCTCTCTCTCTCACTGTCCACTCTGCCTGTCAAAAATAAAAAAAAAAAAAAAGAGGAAAAGAGAAGTTCTTCCTCAGCCGTGGCATTGCCTGTGTATACAAAGGCTGTTGATTTTTGTGCACTGATTTTATATCCTGCTACTTTGCCAAACTCTTCGAAGAGTTCCAGTAGTCTCTTAGTAGAGTTCTTTGGGTCCCCTAAATAAAGAATCATATCATCTGCAAAGAGGGATAGTTTGAGTTCTTCCTTCCCAATTTGTATCCCTTTAATTTCTTTTTCTTGCCTAATAGCTCTGGCCAAAACTTCCAGAACTATATTGAATAGCAGTGGTGAGAGTGAACATCCCTGTCTGGTACCAGATCTCAGCGGAAATGCTTCCAACTTTTCCCCATTCAATAGGATGTTGGCCGTGTGTTTTTCATATATTGCTTTGATTGTATTGAGGAATGTTCCTTCCATACCCAGTTTGCTTAGAGTTTTCATCATGAAAGGGTGTTGTATTTTATCAAATGCTTTCTCTGCGTCTATTGAGAGAATCATATGGTTTTTCCTCTGCAGTCTGTTAATGTAGTGTATTACGTTGATTGTTTTGCGAATGTTGAACCATCCCTGCATACCAGGGATAAATCCCACTTGGTCTGGGTGGATGATCTTTCTGATGTGTTGTTGCACTCTATTGGCCAGAATTTTATTGAGTATTTTTGCATCTATGTTCATCAGGGATATTGGTCTGTAATTCTCTTTCAGTGCTGCATCTTTTTCCGGCTTAGGAATTAAGGTGATGCTGGCTTCATAGAAAGAATTTGGGAGGATTCCCTCTTTTTCGATTGTTTTGAATAGTTTGAGAAGAATTGGAGTTAGTTCTTCTCTAAATGTCTGGTAGAACTCAGTAGTGAATCCATCTGGTCCTGGGCTTTTCTTTGTTGGGAGGGCCTTTATTACTGTTTCTATTTCTGTGTCAGTTTTGGGTCTGTTTAGGTTTTCTATGTCTTCCTGGCTCAATTTAGGTAGGTTGTATGTGTCCAAGAATCTGTCCATTTCTGATAGATTTCCCTGTTTGCTGTCATACAAGTCCTTGTAGTAATTTCTGCTGATTCTTTTTATTTCTGTGGTGTCTGTTGTTACGTTTCCATTTTCATCTCTGATTCTATTGATTTGGGTCTTTTCTCTTCTTTTTTTAGTTAGTTGGGCCAATGGGGTGTCAATTTTGTTTATTTTTTCAAAAAACCAGCTCCTTGTTTGGCTGATTTTTTGTAATTTTTTTTGGATTCAATCCTGTTGATTTCTTCTTTGATTTTAATTATTTCTCTTCTCCTACTGGATTTGGGTTTGGTTTGCTGCAGATTTTCTAGATCCTTGAGATGACTTGAAAGCTCATCTATTTGGTGCCTTTCCAATTTCTTGGTGTAGGCACCTATTGATATAAACTTTCCTCTTAACACTGCTTTTATTGTATCCCATAGGTTTTGGTATGTTGTGCTTTTATCCTCATTTACTTCCAAAAAATTTTTGATTTCTCTTTTGATTTCTTCTATGGCCCACTGTTCATTCAGGAGCATGTTGTTCAATCTCCATGTGTTTGCATGTGCTCTAGGGATTCCCGAGTTGCTAATTTCCAATTTCATTCCTTTGTGGTCTGAGAAGCTGCATGGTATGATTCTAATTCTTTTGAATTTGCTGAGACTTGCTTTATGGCCTAGTATGTGGTCAATCCTAGAGAAGGTTCCATGTACTGCTGAGAAGAATGTAACATCCTTAGATGTAGGATGAAAAGTTCTGTAGATATCTGTTAGATCCATTTGGGCTATAGTGTCATTTAAATCTACTGTCTCCTTGTTGATCTTCTGTCCTGTTGATCTGTCTATCTCTGAGAGTGGAGTATTAAAATCCCCCAGTACTATTGTATTGGGGTCTAAGTCTCCCTTTAAGTCCCTTAACAAGTCTTTTAAATAAGCTGGTGCCCTGTAATTAGGTGCATATACATTGATAATCGTTATATCTTCCTGTTGAATGGATCCCTTAATCATTATATAGTGCCCCTCTTTGTCTCTCCTGACAGTTTTTGTGGTAAAGTTTATGTTGTCCGATATTAAGATGGCTACGCCTGCTCTTTTTTCATTTCTGTTGGCATGGTATATCTTTTTTCCAGCCTTTCACTTGCAGTCTGTATGCATCATTGTTGGAAAGGTGAGTTTCTTGTAAGCAGCAAAAAGATGGGTTTTGTTCCTTAACCCAATCAGCCAATCGGTGTCTTTTAACTGGACAGTTCAAGCCATTAACATTCAATGTGACTATTGAGAAGGAGTAACTTTGTCCTGTCATTTGCCAAAGATATTTTCTAATATATGGTTTGAGACTCCTGTGATCTTTTGCTGTGAGGTTTCCTTCCTTTACCTTCTTTCATATTGGTGACCGTGTTTCTGTGTTTCTGTATGTAACACATCTTTAAGCATCTTTTGCAGGGCTGGACGAGTGGCGACAAATTCTTTCAATTTCTGTTTGCTGTGAAAGGTCTTTATTTCACCTTCATTCACAAATGAAAGCTTTGCAGGATATTATATTCTGGGCTGGCAGTTTTTCTCTCTTAGTACCTGAGCTATATCTCGCCATTCTCTCCTAGCTTGTAGGGTTTCTGATGAGAAGTCAGCTGTGAGTCTAATTGGAGATCCTCTGAGAGTAATCTGGCGTTTCTCTCTTGTGCATTACGACGTGTCGTGGTGAGGATCTCTTTTGATCATGTTTATTAGGGGTTCTATGAGCTTCCTGTACTAGGATGTCTCTGTCCTTCTCCAAACCTGGGAAATTTTCTGCTAGTATCTCACTAAAAAGGCCTTCTAATCCTTTCTCCCTCTCCATGCCTTCAGGAACTCCTAGAACCCGAATGTTGGGTTTTTTAATAGTATCCTGTAGATTCCTGACAGTATTTTTTAGATTTCTGATTTCTTCTTTTCTTTGATTTGACTGTTTCCTTTCCTGTTCTCTGTCTTCTAATTCCGATATTCTCTCTTCTGCTTCACCCATTCTGTTTTTAAGGCTCTCTAATGTGTTTGTCATTTGATCTATTGAGTTCTTCATTTCATTATGGTTTTTTGTCACTATCACAGTTTCTTGTTCTACTAGTTGTTTCATTTCATTTTGATTCCTCCTTAATATTTCATTTTCACGGGAGAGATTTTCTATCTTATCCATTAAGGATTTCTGTAATTCAAGAATTTGTTTTTGAGAACTTCTTAATGTTCTTATCAATTTTTTGAGATCAGCTTCTTGCATTTCCTCTATCTCTTCATCTTCATAATCTTGGATTGGGGTGTCTTGTTCATTTGGGGGCATCATAGTGTCTTCCTTGCTCTTGTTACCACGGCTTCTACGTTCGTTGTTTGGCATGTTGGAGATAATTTTTTTTTTTTTTGGCTGTGGTGTTTTTTTTTCATTATACTATGCCTCTAAGTGGGCTGTCTGCTTTGATGGATCCTTAGAGGCTGTGAATGGTGTGGCCAGAGAGCTCTGCTTGATTCTTCAGGTTTAAGGCTGTGCAAAAAGCGACTCACCCAGATTATTCTGTCCCTTGCTCCTTGCTGGATCGCTCTCTCTCTCCCTCTCTTTTTTTTTTTTTTTTTGACTCAGTTGGGAAGTAATTCTGCACAGGTGATTGGAATTGAGGGTAGTTGAAATCTGGCCTCTGTGAGTATTCATTTGATCTACCCCTGGGACCACACAAAGAGTTTATGCAGCCCTCAATGTGTTCTCAAGTTTCACTAAAGTTCCAAAGTTACTGAGTTTGTGTACTAGTTGGAGGCGCTTTACATATGTAAAATGGCACCTGCTCTTTGTTTTGCTCCATGAGTGAAGAGAGAGGTTCCTGCCTTTCCCCCTCAATGTCTCAGGTTTCTGATGTCTTTGTCTTACCTTCTGTTCATTCCTGCGCTGGTGAGATTCTGCGGCTCGGCTCCCGCAGTTGGGTTGGGTTTCCATGCGGTGGCTCCCTGTAGGTCCTCTGTGTCACATCCACTAGATCCGGAAGCGTTTCCTCTGCAGTTTTTTTCTTGAGTCTTTTCCTGAGGCTATAGTAATTCCACTTTTATGAAACTTTATTTTCCCAAACTACGGTGCACGTCCTCACTATCCGCCATCTTGGCTCCGCTTCCTATATGTGCATTCTTGTCAATCCTGTGAATATCGTGCTCTAGGTTCTAATTAATTCACTGAGGCAAGAAAAAAATACATACAATCAATATCCAGAAGTGGAAGATGTAAAACTGTCTTTATTTTCATGTAATATGACTATCTATTGTGAAAATTTAAAGGAATCTACAGGAAAGCTACTGAAATTAACTTGTGGGTTTACCAAAGTTGAATACAAATCATTATAAAAATAATATTTCTGTATATTAAAAATTAAATACTTGGCTGGCGCCGCGGCTCAATAGGCTAATCCTCTGCCTGCAGCGCTGGCACACCGGGTTCTAGTCCCGGTCAGGGCACCGGATTCTGTCCCAGTTGCACCTCTTCCAGGCCAGCTCTCTGCTGTGGCCAGGGAGTGCAGTGGAGGATGGCCCAAGTGCTTGGGCACTGTACCCGCATGGGAGACCAAGAGAAACACCTGGCTCCTGCCTTGGGATAGGTGCGTTGCACCAGCCGCAGTGCGCCAGCCGCGGCGGCCATTGGAGGGTGAACCAACAGCAAAATGATGACCTTTCTCTCTGTTTCTCTCTCTCACTGTCCACTCTGCCTGTCAAAAAAAAAATTAAATACTTGAGAAGATGGTCAGACAGTAATTCTCTACCTCCATCACTTCCTATGGAAATCCAAATACCTATCCACAAAATAGAATATCCTCATAAACATCCCAGAACTCAGAATTGGAGCTGAGATACCCCTTGGGCCATAGAACTTAAAATAGTTGTATGCAAAGAATAAGAGTAACAGTTTCACCTTTAGCACAGTATCACACAACCTGACACCATGACATACAAAAGGGATTGCCTAGGACCTGCAGTTTTTACAAAGAGGAGATAGTTGGAAAAAATATTTGGCTTCCCTACCTTGCTGGGACCTTTGCTGGAGCATGTTCTTGTCTCAGCCACTGAGAAACAATGGGGTATAGGTAGCACTAGGCAACCTGGGATCAATTAGAAACAAATATATGGGGTGGTGATCACAGATACCAGTGCAGGGATCTTTGTGATTTCTCTTAGTTCTACCCAGCAAACTTGTACAACCGAAGCAGCTTGTCAGCAGCATGATTTTTGCAGCTAGCTTGGTAGACAGATCTCCTGTGTGTAAATCCCTGGCTGGCTTCCACACTCAGCCTTAGCACACTCCTTAACCTTCCTTTGTGTGGCCAGAGTAGATCATGAAGTATTCACGGAAGGAGCACATGGCCTTATTCTGGCCTCGTAGACTTATGGCAATCCACTAAAACTTAATGCCCTGCTTGAGTTTGCCCTAGCATTGGAGTGAAGCTCATTTCCTTGCACAGTTCTTGAGCATAGCCTTTGGCCCTGCATATTCTGAGTGCTTTAGTCGTAATTCCAGAGACATCATTCAACTTTGTAGGCCAACATGCCAACCTGTTCAACTACAGTTTCCAAACCGCAGTACTAGTCCGTCAGGTAGACAAACTACTAAAACACTGCCAACTGAGTAGTTCCTGCAGAGCCCAGCCATCAGCTCCGCCTTTTTGCTGACTCAAACGTGGGGTCTCCTGAATGGCAGGGCATAACCAGTAGTTCTACTCAACTGTAAAGCACAGATAACTGCCCAGCTCAGATGAAAAATACTGCAGTAAGGTCTACCTTTTCAGGGTCTCCACCAAATGAACCAGAACCCAAGGCTAGACTAACTAGTTAAGAGCAACAGGCTGTTTACTCAGATGGGAATACAACAATGCAAAGATGCACAAACCTGACAATCAAAGACATATGACACCTCTCAAAGAAACAAAGTTTTAATAGCGGGGCAGGACAGAATGGAGATCTATGAAATAACAGAAAATGAATTTATAAGTTCATGAAACTATAAGGAAATATGAGTAGAAAATTCAGTGAAATCTGTAAAGCAATATATGAACAAAATGAAAATTGGCTAATAGGAAAACAAGCATCAAAAATGATATCTTAGAGATAAAAATGGAATAATGAAAATAAAAAATATTGTAAAAAGCTTCAACAGTAGACTTGATAAACAGAAGAATGTATCACTGAACTGGAAGCTAGGGCATTAGAAATTATGTAATAGAAACAAAAAAGGAGAAAAAGAATGAAGAAGACATGCAGGAACTATAGCATACCACCAAAAGAACTGTCCTATGCATAACAGGAATTCCTGAAGGAGAAGAAATATAAAAGGACATAGAAGCATACTTAAGGTAATGATGGCTGAAAAATTCCCAAATCTGGGGAAAGGTGACAACACTCAGGTGCAGGAATCTCAGAGGTCTCCATTCAGATTCACAGCAAAGAGAATTCACAGCAACTTCTCAAGATAAAGCACAAGAAATTATCAAAAATCTAAGACAAGAAAGAAAATTGAAAGTAGCAAGAGTTGAGAAATGTGTTGCAATTAAGGAAGTGCCAAAAAATGAAATATTTTAAAAGTTTGAAGGAAAAATACTACCAACTAAAAATAATATACATGACAAAGCTGTGATTCTAAAATAAAAGAGAAATAGAGACTTTCTTGAGACAAATGAAATCTAAGGGTGTTTAGCCTCATCAGACCCACTCTACAAAAATTTTTAAAGTGAGTTCTTTAAGTTGAAACAATATTTTAATAATGCAAAACATAAAAAATGTACAAAGGTCAATAATATAAATAGTACATAGTCATAAGCAGAATACTTTGAAACTGCAACTATGATGTTTTAAGCAATTTTTGTCTCTACTATTAGGATTAAAACCACAAAAGCACTCAAAACAATTGTAAGTACAGTGAATTGGTAAGGGATATAGATTACACAGAAGCTTAGTTTTGACATCAAAACATAAAATTTGGGAAAAAGAAATGAAGTTTAGAGTTTTTGTTTGCAAATGAAATTTAAGTTGTTACTATCTTAAAACAGTCTGTTTTAAGTTTAAAATATTTTATATTAGCTTCATGATAAACACAAAGCAAAAACACATAGCAGGTGCACAAAACATAAAAAGAAGTGACTTAAAAAAGACTAGCACAGATAACTAGCAAACCACAGAGGAATAAAGGGAGCTAGTGTTGTGGTGTAGTGGGTTAAGCTGCTACCTGCAACACTGGCATCCCTTGTGGTGCCTGTTACAGTCCTGGCTACTCCACGTACCATCCAGCTACCTGCTAACGTGCGAGGCGAAGCAACAGAAGATGGACAAGGTATTTGGGCCCCTATACCCATGTGGGAGATGTAGATGAAGCTCCTAGCTCTTAGCTCCTGCCTTCAGCTTGGCCTAGCCCTGGCTACTGTGGTCTTTTTGGGGAGTGAACTAGCAGATAGAAGATCTCTCTCTCTCTCTCTCTCTCTCTCTCTCTTCTCTAACTCTGCCTTTAAAAAAAAATAAGTAAATCTTTAATAAAAGAAATAGAGGATGAAAGTAACAAATGATGTACTGAACATCCAGAAAATAAACAACAAAATTGGAGAAGTAAGTTCTTATCTGTCAATAATTTACTTGAATGTATCCAGATTAATGCCCCAGTATAAAGGTGTGGAATGGCTGCCTTGAAAAACAAGAAACAAATCCCATCTTATATTGCCTAGAAGAGAATCACTTCATTAGTAAGAATATACAGAGTTTGAAAGAGAAGGGATGGGGAGCCGGTGCTGTGCTGCAGCAGGTAAAGCTGCCTGCCGCCTGCAGTATTGGCATTCCTTATGGGCGCCGGTTCGAATCCTGGCTGCTCCATTTCTGATCCAGCTCTCTGCTATGACCTGGGAAAGCAATAGAAGATGGCCCAAGTCCTTGGGCACCTGCACCCATATGGGAGACCCGAAGAAGCTCCTGGCTCCTGGGTTTGGATTGGCACAGTTCTGCCCGTTGCAGTCAATTGGGGATTGAACCAGTGGATGAAAGACCTCTCTCTCTCTTTCTTTTCTGTCTCCCCTTCTCTCTCTATGTAACTCAGAGTTTCAAATAAGTAAATAAATCTTTTAAAAAAACAAATTAATTCATCAACAGGACATAACAATTGCAAATATGCATGCACCCAACATGGGAGAACATGTGTGTAAATCAATTATTATGTAATCTTGAAAGAGAGAGATATATTAGAATACAATAAGAGTAGGAAAACTCTATCTTGCACTTTTTTTTTGACAAATAGAGTGGACAGAGAGAGAGAGAGAGACAGAGAGAAAGGTCTTCTTTGCCGTTGGTTCACTCTCCAATGGCTGCCACGGCTGGCCGGCGCGCTGCGGCCAGCGCACCACGCTGATCCAAAGGCAGGAGTCAGGTGCTTATCCTGGTCTCCCATGGGGTGCAGGGCCGAAGCACTTGGGCCATCCTCCACTGCACTCCCGGGCCATAGCAGAGAGCTGGCCTGGAAGAGGGGCAACCGGGACAGAATCCGGCGCCCCGACCGGGACTAGAACCCGGTGTACCGTCGCCGCTAGGTGGAGGATTAGCCTATTGAGCCATGGCGCCGGCCCCTGCACTTTCAATAATGGGCAAAATATATAGACTAAATTCACTAAAGAAACATCAAACTTGAACAAACCCTTATGTCAGATGGTCCTAGTAGACATACCCAGAATATTCCATCCAATAGAAACAAAATAGGCTTTGTTCTCAAATGTATACAAAATGTACACAAAACGTGTACACAAATGTACACAGAAAAATTCTTTAGCACAGATTATGTATTAGGCCACAAAACAAATATTAACTGATTTAAAATACTGAAATGCTTTCAGGTATATTTTCTAATTACAGTGGTATGAAACTAGAAATCAATAGCAGGAAAAATCTTGAAAAATTCTTAAGTATATGGAAATTTACATGGCCTTAAGCAACCAATGAATCTCAGAAGAAATGAAACAGGAAATAAAAATGTCTTGAGACAAATGAAAATGAAGATGCAACATGCCAAAAACAGTCCTAAGAGGAAAATTTGTAGCAAAACACACATAAAAAAAAGAAGAAAAATTTCAAATGTACAGCTTAATATTACTCCTCAAGGAACTACAAAAAGAACAAAATAAGCTTAAAGGCAGCATTAAAAAAGGAAATAAAATATCAAAGCAGAAATACATGAAATACAGATAGAAATATTTGAAAAATAAGTAAAACTTAGCCTTTTTTGGAAAAGATAAATAAAAATCAGTAAATTCTTAGCTAGATTTTTGTAGAAAAAAAGATAAAACACTCAAATAAAATTAAAAATGTATATGGAGGAGTAGGCATTTGGCACAATAAGTAGACCACTGCTTAGGATGCCTGCACCCCATCTCTGAGTATTTAATTTAGAGTCTCAGCTCCACTCACCATCCCAGCTTCCTGTTCAACACCCTAGGAAGCAACAGGAGATAGTTCAAGTAGTTGGATCTACTAATACCCATGTAGAAGATCAAGACTGAGTTTCTGACTCTCGGCTTTAGCTTGACTCCTCCCTAGATTTTATGGACATTTTAGGGAGTGAACCAGCAGATAGGAGATCTCTCTCCTTTCTCTCTCTCCTTCTCTCTCTCTCTCTCTCTCTCTCTGTGTGTGTGTGTGTGTGTGTGTATCTTTGTCTATATGCCTTCCAAATAAATAAAATAAAATTGAAAGTGAAGATAATACATCTAATGCCACAGATATACAAAGCATCATTAGAAACTATGAAGAACAATTATGCACCAAATATGAGGTAGGGAAGGTGTTTGAAGTTGACTAATGTATTCAACAATAAGTTTTCTGGATTCTCACAAGACCCCTTTCTATTAGTGGGATTTCTCTCAATGAATTCTCTAAGTGGACAGATTTGTCAGCATCATTATCTGATTGGTATGACTTTTTCTTAAGCTTTTAGGTGAAAGAATTTTCTTCATCATCATCATTATCATCGTCATTATCACCATCATCCAAGATTCCTCGCCTGTGCATCCATGAGAGAATCTAACTCTCATTCCATTTTACTTTCTCATGGTCTTTTAGTAATTCATGGGAACCAGGCACTTGGGCCCCTCTTCATAGGCAAACTTGTCAAACCGTTATTTCTGTGATGCTATTTGAAATGCCTCTTCAATCGGTCTCCCTCTTACTTTCAACTTTTCAGGCAAGAGACACAGGTGAATCCACATCATTTTTCAAGATTCCAAGACAAATAGTAAACATATTGAGTATCCACTTGAAGCCTAGGTTTTAGGAGAGGTTTAGGAATTCCCCTTCCTTCTCTTGGAGATAGTAGGACTTTTATAATCCAAAAGGTCTTTTTTGACATTCCTCCAAAATTTGTAATATCTCAACATTTTATAGCTCCTATGTGAGAAAGCTTTAAAAATTGTGAAACTGATCCTGTTATAAAATACTGGGTGGTCTTGAATCTCAATCTGGGTTGTGATTAAGTTTTTATATATTTTCTACTAAATCAACCTAAAATAATTCATTTAAATGACTCGAAACTGAAAGGATTTTCTTCTCATTTGTATGTAAGTCCTATCTAAAAAGTACAGCATGCTGAAGAAAAAAGAGTTCAGAGTTCTGACCCATGCACAGAGACTGTGGGGTATCTCTGAATGAAAACATTAATCAAAATAGTGACACAAAGAATTAGCACAACTTTGTCGTGCAACATAATGATCAATAAAGAAAATACACAGGTGCCTTAGAAAAAAATATAATCTGTGCAAATATTGTATTCATAAGTTTCAAATTAAATCTGCTTGACTGTTGAAAGCCCCATTCAAACATTAATAAATGTGTCCACATCAAATGGGGAAATGCCACACTTCTTTTGTAAACTAAAGTGCATGTACTTTTATATGTTTTCAAACAAAACATGTGAGCCAAGCAAGACATATAAATGAGAATAAAACTAAAAGGTATTTATCATCTTCACAAGATCCAGTGTAAGTTATGCCCACAGTTGCCTTCTGTGCTTATTAATTAATAGTACTATCATCATATATCATTCAAACCTGAGGTTTACTCACACATGCAGTGTATTCTTCACTAAAGAATTTCAAGTGTTTATCACAACTGCTGACCAGGTCTCTGTAGGATCATCTTCACTACAGGGAAGTTAACATGAGAGAATAGATAAAAGATCAGTTAATCTTGCTATAAACAACCAATACTCAAGGAGCTGACCAAAGTTGTTCTGAAGCTCATTTTTTTTTTCTAAAATATAGTTGATGGTGGACAAGAAGGAGAAAGCATGGACACTGCTAAATAATATTTAGACTTTTTAATCATAATAAAATATATACATAATGTAAAATTATCAACCATTTTAAGTGTACAGTTCAGCAGTTATAATTATATTCACATTGTTGCACAACTAATATACCGAACTCTTCATCTTGCAAAATGAGTTCAATATCCATTTAAAAAATGCCCATTTCCCCCTCTCTAGCCTCTGCTAACCAACAGTGTATCCTATGCTTCTACGGTTTGACTATTGTAGGTACTTCATAAGAGAGGGCTCATGAAATACTTGTCCCAACTGACTTACTTCATTCAGTGCAGCATATTCAAGTTCATCCATCTTGTCACTTACAGCAAGATTTCCTTCTTTTTAAAGGCTGAATAATACTCTATTGTATGAATAAATCACATTTTCTTTATCTATTCACTCAGTGGGAATACATTAAACTAAATACTTCTGCTTATCAAAGAAGCAATTTGAACCCAGTGAAAGGAAACCTGTGCGGTGGAAGAAAATATACATTAACTGTATATTTGATAAGTTAATAGCCAAATATATATTGCTATAACTCAATTTCAAGTAAACGAATAACTCAATTTTAAAATGGGCAAAGAACTTAAATAGATGATTCCCTAAAGAAGCTTTACAAATGGCTGACAAGTATTATCAGGGAAATAGAAAGGAAAACCATAAAACCACAATGAGATAATACCTTGTCTATTAGCATGACTACTACACACACACACACACACACCCCAAACAAGTATGAGAAAGGTGAGAAAGATCTGGAGAAATTGCAACCCCTTAAACTATTGTTGATGATGTAAAATGGTGCATTCTCTGTGGAAAACAGCATTTATGCTCCTCAAAACCTTAAATGTATAATTCTCATCATAGCATCCAGAAATTTCACTTCTAGGCATATATCAAAAAGAATTGAGGATTGGGCATTTGGCACAGCTTGGAATGTGTGAATTTCACATAGGAGTGGCTGCATTTACATCTGAGCTTTGATCTGAATTCAAGCTTCCTACCAGTGGACACCATAAAAGAAAGTCGGTGATGGCAGAAGCATTTGGGTCCATGATTCTGGTTTCAGCCTGGCCAAGTCTGGGGCTTGTAGGCATTTGGAGAGTGAATGTCTGTCTCTCTGTCTCTATTTCTCTCACTCTATCTGCTTTTCAAATATATAAGTAAATATTTTTAAAATAATTCAAATCAATATCATTAAAAGATATTTGAACTTCTAGGTCAATTGCAGCATTGTTCACAGTAACCAAGATCTGAAGACAACCTATATGTCAATGAAGACTGAATCCATATCACTTTTCTTTTTTTTTTTTTTTCCGTTTTGTTCCTATACATTTTTTTTTGTATTCTGTATTTTTTTTAACTTTTATTTAATGAATATAAATTTCCAGTGTACAGCTTATGGATTACAATGGCTTCCCCCTCCCATAACTTCCATATCACTTTTCAGAAGGTACCATTTATAAGACAGTATTTAAGAGGAAGTTAACTTACAAATTATTTTGATGAATATGGTAGTATCTACACTTAATATAAAGGATCCTTTTGATTATTTAAATAGAAAAAAAGCTGAAATGACCCAAACTCAGGCTTAAAAACATAAGTGTTGACAGTGTATCTTAGGTATATTTCAGTATGTTCACCTATCTACTTATAATATATTGAAATTGTTGCACTTGGGAATATAAACAGAAAGCAAAATATTTATTTCTTCATAATTTACTATTCTGTAGCCTCCTTGCCATTTCAGGTGCAATACTTAAATCCCATAATTTATCATTTTAATACATACGCATAATCTCATTTCTAAGAATTTCTGAGTCCATTCAAGCAATCTCAGATCCATTGTCTCTCCTTAGTTCCTGATCTTATTCTGGGTTCCCAAAGAGTAGGAGAAAATATTTTCCAATAATATATCTTATAAAGAATCAATATCCAGTATATATCATGAACTCCTTCAACTCAACAATAACAGAAAACACTCAAATTAAAAATGTACCAAGTAGGGACTGCCATTGCTGTTACCTGTGACTCTGGCATCCCATATAGACTCTTAATCAAATCCGTGGTTCTCTCTGCTAATGCACCTGGGAAAGCAGCAGAAGACCCAAGAACTTGGGCCTCGCACCCAAGTGGGAGAGCTAGAGGAAGCTTCTGGCTCCTGGCTTCTGCCTGGCCCAGCCCCAGCCATTGTAGCCATTTGGGGGAGTGAACCAGTGAATGAAAAATTTCTCTCTCTGTCTTTCCCTCTCTCTCTCTCTCTAACTCTGCCTTTCAAATATATAAATATATAAATCACTTTTATTGCTTTTTAAAAGTTTTTTATTTACACTAAGTAAGTTTTATGTATTTCATATATACAATTTTTTAAGATTTATTTTATTTATTTGAAAAAGTTACAGAAAGAGGTAGAGACAGAGAGAAAGGTCTTCCATCCGCTGGTTTACTCCCCAGATGGCCGCAACAGCTGGAGCTGGAGCTGGAGCATAGCAGCTATAGGAGGAGCTGGATCAGAAGAGGAGCAGCTGGGACTAGAACCAGCGCCCATATGGGATGCTGGTGCTTCAGGCCAGGGCTTTAACCCACTGTGCCACAGCGCCAGCCCCATATATATAGATTTATGAGCATGATACTTTCCACCCTGTCCTCCCTCTTCCCAACACTCCCACTATCCCTCCTTCTTCTTTTCTTATTTTTTCTTCTTTTTTTTTACAATGACACACTTTCAGTTTATTTTATAATCACAAGCTTAACCCTGCAACAAAAAAATAATTCAACAAGTAGTAAGTAAAAAACAAAACAAAACAAAAAAAACTGTTTCTCAGTAGTATAAATAAGAACTGTAAACAATAATTAAATCTCAAAATGTCAGTTTCACATATATTACATGTTTGTGCTCTGTATATTAATTACCACAAATCAGGGAAAACATATTTTGGGGACTGGCTTATTTCACCAAGTATAATGATGTCCAGTTACATCCATTTTGTTGCAAAAAGGATTTTATTAATTTTTTATGGCTGAGTAGTAATCCATAGTGTGTGTGTGTGTATGTGTGTGTGTATCACATTTTGCATAAGTCTTAAAAAAAATGGACAATGTAGGGGAGGGCATTTGGCCTAGAGGCTGGGTCCCATGTTGGTGTGCCTTAATTTAATTCCTGGCTCTGACTCATGACTCTAACTTCCTACCGATGCAGACCCTGAGAAGCAGCAGGTAAAAGCTCAAGTAATTTGGTTTCTGCCTCTCATACTGCAGATCTGTTCTGTGTTTTCAGCTCCTGGCTTTGCTCTGGCCCCCTTAAGATACTGTGGACATTTGGGGAGCAGACCAGTGGATGAGAATGAAATCTTTCTTTCTCTCTTGGCCTCCCTCCCTCCCTCTCACATTATTTTTTAAATGGGTAAATGACCTGAATAAACATCTTTGCCGTGAGGATACAGAAAGGGCCAACAATCACATGTAAAGAAGTTCAACATCACTGATCATTAGGAGAATGAAAATTAAAACCATAATGAGATGTTGCACTCATTAGGATGACTACTGTAAAATACAAAACAAAACAGAAAATAACCAGTGTTGAAGAAGAAATAGAACCATCATTTAACCCAGAGTTCTACCTCTGGCTGCATATCCAAAATAATTGATCACAGAGCCTCAAAGACATATTTACACACTCATATTCATAGCAGCATTATTTATCATAGTAAGAGGGGAAAGCAAACCAAATGTCTATCAACAGATGAACAGAATAAAAAAGATCTGATATATACATGATCATGGACCATTATTTAGCTTTTAAAAGAAGGTGTGATGGTGCTGTGGCATAGTGGGTTAAGCTGCAGGCATCTCATATGGGTGTTGGTTTGAGTCCTGACAGCTCCACTTCTGATCCAGCTCCCTGCCAATAGCCTGGGAAAAATTAGCTGAGGATGGCCCAAGTGCTTGGGCTCCGGCTACTCACACAGAAGACCTGGGAAAAATTCCTGTTTCCTAGCTTCAGTCTGGCCTAGTCCTGGCTGTTGCAGCCATCTGGGGATTAAGCCGGAAAATGGAAGATCTCTCTTTATCTCTCTCTCTCTCTCTCTCTCTCTCTCTCTCCCTCTCTCTCTCCCTCTCTCTCCCTCTCTCTCTCATTCTCTCCCTCTCCCTCTAACTCTGACTTTATAATAAATAAATAAATCTTTAATAAAAAGGCAGTGTTTGCATGTTTCAAATCCAGGAACTCTTAAATAAATAACATCCATTCTGATGTATCTTATACAGATGAACCTTGAAGATAATATGTTAATGAAATGAGCCAGTCACAGAAAGACATTGACTGTATGATTTAACTTATATGAAGTACCTGCAGTACTAAAATTGGCAGGAAGAAAATAGAATAGCGTTTGTCAGGGTTGGGGCAGTTGAAAATGAGATTTTTTTGTTTAATTGGAGTTTCAGTTCTGTAAGATGAAAAGTTTCAGTTTTGTAAATTGGTTGGACAACATGTAGATGTATTATTCATTCCAAAACAGTTAACATGGTAAACTTAACTATATATATATATATATATATATATTATTTTTTTCATTTTTAAAAAAATTTGTGTAAATTATACAAGTTTCATGTATTTTGTATATACAGATTTAGGAACACAGTGATACTTTCCACCCTACACTCCCTCCTGCCCACATTTCAACCCTTATTACTCTTCCCTCTCACGTTCCCACTCTACATTTTTCAAAGATCTACTTTCAGCTTGCTTAATGATCTTGAAGTTAACATTACACTAAGTAAAAGAGTTCAACAAATAGTATGAAGGGAAAAAAAAACAAAAACAAAAACAAAAACAAAACACCGTTCCTCAACAGAAGAGACAAGGGCTGTAAACAATCATCAAACTCAAATGTCCATTTCACTCCAATGCATTACATTTTAGGTACTCTATTAGTTACCTCGGATCAGGGCAAACATATGGTATCTGTCTTTTTGGGACTGTCTTATTTCACTAAACATAATGGTTTCCAGGTGCATCCATTTTACTGCAACAATATATGTATTTTATCACAATTAAAAATAAATCTGAGGGGCTAGTGTCATGGCATAATGTCCTAGCAAAGCTGCCACCTGTGATGCCAGAATCCAATTGGGGCACTAGGTTCCTGTCCTGGCTGCTCCATTTCTGACCCAGTTCCCTGCTAATGGCCTAGGGAAATCAGTGAAAGATGGCAAACATGCTTGGGCCCCTGTCACCCACATGGGAGACCAGATGGAGCTTCTGGCTCCTAGCTTTGGCTGGGCTCAGTGCTGGTGGTTGTGGCTATCTGGGAAATGAACCAGTGGATGGAAGATCTCTCTCTCTCTCTCTCTCTCTGTTACTCTTACTTTCAAAATAAACTAATCAACCTCAAAATGAAAATTAAATAAATCTAAAATATTCTACAGCTTTTTTTTCTTTCCCAAGATATGAATCAGATTTTATAAAAGTTAGATCCTTAGAACAAGTACTTAAAAGTCAACATATGTGAGCTATATTGCATTAAACCATAATTGCTGTCATGGAATCTTTTAAATTCTAATCACTTTTTTAAAATTAAAATCCATTTGAATACTTTCAATAAATACTTAATGAATAGGATTCCTTAGAACTTTAAATGTTGGCACTTTTATTGAATTTAATTATTGCAAACAAAGCTTGCAAATGGAAAGCCCTTGACTTTTACCACAACAAAATCAAAGCAGGAACTGAACAAACTAGAGTGCTCAAATATTGTATAAAGTATAATTTGAAATTCCCTCTTTGTGCTTTGAAACACCTTTCTTAAAAAAAGTCATTGGTACTCTGCTAAATTTGTATTTAAGAAAAGAATAAAATGAAATTGATGAGGCTTAATTTTACAGCTCTGATTTTGCAACATTAAATATGAATAGATAAATTATTTGATTAAGGTTATTGTCAAAATATTTGAATAAATGCACTCTGAATATAGGGAAAACAGTATCTAGCAATTTAACACAGAAAATGGAATTGAGAATATTTTTTCTGTAGCATAATTTTCTCTGTATTTACTAGTGATTTTAGCAACTATAGAAAAAATAGTCTGGTATCTCAAATACAAATGTTATGTATCATATATAAAAGAACCAGAGATTTCAACAACTGTTTGGCCTATAAGTTAAGATGCTAATTAACCTGCCTGTGTACCATATTGGGATACATGGGTCAGAGTCCTGGGCTCCCATTACTGCTTCCTGCTAATGCAGACCATGGGATAGGATACAGAGTTGATGACTCAAGTTACTGGGTTCCTGAAACTCTTACTGGAGACCTAGATTGAAGTTCTGTCTTCTGGTTTTGGTCTAGCCCTGACCTATCACTGGGGCAAGTGAATCAGTAGATTCAGAAACTTTGTCTGTCTGTCTGCCTCTTAAATAACAATGATAATAACTATAATAAAAGACTTCAATAATTTCAAATTAATAAACCTCAAGATGTGACTTCAAAATGAACTTCAGACATATCCTCCCCAATAGTTAGTATTATTGGATCTTCATTCCTAACAACTTTAGTATGCTATAATGATATCTCATTGTAAGAAAAACAAATTCTTAAAGAATTATTTCTATTTTTGTATAAGTTATGTCAATTTAAAAGTTAAATTTTCTGATTCTTCACTGCTATTGTATGCACACTCATTATCTGAGCTGGAGATAAGACTTGAATTGTAGCTTTTTTTCTGCAATAAAATTTATATGTTGTTTCATTTTTTTAAATTGTGAGATCACATTTGAAAAGCCACAGTTTTTCATGAAAATGTGTCTGTGTATGTATCCCCTGAGTCTCACATCTATTCCTCTCTGCCTCCATAATGCAGCATCAATACAACCTCTCCTTGACAATCCAGGACAATGATCTCTGCAAGGCGGTGATTCCTTTTGATCCCTGATGGTCCCTGGGTACAAAGATGCTGATTACCCAGGTAGCTGCTGTGGTTATTAGTTTCAGGGTACTGTTGCTGTGTCTCCTGATGAATGTGTGCCTACATGTTGCCAGGGGCAGATGATGTTCTTCCTACCACAGTGAGGGTGTCCCATTGCGAGCTGAAGATCCAGTGATCCACCTCCCAAATCCCTCATTGCACCTGTTTTTTCTGGTCACTCTCAGCATCAGTTGTAGTAGATTGGCCTTTAGGATGACATTTGGCCTTCAGCGTATTTGCTAGAAATCAACACCTTTAGAAGACAAGGAAAGAAAACAAGATGAGGAAAGGGGAGAGGTTGAATCATGAAAACAGTCCTACAAATCCTACTGAGCCCAGGAGCATCCATAGCCAGCAGAGTTGTCCAAAGCTGAACCAAAATGGGTAGGCATTCATAGCCTGCTACTGACCAGTCATCAGATGTAGACAACCCTGGGTCAAACTCTGAAGCAAACCTGAAGGGTCATACAGCTGGGGCAATGTGGTCCATCTGGATTTCACATCACAGGAATCTAGACTATAGATTTTTTATCTTTTTCTTCATTGTTTCAGGTTTCTACATTTTTCCCTATGCTCATTGGTACTTTTCTCACTTGTTCTTCTCAAACAGCAACACTGCTTTCAATGTTTACTGATTGCTTAATGGAAAAAAATCGTGATTTTTTTTGTTTGTTTGATTTTTTTTGTTTGTTTTAAACTTCAACTTGTATTTTGGAATATATTTTCCTTTTAAGTGCTCTTACATTTTCACTCTTATTTTCATCTTCCATTGGGCCAGTATTTTCATCATTCTGCTTGATTTTACTTCCTAAGTGCTGACCTTTTTTGGATAGTTCATCATTTTGTTTTGTTCACTAATGGGAGCTTCCAGACTGGCTATTACCCTACATTAAATAGGAGAAGAAAGGGGCTCTCTAGCCCTGCAGGGGAGAGTGTAGAAAATGGGGTGCTGCCTCCCTCACTAAGGAACCAGGAAGATGAACTCACCCATTCTGGGACTGTGGTTTTCCTGAGAGCAAGAGCTCTGCCTACTCATTCATGTTTCAGTGTCTGTCTTGTCATTTCTAAAGCTGTTTGATGATCCTTACTTTTCTATAATTAAAAAAATATGAAAATGTTATTATACTTTACTCAATCTATACCCATTTTTACTTCCTGTATCATTGCATGGAGAAGCTTCAGGATTCTTTTGAAATTCATTTAATTTCTCTGAGACACAGTTTTCATTTCAGATATTTTACTTTTTTTAAAAAAGATTTTATTTATTTATTTGAGAGTTAGAGTTATAGATAGTGAGAAGGAGAGACAGAGAGAAAGGTCTTCCTTTCATTGGTTCACTCCCCAAATGGCTGCAATGGCCAGAGCTGTGCTGGACCAAAGCCAGGAGCCAGGTGCTTCTTCCTGGTCTCCCATACTGGTGCAGGGGCCCAAGCACTTGGGCCATCTTCTACTGTTTTCCCAGGCCACAACAGAGAGCTGGATTGGAAGAGGAGCAGTTGGGACTAGAACTGGTGCCCATATGGGATGCCGGCACTGCAGGCAAAGGATTAACCCACTGCACCATAGCACTGGCCCTCCAGATAGTTTACCCTTTGATGAAATCAATCTTTATCCTGATTGTTTCTAGAACTAGCTACAGAGAACTGCCTACAAAAATAAAAATTACAGACCCTTTAGAAAAGTACAAAATATGATTTGTAGAAGAAAAA
Source organism: Lepus europaeus (assembly GCF_033115175.1). Taxonomy (NCBI): domain Eukaryota; kingdom Metazoa; phylum Chordata; class Mammalia; order Lagomorpha; family Leporidae; genus Lepus; species Lepus europaeus. The sequence goes on along the minus strand of NC_084842.1, from coordinate 77,593,530 downwards.
AATGTTCTGGTATCCAACTTAAATTTGAACCTCAACTGTATATTTAAGAGCTTAAATGCTGGACAAGTAATTTAATCAATAGATGGCTGAATTCATTCTCCTTAGGCATATTTTTAAAAAACTCCTCATTAAATTTTGTTATGTATATGTAGCTTGGAAATTATTTAGATTTAGTTCTACTTATAATTTGGGGCTTGGACTTGAACTTAGGACAGTCCAGTAGTAAAGATATTTTGTGTGGTGACATACTTGATCCTATTTGACTATGAAGCCAGGTTTTATCAGATGACATTGTTTTGCTTGCTTTATATCTTAGCTTGGGCTTCATAAAAATTAGAATATGAAGTCAAATTTATGTGCTCAGACTTTACTTTTCAGCAAGAGTGATATAGTAGAAGTATGGTTAAAAAGTAAAAGAAACTAAAGAGGTACCTTACAAACCTACCTATGAACCCCCAGCAAACACTGTGATTAGTTATGTAAGATGGATAGTGTGTATTGAGAGAAGTCATATGAACAACTGTGCTTTGAAACAGGCTGTAAGGAAGAAAGGAGGTTATTGGATGGTTTACATCTCCCATTTCCTTTTGGTTATTGATCCAAGAACTGTAAATCCCACACACTCTGTGTAGTGCTGTTCAGTCCACCTGAATAGCATCTGCAGAAGCCAGAGTTCTCATAAATCCAATATTGTTGAACCTAGAACTGGAGATGCTGTCTGAACATACATGATAAGGTGGGAAAGACACAAAGCAATGTCTGACACTCATCCTCAAAGAAACAAAAATTAAAAATAGTATTAGAGGATATAAACAGTTAACAGGCAGTAGTGCCTAGGTCTCTAAATTAAGAAAATGGTCAAGGATACTGGTAGGATCTTATGTATGATCCAATCCACCCTTCCTCCATGCCTCACACTTGTTCTCTCTACCCTAGAATTCAAACTCCAGTGAAGCACACTAATCCATATTCTTTGCTAAGCAACCTGGATAAAATATTCAGTCTGGAAAATGGCTCTTCTTAACTAGGAATGATGATAATAAGCAAGTTACTTAAAGAATCAGAAAAGATTATTCCAGGCATAAAATTAAATTCCTGTTACTCTCACATACATTAAGTATAATTCCTTTTCAGTTGGTTTGTTGTAATTCCTTCTATGTTCTAGAAATTGACTCATAGCAGACATTTACAAATTAGATTATTTTATGCTTCAAGATTTTCCCCTATTAATACCTGATCATTCTTACTGCTACAGCAGAGCTGACCACAACTATTACAGATGCTTAATAATAAGTACACTGATGAGAAACTAAATATGGGGCATATCATTGGGTAAAAAGGCATGGAATGGAACTTGTGGTTTTAGTCCTGTCTAAGGAGCTCATAGATCTTGGGAAGAAACTCAGCATCCTTAATGTAGTAGAAAAGATAACAAAGAAAGAATAGTTATCAATGGTCTAATTGATATGCTCTGAAGTATATCACCATGTTCATACTGGGGCCAGACTTCTGTGATGGCCCTAGCCATCCACTGAGTGTGGAAGGGATGCAGAGATAGGCATGTGTCTGGGAGCCCTGTGATTGTTTTGATGGGAAACTGACTCAAGGTCACCCTATGGAGTCTACTGAAACCTTCCAGAACTGCTCAGTCTAAGACTTTTCTTATCTAGTCTTCTGTTCTCTCTGCATCACAGGCCTGAGACCTCCAACATGTTCTGCTGGCTGCCCTAGCCTTTCCTTTACCTCCCGATTTTTCTCAGGCATTTTCTTCTCTCTCACTTGTATAATTCCAACTTGTATTTCTTAGAGGACCTGAACTACCAAATCTAAGCTGGGTCTTCTTAATTTGTAAAACACGAATTGTAACTGTGGCAGTTAATCCTCAAAAATGACATGTTAGCTTTGTGGATTGCCTATATGCTTCAAAGGTAGCTATTTTGAAAATATTTTTCATTTCATACCAGAAAGAAAAAATAAGTAATCGTTTGTGACAAAATGTCACATCAACTCAATAGTTTTGTGTATAGCTTGATAAAAATAAACACAATTATATTTTTGAAATGTAGAAAAACTATTTTAAATGCAGGTTTTTAAGTCATCCTATGAAGGAAGTACTATTTTCTAAATATGCATAATAATATGTAAATCACTCATAACACTGGCATAAAACAAACACAATTAATATTAATTACTATTATTTTACATTAGTTATTAACATTTAGCTAAGCCAACATTACATTGCATGTGTTAGAAGACATGACATGGACATTAGCTAAAAACATTGGCATGGTTGAAATCCAAAAACATTTGATTATGATTATAGAAATTTGAACTTAAAATAATTTGTGTGTCATCATATATTCTTCTCTTAATATTTCCCCTCCTCCATTTATAAATTCATGTCAGCAAAAGTTATTGATAAATTGTACTACTTTATAAAAGGATGGTGACTCAGGGATGGGTGGAGAGAAAAGCAAGTTGGTGAATGTGTAATAGAGAAAGGTGGAGATGGACCTGAAGTGGAGGAGAGAGGAGACTTAGATCCTTGTCTTTCTACCTTGTAGTATAGTGGTGCAAAACAGTTATATCTAAAGTCAAAGTGCCCTGGCCTGAAGCGCCGGCATCCCATATGTGCGCCGGTTCTAGTTCCGGCTGTTCCTCTTCCCTTGCAGCTCTTTGCTATGGCCTGGGAAAGCAGTAGAAGATGGTCCAAGTCCTTGGGCCCCTGCACCCATGTGGGAGACCCAGAAGAAGCTCCTGGCTCCTGGCTATGGATTGGTGCAGCTCCAGCCATTGCAGCCATCTAGGGAGTGAACCAGCAGATGGAAGACCTCTCTGTCTCTACCTCGCTCTGTAACTCTTTCAAATAAATAAAATAAATCTTTAAAAAAACTAAAGTCAAAGTAAGACAACTTTAGGTAAAACAACACATGAAATTATCATATAGTCTTAGAGAATTAAATCTTAATTCTGCCTTAATAAAATTTAATCTGTACTAGCGATCAACAACCACAGACCATGGACCAAATCTAGCTTATCACCTGTTTTGTCTGTTCTTTTGTCTTTAAATTTTGGAATAGCACACTGTAATAGGTGGAAGTAAAATGAAATTTAAATATCCACAATCATACATAAAACTATTGGAACACAGACATACCAATTTGTTGACTGTTTTACTGCCAGTAGACAGTCAAGTAGTTGTGACAAAGCCTAAAATATTTACAACGTGGCTTTTTAAAGAAAGTATATCCTGACCTACATTCACACTCTTTAATATCATGTTTTGGAGGCAACAACTCTGGCTTATATTTTGCACAATCATTGAACATATGTTTCTAGTGTTCAAGAAGAGACTTTGGTGGGAAGTATTAATGTCCTTTTCTAAGAAGCAATAAGGAAATTGTCTCTGAATCAGCAGTTCTAGAAACACACAGTTTCTTGCTTGCCACAGGTCCAGTTTAAAAACATGCAGTAGGTGACACTGTATGTCCTGTTTTGTGCCTGGAATATCTTATTATCAAATAGTGTCACGGGGGATGGCCATGTGCAATCTAGCATCCCTTGTGAGCTACAGTTCAAGTCCTGGCTGTTTCACTTTCCATCCAATATCCTGATAACGTGCCTGGAAAGCAGTGGAAGATGGCGTAACTCAAGTGGAAGGCACAAATGAAATTCCAGGCTTCTGTCTGTGCTGTGAACCACCCCAGGCCATTGCAGCCATTTTGGGAGTAAACCAGCAGATGGAAGAACACTCTGTGTGTGTGCATGTGTGTCCCTCACTTTAAAACTCTGCCTTTCAAATAGATAAAATAAATCTTGAAAAAAAAAAAAAGCATCATGAAGCAAACTCATCCCCTGTCATTCACTCCCAGCTTGTTTTTCATTGTATTCTCTGAATACTTCTGTGCATTCATTACCTTATTTTATTAAGTCTAATGTCATCTTGGGGTATACACTGATGTTAACTTAGTTGAATAATAGGAGTGAGTCAAACCAAAATTTCTGAAAAAGTCGGTAACAAAAAGTTTTTCCAAGGCATTTAAGGGTTATCCTTCAACCCATTGCTATATTCTGAATTACAGTTTCTATTGGTTTGTTTCTAAGGATTGGTTATTTTCACTGACTTCAGCATTCAATTATTTTCTTTCTATTCTTTTTATGACTTTTCTTGGTTTCATTGCTAGATAACTTTCTTAATCTTTATGAACAAGAAGCAGAGCATTATAGAAAAAAACCCCAAATTCTAAGCTCATATATGTTTAAACTCAGTCAGGGAAAGGAAAAGAAGCTTGGAGGAATCCAATTTTCCATTGCAGTGATTGAATTGAGGATATCATCCCTATTGTTATTTTGCCTCAAATGCGAGGGTCTATGTTTTTCATCTGAAGGAAGCTGTACAATGCACCCTTAGAAAAGGCAGCATCTACACAGTTAGCAGTGAAATGGATATTCAGCATAATAAGATATCAAACTGAGAAATCATTTAAAAATAATTTCCCTTTGACTAATTATCAGTCGTATTTTGTCCTGCCCCCTGTATTTTGTAACCTGACTGTAAAGATAAATGTTATAACTTTGTAAGTTTGCTTGAAGTGTGTGAAAAAGACAGGGCATTAGATTTGTTGGGCTGACAGGATCCTGAAACATTTTGACATCAGTTGCTTTGGCTACTTCAGGCCAAGTCTATTTGTTATACCCTGATATTAGTTGACATCATATGGGAATACATCATGGGGGGCAATAGTCCACAAACTGACATACTCATGACCCAAAAAGTTCCCTGGGAACAACAATTTCACTTGTTCCATCTACTGCTATTTTTCTCATCCTTAGAAATAAATGTGTTGACACATATGAGCTTACTCACCCAGCTAACATCTACTGAGCACCAGTTATTAAGATCTCAGATACAAAGATAAATTAAGACATTCTTAATCCCCTCAAGGTGTCCTGCGTCTAGCACAGAGGCAGACTTGTAAATCATGCTAAGAGGGACGTAGCACATGCTATGACAGGTCTATGTGCAGAGGCTTCGCCCACATAAGGAAATACTTCATATAGAAGGAAATATTCATGTTAAGAACTGAAGGATGTGTAGGAGTTACCAGGAGAACAAGGGTATTTTATTCTAGAGAGTGGGTAGATAGTATCTGGTCCCTAAGGGTCTCTGCTCTCCTCTGTGAGCCATCTCATTGTATTCCTGCCCTTGTGCAGTTCCAAAGCCTTGAATCTAGGGTCTTTGTTTAACTGTTGTTTAATAGAATGTGGCAGAACTGCTGTTGTGTTACACTTAAAGCTGGCCTCTTAGAGCACTTCTTTCATGGTGTTTTCTCTTGGAAGCCATCTCAGAAGTCCATGTAGTTGGATTCCTCATGCTATGAGAGGCCTGAACCATGTGGAGAAATTCAGGAGGAGGCCTCACACTGAGAAGGAGAGGCCAACAGCCTCACATCAAGGCACTAGACATATGTTTAAAGATGTCTTCCAAGGCCAGCTTTTGTGGTGCAGCTGATAAAGCTGCTGACTGCAACCCCAGTGTCCAATATGAGTGTGAGCTCAAGTACTGGCTGCCCCACTTCCAATCCAGCTTCTTGCTAACGCACTTGGGTACGCAGTGGAAGATGGTCCAAGTACTTGGGCCCTGCCTCTCATGTAAGTGACAGTCTGTGTGTGGGGGAGGATGTGGGGGACACGACCAGGCTCCTGGCTTTACCCTGACCCAGCCCTGGCCATTCGGTCATTTTGGTAAACCAGCAGATGTAAGACCTCTTTATATTTCTCTCCTTATCCCCATCTTTCAAATAGCTAAAAATAGATTCTAAAGAAAAATGTCCTCCATCTACAGCTAACTTGGTTGAAGCTAATGGCTCTCAAAATTAATGATACTCAAAAGTATAACCAAAATAAACACTTTAGTCACCATGTTTTGGGATGATTTCTCTTAGAAGCCATATGTAGCCATTGTTACATAGCAGTGTGCAATGAAAGCAGAGGGTATATGTTCAATGTGCAAAGGTGTGGAAAAGCCCTTGTTAGCCTAGGAATAGTGAGTAGTTCAATGGCTTAGTATGGCTGGAGAATGAATGCTAAGGGGAATTGTTAGTGCATCAACAGTTAATGTATTGGAATTCAGTTCAGTCTGAGTCCAGAAGTAAAGCCACTTCGAGTATGAATAGGACAAATGATTTATATGTCGTTAGATCTATCCATGAATACTTGATTTCCACCTCCTCTCTTCTTCTTCATCTCCTCTCTTCTTTCTGCCTCCTCCTCTCTTCCTCCTTCTTTTCCTTTCTTCATTCTTTGTCTCATTCCTTCTTGTCTTTCTCCTGCTCCACCTTTTTCATCTCTCTCTCTCTCTCTAATACTACACTTGTCACCCTTTTCTACACAGTGGAGGAAATGACTTTGCACTATTTTATTTTCATGATATATTTACTTCCATCTCCAAACTGAGTAAGCCAAAAGACTGATAGGGAGGACCTGGTTCATTTGTCTACGTCCAGTTAGTAAAGTGGGCTATTACAACTGACTGGGCCAAAGTCAAATTTCCTGTGCATGGATTCTAGCTGTAGTTGGTACTATTTTCATTCAAATCAAACTAATTCTGTAAGAATAAGCCTGTTTCCCAGGAAACAACAATGTCAAACAATAGTTGTTTACCTCAGAGAATAGCAGGTATTGAACACATTTCGTCAGCTATTTGTTACGAAAGGTATTATATTTGGTGTGCAAATATATGCAGGATTTTTACCAAAGAGTGTTGTATGTCCACTTTAACTTGTAATTGACTAGATGTGCTCTCTTGGTTAAATGGTTTGCCAAAGTCATGTGATTTTTTTTTCTAAAAATTAAGTATTTAACCTTACTATGTTTTTACTAAAAACGGATGAATATGTTTCCTGTTTGCAGGAAAAACTATTATGACAGTATAAGCACTGAGTTTACTTACAATTTTACAGATGAATTTGTGTTAAAAGAACCTTATTCTCTCCTTTAGTCTTGCTATTACTCATCAGTGAAAATTGTTTTAAGATACTTAGCACAGGATTTTAGACTATAGCTGTGGTATCCACTCCAATTATTCATTGTCACAAAATACTTAATGCAATGATTTTTCCCCAGGCTAGATAAAAGAATGAAAAGAAGAGAAAAAGAGAAAAAAAGATGGTAAGAATTGACCTTGAATTTTCTAGTGACCTCAAAAAGTGGTAGTCGATGCACAAAGTTGGCCAATTATATTATTTTTTATTTTCCACAGAAGAACATATAAAATTGAAGTTTTCTCAGCAATTATCTAAAAAAAAAACCCAAACATTTCTCATATGATGCTTCATAGAGAAGGCACAAAATGCGAGAGGATCTTAAAAGTATCTTTAATTACATCTTTCCTACTGAAAAAAGAATTGAAAAATTTTCTGAAATAAGAGACAGCCTCTACCCTCAAACATTTACACAATGGTATAGGAAAGAGGTATAATTATGAGGAATGGCAGTCTTTGTGATATACTTTGTACATAATGGGTATACTTGAGGTGTTATTAAAACAAAGCAGGTGTGTTTACACCTTTGGATCTTAGTGGCTCTAATTCTCTGTGTTACTGGCATTTAGCTACTCTTGTATCACACTTGCTAGAAGCAACTCAAGGGCAAATATGAGCTGCGTAGATCATCAAGGCTGTTAGGTGTCTATTGGATGATTCTGGAAAGGGCTCTGGTGGCAGAAGAAGGTCTGTGGGAACACAGGATGTTGGTGCCTACTTAATGTACTGTAGAAAAGGTTGATTTCTCAGCCAGTTGGCCCGTCTCTTTAAATGTAACAGGAAAGTGGGATAAATTTTTTTTAAAGATTTATTTATTTGAAAGGCAGAGTTATAGAGTAGCAGAGGCAGAGAGAGGGATATCTTCCATCCGCTGGTTCACTCCCCAGGTGTTGCAACAGCCAGAGCTGGGCCTATCTGAAGCCAGGAGCCAGGAGCTTCTTTGGGTTGTGCACAGGGGTTTAAGGGCCCAAGGACTTGGGACATCTTCTACTGCTTTACCAGGCCATAGCAGAGAGGTAAATTGGAAGTGCAGCAGCTGGGTCTCGAAACCAATGATCATATGGGATGCCAGCACGGCAGACAGCGCCTTTACCTGCCATATCACAGTGCCCGCTGGCCCCAAGGGATGAAAAGTTTGGTAGAGACCTGTTAGGTCTATTTGGCCTATAGTGTTGATTGACTATTATTTCCTTTCTGATTTTCTTTATGGTTTATCTGTCCATTGCTGAAAGTGGGGTATTAAAGTCCCCCATTACTATTGTACTGGAGTCTGTGTCTCTCTTTAAGTACATTTATATTTCTTAAAAGTAGCCAGGCACTCTGTAATTGGGAGCATGTACATTTATTTTAGTTACCTCTTCCTGTTGGATTGATCCCTTAATCATCACACAGTGCCCTTCTTCATCTTTTTTAACGGTTTTTATGTTAAAGTTTATTTTGTTTGATATTAGGATTGCAACACCACTCTTTTTTGGCTTCTGTTAGCATGGATTGTGAATGATCCTGTGCCTGACTGGGAGGCTGCCTAGCCCATGCACGAGGTTAAGAGGGCGTGGCACACCATGCCTCCCAGGAAGGACCCTATGACCTGACTGCTGGCAGGCAGCAGGCACATTTCGCCCTACCCCCGCTTCCTGTTGAAGGCCATTGTAATTGCCAATCAGGCAAACAGCTCTCGGGTTTGGCCAGACCCATAAGGACCACCTGGAAGACTATGAAGGCTATGTGACCTTCAGGCTGATTGGATAAGTATAGCAGTGCCAATATTCGCACTATCCTATAGAATTAGTGATGCCCTGAATTAGTTATGCCTGCCCTTTAACAGCTTATGCTTGGTTGTTAATAAACAGACATCTTCACCAAAACTTGTCTCTGGTGCTTCTTGTCAAAGAACACCATCGTACCACCATCCTGACAGTGTGGGCCTCACAGTCTAAGCCTACAATGAACTATCTTTTTGTGTCTTTTCACTTTCAGTCTGGATGTATCTTTGTTGGTGAGATGTGTTTCTTGTAAGCAGAAAATAGATGGGTCTTGTTTTTCAATCCATTCAGCCAGTCTGTATTTTTTAACTAGAGAACTGGGGCCATTTACATTCAAGGTGACTATTGATAAATAACGATTGGCCCTGCCATTTTCCCATAAATATTCCTATTTTTTACTCTGGAATTATTTTGTACTTCTACTGAGGGAATGAGTTCTGCCTTCCCATTTTTTCTTAATTATGGCTACCTTTCTGTGTTTCTGTGTTTCTGTAGCACATCCTTAAGCATCCTTTATAAGGCTGGATGAGGGTCAACAAATTCTTCAATTTCTGTTTGTTATGGATGGTGTTTATTTTACCTCCATTCATAAATGCCAGCTTTTCAGGGTACAGTAATGTGGTTGACAGTTTTTTTCTTTTAAGACTTGAACTACGTCTTACCATTCCCTGTAGGGTTTCTCATGAAAAGTCAGCTGTTTGGCTAATTGTTGATCCTCTGAATGTAATCTGGCATTTCTCTCATGCACATTTAGCATCTTTTCTTTATGTTTTACTGTGGAAAGTTTGAGTACAATGTGTCTTGGTGAACATTTTTTTTTCTGGTAATGTCTGTTAACAATTCTCTGTGCTTCCTCTACTTGAACATCCCTTTCTTTCTCTAAATTGGGGAAGTTTTCTGTAATTATTTCTCTAAATAGGCTTTCTGTTCCCTTCTCTCTTTCCACTCCTTCAGGAATTCCTAATACTCATATGATGGATTGTTTGATAGTATCCTATACATCTCTAATACTGTTTTTAAGCTTTCTATTTTTTTTCTTCTTCTTTTTCCCCCTTTTTGACCAATGGTATGATTTCCGAAGATGTGTCTTCTAGTTTGGATATTCTTTCTTCTATCTCATCAAGTCTGCTGTTAAGGCTTTCCAGTACACTTTTTATTTGAGCCATTGAATTCTTCATTTCTAATATTTTATTATTTCATTTTGATTTCTCTTTAAATTCTTAATTTCCTGATAAAAATTTTTGTTCATGTCATGTATGGTTTTTTTTTTTTTTTTTTTTTTTTGGTTCATGATTTTGCTTCTGATTTTTTTTTTTTTTTGAGTAATCCTATGATTAATTTTCTAAATTCCATTTCTGGCTTTTCCTTGATGTCTTCGTCTTCACATTCTAATATTGAAATGTTGTTGTGTTCCTCTGGAGGGGTCATGGTGACTTCCTTATTCTTGTTTATTGAATTTTGGCTCTTATTTTTTGACATTTGTGGAGTTGATTTTTAATTTTTTCTTCTGATGACTTTATCTTTGGGGATATGCTTCTGTGGCTTAGTGGAATGTCTGCTCTTACATTGAATACCAGGAGGTGTGTGGTGGGTGTGGCCAGGGGTTCTGGCCAATGCTCTAGGGTGGAGCAAGTTTCCAGGTAACACCCAAGTTGGATGTGGTAGAGCTCAATACCCAGCTAAACCCTATACCTTCTCATATAGCCATGGAGTCCCTAGGGTCTCAGTACAAAAGACTCACCCAGTCACCAAGTCCAGAGGGTACTTCTTGCACAGGTACCTCTTTGTCCCTTATACTGCCTAGCCACCTCCCAGACAAGCTCTGGGTCAGAGGGGCCTGTGGGCTGCTCGCTCCACTGGTAGCTCTTAATCACACATGCACTCTAGAGCCACTGGCCCAAAACAACTGCCCACCACTGCTCCCAGCACTGTGTTCAGGTGACCTGTCTCAGTGAGCTGTTATGTGCACACCTACTGGCTTCTGTAGTTGTTGCCCCATTGCAAAATGGTTTCTACCTTCTCTCAGCTGGATCATGGGTTCTGTTTTGGAGAGATTGGTTTGAACTGAACATCTTCCTCCACTTCCACTGGGACTGCAGGTGTTGCCAGTTACCGACAGCCCCCAGGGCTCCAGTCCATATGCACGCCACACTCTCTCCCTGGCTTTATCCACATGGATTGGTGCAGTCCGGCGTCTGTCTCTAAAGTGCTTCTGGCTCTGGTTCTCTAATGTTACAGCTGTGTAGCTGCGTATCAGCACTCACCACGCAGGTTCATGCCATTTCACCTCCTCCTGTGGGGCTTCCCAGGTGGTTTTCTCTCTAATTCTCTGCCCGTAGTGTATGTACCTCCCACACTTTTCTCCTCACTGTATATTCCTAGCCCTTTGATGTGTGCCACTCCCTAATCTGCCATTTTTTCTCAGTCGCCTTTGATTCTTGCATAAAATTCTAGAATGCTGGCTCTTCATGACTTTTGTTCTGTAACTCTGTGGTCAGTGTCATCAGTATCACTGTCAGCTTCCTCATCCTTTTCATCCAAGGTTCCTCAAGTCAGAATTAAGTCAGAAGGCTCCAGCACAGGAGACAGACTGTCCAAGGCCACAGAGCCCATATGTCTCTGAAAGCATTCCAGCTTTTCCTTTTGATGCTGGCTCTATGCACTGACCGATGATTTCTTTAGGTGCTCATATTCAGGACAATACTTCCTCTCATACTCCTCTGCAGCACTGTACGTGCACAAAGAGTTCATCCAAGTCAGTTCTCAGAAGAGAGGACATGCCCACCACCTGGAGTGAGCTGTAAAACTCTTCTAGCACCAGGCTCATTGAACCAGTCATGTTACTTGACATATATAGTCTCTTGATTCAAGGCATCTTGGAAAGCCTCAAAATCCTGCATCCACTCCACTGTGGAGTTGTGATCTTTTATCCATAAGCACAATGAAAGGCTACTTGGTTTTGTATAAGATGTTGCAGGCATAGAGCATATTGGACATGAAGGTCTCTGGGTTGATACTTACTGATGTGTCTATTATGTAGATAATAATGGTTGGATATGAGGATGTCAGGGCCTCAGATATTGTCCCAGAGGCTGACCAGGTGAATACTTCCAACCTGTCCAGGTGTGTCAGTCAAGACATAGCTGTACAAAAGCGGTTTGCCCGGATGCCACCATCCCCAACAGCAACAGACACACTGATTGCCGAGGACCCCTGGAAGCCTGAAGATCCACTGCAGCCGCGAATGCTGCCATCTTTCATGAAGCCATTTTACAGCTTGTTTAATAGCACAGACTGTAACTGGGTTGCCTAAGTATGAATCTGGTTTTGAAACTTCCTGGCTGTGCAATCTTCAGCAATTAAACTAAGCTTTCTTTGTCTAGATTAAAATCTGTAAAATGGAGTAATAACCGTTCCCATTTCATAGGGTTGTTACAAGCATTAAATAAATTAGTATATGAAGCACATGAAGGAAAACATCTCACAAGTTCTAACAACTCAATTAATATTTAATATAATTTTTCTGCTTACAAAACTCTTATCAGTGAAGTTAAATATTATACAATGGACTCCAACACGATGGCTCCCTACAGACTCATTTTCTGCCTCTGTGTGTCTCATTCCTTTTCACTGGTCAGCTGAATTCTTTTTAGAAGCTTCAATATGCTGACTTCTTTTTAGCTCATGGTTTAAGAGTTGGCAGTTTTTATTGCCTGAATATCTATTCTCTTGGTCTTTTTACCCTTCAGGGTTTTTTTTGTTTTTTTTTTTTTTTGTCTTAGGTGATTGTCAACAATTCAAAACTGGCTTTCCTGATAACTCTCCATCTAACACATCTCTGAGCATAGCACTGTGGTGTTTGACTTCAGTGCCTGTTTCATTCACACCATATGTCTCATGCAAAATTATTTTATTAATTGTTTGTTTTATTTCTTTTGCCCAAGTAAATTGTAAGCTGCATGAAAGCATAAAAACTTTCTGCCCTTTTCACCATCTTTCAAAAATATGTAGATAAAATCCAAGTATAAACACAGAATATGCCACAACCTGATTATATTATTTTCCCCTTAGATTTAAATATAGAAATTCTTGACACCGACATTACATGTGATTTTTGTCCGTCGTCACAAAGGTTTTATGTAAGAGTGACATAACTCACTGCACAGTTACTGAGTGCGTCAATTTAGATGCAGAACACACAGATTCACAAAACTGTAGCAATAGATGGGATCTAAATGGTCTCATAGACTAATGTGACCCTATCACCAATGAGAAAGTGCAGTCTCAAAGTAGAAGAATGACTTATCTAATATCATACAGTTTCTCAGGGCAAGAATCTGGGAAAAGATCTTTCTCTTAATCCAGTGCTTTTCACAAACCATCATAGTGTCTTTTTCTATTTTCATCAATAATTGTCTTTAATTACTTCAAGTCAGAATCACTGCACTATCTGTTTAACCTTTCTGTAAGACAATTTCAGCTTAGAGATAATTTAGGGATATTCCTATACTTGTAAGATCTGTTTTTGACAGAAACACAATTCTAAGATGGTACTTAGAAAATTCATGGAAAAGTGAAATTAAAATATATGTTTATTTTGGAGTAAAAGGCCTTTGAAATCTATGCATAGTTTTTCATAACACTTCTTGAAAACTACTCTTATGCATGGGTTTTAATTTTTTATATCAAAGTAAACTTATCTTTAATTCCACTTTCCATTAATTTTTTGAAGCACTCTCCTATGTGATAATCACAGTGTATTGTTATATGGACAGCTTTGCAAAGTGAAACTAACATTTGTCTGTTGAGAGGCACAATGTTCTCAGTGTGTTACATAATTCATGCATTCTGGACAACTAGTCATTGTAGTTACTATTATCATGTCCATTTCAGAAATGCAATATTTTAGCAACTGAGGCAATATTTAAGCAACTTCACCAAGTTCTAGAGTAGAACAGTTATTTCAAACATAGATGGTCTCGCCAAAGAGTAGGCTCCTAACTAGAGTGTTGTGCTGTTCTTAACTCTGAATAGGATGGGACGTGGTGGAGAGGATATTCTGTTGAGCTGGACCTTCGAAGACTCTGATAGATCTTCGGATGTGGCTGATCTTTCTACTACAATATTATCTGTAGCAGTTCATTCTGGCTGAAACTTCCTTTCTTTTATTTTCCACGCATTCACTCTCATGGAGAGCAAGTTTGGAATGGTCTCTTCTGTCTTCCACTCATCACATCAGGTTTCACAAACGCAGCTCAGTGTACTTCTCCATTGGCTTATCGAAGATTTGCACCAGAGGTTGCCTATGACTCGAATGTTTTCTTGTGTGAGGCCAGTTCTCTACTGCATTAGACACCTAGCTCATTTCGGCCATGGCCATGGTTCTAGTCAATCCTCAGTTTACAAGGTGGCCTCCAGTGTTGCCTATTACTCTGGAGAATTCTGACAGATAAATCTAGAAATCAGCTTCTTATTTCATATCCCAAACACCAACCTGAACACGAACTTTTGTTCAGTTCTTGTGTGTCCATTCCTTTTAGGATTCATTAATACGGTTAGCATCACGAACATATTTTTCTTAATATTTTCAAAAATTTTGTACAGTTTTTGCAATGGAGAACCAGTTTTGCATTAGATTTCTCAGTAAACAAAACATTCTACATGTTGGCTGAAATTTACATAATCATGATTTGCAGAATGTAGTGCTTTTCTCAGACTTGATCTCAGTGAGTCCAAAATGCCTGGTAAATTATATATTGGTGTTTTTAACATAAAGATGGAGAAATTGACTCAGACATTTTATGATTGAATCTGCAAAGAGCTATGACTGGGGCTTGACTAAATATCCTTCTTATAATTAAGATTGAATCAGAATGATCAGGAGCAAGGAATAGAATGTTGGATAATGAGAGATTTCATTTGGAGTCTGTTGCTTATTATCTATGAGATCATAGACATTCTCACTCAGCACCTCGGTTTTCACATCTGTCAAATAGAGCAACACTTTTTATAGCAAATTGTTGCTCATGTGTCACACAAACACACTCCTGGGCTATTTGAATTCTCCAAATTGTCATTATCATTATTTTTAAATATACTTTAAAGATTTTTATTTATTTTTATTTTGAGGAAAAGTTATAGAGAGGCAGAGGCAGAGAGAGAAAGAAAAAAGTCTTTCATCCACTGGTTCACTCTCCAAATGCCTGCAATGGCATATTTCATGTATCATATTTCACAGTTTATTGGACAAATGACTACATATACTTAAAGACCCAGCTATAGCATCACATCCTGCAGGGATACTTGCTGGTACTTTAGCCTAGTGATTCTCAGATGGGTGCAATTTTGTCTCCTTTCTCCCTCAGGGACATTTGATAATGTCTGGAGACATTTTTGGTTATCACTGTTTGGGTGCTAGCATTCAGTAACTAGAGGTCAGAGATGCTACTAAATCCTCTTTACTGCCTAGAACAACCATGGTTACAAAGAATCATATATTTGGAAATGTCGATGGTACTAAAATTGAAAACCCTCCTGCAGGCTGATGCCCCTCATTAGTTTCCTCCCGATTGTTTTTATCCAATGACTTATCACACTTAAGTTTTTATATATATGTTTTTCTGTGTTCACAGTGCCCTGTTAAGTCTTTGGACAAAAGATTGTCCATTTGATTTCTGCTCCTTTGCAGCCAAAAGACTGATATGAATATTATGCCTTTCTATAAAATTAATACAGATAGACCAATCCAGTCATGCATATGTTGGAAAAATAAATGGGTAAATGGATCCTTGAATGGATAAATGAATATTCAGATAAATATATAATCCATATTTTTGGTGGACAGATGGGCTAAGCTAAGCATTTAGATTCATGAACTCTGGCTGAGAGTGAGATGTTTCTTTGGCCCAAGAGGAATAATATCAAGTCATCAATCACCAACTGTGGGGTCAAACTCCTGAGGGGGAAAAAAAACCCTCCATTTATCGTGTGCCAATTGGAAGGAATACAATTGACTCGAACCATCTGCCTTTGGCCTCTCCAGAAGGCTGCGACCCATTTAATCAGTTTGGAATGCATCCATAACTTTGAAGGTGGATCAGGAAGGATGGCACGCATGGACAGAGTCAGCTAAGACCAGCACGCTTTCCATTGAGAGTGTTTGATGGAAGAGACAAAATGATTAAAAAAGAGAAAGCTATATGACTCGGGTCAAGGGTAAGGGTAGGAAGATGGGTTATGCTTTATGATTTCAAAAACTGACAAACTGTGTTTAGTTTGGAAAGACCTGAAAAACCTCACATAACTCAGCCTGTGCTCCGTTTCATCAACAGTGTGGGAGAAATAATGAAATCTGCAGTTCCTGCTTTCTGTCTGTCATCTAAGCCATTTCCAGGGATAGCAATTCTGGGTAGTGTCTTTCATTTGGAGCCATTTCCCTGGGGAGATGGTGTTATTAATAAGACGTACAATGAAAGTTGATATGCTTTCCCTATCTGTTTTTGATTTTCCCTCTTCCTAATGCAATTTCACTGATCTCTTAGAAACTCACAAACAAGAAAAGCTCTTCACGACTCACACTTTTTTAAACCTGCCCCACAAATTGAAGTGCTATACTGGGTGCAAAAATTATGTTGAAGAGATTAGAAATGATCTCTTAGGTTTGTGTGAGCTATTCCTTCTGAAAAGTGCATACTCCTTGCATCATTTTATCTTCAGATCATTGTAATCACTGTAATGATTTGCTTATCTTTCCATGATCCTAAATGGCAACTCCTCTGCAATTTTAATTTCAATTATCTTCTCTTTCTTCATACTTTCAGTCTTTGTTCCATTTAATAACCCAATTTAGTATATCCTGAAGCACACCAAAATTTAGAGTCTTTTGGGACTTCGTTTTAGTGTCCTGACTCCACATAGCATTGATTCCAGGATGTTTCTCAACCCCTTTCATCTTCTACCATTTTCTGCCTTTATTGTATTTTCCTTGCTGAACACCAACCATGATTAATTCCTAATTTCTTCTTTCCTCACTTTCATAATTGAGCAGCCATAGGTTTCCAAAGAGAACTGACCTCCTTCTCCTTCAACTCTCACGTATACACACAGAGGCACACCCAAACTTGCTAGTTTTTCTTCAAATTTATGACTGCTAAACTTGTGCTCCTAACACTGGGTCAAACTCTCCAGATCAGCAGTTGGCAAATGTTTTTCTGTAACGGGTCAGATGGTAAGTGTTTTAAGCTTCAGGGACCATACGGTTTCCGTCACCATTCGGCTGTCATGGCAGGAAAGCAGCTATGGACAGTGCATAAATGAATGGGCGTGGCTGCCATCCAATAAAACTATTTACAAAAACAGGCAGTGGGCTGGACATGGCTCACAGCTGTAGTTTGATGAGTGTGCTTTAAATCAGCCAGTCTTCTATTCTCCTAGAGTCCTATTTTTTTAAATCATTTTTTTCTTAAACCTTCTGTTACTGCCCACCCCATGCCATCTCTTTGCTTTTAAGCTTGCTCTCTGTTTTATTAAAACATAAAAAGCAAACAGGAAGAATCACGACTTCCATGCTTCTTGGCTGAGTGCCCATTTTACTCTGCATTCCCTGTTATTACTGCAGATGAAATACCCCTGCTTCTCTCTGGGGCCAATTCCACCCCTTATGCACTGGATCCTGCTCCCTCTGCTCTGCTTAAAGGAATGATACTACAATCCACTCATCTCCTTCCTGCACTTTTAATTATTTCTCATTTTCTGAGTTATTCATATCAGCAAATAGTATGCTGTAATACCTGTAATCTAAAAAAAGGAAAGAAAAATAATTATGAAAAAAAATCCATCCCTTGGCCTCACATTCCTCTTTAGCTACAGCCCCATTTCTCTGCTCCTCTTACAGCAAATCATAGTGATTTATTTTCATTACCCACCTTCTCCTCCTGTGCCTTCTTGAATTCACCCCCATCAGATTTCCATCCACACCATTCTTCTAAAACAATCTGTCACAACAGATCCACAGTTGTTATTTTTTCACGGTCACTTTCAGTGTTCACTATTTTAATTGTCATTTTAGTCCATGTCTTAGCAACATTAACAAAACAAATCATTGACTCTTCTTTGCTCCCTTGCCTACCCATGGTTCCTGGGGAACATACTCTCTTGCTGATTCCTAGTATCTCTGGCTATTTTGTCTCAAGCTCATCATTTCATGGACTGCAGCCAACTGCTAATTTTTTAGAGATCTTCCCCACATTGCCATATATAAAACAGCAACCCTGTCACCATGCTCCCTGTTAGGAGGCTCCCTTATCCCATAGCACTTATTACCCTAAAACACATGTATTTACATCTGCATTTATTGTCTTCACTTCCCATTATTGGAGGATAAGCCCTGTGGGTGCAAGGATAGTATTCTGTCTACTGTCACATCCCAGTGGCTAGAACAGTTGTTGGAGTGTAGTAGACAATGAACAGCTGCTGAGTGGAGTAGATAAATAACTCTAGATATGTCTACACATTCAGTTTCATGAGATGCCAACATTCACCTCTTAAGAGTTTTATCCTCCTTTTACTGCAGAGAAGCTTAAATGCAAAGTGGTTAAGTGATCTGTGCAAAATCAAATCTTTGAGAGGACAGGACATCAGCCTTTGTTTAATACCTTGGATATTGGACCTGGCAGAAACCTGTCTATTCCACTGCTGAGGGGCTCAATGTGTTAGAAATGTCCAACCCAGTGTGTTCTCCCAACTATTGGATCTGACCCAAATTCTATATTTCTGCCACAACTAACCAAATCTATCTTTAAACAAGCATGTGTAGCTGAATTTTCATAAGATATTTCTGCTATGTATATTTCTCTTATCTACATGCCACCTATTTATTTTTTGATACCTGAAAGATGTGACCACGTTGGTGGAACATTCTGCACTGTGTTAGAGTTACTGATTTCTGCGTTCCCATAGAACTATGCATTCCTCATTATGGTGTTCAGTACTGAAATGTTCATCTGCCTAATGACAGCGACATGTCTTGTTTATCTCCTCTTCTCTCAGATGTATAGAAAAGCAATGCTAATAAAAATTAATTCTATAAAGTCAGGCACTAGAGTCAGCACATTGCCTT
Organism: Lepus europaeus; assembly: GCF_033115175.1. Lineage (NCBI taxonomy): Eukaryota > Metazoa > Chordata > Mammalia > Lagomorpha > Leporidae > Lepus > Lepus europaeus. The sequence goes on along the minus strand of NC_084842.1, from coordinate 77,574,607 downwards.
TCCCATTTTATTTAAACTCTGCTACTCTATGAGGTAAGTACAGTGCAGGCCCATTTTAGAGACCAAGGAAACAAGATTAAGAGATTGTGATATCCCCAGGGCAACTACACATGCTGCTACAAAACTTCACAGCACAGAGCCATCCACAACCACTTCTAGTTGACCATAATGATCATGCTCTAACTACTTTGTTCTACTCACAATGGTATGGAAGGGAGGAAGAAAAAAGTAAGCAAGAAGAATGAATGAAACAACATATCCATCTCTCTTCATTCACTGCAGTTTGGCCTACTGGAGAAACAGAGTAATCATGTACATTTTCTAAGTATTGAGCATGTTGATCTTTGAAGAGGAAAACTGTGATCCCACCAGGTCTCGTCTGCCATTTCTTTTCACTGTCTTGGCCCCTGCTGGGTTCATGACCTCCAGTTTGTTAGTATGTCCAGACCTGTCAATGTTGAAAGCAAATACTAAGTTGTAGTCTCTGATAGCAGAAGAGTATCAATAATAGTAGTCAGGTGGCCTTGAGTGTTAACTGGCTCCAGAGCAATTGTCTGTCTCATTTTGTGTCAGAGACACAGTTCTCTGTATCAGTTTCTTCATCAGTAAAATGGGATTAATAATGTACTTCCTTGGTTGTTAAAAGGGTTCAACTAGTCAATTTTGTATGGTGTTTAAGGAAAGTGCTTGATGCATAGTAACTCTAACTACTTATTTGCTAAATAAAATGGCTTTCCCCCTCCCTCTCTGGAGTCTGAGTTTAGCTGTGCTTTGTGTTGGAATATTTGGACCTTCCCTTGAAGGGGTACAGCGGAGACAGAATTTAAGACTTTGCCACCCTGAGGCTGATAATTTCTTTCAACTGCGTTGATCTGTCAATTCAAAGAAGAAAAAGAAAAAAGAAAGAAAGAAAGAAAAAAAAAAAAAAACAAACTACCAAACACCTAGTCAGTTCAGTGAAACCTCAGTTTGGCTGATTACTTTACACTGAGCTGACTGGCAATTTGCCTGAAGAGATCAAATGGCTTTTTTTTTTTTTTTTTTTCTTTTTTGGACATTGTCTGAGCATAGGGAGATGACAAATGCACTCTAAATTTGGAGAAATGGAGACTGTGATGACTGCCCTGGGCCATGTCTGTGCCCAAGGCCTTGACTCCAGGACATGAAGAGGCAAATCATCAGCCTAATTAAGTGGCCAATGTTATGACTCATGTACTTGGAGGCTTAAATTGTTTTTTCTTTCTCGTTTTGGTAGAGTATGGCAGATCTGGCCGACTGCATGCAGCGTGGACCCAGTGCTGTGACTGTGACCGATGCTTTTATCATAAAAGCAAATAAGAGAGCATCTCTTATGAAACTTGTTGCCTCCGTTTTTAAAATTCTTCTGCCCCGGGCATATCCTATGAGCTTAACATTGAATGAATACTGTAAAGGGATGTGTAGTGAATATGCACTAAACTAGACTATGGTTCATAAATTAAACAAGATGAAATTGACAGGCAAGGATGATCTGAAAACACACGTTTTTATGGGGACAGGACAGTTAGGATTGTCAGAGTTGCTTTTATTAGGATTCTCTTTGGCAGAACATAATGAGGGTAGCAATAGCAGGGGGCCCTCTGTGAGGAAATTTATCAGTTTCCAGCTGAGCTCTGCTATACTGTCCAGGTCAGCATCTTTCAGAGTGAAATGTACACTTGTGTAGGTTTAATAGATATCTAACCAATATAATCGGCTGCCATTGGGGTTAATGCTGATCAGCCAATTATTCTATTGATGAAACATTTGAACCCAAGGGGGCTTCCCAGACTCCCCCAGACTCCCCCAAACTTTAAGCAGCACTACTTGCCAACCCAGAGGGGTTGTGACCACACTGTGTATTGTGAAGAGTAGACTTAGAGAGCAGCAATGTACAGAGGCCTGTGAGGTAACCTTCATCTCTTCTCCTTTTTCTCATTGAATAAATTTCCTTGAACAAGTTTTTTCAAATTTGTCATTTACTCCGACTGATATGAAAATATCTTCAGATTTGCTACTCATAGTGTAGTCCTCTTAAAAATGGCATGAAGGTCAGCTGGGAGGATATTAGACATGTCAAAGTCCATGATCTACACAAACCTACAAATGAAAATCCTCATTCTCATAAGATTGTCACATAATTTTAATGTATTTTAAAAATTGAGAAGGCCAGGATTGGAATAGATTTTTCCCACTGAATTACTGGTGGGGGGACAGGGGTTGATTTTTAGGTAGTAAGTTAGATAATTGGGCTTTATACAACATTGAGTGACATGGAAATGAGAATTCACTTTTCAATTCTCATTCCATCTCCTTGATTAGAGACAGTTGGAGTCCAAAGTAAGCCGTTTTAACACTTCTGTAATACTTCTGGCTCTCTCTCTTCGGCAGTCAACATTTTTTAGCTATAATTTAGTAATATCACTTACTTTCCCTGCATTTTAATGTAAACTCTTCAAGTGGATTGGTATAAAGTATAATCCATGCACAAAAGCCTGGCTGAATTAGGTGTTCTTTCTCAATGCTCCAAAAACATGTCTACAATCATACAATTTTGTATTTCCAGTGCTGATCAAAATGCCTGTACTATTTAGTGACCCTTGATGAAATGCTCAAAGAATACACAAATAAGGTTCATGATCTAGTCTCTAATTTCAATACCATTCTATTCCTGATATTTTGTAAATTAAATGAAGGTTTAGGAGGACACTATGGGGTAGTTCTCAGTTACCTCTGAACAAGGCTAGAGATAAAGATTCAGAAATATTTAAAAGAAAAGAAGAATTTACTCATTTGCAAAGTTGATATGTTTATGTACAGAAATACAAGGAAAATAACAAAAGAATACAATTATAATTGCTATGCTAATGCTCACAGAAAACTGTTGGGGTTATTTGGCTCTATCTCTGTACATCTCCTTATTCTATAGTAGAGACTTGTATGATGTGTATTTTTATTTAAATCATAAAGTGTATACTAACTTGGTTTTCATCTACAATTTTGTATCCTTAGTGTTTGAACTCATGTAATGATATACGTTTTTCAAATAATCTCATTGTTATTAAGGTAAAAAAAAAATCCCACCATAATGAGCAAGATTTCAAAACAGCAGCACTATTGAAATGTTGAGCTGGGTGATTATTTGTTATGGATGTCTGTCCTGTACATTGAGAATTTTACCTGCCTCCCAGGACTCTGCCCTGTAGAGTTCCTTACCCTTCAGATATGATAGCCAAAACACCTGTAGACATTGCCGAATGTCCCCTCAGATACAAAATTATCCTTTCTTGAGAATTTGAGAACTAATAAAGAAGAAGCCTAATGTATATACCCATTCTTCTATTAATGGAAATTTCAGCTGTTTTAATTGGCCAGGGGTAAGAGAGACAGTAGAATATACTCAGATTCAAAGACACTCTCTCTTCACCTTAATCTCTTGGCAATTTTTAATTGGCTGTCTTTTGAGAAGTGTAAATGTGATGGAGCCAGATGTGTTGGAGGAGTGACCACTTGTGACAAAATGCTTTGTTGTGTGGGGGATGCATCTATTTTGTGAGTGCCAGCCTCAGAAGAAATAGTGCCAGGATGCCAGGCATTGTGTCATTTTTTTTTTTCCTTCTTGTATCTCTCTCACTTGATCTGCTTCATAAGAACATATGCTTTCTAGGACTCCATCTTGTTTTTTCATTTGTAAAATAGCTTAAGACTTGTAACGAATTTTGAAATCTGTTATAAAGATGAAATGGAAAAATGCATGTAGAGTATGTTATTGTAACACCTGCTCCAGCAAACATGAACAGCCCCACAAATAAGCTCTATTTAACAACAGGAAGAAGGCTGGTGAGGATGGAGACTGCGGATGAGGGAGAGAGATGACAAGATAGAGTAGCGATGAAGAAGTCAGGGATCAGATCCTAGTCTTAGGTTGAAGCAGAAGTGTGACATGATCTGAATAACACCTTAGACATCTCTGTCTGCCTTCAGAGAGAATGGATTGTAAGGGACATGAGTCCAGATGTCAATTGCTGTAGTCCAGGTGTTAGGTGATGGGGCGTGAACTTGAGTTTTAGCTGTGATAATGGTGAGAAGGCCATTTCCAGAAGATATTGTTGATACAGTTTGCTCAGAGGTTTCAGAGGAGTAGGAGAGGAAGAAAGTTATGAAGGAGAACTATTAGACTGAAGGTAACGAGTGAGTGGCTGGAGGCACCATTTGTGGAAATGGGAAAACTCTAGAGGAGCAGGTTTAGGGCAGCTTATCACTATTCTGGTTGAGGCATAAAGACTTCAGAATGTAGATTAGGCACGTAAGAGAAGATATCAAGGACAGTATGAGACTCAAGGAGTAACTCATGGCTTGTGAGGTGCAGTTAGGAATCTTGATTATTGGATGTTCCTTAATCCATCTTCCTGCTAGTGCACTTGGGAAAGCAATGTAAGATGGCCCAAGTGCTTGGGCCCTTGCATTCATGTGGGAGACCGACAGAATCTCTTGGCTTCCGGCTTTGGCCTGGCCCAGCCGTGGGCCATTGTGCTCATTTGGGGAGTGAACCAGAAGATGGAAGACTCTCTCTCTGTCTCTCCCTCTCTCTGTCTGTAACTCTACTTTTCAAATAAATAAAACAAATCTCTAAAAAATCAGAATATAAAAGAAGGAATTACATTTCATTTTGTTCCTGCACATTGGCAGAGGAGAATTGAATGCAGTAGGTTTAGCTGTAGAGGTGTTGCTATTTTGCTTATAAATATATTTTCAATACCAATAAGCCTTTTGGGTTCTTGCCACATATTCAGAGAAAAATTATGAATACTGGCTCAAATAGACCAGACAACATGGTAAGTTTTTAAGGATTGCACTCAGTGAGAGAAATGTATGGGGGAGTGAGGGCTTTATCTAGTGGAGAAGGAAAAGTCTGGAGGCTAAGCTGGGGTCCATACCAAGCAGAGAGCAGGCAAGGAGCCACCAACATGGAGAAGCATTTGATTACACGCAGCCACAAGTAGCTTAACATGAGTGGCGAAGTGATGGTGGAGAGAGAGGTTTTGGTGTGCCCTTGCCTTTTATATGCTTTCCAAAGGGGAGTGGCTGCATAGTCTGATGGGCAGGTGGGCATTCATGTGAGATCAGGTAGGGGTATGAAATCACACAGGAGGTATGGTGGAGGGTGTGGTCTCCAGTTTACAGATCTAAGCAATTTTATCCTATTTGTCTGCCTACATCAGAGGCAGATTGGTACTTACAAGGTGTCAGATGCCCACCTGATACCTTGGCATTGAATATATCCCCATTCATTGCACAATCTCAATGATTAGAATGCTGCATTCAAGTGACTGTGACACTTTAAGAATATGTCCAGTGGGGGGCATTTGGCGCAGTGTTTATTTGCTGCTTGGAACACCCACATTCCATATCTGAGTGCCTGGTTTCAGTGTCAGCTCCTCTACTTCTGATCTAGCTTTTTGTTAATATGCACCATGGATGAAGCAGTAGTGACTCAAGTACTTGGGTCCCTGCTATCCATGTGGGAAAGATCCACATTGAATTCTAGGTTCCTAGCTTTAGCTTGGCCCATCACTGGTTGGGATGGAAGATCACTCTGTGTTTCTGTCTTCAAATAAAATGAAAAGAAATAAGAACAATTCACAATAAAATTAAAAAAAATGCCAAGAGAATCTGAAATTTCCACGAGCTAGAAGTGATTAACCAAGACTAAGGACCCAAAGAAAACAATGAAACACAACTTGTTTCATGTGGCTGGTGACTTACACCCAGAATGTCCTAGTTCCAATGGCTGAATTTTAAATACACTTCTCTGACTAACAGAAAGAGGGGGTTTGCTCTCATTTTCCCCTTAATAGAGAATATTTGCCTTTGCCTAGTGTAACAGTTTTGGAGAGTGATCTCTAAGAAAAAATATTTTTTGCATAGTGGTGAGTTGAGAAAGCATTTTTCTCTGCCTGCAGTCATGAGCCAGACAGAGTTAACACACTGAAATCCTCCATACACTTAATCAGAGGTAGCTAATTTGATTTTCTAAAATTGAGCAGAGCATCAGTTTGTCATTAGGCTTCAAAATTACTGCATTTTGAAGTCACTCCACTACCCCAAAAGGACTTTATTGGCTGTGAATAATAACAACCTACAAATACATTGATGATAATGAGCACCTAAATGTTCTGTAAGAAAAAGAGAGAAAAACGTCCCTGACAAGCATGAATGGTGACTCATGATGACCAGAATTTTAAAATTTATGATCATTACAACATGAAAAAATAATTATGAATAATAAAAATCTGTTACAATAATTAGCTGTAATGAATGCTCATGGTGAGCTAAATGAACAGGAACAATTTAAAGCAATAGCACCTAATTTGCATTTTGTGTTATGTCAGATCATTTTATCATTATGGAGAGGAAGAGAGAGAGGAGGAGTGAAATATAAAGAAGCAGAGGAGACAAAGAGGAAGCTGATGAGAAAGTAAAATAAGCTGTTAGGGTTTCTATTTTTCTGTCTTCTAAGAGAGGTGACTGACTTCAGTTTTTGCAAACTTCACTTTTTGCATCCATTCCAACTTTTTCTCTGAGTCAACGATGAAAAAGTAAGATTATCAATACAATAAACACTCTAAGAGGGACAAATTAGTTCGAACCTCTACCAGCATTTCTAAACATCTTATAACCTAGGCAACCTCCAAATGGCTTAAGCCTCGATTATCTCTCTAAAATGGAATAACAGTAGATAGAGCCAAAAGCCATAATGAGGAATAACTCTGTAGAATTAACAGCTAATGCTGTATAGATGCTCATTATACACCTGGCACTTTCCTAGATATCTTTTTAGGAACTAAGTGATTTAGTTGACATCCCCAGTCAGTCCACTGTAATAATTACCTATTTTATAGATGAGACAATGGAGGCACAACATGGTCAAATATAAACAATAAATGATAGAGTGGAATTTGGTACCTGGGCATCTGGCTTCAGAATTTGACCCTTTCACTTTTCCTCTAAGAAGATGAGAAGTGGGTTGATTGAAGACTATCACTCACCAACTCATCATCCAGGGAGACTGAGAAGACCCTACTACACTGGCCACTATAGAGGCATCTTTAATTCAGCTGGTTGAGACTTCCTGGTACCTTGCTTAGGGCCCTATAGGAAAGAGAGGAGTGACAGGAGGTAAGTTTTGTGCCCCTGGAGCAGAAAGACTAATTTGACCAAGTCACATTTTCTCTACTTGGACAATATCTGCAAATGAAGTTCTATATACACTTACTTGGGTAGCCAATATATACTAAGTGGTATAGGAAGAGGTTCCTCATTCTATTCCATGGGTTTTTCAATGTGAACATTGAAAATTGAACACTGTTTTAAAGACTCCATCTGTAACTTGTCCATTGTATACAACAGGAGCTTTGTCAAATGCAAATGTCTTAGACTTTTCAGGTCTGGTGAGAGACCTAGTGTAGTTTCTGTTGAGTTGGGCTTGATGGAGCTGGGAACTCAGAAATGCAGGTGAGCTCACCAAAGGACTTGTCTCAATTTTCCCTTCTTTCCTTTCTCCTTTTCCTCTCCACCCTACCTCCTCCCTTTTGTTGAGATCCTTGGTGCAACCAGACTCTTCTGGACTCCTTGCAATGCAAATGGCAAAGCAGATAAGCTACCCAGGGCACCTTGTGAAACAGATAAGAGGGAAGTTCCCTGAGGCTTCAAAGAGCCCCCTACTCTTCTGCCAGCTGCCTTCTACACCTCCCTCCCCAGTGGCAAATTCCTTCCTTAACTGGATCAAAAACTTAGTTCTAAACCCACCCTGCATGCAGTCTCTTCAGTCTTCTCAAGAACAGACTGTCGCCAACCTCTTTGCTTCAGATAAAGCAACCTGTCTCTGTTGAAATCGGTCTCTGTCTCCTGTCTCCTTTTTCCATTTCTTCTTTCTGGGGAGGCCAGAGCCCTGAGCTACTCCATACCTAACAACGACTCCCTGCACTATATTGGGATATACTGGTACAACCTAAACATAGAATGAAGATAGGGTGGGATTCCTCATCCTAGGTAGTGCCCCCTTTCCTAGATGTCCTCTATTTTTTCTTAAAGAGAAACATAATGGGAATTGGCTGCAGCTTCCTCCTCCCTGACCCCACAGCTCAGCTCTCTTTTACTCTACACAGGTCCCCTGGCTCCAGCTACCACACTTCTCTAACTCATCCTCTAAAGTGGCTCTGTTTAGCCTGTTGGAGGTTATCAAAGGACTGTGCACACGGAGAGCAACTTATTTCCTCCTTTCCCTGTGCCCAGAGCTTCTAGTGTTCTCCAATGCAATGGGGACTGTTTCCTGTCCCTCCTTGTCCTTCTGAGGATGTGCTTCCACTTGTAAGACAAGTGCCTCCAGGCTGAACAGAGGCCTGCAGGAATTTGCTTTTAACAATAAAAAGATGGGGGAGGAAAAGTTTTCTTTTGGCAATGTTTCTCCTTTGGGCAAACAGCTCAAGTTCCAAGTTCCCAGGGCAGAGCCACAGGGCTGCATCAGATGGACAGTGAGTCAGATAGGAAACTTGCTGAGATTCAAATGCTTTCACTCCCATAAGTGTGCATTCATCACCCAGTGGATGCTAAAATCTCACATATGAAAAGTCATTTTTGTTTGATGATGATCAGAAAGGATTGGGTTTCATTAGCATGCACTGGATGCCCTTAGCTCACAATTCAAATTAGCTTCAGGCAAAACAGAAAAATGGGGAAAAAAGCAGCTCTGGATTGCCAATTATCTCAGGTTCCTAACAAGAATTGTTTTACTGTTATTTTCTTGTCAATTGCTTTGTTAAAAGGAAAGGGTGGGAGAATTTACTCACTTTAACTGCTTAAAAATTTTAGTCTAGAGATAGGAAAATTCTTTACCTTTGTTGAAGCAATGGGTTTTAGCGGACTTCTAGGGACCAGAACAATGCTCAAGAGTCAGCCTCCAGTCTTGCATTCTCTCAGAGGATCTAGTGAAACAACTTTATTCCCAGATTACAAATTGGGATTTCTTAAGCAGGCAGTGTATGGTCAGGTTGTTTGAACCAACTTTAATCAAAAGGTTCAAAGCCCCCTATTCCAAGGCCTAGATTTGTTGTTTTTAAATTAATTGTGTGTGTTTGTCATTTCTGGGTCAAAGCAAATTTTTCTCTAAACTAAATACTTTCATGTAAGACAAGGACAGTCGGACATCAAAATATATATTCCCTCAGGAACGGCTTCAAACTACTTCTTTTGATAACATTCTGCCTGACATGTTCAGTGCACCCATTACATCAAAGCTGATTCTAGCTTAAAAAAAAAAGGGGGGGGGGGAGATGCTCTTTAATTTTGTTTTTCTTAGAAAATGCATGTTTCAGTTTTCTCTCTATGTGTATTTTTAAAACCATTGATGTCCTTTCAAAAGCAGATTTTCAATAACCTTGAGTAGAGATGTAGCATACACAATTCTTATTTTGAACAACATAGAACCTGACAGTTTTAGGAAAAGTTGTTAGAGGCGGTCACTTTGGGGCAATTCTATAAAATGTTTAATGTTGACCCCGGGGACCAGGACCAGAATAAAGGCCTACAGATTACCTTCTCTACTTGGATAGTAATAGCTTAGCATGGAGCTAAGTGTACACCATCTTTTCTATTATCATTTTCATACTCCTGGCTTCTGGCTTTTGATGTACTCGAGCCACCGCATGAAGTCTCTTGATGTAAAGGAAATAGATTGCTGAGATCAGGAGAAAATGACTTTCTCGGAGGGATCCATAAAATACTGATTAAAATGTTATCATTGATGGAAACACATTATGGAAGAAAAATACATAGGGTGAATGTAGGTTTATGACTGTTCATGTTTTGTTCAGCATGCCTTTTAGATAGAAAGTTTGAAAGTGAGTTTTTAAGAGCTGCCTAAATATTTATTCTCTGATACAACTAGTTATAAAAGTTATGGCAAAATAAATAGTACATTCCTAGGATTTCATGTATTTATAATAGTTCTGAGAATCCTGTAAATGCCACATGAGGAATGGGGATATGGAAATAAACGTCCTATAGTCATGATCTTAGCATATAAAACATCTGCTGGGAAAGGGAGATAGAAATTTGTAACTTTTGAAATAGAAATGTGTGCTCTAAGAATGAGAATTCCAGCAATAAAAATGCTCAATAAGGGCTTCCTGCAAGAGGAAACTTTTGTGCTTTCTTTTATTTATGCAGATTATTTGAGGAGAACTGCTTGTTGGAAACTTGATGAAATTGGTCAAAGATGTCCAATTTATCTAACAAACAGTTCTCTTTCATAGCTAATGTGCATGGACCTTAACAAGAAATCTTGGAAAGAGTCTTGGGAGTTTGTACTGCCCACAATTTGGATCCTGATGGGCATAGGATTCAAGAGCTCTCATTGATGAAAAGGTTCTCAGCTTGATCCTGGGCCCCTTTCCCTTCTCCCTGCCCAGCTGTCTCTTTTTCAACAACAGCTTGAATCTTGGCTGTATCTAGATGACACATAAATTAAATGCACTTTTCCTCTGAATTCTGAGCTGATATAATCTAACCTAGCATCTACATAACTTCTCCTTTTGAGATTCTTGGAGGGATCTCTGATAGCAAATCAGAACTTATTTTGACATAGACTTTTCCAGAAGCTCCCTCCACATCTCATCCATTACTAAATATTATTGATTTTATCTTATAAATTAACCTGTAATCTGGCAATTTACTTTAATCCTTATCACCAAAAATATTCTTTAAACTATAACTAAAACTCATTGATTGGATTGAAAAATTACTTTTTGTCTTCACTATCAGTCAGAGTTTTCAGGGTTCTCCAGAGGAAACTTTCTAATACAATTATCTCTCTATTTCCATTAGTTCTGCATCTGTGGATTCAACAAGCCATGAATCAATAATATTTTGAGGAGGGGTTCCAAGATAGCAGAATAGAGACAGGGGGGTTTGATCCAGGCTAAGCAAAATTAATATTAAAAAACTGGAGAAAGTGCACTCTCAGGGTAAAGCTAGAGAGGAAACTGCTGTGGGAGGTTCTGTGAAAACAGTAAAATGGCCCAGACCCATGTGGAAGGTGCAGACATGCAGCAAGGAACAACAAAATAACAAAAAACCCAGCAGCTTGGATGTGGGGGAAGAAACGCCAGCTCTGACAAAGCAGGTGAGATCAGACAGCATGGGCCTGCAACACTGTTGGTACAGCTGTAGGGAGAACTTAGTGAACTGCACTGTTTTTGAGTCCAGCCTGGACTCCTCAGGGCAGTGGGGTAACTGCCCATCCAGAGAAGGGGGAAAAAAAGTGGTGCATCTCTCTCTCTCCCCTGCTAGCCCCTCTAACAGTGACCTGCAGCCACCAGCTGGAGGGTTGGTGCCATTTTTGGACATAAGCAGGTAGCAGCTGCTCCAGCTCTTCTGCGTGCACTTAGCAACTGTCAGGGTCATCCTCCACCCAGTCAGCATGGGCAACCACAGCAATTCAAGAGCAGCTGATGGGGATGTTCTGCACCACGCCACTGACACCTGCACACATCTGGCAATGGGTGGGGAAGGGGAGCCATCCCTACAAAGGGAAGTGCTGCACTTTACAAGTGCTCAATTTACAATAGCTAAGATATGAAATCAACCCAGACTGGATAAGGAAATTATGGTCTATATACACTATGGAATACTACACAGTGGTAAAAAAATAAAAAAAGAAAAGAAAAAAAAAAGAAAGAAGTCCTTTCATTTGCAAGAAAATGGATTCACCTGGAAACTATCATACTTATTGAAATAAGCCAGTCACAAAAAGACAAATATACATGGTCCCTCTGATCTGTGGTAACTAATGCAGTGTGTAAAATGCAATCTAAACTGACACCTTGAAATGCAATGATTTTGAAGAGCCCTTGCCTTGACTGTGGAGGGACAATATTTTTCTTTTTTTGTTTGTTTTCTCTTTTTCTTTTTTCTTCATACTATTTGGTGAACCCTCTACTTAGTATAGAGTTAATCTTGTGAGTATAAAATTAACTGAAAATCGATCTCTGTGAAAAATAAGAATGGGAAAGGAAGAGGGAGGAGGTAGAAAGGTGGGAATATGAGTGGGATGGAGGGAAGGGATAAGAATCACCATGTTCCCAAATTTTTATATATTAAATGCATGAAGTTGTACTCCTTAAATAAAATTTTTAAAATGAGAAAATTTGTATGTACTGTGTATAAGCTTTTTACTTGCCATTATTTCTTTTAACAAGTATTTGCAAGGCCTCTTCATGGTATTAGGTATTATAAATAATCTGGGGATGACTTTAAGAATACATGATTATGTGTATAGATCATATGCAAATATTATATTATTTCTTATATACTGTATTGAGCACCTTTAGGATGCATCCATGGGATTCTGGAATCCTGAAACCAATCTCCCAATAACCACAAGGGACAACTCTATATCAATGTATAAAATTATTTATTTTATGGAATTGACTTTATAAAATTATGGAGGCTGAAAAGTCTGAAATCTATAGGGAAGGGCTTCTGACAGACTGGAAACTCAAACTAGAGTTTATTTGAAGTCTTGAATCAAAATCTTCAGGGTAGATCAGCTGGCTGAAACTGAGGCCATATTTCTTTGATACAATCTTCAGGCAGGATTTCTTATTCCCTAGAAAAACCACAGTTTTGCTTTGAAGGCCTTCAACAGATTGGTCAAGACCCATTCACATTATTGAGAGTGATTTCCTTTTATTAAATTCAACTAATTATAGATGTAAATGTAAATTAACTGCAAAATATCTTCATAGCAACATCTATACAAGTGTTTGATCAAACAACTTAACTCCATAGCTCAGACAAATTGACACTTCAAATTTAACCATCATAACCCCAGCTCTTTCTAATGCATTCTCAGTACTGCTGCCAGAGTTATGTTTGCAAAACTCAAATTGAACAGGATCATCATTGATTCGTGTAATAGAAACCTTAAACATATTCCTATTACTCTATTTGGCTTTCAACATGCAGCATGGCTAAATCCATGTAAGTTAAAGCTTCATTTCTCACACAGATATTCTACAGACTAGCCACAGTGACACTCTTTTATTTCTTTGGTTGAATTCCTTTCCTTTACTAGAGGGAACTTGCTTATTTTTCTGCTTCTTCTCTTTGTCAGATTCTTCCTGTGCATCCCTCATTTTTCAGCTCAATTAATCCATGTTCAATGATATATTCTGGACTTCCTTAAACAAGGTCAGGTGCTTAGATGCTATTACAGTACCATGAATTTCTCCATCATAATACATGTTCTCATATATATCCATAAATCCGTATTTGTGTGGTTTCCAGATTAAATTCTTACCCACCTGTAAATGGTAACCCCTAGTTGCCTAGAGACCATGTTTGTACTGTTTATCATTGCATCATCTATATTTAACACTCTGCTAGATTCATATTGTTTGCTCATTAGAGACTTGTTGCAAGGAAGGAATAATTAATAAATACATAGTGACTTTACTCCCTATACAAATTCAGCTCCTTATGAATAAAGACCCTCTCTTAATTTGCTATTTTATCCCTAGTACATAGCATATTACTGGGAAAGTTAGAAATTTTCTTTTGAAAAATTTAGCTCAGAGATACAGAGATAATATTAAATGGTTACCCTGCACCTGAGGGTTCAGGTAATAAAGTTGTACCCAACAGCCATGTTGAATTGCTGGCAAGACAATAACCAGAAGCATGGACTAGGGAGACACCTGTTGCCAGCGGGGAGGTGCATTAGCACACCTGCTAATGTGAAAGAAAATATGTGGTCCTACACAAGTAAAGTAAGTGTCCCCAGTTGTTAAATTCTTCGTTTTTCTTGAAGTCTGGGCAAACCTTAATTTCAATCTTTGGATTCTGAGGAATTTCTGTATTCCTACCAAACTCAACCACACTCTTCCCTTCTTATCTCTATGTTATTTACATGAACTATTACTTCTGGTAGCCAAAGCAATTCTGAATTAAAAGCTGTGCCTCTGAAGCACACTATAATCTGCAGGATTACTCAATGCCCTAATGTCCTTGACCTCCTCTCCTGTCATTTCTCTCTTTACCTCATTCTCTCACGATCTCAAGTGCATGTAAAGAACAACAGTTGTTTGTCATCTTGGTCTGATGATGAACAATGAGGGTGAGACTAGATTTAAAGTGAAAGTGCAATGGACTTAAAATCCAGAAAATAACGAAGACAATAATAATAAAATCTACTACTAGTTATCATTACATTTTTTTACATTGTGTGAGGCACTGTGGCAGGTTTTTCTGAAAACTTCTCTGACTATAGCTCTCCCTCTATTTTTTTTTTAAGATTTATTTATTTATTTGAAAGGCAGAGTTACAAAGAGGCAGAGGCAGAGAGAAAGAAGTCTTCCAACTGCTGGTTCACTCCTGAAATGGTTGGAACTGCCAGAATTGAGCTGATCTGAAGCCAGAAGCTAGGAGCTTCTGGGTCTCCCACATGGGTGCAGGGATCCAAGGACGTGGGCTGCTTTCTACTGCTTTCCCAGGCCTTTGCAGAAGCTGGATTGGAAGTGGAGCAGCAGGGACTTGAATTGGCGCCCAGAAGGGATGCTGGCACTTTAGGCAGCGGCTTTATCCACTTTTGCTTCTCCCTCCAATCTTGACTGGGTTAGATACCTTCTTTGGTTAGAGTACTTACCACATACATTTATAATTGTCCTGATCATTCCTTCTTACTGTGTTGAACTCTTTGGAATTTGAAGAATTTAACACAATAGTTTTTCCATAAGGGTGTTGAATCAGCATATTTTCTATGTATAAAGAAAAATATGAAAATGTGTTACTTTGGATAATTTTAACATCATCAACATGGATAAAATGCTTATGAATTGTCAGTTACTTTTCTAAGTAACTTTTTTTTTTTTTGACAGGCAGAATGGACAGTGAGAGAGAGACAGAGAGAAAGGTCTTCCTTTGCCATTGGTTCACCCTCCAGTGGCCACCGCGGCCAGTGTGCTGCGGCCAGAGCACCGCGCTGATCCGAAGGCAGGAGCCAGGTGCTTCTCCTGGTCTCCCATGGGGTGCAGGGCCCAAGGACTTGGGCCATCCTCCACTGCACTCCCGGGCCACAGCAGAGAGCTGGCCTGGAAGAGGGGCAACCGGGACAGAATCCTGCGCCCCAACTGATACTAGAACCCGGTGTGCCAGCGTCGCTACACAGTGGATTAGCCTGTTGAGCCACGGTGCCGGTCCTAAGTAACTTTTAAATTCATTTTGTAGAGTCAGTTTTAGCATTGCAATACAGGAGTTTCTGGATTCCCAAAACTATACATTTCCACCATGTTTTGTGTCCTCAGAGAAGTCCAGTTTAAATTATGGCTTTGGTTTAATTGTTTTGATATTGAGCTAAATCATTTAATCCTGTAAGGATTAAATGTCACTATTTTTCAACATGCTGAGAAGTTAGAATTGTGTTTTCCAGGCTCTCTATGCCAGTAGAATATGTTGCAAATTTCCAACTTCTCCACCTCCATTTTTTAGATCTATGTAATAGTACACTAAGAGAAGAGAGACACAAGAGAATTCAGGAGAGGGAAGATCATGGATATAGCTGCTGAGCACTTCAAGGTGAGAAAAGAGAGGGAGTTTGATGAATGGATTTGAGGGCAGGATGCAGCATGATGGTTGAAATTGAAATACTAGAACAAATAAACTAGAGAGAAAGGTGTATATCAAAGAGAGGTATACGTAGAATGAAGACCATGAGAAGACCACTACAGTTAGAAATAACAAAGTTTGGGGCAATTATTGTGTCACAGTGAGTTAAGCGGGTGCCTGGATGCCAGCATCCAATAAGGGTGCTAGTTCAAGTCCTGGTTGCTCCACCTCCTATCCAACTCCCTGGTAATGCTCCTGGGAAAACAGTGAAAGATGGCTCAAGTACTTGGGCCCCTGACACCCACATGGGACACCTAGATGATATTTTAGTCTCCTGGCTTCTGCATGGTCCAGCCCCTGCTGTTTTGGCCATTTTGAAGTGAATCAGGTAATGGAAGATTCTTTCTCTCTCTCCCTCCCTCTCCCCCCCCCCCCCAAACACACCCCATAACTTCACCTTTCAAATAAATAAATTTAAAAAAACAAAAGAGAAAGAAACGGCAAGATTGGGGTATAGTCATATAAATGACTGTGGTGGCTGAATTGTTATCAACACTGGAGAAGAGCTACAGACAGAATTGAGAGGCCCAGAGTAGGAAGAATAACCTGTAAAAGAATACTTGAGTTTTTTGGAACATAAAGCCTGTTCATAATGTCAGGAGAGGATAAGTTGCCTAAGAGTTAAAATAATCAAAAAGCGACCAAATATTCCTACTGGAAGATTACCTTATAGCATCAAAAGATATTGAATCTTACTTTCTAGGACCCTAGGTACCAGTTATATAACATCGTAAAAACATTTTCCTGAGTGTTAAATTTCTCATTTTGAAAATGGATACAAGATCTAGACCACATTTGTGATGTATCTTGAGGAAAGAAAGAATGCATATAAAATTATATATTATAATGCATTGAGATTATGAAATAAGTACAATATAATTCTGACCTTTACATCTCAACTTTCAATTTTTAGATTAGTATAACAGTTTCATCTGAAGTGAAGGCACTTGATCTTTGGTTCAGAAAATGAGGGAAGGCCCATCTTTTTAAATTAATTGTTTAAATTTTTAAAATTTTTTCAAGTGAAAACACTATGCAGTATTTATTAATATTCAAATTTCCAGATGAAAATTAGAACTTTAAGAATTAGTATATGTCACAGTGAGTTCGACATTTTGTCAGTAAAAATTTCAGATGAGGTCAGTTGTGAAATTAATTATGGCTGATTTTTTTTTTTTTGGTATTGTATAATGAAACGTCTCAACATTAGGAAAATTTGCCTAACTTAAGGAACCGATATTATTCAAACAACCAATACATGATGTTACAAAATTATGTATGGTAAATAAATCATTGAAGATGCAAGATAAACAAATGGATTTTAAGGAAACATGGGATAAATTATTAATTGATAAGTTTTCAGATTCCAGATTGCAACTATCCTTTTTTTTTTCTTTTCTTTTTAAATCCAGAATTCTTCGATTTAAGGTATACAAACTTCATGCATTTCATAAATACAAATTTAGGAACATAGTGATTCCGCCTGTTACTGTTATTTAGATCAGAGACTGGTTGACGGTTGGGACTTCTTTTGATCTACTTCCTTAAATATTATTTATTTTCAAACATCTCATTCTAATAAGTAAACATGGAAGGTGATTTTATTCAATAAATATGCAAAGAGCTAATATGTTGAATGACAGACTTACTCACTATATAGGCTATTTAACAGTTAACATTTATTTTTTTCCAGTACATTTTGGTTAACTTTACTATATGTCATTCTGTTTTCATATATTTTTATTCTAGGGTCAGGAACACACTAAAATTTCCTTATAAACTAGATAATTCTTCATTGAAAGAAAAAAAGTATTAGTATCCCGGGTTGAATTCTATACTCTTTTAATCAACCACAAAGATATCAACTGAAACAGAAATAAGCATGCAAACAAAGAAACAAAACTGAAATAGCTACTCATGAGGTAACTAATTTTTAAAAGGCTTAAAATAGTGAATATCTTTATGCTACCTTAAATTGTATAATTCTAATCAAAGATCAATACTTAAAGTTCCTTTGGGAACAAATAAGAATACTAATAGTTTTGAGAACTTTACAAATGGCACTAAGTATATAATGACTATTTCATCGTTATTATAGTTTTTATTTTGTTTTTTTTTTTTAATAGATTTTTAACATCTTAGCAGAGGGCATGCCATTTCTGTGTGTTATTCCTATGGCCCAATACGTAGTAGGTCGTCAGCAAAGGTTAATTAGGTTTAATTAAATTAAAGAAAGATGGACTTTATACAGAATAAAATGATTTTTTAAATCAACAACAAACTTCAAATCAAAGCTGCTTAACATTTCAAGTGTAAAAATCTACATTATTTCTATGCTAATCTCATAAAAATTATAAATAAAAACTGTTATATCAAGTAATTTTATCTCTAAGTTTAAGCAAGCCATGGCAATGCAAAATGCTCCTGGACATTAAGAACATGTTTTTGCAGGATGAGTAATTTACCATGTCTGACATTCAACAGTAGTTTAAATGACCTCTTCATTCTCCAAACATCTGGTATGTCTCCAATAAATAGGGCAGTATAAAAGGTAATGCAGAAGAAAAACTCGCTCAGGGGTTTAGGGATACAGGTTTGCTGGGTTGGGGATTATGGATGTATATGCTTTTAATCATAGAAGATTATAAACATACAATCAAAAATTTTTATTAAAAAATATAAATAGCTTCTGAACAACCCATTGGAATTTGAAATTGAATCAGTGTGCTCCGAGGGCAATGTAATTTTCTTACAATAACAATTTCCATTTGATGAGAATTTTTATTTTGCCAGGCCCAGTGATAAGCAAATTGAATTCATTACCTTTCATCCTTACAACAATCTTAAAAGACAGGTATGATCCCCAATTTAATTATGAAAGAACTAGAGAGCAAATAGTTGAACAAAGTAGCCACAGGTCACAAAACAGTGGAAGGAGGCTTAAATCTAGACCTCACAGATGCTCTGTTTTCTACCCAACATTTAGTTTATGAGACTAAGATAATGACAGTCTGGCTTTTGCATGTGTCGGACTATTTTCTAAACCTTTTACATATATTAACATATTTAATCTTCACAGCGACCTTATGAGGAAACAGAAGAGTAGAGAAGTTACATGACTTAAGCATAGAACTACAGTCTTTTTTAAAGATTTTTTTTATTTATTTGAAAATCAAAGTTACAGAGAGGCAGAGGCAGAGAGAGAGAGACAGAGAGAGGTCTTCTATTTACTGGTTCATTCCCACAGCAGCCGGAGATGGGCTGATCCGAAGCCAGGAGCCAGGAGCTTCTTCTGGGTCTCCCATGTGGGTGCAGAGGCCCAAGAATTTGTGCTGTCTTCTATTGCTTTCCCAGGCCATAGCAGAGAGCTGGATTGGAAGAGGAGCAGCCAGGACTCGAACTGGAGCCCTTATGGGATGCTGGCACTGCAGTCTGTGGCTTTACCCGCTATGCCACAGTGCCGGTCCCAAGTCTTTTTTAAAATAAGAAAAATCATAGAAAGTTTCTAGTTCAAAGCATGACACATCCTAGGAATCAAGAAATGCAAGCAAATTTCTTCCTACATATGCCTCAACTTAATATTTTGCTGAATGAATCATGAAAATAACACCTATTATTGCATATGAATATAAAAAAGCACAAGTACTAGCTAGGTGAAGAATAACATCTTAGACTATTGTTTAACTTGACATTTCAGCTTCCCATTCACAGGAGAGTTATGATTTTCTGTATATAGTTTATAAAAATATCTGGCACAGTCATCACTGTTGGGTTATGTCTGTTTCATAAACTCTGTAGTTCAGACATTTTCATCTAAATGCCAAGCAATTTGCCATTATGCTTTGTTTTATGACCTTTCAGTTAGTATGCAATCTATTTGACAGTGCTCATCTGACACCTGTAGCAATTTTGTCTAATATGAGTGCAAGTTTTCCTGAGACACTAACTTAGGTTGAATAAATCAAATATAATCCAATATTTCTGCAATGCTTCCACTATCAATTTATCTCTGAATGGTAAGGCAGAAAGAGACATGTTTCCTGGCATGATTTGTTTCTTTGAAAATCTATGCTAATTCCAGGTCATGGTCTAATGCTTTTTTTAAAGACCTGTTTATTTTTATGAGTTGGCAGTTGATCATTCTCATGAAACCAGAAATAAATATGCTCATGGAAAAAAGGATTTTTATACCATTATCATATGGTAGATCACTGAACATTATTTGCCTTCATGAACTTAGACAAAATTACTTGAGGGATATTTATATATTTATATTTATATTTGGGGATATTTATTTATTATTTACTCATTTCTGCCCTTCCCAATTCTGAGTATTCATGGGCATGTGTGCATACTTTGAAATAGAATGCCTGTTTTTTGGGTTAGCAATAATGATTTTTATTTCATTTTGTGCCTAACATAAAGAATCATAAAGTGGGTGCTCAGTATTTCTAGTTGGTTTATCTCAGTTAGTTGAGGAGGACTATAAAGTTGTGGTTAAGTGTTCATGAACTGACATCATATAAACCTTGGTTCTAATCTTTCCTTGATTCCTTTGACTGAGTAATTTGGAGCAAATTACTTAAGTGATTCATCTGTGCAGTTGCACTATTAATAATCCTTACCATACTGGATCAAATTAGATAATTATTACTATGGTTGGCACATTGTGAGGACTGAAAATATTATTGTTTTGACTTATTGATTTAAAAATATTTATTGAGCATCTATGGTAAGACAATCAATACCTAAGTTAAGGGTTAGAGAAATCAAATTGTTTTTGCCTTCAGGGAGAGAGAAATGCCCAGATACTTAATAGGATTTTATTCATGTTACAATCCATTATGTGAAAATATGGCACAGCAAGTGTCTAAAAGACTTAGAAAATCAAGGAAGGGTTCAGAGAGAAAGCAATGTTTGAATCAGTACCTAAAGGAAAACTGTAGAAACTGAAATACATGGTCAAATAGCTTGTCAATCTGCAAAGCATTTTCATGAAATTTTCATGTTTATAGTCAAAACATTTATTGAGTATTTTTGTTTTATTTACTTTCAAGTGGTAGGCCCTTCCTTATAACATGCACTATTTACTACTCTTCTCTAATTACCATCTCAATAACAATATATACTTTTTAAAAGATTCATTTATTTATTTGAAGGGCAGAGTTACAGACATAGAGAGGGAGAGAGAGGTCTTGCATCTACTGCTTCACTCCCCAGATGGCTGCAATGGCCAGAGCTGGGCCAATCCAAAGTCAGGAGCCAGGAGCTTCTTCTGAGTCTCCCATGTAGGTGCAGGGGCCCAAGCACATGGACTGTCCTCCACTGCATTACCAGGCCTATAGCAGGGAGCTCGACTGAAAGTGGAGCAGCTGGGGCATGAACCAGTGCCCATATGGGAAGCTGGTGCCACAGGCAGAGGCTTAGCCTACTATGCCACAATGCTGGGCCTAATAACAATATATACTTAAGATATTTTCTGTTGGAAGTGTATGTGTATATATGTGAAAGTATTTTATCAAAGAAATTTTATAGTGATAATGAGAAAAGTTACTTAACTTCTTTTGAGTCCCTATAAAATGGGACAGTGTTTCCTGATTCACACTCAGTAAATGTGTAGAACTCTGGTGAATTTCCAGTTTGGGCATTTGTCATATACTATAGTGTGCCTGGGTTTGAAAAATCTCATGGAGCCAAAGTTTGGGAACCCTCTGGGTAGGCCCAGCACAACTTCTTTCAACTGGGGAGGGAAACATGACAAACCAAGAAATCATGCTTTGTTTGCCTACAGTATGTGCTTTGTGTTTCACATGTTGAACAACTTAGGATTTTGGTTCTACTGTTTTAATAAAGTAGATGAGTTTTTTCTTATACAAATTTTTACTAAAATAGGTAGTTTGGGGCTTTCAAGTTCATGAGATGTTGTAGGTAGTCAGATTCTTCTCTTGTTCTCTTGTCATTCCCAGAGCATTCACTTGTCAGCTTGACAAAGTGGGGTTTTCAATGCCATATACAAATCCCAACTCATTGAAAGGGGAAAATGGGATGAGAACAGGAAACCTGCTTTTATGGATACCCCCCAGGAATTGAATACATCACTCACATCACGTATCAACAGCCAGAACTTAGCCATAGTATCTTAACTGGTGGAAAGTGGAGAGGGGGCTGGGAAAGATAGACTAACCGGTAAGATACATGCTCAGTTGAAACTCGGAGGCTTAGTTATTAAAAGAACTAGAGGAAGAATGGATGTTGGGATGCAATTAGCAGTTTGTGTCTCATGCATGCTATTGCAATAATTTTCCAAGGGTGCTCTTATTGTCCACACTCAATGGATAAAATGGTTCAAATTCAGAAAGAAGTAGATACTTGTCAAAAGCTACTTAAACGCATGGATCATGGAAGGATGATTACAACCAAGGCAGCACCACAGTAGGTTCGTAGCATAAAAGAGGAGGAAAAAATAGCTATTTAATGTTATTTTGCAACCCATCAGAAATCAGGCAGCTGCAGTATTCATGTGCCATTGGCAAGCCTGTGTTTTGCAGGCAATCTTGTGGGAGGTGGCACAACAGAAAAAAAGATTAAATCATTGAAAGTAGTAGAGTTAAGCCCTTGAAGAAGAGCACAATTTGTTTTCAATTACTTGATTACACAGGCTTCAAAGATTCTCCTATATGACTGGGTAGTTGAAATCTTCATTTTTTTTTTCTTAACTATCAGCTTTAGTTGAATGTTCAGTTTGAGAGAACAGCCCTGGAACACAAGTAATATAAATTTACACATAAAACAAATTCAACCCTGAAAATATAAGGATGACAAGATGATAAAAAATGTAGGAGCAAGAAGATTGGACAAGGCCTAGCAATTTGCCAAAATTTTGAGGTCAGATATCCATGAGCCATGAAATTGTTTAAAAATTGCTCTGGGTAAATAAGTGTATTTTAGGAAGAATTGCTGATACAATGAATTTTGAGTTTTCTCTAAGAAAATGATAAGAAAAGTTGGGTGAGAAGGAATGTTCTTTAGTGTTACTGACAACATGAATGCTAGGGAATATATCCATGTATAAAAGTGATATATTCAAGGGCAGGCTTTTGGCCTAGTACTTAAAATCCTTGTTAGGAAGGCCACGTCCCTTTCAGGTCGCCTGGATTGGAGCCCCAGTTCTGATACTGATTCCGGCTTTCTGCTAATATGCTCCCTGGGAGGCCACAATGATGGCTCAAGCAGAGTCTCTGACAGCAACACAGGAGAACTGGTTTGAACTTCTGGCTTCTTCTTCCGTCTGACCCAACCCCTGCTATTGTGGGCATTTGGGGAATGAACCTGCAGATGTAAGATCTTAGTCTGTCTCTCTCTCTTTTTACTGCTTTGCAAATAAATAATAAAAAAGATGAATATCTCCAATATATGATCAGTGTCTTTACTTTCCCTGCTCATCAGAAAAAATCAACACAGTCTCAACCATTTTAAAACAATCTTAAATTTTATTTTACAACATTTTCATTTTAAAATTCTGTTACATTTCTTACTAAATACAACTCAGATTCTACTGATTTGACATTTCTGTTTTATTCTGTTGGTCTCCCTTAAAGAGATGTCTGTAGGCTTCAGTGGCAAGTCATTTCATTAGGAAGTGGGGAGCTTGTTTTATAAGGCAACAAATATCCCACACCTGAAAATGAGAACCTGAAAATAGATGTTCCTCTGTAGCAAGCATCATGATTTAAAAGAGAATGTCCCATACAAAAGGTCTCTTGCGTTTTTTTATCTAACTGAATTTTTTTATCCATTGATCAACATTTTCCCATTTCAAGTCTTCCTAAGCCCCTGAAGAACACTATTCTACTCTGCACTTGTGAAAGTTCAACTTTCAAAACATACACACGAGATTATGCAGTATTTGTCCTTCTGTGCTTGTTCTTCCTCAGTACCTGGTGATTATAGTTAATATCAACATTATATTTTCAAAATTGCTGAGAGTATATTTTAAGTATTCCCATCTCACACACACACACACACACACACACAAAACACTAAGAATTTAAGGTGATGCATGTGTTGTTGATTGGCTGATTCAGCCATTCTGCTATATATATATATATTTTTTGACAGATAGAGTTGGACAGTGAGAGAGAGACAGAGAGAAAGGTCTTCTTTCCGTTGGATCACTCCCCAAATGGCCACTACGGCTGGCACTGCGCCGATCTGAAGCCAGGAGCCAGGTGCTTCTTCCTGGTCTCCCATGTGGGTGCAGGGGCCCAAGCACTTGGGCCATCTTCCACTGTCATTCCGGGTCACAGCAGAGAGCTGGACTAGAAGAGGAGCAACCAATACTAGAAGCCGGTGCCCATATGGGATGCCGGCGCCACAGGCAGAGGATTAACCAAGTGAGCTGTGGCGCTGGCGCCCAATATATATATGATTTTAAAACACGTTTTTCTTGAAAAATAGGAGATTTTTCTTGTCAATTAAAAGAGAGAGAATTACAGTTGATTTATTCTTTGTAATTGATTAATAGGAGTATGTAAAGGACAACAAGACTTCAATATCTCGAATTAATCTCCTCTATAGATTTGACTTCTTCCTCTAAAGACCTCAGCCTCTGAAAATCAAATAAAGTCAATCCTAGTCTTAGAAGCCTTTGGAAATTTTTCTCTCCATAGTCAGTACTCAATACTCGAGTAAAAGCAGTGAGCCCTGTGATTATATTCATATTCTAGTGTGTAAAACTAAGCAAAACATTTTGTTGTGATGGTGGAGAAATAGAGTTTTATGTAGATTAGTTCAAGTAGCTAATAAAACCCACATTTTGAATGGTCTGTTTAGTGTGTCCTTGTGGTTATCTGAAATTTCCACCACTTCTCCTAGTTCTTCAGCTAAGGCCATGCACTAGTGTGATCCGGTTGCCACTGCACAGCAAAATTCACAATACTGGAGGCTCTAGGTGCCACCGAGTTGGCTTCTCCTGAGGGTGTGCTTCCTGGCTTGCAGATGTCGCCCTTTACTGTGCTTACCCAACCTTCTCATGTGTGAGTGTGGTGAGATCCTGTTTTCATAAGAACATTAGTTCTGTTAGATTAGGACTCTATTTTTAATCTTCATTACCTCCTAAAAAAACCTTATTTTTAAATACAGTCAACTTGTAGATTAGGGTTTTGCTATACAGATTTTGATATAATCCAGTCCATAATAGGCTGTGTCTCTAGGTTAGTGGGAAAAATACATATATAACCTGAGAGAAGAAGGAAGCCGAGTTTCCAAACTATCACCACAGCATGGACAGCTTTGTCATCTTTATTGGTTGCCGTTTTAGAAATTACGAAGCTGGATTTTGGTCGTATGGGGCACGAGACACAGAATTTTTGATGGAGATTTTTGAGGGGCTAGGAAGAAAACAACACATTTGTAGGAAAGAGCTCATAGGGGCTCAAGTAAGTTGAGGAAGAGGGATACAGAAGCGTGCTGAGAATCTGTGTCTTCCCTTTGGTAAAGCTCCTCTGCCTTCCTGCTGCTTGAATACCCTGCTGTGGTTCACCGTTATTCTCTGGATTCCCTTCTTGGACATTGTTTCTTTGTCCCCAGTATTCTGTCTCTGACATTTTATTCTAATCCTCATTATTTGTATATGTTGTTTGTACATTTAACTGAGCCTTCCACTAGATACAGTGTTAATAATAATAATATAATCCTTCATCTGCTGCTTCCATGGTGGGCAATGGCAGGAAGCCAGATCGGAAGCAGAGGAGGCAGAATTCAAACCAGGTGCTCTGATATAGGATGCAAATGCCCCCAAGTGATGACTTAACTTCACAAAACAACCAAATATGAAGCTTTTTAGTGTCATAATAATATTCAGGAAATATGATATTTTGGAACATTTTTATTTTCACATCTAGGATGTTGAATTTATAGTATAGTAACAAGAGTGTCAATTGTTAAATCAACAACAGGAGTCACTGTGCACTTACTCCCCATGTAGGATCTTTGTCCTTAATGTGTTGTACAGTGTGATTTAATGCTATAACTAGTACTCAAACAGTGCTTTACACTTTGTGTTTCAGTGTGGGTGCAAACTGTTGAAATCTTTACTTAATATATACTAAATTGATCTTCTGTATATAAAGATAATTGAAAATGAATCTTGATGTGAATGGGATGGGAGAGGGAGTGGGGGATGGGAGGGTTGTGGGTAGGAAGGAGGTTATGGGGGGAAAAAGCCACTGTAATCCAAAAGCTGTACTTTGGAAATTCATATTTATCAAATAAAAGTTTAAAATTTGCTCCCTTTACTAGCTGCTCTGTCTTCTCATAAGAGCGACAATCACTTTATATGTTTTAAGTAAACATATAATTAAGTAAAAACCAAGTCATATTGATATATATTGAAAGAGTTTCTTATTTTGAATGAAAGAGTACCAGAAAAAAAAATCAGAGTAGAATTTAATAGGAACACTTTAAAGAAATGTTTGTGTGTATGAGCATGTGTATCTCTATGTATCTATGTATCTATTTATCTGTCTGTCTATCTATCTATCTATCATCTATCTATTCATGTTTGCCAGTTTCAATTTGAAGACACAGTTGCTTTTGAAGGTAAAAATTTGGCTTAAAACCTCATACTGTAAATCATTCCCAGGCTTGTGTGTGGCTTCAGATTCACTGTGCAAACATCATCAGTGGGCAAGTTAAGGTGCTTTTGAGAAATTGTTTTCCAAGCTGTGGGTTCCCTATCTATCTTTCCAAATGAATGTGCATTTTGGGATGAGTATTTGCAAGTCTGGTTTTGTTTTTCTCCCACATAGAGGCAATTTCATTCCCACTGAAGCCTGTTATGAAGAAGGGGATGACTCCTGATATTTAAGAGAATTAAAATCCTACTTAGATAACATTCAGTGTTAACTCTTATATTTGTGGGCTGTTCTATCACCCCTGTGCTCCACTGCCTACTTACTTTCTAACAAAAACCAAAAACATTTTCGGAGCCAATTTTCAAAAAATTTTACTTTGAAATTTTTATTTGATCAGCAGCTTCAAGATCTGAAGGCGATTACATTTTCCCCCTTTCTTGTTTCTTGAACTTGCATAAATAATCCTCTTTGTGATAATACCCTGCCTCCCAGAGCGCTTGTTTATCATAAGAGGACTCTTGTTTCCATGGACTAATGCACTCAGAAGCTTGGCTGACTTTCTGATGCAAATGTCAGACAGGAACCATGTCTTTGCATTTCCAGCCAAATTACTTGGTTTTTACAACACTATGCTTGATTTATGAGGGTTTTTGAAATATTGAAAGTGCCCCCTGTACTGAAAGAAATGTTACGTGTAGTCGTTTTAGTATAGAAACATTAATAAGAATAATTTATAGGGGAAATGGGTTGCCTGGTTTTGGAAGATATTCAATTCTTTGAGCAAAATATGGCAGTGTCAATGAACAGCACTGACATTCAAAGGGAGGTGTGTATATTGAGGGATGACTGCAGCAAACCCCAAGAGATTGTCATAATTTCTGAGTTTGGATTTAAACAACCTTTGTAAAAATAGCAGGAAAGGGAACATAAGAAATCAATTTATTTTTGTTTTCCTTATGGCATACTTCTTTATTCACTGATAAATGATCCAAAGTGGCCATCAACTACATGCTTACTCAAAATGGGGTTTCTATCTTAGGCATTTAACTGGGGACCACTGCTCTGTACATATGGAAACTAAGGAGGTTGCAGAGACTAACTCATTTATTGTACATACTCAACATGCCAGGAACAAGGACAGATAGCTTACATGTCTTAAAATTTCATTTCTTCCGTATAACATGAGAACTAAGTGTTAGTGTTCATGTGTCATTGTTGGATGTTGGGAGTAAGAGAAATAAAGTGAAATGCCTAACTTCTCATAGTTAGTGAGCTGTGGGTCAAATATGCAATTCAGAGACCAGGTGGAGAAGGAGAGAATAGAATTAAACAATAGTTTGTTTTGTAGCACTTATTTTTATATAATGTTTTAAAATGTCAAAATACTCTCTAAATTCAACTAGCAAACCTATTTCCCATACATGGCATTGTAGCTGCAATTAATCTGTTGGTGTGATGGGAAGTGGGTCCTGGTAACATGATTTTCCTGCTTTTTCAGAGTAGTTTTCTTAATGCTTTATATAAGAATTCAATGGTTTTATGACTAAAGGTCAGAGGGAATAATTCAAGATGTTTTAAATAGAAGTTGTGTGTAACGACAGATACCTGGTATGAAACTTAAGACAGCAGATTGAAGGGAGAGGAAGAAAAAAATAGGGATGCAAAGAACACAAAAACCATGAGTTGTAGGCACAAGAGGGGCAAATGATAATGATATCAAATGGCCTAAATAGATGAGCTATTTCTGGATGACTTTATTAATTTGTGTTTGGTTATTTTGCCATGTCAGTAGTTTCTAAACACCTTTGGTATGCCTGCCTTTTTTCTGGCCTTGGAGAAACAGAGTTTCACATGGAGGTGCCTACTGCCCAGTAGGCATCACTAACAAAGAGACATGTCAAGATGGAGATAATTGGATATAACACCAGCAGAACAACCAAAAATAAAAAAGCCAGGAAAGGCTGCACAAAGAAGGTGACCGCTAAGCTTGGTTGAAACTGGAGTGGTAAGAGTTGGGAAAAGATATGGAGATTTGAGCAGGGCATAGAAAGATGTTCCAGGTACATTCCTTGAAGCCCATAATTAAGAGTGAAATGGCACAGTCTGTAAGATGTAAGAGATCTGGAATTCCTGGAGTGCAAAGTGAGAGGACACAGGAAATAGAAAATAAACTTAAGAAAACAACACAAGCTTCCTATGCTTTCATCAAGGCAATCACTGTCTTTATGTTATGATCTATTTGCTATTCACAAGCATTTAATGTGTGGCAGGTGCACTGATATTTAAGGTAGGCCTTTTTCCCAATAGAAACCACTATTTTATTTTTTAAAGATTTGTTTATTTGTTCATTTTGAAAGAGTTACAGAGAGGGAGGGAGGGAGAAAGAGAGGAAGGAAAGGAGAGAGAGAGAGAGAGAAAGAGAGAGAGAGAGATATCTTCCATCCACTGGTTTACTCACCAGATAGCCGCCAGGGCTGCATAAGACTGAAGATGGGAGTTAGGAGCTTCTCCCAGGTCTCCTAAATGGGTAGCAAGGACTCATACATATGGGCCATCTTCTGTTGATTTTTCACAAGCCATTAGAAAGGAGTTGGATTGGAAGTGGAGCAGCTGGGACTCAAACTGGCTGCCCATATGGAATTCTGGCATCTCAGGCGGCAGCTTTACCTGTCATGCCACATGCTGGCTTCTAAAAGCAGTTTATTAAATGTCCTTGGTGAACTAGAACAATACTTTATTTATTCTTGTGTTCTCTGTGCTGGTTTGAAAGCTGTATTGTGTGTGAAAACTGAAATGAAAGCTGTGAAGTGTACCTCTCTATATATGTATATGTATTCATTTGTTAAATTTATTTTCTTTTCTTTTTTTTTTTTTTGACAGGCAGAGTGGATAGTGAGAGAAAGAGACAGAGAGAAAGGTCTTCCTTTGCCATTGGTTCACTCTCCAATGGCTGCTGTGGTCGGCGCATTGTGCTGATCCAAAGCCAGGAGCCAGGTGCTTCTCCTGGTCTCCCATGCGGGTGCAGGGCCTAAGGACTTGGGCCATCCTCCACTGCCTTCCCGGCCCATAGCAGAGAGCTGGCCTGGAAGAGGGGCAACCGGGATAGAATCTGGCGCCCCAACCAGGACTAGAACCCAGTGTGCCGGCGCCGCAAGGCGGAGGATTAGCCTGTTAAGCCACGGCGCTGGCCCATTTGTTAAATTTCTATGATGTTATAGCTGAGATTCAGTAATAGCTAAGGATTAGAAAAGATCTAAAAACACACAAGAAAATGAAGAAAATAATTCAATTGCTATAGAATCATGAAGGATAAATCAGTGTTGGATACCAGAGGCTGGGAAGGATGACATGGGGTAGGGAATGGAAAGAAGATGATTACTGAGTACATGAGTGCTCTAGGATAGAAGTAATAAATTGCAATGTTCTGTAGCACAGTAGGGTGGCTATTGTTGACATTAATTTATTGTATATTTCACAGTAGCTACTAGTGATGATTTTAAATGTTCCCAACACAAAGAAATGATAAATGCAAGATGTGATGGATATGCAGGTTATCTTGATCTGATCATTATACATTGTATACATGTATTGAAACATCATCCTGTATGCCATAAATATGTGCAAGTATTATGTCAGCTAACACTAAATGTAAACAATAAAAGCCTATGAGAATAAAACTATTAGGAATAAATTTAACAAAATATATGTAAGGCTTATACATTGAAATATTTAAAGTCATTGAAAGAAATTCAAATGACCCAAATAAGTGGAAAAATAGTTCATATTCATAGATAGGAAGTTTGGTGTTATTAAGATGGCAGTACTTCAAAAATTAATCTACAGATTCAAAAAATTCATTATCAAAATCTTAACTGCCCTTTTTGTGGGAGCAGGGGAGTGGAATTACCAGTTATTCTGAAAATTCATTAGGAACAAAAAGAAAACCAGAATAGAAAAAAGGACGAACAAGTTGGAGAGCTAAATTGCCAATTTCCCGATTTTCTGCAAAGCTGCAATAATCAACACAGTGTGATACTGGCATCAATGTAGATATACAGATTATTGGATAAACTTGAGAATCTAGAAATACAACCTGACACATGAGTTTGCCAAATCAGTTCTACAGAGAAATACATTTTCAACAAATGATTCTGGGACAATTAGGTATACACATGAAAAAGAATGAAATTGTATCCTTCCTCACACCACACACAAAAATGAACTCAAAATTGGCCAAAGATATCAATGTAAAAGTATAAAATTCCTGGAAGAAAACATTAAAATAAAAATTTTGTAACCTTGAATTGGTCAATTGGGTCTTAAATATTGAACCAAAATGATGATGTATAAGTTAAACAACTAATATTATAGTGAAAACACAACACTTATATGATTCAGAAGACACAATCAAGACAATGAAAAAGGAACCTCTCTGTATGGGTAAAAACATTTGTAAAAAATGTGATACTCCAATAAAAGGACTCAAAGAATGAGTATAAAAATCTCATAATTCAATAATAAAAAAGAAAATAACACAATTAATAAAAAAGGCAGAGTACTTGAATAGCCATTTCTTTATAAATACACGTGAATGTTAATAAGCACATGAAAAGAAGCTGAGCATTGCTAGTCATCAAGAAAACACAAATCATGAGGCTGCACTGCTTACCAACTAGGAAGACTATAATGAAAAAGTTAAATAATAAAGAGTATTGATAAGGATGTGGAAAAATTGGAACTCACATATACTGTACAAAATGATATAAAATGGTAGAGCTGCTTTAAATAGTTTGTCAAATGTTAAGCACAATGGTACCATGTCTCAGCTATTCTACCCAAAGGTATGTAGCTGAGTATATGTGTGTGTATATATATGTGTGTGTGTGTGTGTGTAAATCTCTAAGAGATTTGAAAGCACATACCCACACTAATATAAATATTCATAGAAGCATTACTCATACTAGGCAAAATGTTAAAATAATATAAATGTTCACAATAAAAATACTGCCATATTCATATAAAGGAATATTATTTGGCTATAAAACAGGATAAAGGGCTGATACATGCTAGAACATAAATGAACCATGAAAGTGTTATGCTAAATATTTCAATACAAAAGACTACATGTTGTGTCACTCCGTTTATATGAGATTGAAATATCAAGATAGACAAATTCATAAAAGTAGAAAATGGATTATTAAGAAAACAAGTCAGATTGATCCAAAAGTCTTTTCTTTTTGTCTTTTGCAAGAAATGGCTGACATATCCAAAAAGCACATTTTTCACAATTTGTCGGACCCATGATAATTTTTAAAAAACTTCCACTGAAGAATAAAATGTTGATATTTTTCTTTACACAAATATATTAGAGGCCGGTGCTATGGTGTAGCAGGTTAAAGCCACTGCCTGCAGTGCCAGCATCCCATATGGGCACCCATTTAAGACCTGGCTGCTCCACTTCTGATCCAGCTCTCTGCTATGGCCTGGCAAAGCAGTATAAGATGACCCAAGTTCTTGGGCCCCTGCACCCGTGTGCGAGACCTGGAAGAAGTTCCTGGCTCCTGGCTTCGGATCCGCACAGCTCTGGCCGTTGCAGCCAATTGGGGAGTGAAGCAGCGGATGGAAGACTTCTCTGTCTGCCTCTCCTTCTCTTTCTGTGTAACTCTGAATTTCAAATAAATAAATATATATGCACACATACTCATATAAATATATACATATATATATATATATATATATACACACACATAGTGTATACACACACACACACATATGCTGCTTAGTCCTGCTAAGCCCTACTGTCAGGGATGAGCAAGGAGGCGGTGCCTTTCCCTCCACAAAGATACAGGTGACAGGCTTCTGTGAACATGTCTTTGTTTATTCATAAGCAGGTACATTATAAAGGGCAGGGAAAGGGGGTGTAACCAATTCTGGGGAACACTGACCATAGTGCAGAATGGACACTGCGCCAATATGCCTATCCAATCAGCTCGAAGGTCACTTAGGATGGCTCCCCAGGTGGGCTTGGGCATATCTGGGAGTTTTTTACTTGATGTGGAGTTGTTTACCTGACTGGCAATTACAGGGCCCTTGGGCAGGGAGTTGGGATGGGGAACGGTGCTTGGGGCTTCTGCTGCCTCGAGCAGTCAGGTTGTGGTGCCATGTCCTCTCAACCTCCTACAAGGGCAGGGCATGCGGACTCCCCACTAGGTACAGTACCACCTATAGATATACATAAGTGGAGGAAGAAGTCAAGAAGAGAAATGTACAGAGAAACCATCAATGTCACAATCAGACTCTACCTAATTTATTTGAAGACAACCCATGTCATTTCCCCCCAAGATGGAGATCCCTTGCATGAAACGGTAGCAGCATTTCTAGTTGCAATTTGTAAAAATAGCCATCCTACTTTGCCATGCTTTTCATCCAACTGTGGGCTGTGGGTTTGCTTTCCTCTGGTCTTATATCTGGCTTATGTATGATCATTAGCATCTGGCAAATGTGATATTATGGCAGTTTGAGCCTAGGCTATAAGAGTTGTTTTTTTTTTTTTTTTTCCAATTTCCAATCTCATGCTACAGTATAAATGAAGCTTGAAAATGTTATGTTGAGTGAATCTATAGAAAAGCCACATACTATATGATTCCATTTATATGAAGTGCCATGGTAGATCCATAAAGACAGAAAGTCGACTAGTTTTAGTTATTTATTTGTTTTTTAGTATATGTGCTGCCGAAGCGAGCATGTTATTTATTTATTTTTAAGTGCAATTGATTTGGAAGTCTCATCCAAACTGGGCAAACACCATGTGGACAAGCTTAGACTAACCTGCTGGATGACAAGGAAGTAGGTGGAAAGATGATCTACTCGTTATGCACCTATGCCTGTGAACCACCCCAAGCCAGCAAGCTCAACCAGCCAACATTCATGGCAAGTGCATGAGCAGAGAAGAGCTGAACCTCGCTCCTGATTTTAGTTCCAATGCCGCCCAATCTAGTCACATTTTAATATTGAATTCCATATTGTTGTATTATCTCACAAAAACTCTAGAAATCTGAATTTTAAAGTATCTACTCTTGCGGTGGAAATATAAGAAGTTAAGCTGCCTGCATCCCATACTGGAGTTCTTGGGTTTGAGTCACTGCTCTGCTCTTCATTCTGGATTCCTGTTTACGTGCACCATGTGAGGCAATAAGTGATGGAGTAAAAGGTTGGATCACTGACCACCACATGGGGAACCTGGATTGAGTTCCTACCTCCTGGCTTTCGTCTGGTCCAGTCTGGCTGTGTGGGAATTTAGGAAGTGAATGAGAGGATATGAGGTCTTTCTATTTTTCTCTCTGTCCTTAAAAATGAAGAAAATAAATCTTAAAAATTATCTATTTTTAAGATTATTTATTTGAAAGCCAGAGTTACAGAAAGGGAGACACACAAACACTTACAGAGAGACAGAGAGAGAGAGAGAGAGAGAGAGAGAAACGAGCTTCCATCTGCTGGTTCGCTCCTCAGATGGATGCAACAGTTGGGGCTGGGCCAGACGGAAGCCAGGAACCAGACACTGCATCTGGGTATCCCCCATGAGTGAAAGGGTGCTTCCATTGCGTTGCTTTTCCCAGGCCATTAGCAGGGAGCTGGATAGGAAGTGGAATAGCCGGGACATGGACCAGTGCTCATATGGGATGACAGTGCTACATGAGGCAGCTTTACCTGATACACCACAAGGCCGGCCCCCCAAATTATTTATTCTTGAACTTGGTTGTGTATGATTGACCTATCTGAATTTTCATTGTCTATTCCCTTCAATGGAAATTGAAAGAGTACACCCTTTCCTTGAATTCAGAAGAATGTGAATGCCATCTGTATTAGGAATCAGAGTTGATCTCTGGAATAAAATAAGTGGTTTTGATGGAACAGCATAGTGCTCCAATTCTTAGACATCACATGGAGCTTTCTTTTCACAAAAAAATGATAATTTATTTTATTCAGTTATTTAGGAGGGCTAACAGGAATATGTAAATATAAGCCAAATAAAAAAAAAACACTGAATTTTTGAACACATAGCCTCAGGGTACAACTAATGGAGATTTTCATAACAAAATAGAAACACGTAAAACATGTTCTTCACTTGAATTGAGAAGTTAGTTGGTCAAACAAATAAAGTCTCTATCTTTTAAGTTGGACTCAAAAACACACTGATTATTGTTTTTCTCTCTATCTTAAAGATAAGCTTTAATTCAAGCACACCATAAAGAAATCCTAGATAATTATAGAACTAAATAAAAGGGTGAAATGCATAAACATACTTTTATCTGTAGGATGAATGGAGGAGGACTTTCTCATGAAAAGCAATGGGAAAACTCATAAAATGATATGCTATATTTGGTTATTTTAATATTCTTATGTATGAAAAGTTCATAAAAATGCTGGAAGTTAACTGGAAAAATGTTATAAGCAATGAACATAATATGTTAAAAGCCAATATCACTTAATATGTAGAGTTCATACAAATCAAAAGAAGCTCTAATTTATAAGTTGTATCAACTTCAAAACATCACTTATAAGCAAAGAATGCTTAATAATCTTATTTCCACTCATCAGCAAATCAATATAGAACTTTTTTTTTATTAAACTTTTATTTAATGAATATACATTTCCAAAGTATAGCTTATGGGTTACAATGGCTTCCCCCCTCCCATAACTTCCCTCCCGCCCGCAACCTTCCCCTTTCCCGCTCCCTTTCCCCTTCCATTCATGTAAAGATTCATTTTCAATTCTCTTTGTATACAGAAGATCAGTTTAGTGTATATTAGGTAAAGATTTCAACATTTTGCCCATATAGCAACATCAAGTGAAAAAACTACCATTGGATTACTAATTATAGCATTAAATAGCAATGTACAGCACATTAAAGACAGAGATCCTACATAATTTTTTTTCAAATTAATTAATTTTCTATGCCATTTCCATTTTAACACCAGGTTGTTTTTTTTTTTTCATTTCCAATTCTCTTTCTATACAAAAGATCACTTCAGTATATAATTAGCAAA
This sequence comes from Lepus europaeus, assembly GCF_033115175.1. Taxonomy (NCBI): domain Eukaryota; kingdom Metazoa; phylum Chordata; class Mammalia; order Lagomorpha; family Leporidae; genus Lepus; species Lepus europaeus. The sequence goes on along the minus strand of NC_084842.1, from coordinate 77,539,185 downwards.
GACCTCATCAGTCTGCGCCCACACAGAAACGCAAAGTATAAAAATACTGTTTCAGTACCAGTCATAGCCATCACTTGGCTTTAGACGACACATTAGGGACAGATCCCACATGGGGTGTAAGTACACAGTGACTCCTGTTGCTGATTTAACAATTTGACACTCCTGTTCATGGCGTCAGTAATCTCCCTAGGCTCTAGTCATGAGTTGCCAGGGCTATGGAAGCCTTTAGAGTTCGCTGACTTTGATCTTATTCCGATAGGGTCATAGTCAAAGTAGAGGTTCTCTCCCCCCTTCGGAGAAGGGTACCTCCTTCTTTGATGGCCCCGTTCTTTCCACTGGGATCTCACTCACAGAGATCATTCATTTAGGTCTTTTTTTTTAGAGCTATTTTTACTGGGTACTATTGTTATGCCTTAATTCTTAACAACTGAAAGAAAATCGTAAGTCTTTTCCCTGGTAAGTTCTTGTTTTTGTGAGAGAAAACTAGACAAACAGATCTGTATTGTGGTTATGTAAGATCATGCAGTGCATAAATTGCACTGTTTAACATCTAAGTGGGCTCCTGAAAACCATTCATTGATCCACCAATCAAGCCTAAAGCCTAATATGAGCTCATTTATTTGATAAAATTAGATATGATAAATACTTTATGTAGGTTAGTGAAGTTCAATGAGCATGTACATATAAAAATAGAAAAATGTAGATATAATATAATAGGAGAATTTTAGAGTTCCATGGAAGCACTGTCTGGTGTTTAAGGAATCAATTTTATGAAGAGTCATGAGCAGAGTCCTAAAAATAATTTAAATTAATGTCATTAATAAATATGCATAGATAACAGAATATGTAATGTTCTAGAAGTGAAAGACTGCATGACACATTACTCAAGACTGAACTTCAGTGTGTGCAGAGTGTTCTTAAGGATTGGGAAAGTAAGGAGGAAAAAGATGGGAAGGACTTTGTATGACACACTTGGAATTTGGTAGAGGATAATACAGGTCATGGAAAGTTTTCCAAGCAGAAAAGTGAAAAAGAAACTTGACTTTTATTGAGATAATTTGATTACATTAAGAAGAAGAGATTGAGAATGGTTTTGGAATGGGACTAGGTGTCTGGCAAGATTCACTGTTTTACTATGTGTTTCTACTCCAGGTCTTTCTAGTGTTTTGCTATTACACAGATCAGAGTTCTTTGAGACAAACAGGGACTCAATTATATATTCTTTCCTCAATTAACTTGTGTTTCTTTTACATTGTATAATTTCATAGTTTCTGCTAATTAATTTTTGTATTTTAGGTCCAAATACGTTAAGAATTTGAGTCTTACTCAAACCATGGTCATTAATTCCAAATTCCCAGGAAAGGATATGCAGTTATTTTAGATAGTGCTGGGGATTTGTTGGGTCCAAAAATCCAGGGGATCTGAGACATTTGTAGCTCAAAGTCAAACTGCTGACTCTCCTCATTCTGGACAATGATGATGAACCAATTCCTAGAAAAAGGGAGGTGATTTAAGTTAATTCTGACACACTTATACACCTAAAATTCACTGTTCTATGTCAGAGGCAAACTGGTTTTGTGTTTGATATTTGTTTCCCCCAGATTCATACATTGAAACTTAATCATAAATTTGATAATATTGGGAGGTATGGCCTTTTGGAGGTGTAGTCGGTCCTAAGGAAGGAGCCCCCATGGGCTGAGAGCCATTCTGAAAATGGCTGCAGATAGCAATGTTTCCTTAGCACAATGATGAATGAGAAAGCAAGCCCTAACTAGACACTACATTTTCCAGCACCTCAAGTCTATACTTTTTAGCATGCAGAATTGTGTTAGAAAAAAAGGATTTACTGGCATTGTGGTGTAGTAGATTAAGCTACTACCTGTGACTCTGGAGTTGCATATGAGCGCTGCTTTGAGTCTTTGCAGCTCCACTTCTCACATTTCTGATCCAGCTTCCTGCTAATGAGTCCGGGGCAGCACCAGAGGATAGCCTATGTGTTTAGGCTTCCATGTTGGAGACCCAGTTGAAGCTCCTGTCTCCCAGTTTCTGATTGGTCCTGCCCTATCGTTGTGGCCATTTGGGTAGTGAACTTACAGATGAAAGATATCTCTTCCTTTACAGCAGGTAAAACAGGGTAACAGAATTAAATCCAAATGTATCGGTAAACAGAATGAATGCAATCGCCAGTTAATAGAAAATGATATAAAGAAAGTAATTTAAAAAGAAAAAAGACGATAACAAAATGAATAGCTAAAATTTTTAAAAAATAGAAACTTAAAAGAAAAAAAAACACTAAACAAATATTTTAATGCTTTAGAAATACTTTGAATATTGTGGGTAAGCATTATATTATATAAGAAAAATAGGAAAAATCTATCCATGTCAGCAAAATGAATAAATAAGCAATACTAAAATAATACAAATCATACTAACAATGAAAACAAATGAATCTTTTGTACAAAATCAAAATGTGGGAAACATAAAAAATGGCAAAAACTATAAGGGCAAAAGAATATCAAATGCAGAATTTATGCCAAAGAGCATCTGCAACATGGAGGAAGAAGGTATGGATCAAGAACACAGTGCATTTCAAATATGTTTGTAATGTTCAACCACAACTAAACACTGGTGGTTTCATTCAATGTCATTCTTTAAACCAATCTTTAGCTAATCTAAATACAAACATACACATATAAGCATGTAGTACGTCCACTTTAATATATTTCAACTTTAAAGCTTAAATAAGTACAGTGTTCAAATAAACATTTTTTCAATTTGTAAAAGTTAAGAAACGAAACACCTACATGTTATAAATGTCATATGAATCAACAGGTTTTATATAGATATATATAGATAATACATACTGATGCAATATTATGCAACTGTTTACATGAACAATAAACAATTATGTCAGGTAAATAATTTATGATTTATTATCTTTCTTTTAAAAATGTTAAGCTAGAAAATTTGAGAATAATACAGCTACTATTATATAAAACACATCTAAGAGAGCTAGAAAGAGATACACAACTATAATAATATTGACTGTATATATTCAAATATTGGATGTATTCTTTTCTTCTTCTCTACATATTTATATTCTTTTCAGATGGTGGACAACTACAATTTTATAATTTAAATACAATCAACATAGATAATCTCAAATGAAGTGACTAAATGCACATTTATCCCCTGCCTAGGCTCTTCCGAGAAAAAATATCCTATAATATCTAACTTCAACTATATCAAAGGAGTTTGCATGAGATAATCTTCAGGACCCAAAAGTTAGTGAAGTGAAAACATGTTTTCTTGAAGGAGAACAAATAATTATATTATAAAACTGAAAAGCAAGATTCTTGTATTTATGAGGGTTATTCCATTCCTCTGAGAAAAATATTTTCAGAAAGACTTTGAAATTAAATTGAATTACTTAAAACGTAATTAAATTTATTTATATCCACATTTTATATATATATGTATATATGTGTATACAAGGATACTTCAAAAAGTTTGTAGAAAATGGAATTAAAAATTATTTATTTTGTAGCTGGTGCTGTGGTGCTACACTGGCATCTAATATGGGTGCTGGTTCAAATCCCAGGTGCCCCACTTCCCATCCAGTTCCCTAATAATGAAACTGAGAAGGCAGCAGAGGATGGTCTGAGTGCTTGGGCCCCTGCCACCTATATAGGAGACCTGGATGAAGCTTCTGGCTCCTGATTTCAGCCATTCTCTATTGTGTCCATCTGAAAAGTGAACCAGCATATGCAAGAACTCTCTCAGTTTCTCTCTGTCTCTCTAACTCTGCCTTTCAGATAAATAAATCTTTTTAAAAAATCAAGCTTATTTTGGTGCAAAATTTTTTAAACCAAGCATAGTTTTTTTTTAATATATAAAGCATTTTATGTGAACTTTTGACTACCACTTGTATGTATGGATTGATTTCAAAACTTTTCTGCACCAAAATACTTATCTTTTAATTTGTTTCCATGAATTTTCTGAAATACTCTTATGCATTTGTATATATACATATATACATATAAAGTAGTAAACTTTCTTGTAATAAATTATATGCTTGAAACTTTGAAATAAAGATGTATGTATCCATGCCTGACCTCTTTAATATATTGTCAGTAGAGAAAGAAGTGAGTTTTCCCAGCTGCATCAATTTGTCACTTTTGTTGACAGTCTAGGTGTAATAAATTTCCATTCATGGTGAATCACCAAGATTTATATGTAGTCTTTGCCATGACTTGAAGAAGAGATTTTGGATATTTGTAATCTCAACTGGAGCCATTTTTCTGTAGACTTTCTTTAGAACAGAGTTTCAGTAAAGAGTATGAAAAGGCTAATAAAAGAGAATATTAATGCTCAGGTGTGGCTAAGTTTGAATGGAAGCAAAGCAAAAGAGCTATCTTTATAATAAAAGAAGAGAAATATCTGCCATTCTATGAGTCTGCTGTGTATCCCACTTCCCATGTTGGATCGTTCTCTCCCTTTCTGATTCTATCAGTTAGTATTAGCTGACACTAGTCTTGTTTGTGTGATCCCTTTGACTCTTAGACCTATCAGTGTGATCAATTGTGAACTGAAATTGATCACTTGGACTAGTGAGATGGCATTGGTACATGCCAGCTTGATGGGATTGTATTGGAATCCCCTGGCACGTTTCTAACTCCATCATTAGGGGCAAGTCCGATTGAGCATGTCCTGAATTGTACATCTCCTCCCTCTCTTATTCCCTCTCTTATGTTTAACAGGGATCACTTTTCAGTTAAAATTTAAACACCTAAGAATAATTGTGTAATTACAGAGTTCAACCAATTGTACTAGAAAAAACAAAAATAACTGATGGAATCAAAAGGGAGAGAATGATCCAACATGGGAAGCTGTATACACAGCAGACTCATAGAATGGCAGATGTCCTAAATAGCACTCTGGCCTCAGAATAAGCCCTTAAGGCATTTGGCTATGGCTGAAAAGACCATGAGAGTATTTTAGGCATGGAAAGCCAAGACACTCTGGAAAAAAAAAAAAAGAAGAAGAAGACCAAAATGAAAGATCTCTGTGAGTGAGATCCCAGTGGAAAGAATGGGGCCATCAAAGAAGGAGGTACCTTTCTCTGAAGGGAGGAGAGAACTTCCACTTTGACTATGACCCTGTCGGAATAAGATCGAAGTCAGCTAAAGGCTTCCATAGCCCTGGCAACTCATGACTAGAGCCTAGGGAGATTACTGATGCCATAAACAGGAGTGTCAAATTGTTAAGTCAGCAACAGGAGTCACTGTGTACTTATGTCTCATGTGGGATCTGTCTTTAATGTGTTGTCCAATGTGAATTAATGCTATAACTAGTACTGAAACAGTATTTTACACTTTGTGTTTCGGTTTGGGTGCAAACTGATGCAATCTTTACTTAATATATACTAAATCGATCTTATGTATATAAAGATAATTGAAAATTAGTCTTGATGTGAAAGGATTGGGAGAGGGAGTGGGAGATGGGAGGGGTGCGAGTGGGAGGGAAATTATGGAGGGGAAGCATTGTAATACATAAACTGTACTTTGGAAATTTATATTTACTAAATAAAAGTTTAAAAAAGAAATAAAAAAATTAATGTACATGAGTGAAATTGACATCTTGGGGTTTGATCAGTGTTAATAGCTTCCTGTGGAACAGTGCTCTTTCTAATTTTTACTTGTTGAACTCTTCATTTAGTGGTTAATTGGGTCTATGATTATAAAGATAATCAAAAATAGGTTATCACAAAAAATAAAAGAAAAAAGGAAAGAAAAGTGAGGGAGGAAGAGAGGGAAGTACATTACATTCTTAGAATTATATCTATAAGCTTAATGAAATGTTTATATTAATAAAAAAGTAGAGAAATAGTACTCTTTCATATCTAGAAATCACATATCTGATAATAGCCTTAAGATAAATCATGTGTAGAGGGCAGTTGTGGAAACTATCACCTGAAATTGTTTTTATTGTCTTCCTAGACCTTAGGGAAGTAAACCTGATTTATGTACAGGATCATAATAATGCATACTGAAGACTCTGTATGAACTACTTAAGTGAGCTCAACTTTAGTAGGTGCTTCAAGTGCCAACCTTTGTTGATGTATGTGGATGAATGAAAAACATTACTTAGGTTTCCAGTTGAGTGAATTACTCAAAATGCATGAGTTCTAAACTATGAATGCAAGACCTAACTATAGTGTGCTTCATTCTTTCTTACCCTGAAGTCTCTCAGAAAATAGTCCTTTTATGTCAAATGAGTTATTAAGCGGTGTTTGGGTCCTACTTGAGAATTATGACTCTTTTTAAAAATTATGACAATATCACTCCCTTATGAAAATCATCGTTTAACTTCTTTTCATGATAACTTTGACATGACAGGATATCCATCATATTAAAGAAATTTTAAAGAAGAGAAACACATTTCCATTTGTATTTGATCACTACATTCTGTCTGCTGAAATCAAATCACCTCAAATCAACACTTTCCTTGTATCTGTATTTTGCTTATTTATAATGAAAAGTGTTGAATTAGGAAATAAAATTAAATTATATTTTAATTGAAAGTTAACTAGATAGAGTGGGTAGAACAGACTTCTTTAAATCAAATTCTTCCTTTTTTCCCTGTGTAATTCTGGGAAGAATTGCTTTATCTCCCTTATCCAAAAATTTTTGTTCTATGTAAATAATTATACTGACTTGGTTGAGATTTAGAGATCCAGCTCCCTGCTAACGGCCTGGGAAAAGCAGCAGGAGATGACCCAAGTGTTTGGGCTCCTGTTACCCACATGGGAGAACAGATAAAGCTCCTGGCTCCTGGCTTTGGTCTTGGCCAACCCTAGCTGTTGGTGGCCATTTGGGATTGAATCAGTGGATGGGAGATCTCTCTCTCTCTCTCTCTCTCTCTGTCTTTCTCTTTCTCTCTCTTTGACTCTTTCTTTGTTGCATTTATCTGTAACATTATTTTAATATCAAAGTCCAATATTATTTGTGAAAATTAAAATCTTTGGATTTATGTTTTTCCATGTATATGGATATATATGGGTTATGTGTGTAAAAGTCCTAACTAATAATATCAGAATTGTTGTCATTTTATGATGCAATTAATTTGAACATTTACCCAACCTGGTAGTTAGTACAAAGAGAGAAAGGCTGTTTTAGGGACTTTTCCAATAGAAAGTCTTTCTTTTGACTTTGAAGTCTAATGTTCATCTGGAAAAGTCTTGCCAATGGCCTTTAAGATAGTACTGCCTGGAAATCAACTCAATCACAGTAAGTTTTACAGATCCTGTACAAAGTTTAGTACATTTTTCAGTAAATGTATGGGTGAATTTAAATAGTCATTTGACCTTTCTGATTTTTGTAAGTAGGATCTCAGAGCTAATTAGAACATTATTTCTTCAAAGAAAACCTTAACAACATCACACTCAGATAGCTACAAAATATCTAAATTTTCATTAAAGAATTAATGTAACTCATTTTTGCAGGTTAACTGATATATCAATTATAAATACCCTAACCTTTAAGCTAGAGCTCCCATTCTAAGTAAGCAACAAAAAAGAAAAATTTTGAGGTGATAAATACATAAATACTATTGATGTCTTTACATTTCAGGCACGAGTTTATGTTTTTATTTTGGATTAATTCATACGCTTCTTATACTCTTATGTACAATGGATTTTTTGTACTTCCCTACTCAATAGTTTCGATTAGTAGTTTTCTTTAGAGGAAATTCCTGTATACAGTGTTACAATCCTTGCATTACTACATGAACAAATGTGACAATCCAGCAAATATGTTGCCTTAATGGTTCAAGGAATTTAAATATTTTTTTCTACTTTTAAGGGCTAAATAATCCCTCCTCCCAATTCCTGCAAGCAAAATATGCCCAAGTCCCAATTTTCCAAATCTGTGAATCTATTACATTCTGTGGTGAAAGCACCTTACAACTGTGATTGAATGAATGATTTTGAGAGGTGGGGTTTTTCCTGCATTATCTAAGTGAAGTTCCGTGTAATCAAAATGATATCATGAGAGAAAGAGAGAGAGAGAGAGATAACAGAAGATGAAGAGAGGTTGGTAAAAACAGTCCCGAGATTTGCATGTGGTTTGCGTGTGGCCCCTAAAGCTCTACATATTGAAAGACTGATTCCTAGAAAGGCAGACTTAGGAGGTGGTGGAACTTTTAAGAGGTACAGCATAGTGGGAGGTGCTTAGTTCATTGTGAGTTCTGCCCTAGGAAGGAATTAATGCTGTTATTGCCGAGTCAACTAGTTCTTGCAAGGATGAGTTCTTAGGAAACTAGAGATATTGGCCTTTATCAATTTTGTTTCCTGTCTATGGTTCACCATGAAGCCCTTACCAGAGATCAAATAAACGGGAACACCTAACCTTGGATTTTCAGTCTCCAAAATCATGATCTAAATAAATCTTTTATTTATAAAGTACTCAACTGAAGTATTTTGTTACAGTATCAAATAGGTCAATACTCAGATATTGATGTACTTTATGATGGAGGAATGGGCTGTAAGTCAAGAAATGCAGGTTAAGAAGTTGGAAATGCAAGTCTGGAGGCTGGGAAAAGCAGGAAAGCAGGTTTTCCTCCCGAAGATACACAAGGAGCACAGCATATTTCTGAACTTCATAATATAAGGTAATAGATGCATAATTTTAAGTCAATAAATTGGTGGCAATTGGAGACTAGGAACAGGAAGCTAGCATAGAGTGCTTTAAAAAGAGATGAAGTTGAACATTTTTTTTCCTTTTTTTCTCTCACAAATAAAATATTAGTTGAACAAATGATAAACCTAGAATTTGGTAATTTTCATAGGAGGAAAGGAAGAGATTTTAACTTTATAATTCTCTGGCATCTCTGATCAGTGGAAATACATTGACGAAAAAGTCAGGGCCAGCTTTGTGGCAGAGCAGGTACAGCTGCTGCCTGCAGTCCTGGCATCCTATATGGTGCCCGTTTGTGTCCTCGCTGCTCCACATCTGATCCAGCTCCCTGCTGGATGTGGGAGAACATGTGGGAGGACATATGAAGCTCCTGGCTCCTGGCTTCTGCTTGGCCGGCCCTAGCCTTTGGCAGCCATTTGGGATTGAACCAGTGGATGGAAGTTCTCTGTCTCTGTCTCTCTCTCCCTCTCTCTCTCTGATTCCCTCCTCCTCTCTCTCCTTTTCTCTCTCTCTATTTGCCTCTCTGTAACCTTGACTTTCAAAAACATCTCTTTTTAAAAGTTAAAAAATGAAAAAAAAAAAAAAAGAAAAGAAAATGTTATAGGAGAACATTCCACTTAATTGGTCATTAGTTAGAGTGGAAATGCCCGAAATGAAATGGCCAGTGCCTCCCTTTAACAGAAGTGACTGATCTGCTGCTATTAATAAATTATCCAGGAAATGGTACTTTTTGTATGTCCTTCCCAATCTTCACATTTTGCATATCTTAGATCTTTTTGCTCATTCATAAACACTGCCTAATTCATCAGAACATTATATTAAGTTGCTATCTAGCTCTCCATATAAGCATTAAAATAAAAGAGTCATCAGTAAAGAATGAAAAAAAAAAGATTCTAATAGCAACAAGGGTGTTTTATAAATTGCTTTCTAAGAATAAGAGCCATTCCTGGAAAAGGAAGGGTTTCAATGGACTTTAACCTTCTCTCTTTAGTGGTATTCAAAGTCCTTCCTGAGGGCATTAACTCTATAAGCCAATTGTGAATATTTTGCTAAAATTTTTATATTAAGATGTTAATCACTTAATACTTTGACATCATAATAAAATAGATTTTAGTATATAGGGAGTGATCTTAAAATTTTCATTTAGGTTAGCTATTAAGAGAACAAGTCTGCTCATTACTTCTTCTTCTTGGATTCATAGAACTAAATTTTGGTTGTTTTGCTATTTATTTGTGCAAACATACCAAGAATTCTCATTGAAGAAAAGAAGCAGATTTTGATGAGGTAAAATCCTATGTTTTCAATACTATGATTCTTTATAAAAGCAAATATTTCTGGAAGGTAAAGAGAGATTGAAATTTAGACATGAAAAACCAAACATTCCATTTACCTTGCCTGTGACCAACATTTGAAATTCAACAATAAAAGATGGAAGAAATATTAGAAAGTGTGAAGTATAAGAGGTTCTATAACCCAGCAGTTAAGAATCCTGTGTTCCCTTGTTTGACACCTGGCTCTGCTTCTGGATTCCAGCTCCCTGCCAACAGCCCAGAGCAAGCAGCAGAAAGTGGCACAAGTGTTTGGGTCCCTGCCACCCATGTGGGAAACCTTGATACAACTGGCTCCTTATTGTGGCTGTGGCCATCTGATGAGTAAACCAGCAGATGAAAATTCTTTCTCTCTCTCTCTCTCTCTCTCTCTCTCTCTCTATATATATATATATATATATATACATATATATATATATATATATATATATTTATAATTCTGACTCTCAAAAAAATCTTAAGAAAAGGAAAATTTTGATGAGTGGATAGTTCCATTGGTAAACTCGGATAGACAAGTAGTTATTACACAGACACACACACACAAACACTCATATAATAATTCAACAAATCTCAAAAATACCACCCCTTCTGCATCAATCCCATTAAGGTAAATTCCAATGCGACATTCTCTTCTCCTCTTTGGCCCTCATTTTACAGACTATCCCCCATTTGGAGAAAGCATATAGTCTTTGTACAAAAAGGGTTGAGTTCCAAGCTCATCTCTGTCTTGTCCTGGCTGTGAAATCCTAACCAGGTTACTTCCCAGGGGTTCTGCTTCCTTTTAGTTTACAAAATGATCTTTCACCAAATGGTGCAAATGAAATGGGTGCTACACATGTGTATAGCAAATAGTAAATATGCAAACTTACCATTTTCTAAACCTTATTTTCAATCAGAAAAATTACTTGTAGCTTAGACAGCACCTTTCTTAGCTCCTCTAATAATGACTCTGTCCTTTGTTCTAGGCCCTGTCTAGTGCACTTGGGCCTCATTCCTTTGTAATCATAACCTCTACTCTACCACCAATGGCTCTACTCCCAACATGTGTGTACTGATGGTCCTCTTCCCCACTTAATGCTGTATAATTGTTCAAACCTGGTAAATGCCACTCTTAGGATCATTGGTTACTATCCTCACTCTGTCTTTTATGACCTTGTCTAAATATGATCAGAGTCGGCAAACTTGGAAGGCTTCCATAGCCTTGGCAACTCATGACGACAGCCTAGGGTGGTTACTGGCACCATAAACTAGAGTGTCAATTTGTTGGGTCAACAACAGGAGCCACTGTGCACTTGCTCCTCATGTGGGATCTCTGTCCTTAATGTGCTGTACATTGTGATTTAATGCTATAACTAGTACTCAAACAGTATGTTTCACTTTGTGTTTCTATGTGGGTGCAAACTGTTGCAATCTTTATACTAAATTGATCTTCTGTATATAAAGAGAATTGAAAATGAATCTTGATGCAAATGGAAGGGGAGAGGGAGTGGGAGAGGGGAGGGTTGCGGGTGGGAGGGAAGTTATGGGAGGGGGAAGCCATTGTAATCCATAAGCTGTACACTGGAAATTTATATTCATTAAATAAAAGTTAAAAAAAATTATTAGAGAAAAAGGATAGTTTAAACTATACATAAAAAGTCTAATTTGCTCTAATAATTTATCAATGAGTATGATGTAATCATGCATATTATATATATATGTATATATATATTTTTTCCTTTACCTCAAGCTTTTTTTTAATTAAAGAGGCTAATTTAAGAGACAGAGGGACAGAGAAGGGAGAGAGAGAGAGAAAGAGAGAGGGAGAGAGAGAAAGAGAGGAGAGAGATGAAGAAACAAACTCCCAATCACTAGTTCATTCCCCAAATGCCTACAATGGCCAGGGCTGGGATAGACTGAAGCCAGGAGCCAGAAACTTAATTCATATCTCCCATGTGGGTGACAGGGACTACGTGAATCATACCACTGAATCTGAGGGTCTGTATTAGCAGGAAACTGGATCAGAAGTGAAGCAGTGGGGCTGGCGCTGTGGTGCAGCAGGTTAAAGCCCAGGCCCGAAGTGCCGGCATCCCATATGGGCACCAGTTCTAGTCCCGGCTGCTCCTTTTCCAATCCAGCTCTCTGCTATGGCCTGGGAAAGCAGTAGAAGATGGCCCAAGTCCTGGGGCCTCTGCACCCGCATGGGAGATCCGGAAGAAGCTCCTAGCTTCTGGCTTCGGATTGGCGCAGCTCTGGCCGTTGCAGCCAATTAGGGAGTAAACCATCAGATGGAAGACCTCTCTCTCTCTCTGCCTCTCCTCTCTCTGTGTAAATCTGACTTTCAAATAAATAAATAAATCTTTAAAAAAAAAGAAGTGAAGCAGCTGGGACATATACCAGCACCAATATGAGATGCCAATGTTGCAAGCAACAAGTTTATCTGCTATGCCACCATGCTGGCCCCCAAACTTCCTTTTCATAACATCTTTCAAAAGGAGAAGTAATTAAAATGTACCTGTGTAAACAAGAAAAATAAATATATTATCATACTGACAGAGTGACGTTTATTGAATCATAAAACTAATAAGTTAATTACATCTACATTATTTATTTTTAGTATTTGTTAACTGAAATTGTCTGGAAGAAAATTCATATAATTGTTACTTTACAATGGCCAAAAGATTTTCACTGGTCTATGGAGATATTATCATGTATTATAAATATTAAAATGTTAAGGTACCATCAGCGCTGTGGCTCAATAGGCTAATCCTCTGCGTAGCGGCGCCGGCATCCTGGGTTCTAGTCTCAGTTGGGGCACCAGATTCTGTCCCGGTTGCCCCTCTTCCAGTCCGGCTCTCTGCTGTTGCCTGGGAGTGCAGTGGAGGATGGCCCAAGTCCTTGGGCCTTGCACCCACATGGGAGACCAGGAGAAGCACCTGGCTCCTGGCTTCAGATCAGCACAGTGCGCCGGCCGCAGCTGCCATTGCGGGGTGAACCAATGGAAAAGGAAGACCTTTCTCTCTCTCTCTCTCTCTCTCTCTCTCTCTCTCTCTCTCACTGTCCACTCTGCCTGTCCAAAAAATAAATAAATAAGTAAATAAAATAAATTTTTAAAAAATGTTAAGGTACCTTTAACATGTGCTATGTGACATATTTAAGATATTTTGCCCGTTTTCAATAATGTGTGTTGCTATGGTTTGGAAGTAGTTTGTCCCTAAATGATCATGTGTGGGATGCTTGGTCCTCAGCATGTTGGTGATATTGATTGGAGGTGGGGGTCTTTAAGAGGTGAAGCCTACTGAGAGGTAGTTAGGCCACTGGAGATCTAGTCCTTGAAAAAGATCGGGACTACGAGTTGATTCTTTTTTTTTTAAATTAATTAAATAATTTATTTATTTGAGAAGTAGAGTTACAGACAGTGAGAGGGAGAGATAGAAAGAGAGAGATCTTCCATGCACTGGTTCACTCTCCAAATGGCTGCAACGGCCGGAGCTGCGTCAATCTGAACCCAGGAGCCAGGTGCTTCCTCCTGGTCTCCCGAGTGAGCTCCCAAGGAGCTGGGCCATCTTTTGCTGCTTTCCCAGGCCACAGCAGAGAGCTGGATCAGAAGAGGAGCAGCCGGGACTAGAACTGGTGTCCACATGGGATGCTGGCACCATAAGTGGAGGATTAACCCACTGCGCCACGGCGCCAGACCCACGAGTTGGTTCTAACAGGAGTGAGTTATAAAGGAGCTCTCTCTAGCTTCATGTCTTGTCATGTGATCATTTCAGCTCAAGCCACCACCGTGTGATGCCGTCTGCCATGAGCTCCCACCAGAGCTGATCAGAGGCTGGTGTCATGCTTTTGTATCTACAGAACTGTGAGCTGAATAACCCATTTTCTGTTACATTACCCAGCTTTAGATATTTTGTTATTAAAACAGAAGGAGCATCAGTGGATGTGCAGCACAGTCTTCATATCTTACAAAATTGAGGCTAAAATGAGCTCCTCTTTACAGAATGAGAGTCTGAGGCACACAGTTGTAAAGGCAACTTGTACCAAGTCACCCACCCAGATAGGGAGGGGCCTGAATGATGCCATGATTCCAGAGTTATGTATAGTAAAATATATGCTAAAAATGTATCAATTTCTAAAGGAATAAGATATGCTGTCATATATGCCAACCAACGTGGTGGCTTAGTGCGTTAAGCTATCATTTGACTCAGCATCCCATATCAGAATGTCAGTTCTAGTCTCAGCTACTTTGCTTCTGACCCAGCTTCCTGCTAATGCACCTGAGAGGGCAGCGGAGGATGGCTCAAACATTTGGGGCACTGAAATCCATGTGGGAGACTCAGGTGAGGTTCTTGGCTCCTGGATTTGGCCTGCCTCAGCCCTGCCTATAGTAAGCATTTGGGGAGTGAATCAGTGGATGGAAGATGTCTCTCAGTCTCTTCCTTTCTTCATATCAGCTTTCCTTTTAAATAAATGAATAAATATTTTATATGGGGGTAATTGTTAGAAATGAATTTATTTTCTTAAGATGTTAAAAAGTGAAATGAAAACAAAGAAAAAAATAGAAAAATAAAATTTCCTAGGGCGAAATTATGATTATTCAGAATGAAGGAATCCTCCAAGTATTGAGCAGAACGAAATCAAAGTGGACATTTAGACAGCTTCCCTCACTGCATTTCAAAACATGAATGGCAGAAAAAATTCCAAAAGCATACACACAATAAGCAGAAATGA